>NC_134703.1:6644887-7244887 GCF_043290135.1 Rhipicephalus microplus | reverse complement strand
ACCTCGCAGCTCCTACACAGGAGTAGCCGAGCAAGTCAGGGGTACTCTCTATGACTGCACTTGTTTGCTCCTCAAGACCTAAGGAATCATTCCTCGCTGTATATCTGCCTTCAAGATATGGGGTTTACTCTGTCGGGATACATAAAATAAATAGTGTAGCTCCTTCGGTTACTTATAGCTTCAGCTTTGGCTCCTTTTTAAATAAGCACAACGGCAACTGTGGTCCGTGTTCTTGTTCGCATGATTGTCCAATTCACTCGATAACGCAGTAGATGCCCCAACACGTGCCGTATCCATCTGGAATTTTCTACTTCTGGACATAGTTCTGTAAACAGACGCTAGTTTGGGAATAAATTACGGCCCCTCGCGAAACAATTTACAGGAGGAATGTAGCCACAAATGTTTGCGAGGTATGTTTAACCACCCTTCATGTGTCTTCAATTGTGAGCTTGTATATGTGTGTGCATATATACACGTGCAAAACAGAAAATTTCGAGAGGGGGCAAAACACGATGTAAACCCTCCCTTCCCCCGACTGCTCCCGCGGTGTACAATCTCGCCTTACTTGCCTGTACTTGGCCTGTTAAAAGTCGCCGAGAAAGTAAAATCGGCAGCCGCGAAGAGCAGCTATCGTCTCCGGTCATCGAAGTTTCTTTTAGATGCGGAAGCATCTTATACTCGCGCCTTGTAGTGCGCCGTCCGCGCCGTCCGCGCCGTCCGCACCGCTTCTCGAACATTCGACAGCTGACGCGCGCGCATGCGCCGTCGCGCCGTCGCCCACCATCTGTGCCGCGCGCGCTTCTCCTTCAAGAACATTCGACAGCTGACAGCGCATGCGCCGTCGCGCCGTCGCCATCTGTGCCGCGCGCGCGCTTCTCCTTCGAGAACATTCAACAGCTGACAGTGCATGCGCGGTCGCGCTGTATATATACTCAAGGTCGGCGCTCGCTCGCTCAGTTGCCGCTCGTCGGTTGGTTTTTACGGCGCGTCGACGTCCAAGGTCGCGGTGAAATGAATTCCAACGAATCCACAAACACAATGATCGACGTCCCTTCGACCAGCGCCGTCCTTTCGCATACGTGTGTACGTGTTCACTCATTTAACACCCCCTCCTACAACCACGTTAACCAATTTAGCCATCGACCCAAGTAAGTCGCAATTTAACACCCCATTTCACAACCACGTTAACCAATTTAGCCATCGACCCAAGGAAGTCGCACTTTAACACCCCGTTAACCAATTATATGCTCCGCATCCTCCTCAGTGTTCCCCCGAGGGAAGCTGCGGGCAATTTTTTTTTTTTGCCACGCGCATTCGTTCGCCCGACTCGCGGTAGCGCCTGGTTATGCATCCTTTCTTTGTGTCGGTAAGGATCCACTTGCAAAAAGAAACGTGACTTTTGAATAGAGGCACCCGTTTGGCGAAAACAAACACGATTAACAATTGCTTTTCGCTCTGGGTTCCCCGTACATATTTGTTTTCACCGTGAGTCTTCTGCACGCTCCGTGAATTTGAGCGCGAAATGTGGTGCAGCCTTATTCAGCGCGTTCTTTTCGCGTCGCCTTTATAGTAATTTTTTTGCGTTTTCTTCGAGCCAGCTTCGTACAGGTCACGTTTCGCGTCATTTGAGCTTCAGCTTTTCTGAAAGGTTTCAGTCTTTCCGCGCTTTTGCGGGTCCTCATGTGCAGAAGCGTGAGACGCTTGCGGCATCACGGACGGTTTGCTCAGCGTAACACGCTGCGCTGGCTTAAAAAAGAAGAAACACGGAGATGGAACTGAGGCTGCAGAGACGTCAAGCAGCTCTGGGCTTTATTGCTCACGTTTTTTTTTACGAGAAAGTATAACTTGAAAAACAAACGCAATTCGAACGCAGTACATCACCTACCGAAGCACCGTTACTCTTCCCTCCTTCCCATACTCGATTTTTCTGAGGTGTCGTGTCGCAACATACGACAAGTACGCTGTCACTTCAATGTGCCCTGGCATGTGCACCCGTAGCGGCAACGCGGACGTGATAACGCTTGTCTGCGAAGTTTGTGCGAAACTTCAGGGACAAACCACAGATACAATGGTCGAGCAATGAAAAACAAAACAGCACACACAAGGCACCATTAAGCGCTCACTGGTCGGAAATAAACGATTCCTTCTATTCCACCCAATTTCTAACAAGTCTTCTTAAATTGTGGCTTAAAGGGAAAAGAAACACCGTGAAAAAAGTTCAATAGCCTTGACGTGTCCAAATGGAAAACAAGCTTGCAACTTTGGCGTCCTTTTAGCGTCTAGCGTAACAATAAAAACAAATGTTGCAGTGCCTCGAGTACGCGTCTGCGCGCAATGGTGATGCCAAGGCCTGTTCTTTTTTTTTGTTATCAGGCATGCTTTACGCCAAAAATATATTAATCAGGGCGAGGTGATTGTGATGTTGCACTCAAGACAAAGCAAAAAAGTAACAAGGAGCGTTAAAATGCTAGGAGTGTTCATTAAAAAATCGTATCGTTTGAATGAACGAACTACTCTTCTTATTGAATGGCTAGTCACGATGAATTTTAGTAAGTCTTATGCTGAATTATTCAAGTCTTCGTATGCTCGCACTACGTTATCTTACGTGGAAGCACCAAAATATCAGTGGACTTGTCACTTAGAAAGCGCTGTATTTTACTACAAGCTAAATTTTTTGCGCACTCAAAAGACTCTTAGATGTTTGCCCTTAGCCTGGCCCAACCATCGCTGCTTGGCCACGCAAATGTGTAACTAGAGCACGAAATAAAACGACAGAGCTGGGAACAACTTTGCAGACAAAATGAAACACGAAACTACAATCATGGATTTCTTGTTTAAGAGTCATTTAAAGGACTGCTATCCCGAAGAACTCACCCTTTCTGTGCGTCACTTTAGGACAATGGGGAACTGCAACGAGAAAGCTGCCTTATGACCAGATGGGAATATAGCCAAAAACAGAAAAAAATCCACTATTTCCTTTTCTAAGATGAAAACCCTAATCATTAATCTTTAAGATCGCTTTGTGCGCTTCCAGTTCAGGTAAAAGATGATTTTCACTTGCAGCACCAAATGGTGTAATTTGAATGTGAATGGGAAGCAAAACGACATTTAAGGGAACTTGATTTTTTCTAGTACGGCTTAGAAACCTAATAAGTCTTAAAATAGTTTAACGTAAGATATACCTTTTTTACACTAAGCATACATTTCGCAAAAATTCATGCATGGCACATCATTGCAGTAAAAACGGAAACATAAAACAATAAGCGAGAGCGGTAAAACAGCAGCAATATTATAGAGCTTGAAGCACATCACAGAAACACCTTTTGTTAATTCAGAAACTAAATTTAGTGTTCAAACGAGAAACGACACCTTCAGCATAAATTTTCTCTCACAAAACACCCAGACAACTCTCTGCGAAATTCAGGGGCCGCCATTTGACCAAAAAATGTTTCTCTCCGAAATATTCAAGCAATTAACTGTTTTCATTGCAATAACTAGGCATGATTCCTTTCGAATATATCATAAAGTGTCGCCCAATATAAGTTAGGCATTTGGAGTGGCATGGTTCATATTGAACTTTTTGCGGGAAAGTCGATTCTGGATCGGTTACAGTCATCGAGCAAAAAAAAAAAAAAACGAGGGGGAATTGTCACATTACAATATTCAAGCCCAGCCACCTTGATGATGACGACTGACATCCCCGATCATGATTGAACTATTGTGAGAGCTGATGTTCTTAACAAATACGTGGTCACAGCATATCATGAATTGTCGCGCAAAGGGGGCGTCAACTAGTACATAGTAAACTATTTCGCAGATCCCAGGTCGTGTTGCAACCAGTTCTTTGAGAAATATCCGCGTCTATGCGTCATTTTATGGCTTTGAGCAAGCGTCGCCAGGTGGAACGATGTGTTTTTGCTAGAGGAGCAGCTGTGTGCAAATCGTTGTTTCAACAGAAACATCGACTATGCGGGCGTTCAAAAAGTTACCTGTGGTCGGAAGTAACGTCAGTACACATATTAGAGCACTGACGTCAGAACTATTAAAACAAAAGGACATTACGCTGCGTTGATGTTAATACTATATGCCACTTTCATTAGCATATTTCGCCAGGGTCGAATAACGATTGAATATAGCTTGCTGCATCAAAGAAAAAAATTGCCCGCAGCTTCCCTCGGGGGAACACTGAGGAGGATGCGGAGCATATAATTGGTTAACGGGGTGTTAAAGTGCGACTTACTTGGGTCGATGGCTACATTGGTTAACGTGGTTGTGAAATGGGGTGTTAAATTGCGACTTACTTGGGTCGATGGCTAAATTGGTTAACGTGGTTGTAGAAGGGGGTGGTAAATGAGTGAACACGTACACACGTATGCGAAAGGGCGGCGCTGGTCGAAGGGACGTCGATCATTGTGTTTGTGGATTCGTTGGAATTCATTTCACCGCGACCTTGGACGTCGACGCGCCGTACAAACCAACCGACGAGCGGCAACTGAGCGAGCGAGCGCCGACCTTGAGTATATATACAGCGCGACGGCGCATGCGCTGTCAGCTGTCGAATGTTCTCGAAGGAGAAGCGCGCGCGCGGCATAGATGGCGACGGCGCGACGGCGCATGCGCGCGCGTCAGCTGTCGAATGTTCGAGAAGCGGTGCGGACGGCGCGGACGGCGCACTACAAGGCGCGAGTATAAGATGCTTCCGCATCTAATACAAATATAATGTACATTAGGCAATTGCAATGGCCGAGCCAAACCTAGAACAACAACTGACGTTAAACCGACACGGCGTCTCTCTTCTAGGAGTACGCGTGTCGTTTTTATTGCTTTGTTCTTAAATTATATATCCAGCACTGTATTCACAGTTCAAGTTGCACCGGTAGTACACCTACGTAGGGTCTTTTTTTAAAGGTATGAGGACAAGTGGAGAAAAATGACAGCATATCCACGAGGTGAGTGATGGAGAGTGGGGCGAAGCTGGGTCCACACGCCGCTGGCGCGCCGCTTCGGCCTCCCGTTCTCGTACACCGGGATCTTGCGGGCGCCGCCGCACAGCTTCACGGCACGCTTCTGCCTCGCGCGCTCCCACATCGAGGTTCCGTCTTCCAGCGCGCGCCGGCGCCGCCTTGCGCGCACGCCGCTTAGCAGCCCTGTCCATCCGCCGACATCCTGAACGCGCACGTGCGACAATACGGCTTTTATTTTACTACACCGCACCCCCTAACGTACGGTGCCGCCGACGAACACGCGATCACTTACGTCTTCGTGTGACTTCATTCCTATTTTCTCGTGCGCTGGCACATCGGGGTTCCATCCTCGAGCGCAAGCCACTGCCGCCTTGGGCGTTTCATACTTTTTATCGGCAAACCGTGAATATTCCGCTGGCCGCATCCGTCTGTAGTTTGTCTGTCTGTTTGACGCACAGACGGACGAACGCACAAACAGACGGACAGACGGACAGACGCATGGATGGATGGAAGCAAGAACGAAAGGACGGAGGGAAGCGCGAATGGACTGACAGATTCTTCGCCCCACTCATCATTCACTGCAAGGATATGCTGTGATTTTAATATTTATCATACTACAAGTAACGTCCTCTAGTATCGTACCATTTGCATTTTTCAGCGTATATGCATTTCGTTATATGTACAAGTACCACCCTCTACAGCCAGTTCAAGAACTAACAAGGGGTAACTACATGCGATTACGACGGGACGCTCAGCCCAATTAAGCCTTAAGAACTACGCTCCTGAAAGCGACTTTTTTCTCCAAATGTCATTTTTTCGTTTTTGGTTTTCTTGAATGCGGATTGTTTCGCCTGTCAATTTGCTGCATAAACCTTCCATCTATGTAGATTATTTCGAAAGATATAAATGCAAATTTTACACCACCAATTACCTGCGAAACCGAAAGTGAAGGTGCCAGTTTCGTTTGCATAAAAACTTAGCTTGAAATCTTGTATTTTGTTGATTATTTATGGATCATATCAAGTGCAAACATGTCATAATGCCTAAAAGCATTGTCAACACATTGTTTTCAATCATAAAAGGCACAAAATTCTCACTTGGCGAACGCGTAAAGCTGTACATGTGTTGTTCACGCTCAAGCACGCGTTTGCCAGCCTATAAACCAACAGATTTCGTTTGTTTGACGATGCTTCCCATTTCAATAACAAAGTAGAGGCTTGTCGGTTGTCGCGTCGCAGCCAGTGGCTATTACCCTAACGCCCACTAGATGGCTCTGCGGCGCTCGCTCCAGACCCACTCGCCACTCCTGCGTGCGACCGAACGCGCTATCTCCCTCTCTCTCTCTCTCTCTCGACAATCGTCTGTGTGTGCGCTTCGATAATATTAATTAGAACAAAGAAGACAAGGTGGTAGCACAGAGGTCTCACAAGGTGGTTACAGCGTTAGCTCACCGTCAAGATTCGGAGGTGAGAGATCAAGAAGCCGAAGCGGCTCGGGCAAGCGGAGCTGGGAGCCCGCGGCGGCGGCACGGAAACGCCAGCAAGCGGATGCTGAAGGTGCGGACAAGGGTTGCTACAGCCGAGCACCTGAAGCGATCGCTATCAGAGGTTGGTAGCGCCGATGCGCGCTTTATATAGGTGCGACTTTCTAGATCGCAGTTTCAGCCACAGCTAGAAGGTTTGTGACCGTTTGTGGTTGGATAATAATTTTATCGTCATCTCCAGCACCAGAAACGAGCAATCCCGCGCCAACGTCATGGCCGTCCTACAGCGGTAGTTTGCCCCCTCCAGTGGAGATCACAGTGATCACACAGTGCGCTCAACTTTCAAATACTCTTTGGTGGCACGCGAAGTCACGCAATGAGCGTGGCTTCACCCACTCATCATCAACCTTCGAAGGTTCGCCCACTCATCATCATTCACTTCGGGGATATGGCGATATTATTTTTACCATTCTTCATTTTCAAAATACCATGTTTGGCACCTGAGCTGCCAGTGCTTCGGACACGTCCGGAGCGCGCCATTTGATTTCGCCTGTCCCCCTCGCCAAATATCTGGCTTTCATCAGCTAGCTCACGTGTTTATCGGCATTTTATAGCGCGAACGTTCATAATACACTTTCTTTTAGGCAGCTTAAGGCGCGTATATGTAGTTTTTACTCTAGATATAATAAATTGTCTTTTCGTCCTATAGCTCATCACTCCCAATACATATCTGTCAAACAATGCTCCTGCAAAAACCAATGTGATATTTTTTATAAACATTGTCTCGAATTAAAATAACTGAATAATAGACTGCTCTCTAAAAAAGACAAATGCTTACTTATTTTCTGCGCAGTGTTGGGCCAAGTGGTTTCGCATTCAATGCAATGTGCATTGCAGAGACGCACACCCTATGTAAATTCTGAAGTACTGCTCTGTTGCGTTCAGAGCACTCATTTTACATAGCGCCCTGTCTAACGCGTTTCGGAAGTGTCCTTCGGAACAGATGAATAGCCGGGCTTACTTCATTTGGTGGAATCCAGCTGTGTTATTCTCAACCTAGCGCATAACATTTTATTTTTTTAATTTTCTTTCTTCAGTGAATAAAATTCATGAGCCATGGCTACAAAATGCCTCATCGCACAGAAAACGTTGCATCTACAACAGCATTATTTTGGTGATTCATTTAATTTTGTTTCCACAACTTGGCTTCGATCGACCTCTAGACTAAACACTGGCTCTTTAGTACCATGCAGTACAGCGAAACCTAAGGATTGCACCAGGCATCATAAAGCCAGAACTTTGACGGCACTTCGTTGATCTGTCGTTGTGAATTCGCCTGTGGGTGGCGTCTCGTAAGTACAAGGACTCCAGAAATATTCACTGTAGAGTGACTTTAGGCTTTACGTACTTCCTTAAGACGCTTGGTTGCGGGCGATTGATTGAGGCGTCCCGTGGCTCCACCACGCTGCGTGCAGTTAGCAAGACCACTATGAGAAAAAGCGCTCCTGTGAACCACATCGGAAGCAGTCGCGACGGTGGAGGAAGAGCTGCGGACAAACACCAAAATGAGTAATCATTCAGCTAGCCACGGCTGAGTGCGGCTTTAGTTTGGCTATCAGCTTCCCTTCTTTCGGGAAGCTGCAGCCGCATCATTTGCATTAAAGCGTTGTTTCCGACTTATCCTAAGTACCACGGAGAGCAGGGTTCATTACAACGGTTGTAACGCGAGCAGCACGGAAAGGCAAATTGCTAGAATGGTAGGGGCTTCGCGGAGAGCAGATCACCTCGTTAGCATATATACGATGGGAGCTGGGATGTGCTTTTTCAGCTTTCTTTCTTTTTTCTAGAAGACGTTAGCTTTAGTCTATAGTGCATACGTTTCTTTATATTGTTTCATTTTATTTTAATATTTAACTGCTTCTTTTTGGCGCATCCCTATCCCTTAGCTACTGAACTGCAAATACGAATGAGGTACCCTCGCGGAAAGGTTGGAGCTTTTTTTTTTCCTAAAGAAGAAAGTTTTCCTAAAAATCAAGTGCAAAGCTGGTGGAAATCGGAGCCTTCTGCGGCGTTGAAAACTGTGTAGTTAGAAAAGCAGTAACGCCATCGTCATTGGGAGAAATCAGGGTCAGTGTTAGTATAAAGAAGGGTCCGTGTTAGTATAAAAAAAAATGTCGATGGGAAGCTTTGCCACGGGGATGGCAGCGCGTCCTTTTCTCAACATTTTGTAGCCGTGAAACCCAAAATAAAGGGCTTTCGTAGGTGAAATGCAGTTGACTGCACAAATTTCCACTGCATACGTAGCCACTATAGGTTTTTTTTTTTTGTGTGAAGCAACCGTAAGTACAGCTGAAGTGCTAAACATAACCACACCAGTTACTCAAATCGTGGAACATGACATCTAGACCATGGTCGGATATTCGGTATGCGAATCTTCTGAAACGGATTCCATGTTGACTCCGACTTCGTCTCGTGACGTGGCTGACCAGTGATTTCTCACGTTCGTGACACAGGATTGATCCAAGGCGGTCATATTCCGAAAGTGGAGTAAAGTACGTAAGGTCATCACGCAAGTCATCGCAAACATCGAACGTCTTGAGCCCACCATTAAGAAAGTTGAAGAATTTTTTTCCAAAATACGATGGAAAATATGAGATTCGCAGAGAAATTGGCAATATGGTAGAAGAAGCAGTTGACGCTGATAATTTGAAAGCGGAGACGAAAGAAACCGATGGTTTTGAGCCCCAGATTCCTCTAGCAAAGGTGAGAGCGGAATCTAAGAGTGAGGATACATTATAAGTTCGGCACGCTCTCCTACAATCAATAAAAGAACGGATAAGAACTGAAACAGAACCTGTCTGTTTAGCAACCTGTGTGTGCCCCCTCCCGCGCTTATGTAATGCCTTCGGACCTTTAGGGTGTAATAAAGGAAATGAAGTGAAAGAAGAATACTCCCTTGTTCTACAGCACCATCATCCATCCTATGCTTCCTCAATGGTTACATTGATGAACAAGAGCTTGATAACACGACATCACGACAAAAAGTTCAACACACTGGAACTACAAAAACAAGTGTTCCAACTAGAGTGATTACGATCCGAAAGATCAACACTGATAGATGAGCGCAACTTAACTAGGTATCTTCGATGCCTCCAGAGCTCTCATTAACGTGGGATACCCGTCAAGATAATGACAGGAAAGCAGCAAGAACTCGGGCGTTTGCGGGGGAAGATTGCTCCGATGGAACAGTGGAAAGCCTTCGGAAATACAGAAGATTATCTCCCAGATAGCATGGATGAGTACTCACCGAAAATAGCAATGTCAATTGTTCGGCAGTCTCCCAATCGCTGCTTACATGTTACTGAAGGAATCAAATCACAATCAATACAACAAGTGAAAGAAAAAAAAGAAAGGAACAACCACGACTATCCGTAACCCCCCCCCCCCCCCCATGGTACAGCTGATTGCTTCTGGTCTTCGAGAAAGCTGCAGAAGCAAAGCTTGAAGACAATGTGTACAGCGCAGCTTACTTACGCAAGATTGCCAAATGCCAGAGAGCGTCATAACAGCGAATGAGAACTACCAGATGATGTCATAGGAAGAAGGCTTACGCTTACAAGGTAAATGCAGTCAGGACGAGAAAGCCTCGCAAAAGCTTCCTGAGAAATAGTGGCACAGGATGCTTGGAGAAACGACTTCTGTTTGAGTTTTCATGTTCAAGAAACTGGCTCACCAACAGTGCAAGTACATCACGGTCAACGCGTTAAGTAGCACAAGCGCAGCGCAAGCGTGGGAAACATCGCTGGAAGGTCAAGTGCAGAAGGAGATCCAGATGACACTTCTAGGACTTACTTGTAACTCAAATCTAGGCGAACATTGCGTACTAAAAACCCAAACGTGTTTCAGGGTTCTTTATTGCCATGCGTCATATGCCACTGTGAGGGCGCGGAGGGTTTTGAAAACTGTGAAGACGAGGATTAATGCCATCATCATGGGGGGGGGGGATATCAGGGTCTATGTTGGTATATACATGTCGACGGGGGGCTTCGCCATGGGGAGTGCGTTTCCTCAACATGCAGAACTAAGCCAGTTTCACCTTTATTTCTATTGCGATTAATTCTTGGCTTTTAGTAAGAAAGTGAGAAAGATATACACTAAGACGCATATACAGTTACGTAAATGGTAGCTCTTAATAAAAGAAAACGAAGGACGGAAAATAATTTTTGTCCTGCGAAATGCGACTGGGCCGCGTACTCATCCCAGTCCCACGTAGGGACCAGCAAGTCCAGCCTGCCTGCCTCCTCGCTTGCCTGCTGGACAGCCGCAAAATAATCAATGAGAGCGGAGCACACTATTTTTAGAACTTTTCAGCAATACTTTTATGTTAGTCGGCGCAACACCCTCAATACTGAATACTTTTTTTAACACGGATGTGTTTTATGCAAGGGTCCACCGCGACTCTACTGACGTATTTACGTCACAGATATGACGTTGTAAATTATATGCTAACAGACTGCAAAGAAAAAAAGGCACTCTTGAGCTTCAATCTTAATAATTGAACGTGATAGTGATATTCTATTTTTAGTGCGTACTTCAAACACTTAGTGTACGAAATCTTTTCGAGCTTGCTATGGCACCCACTACGTGGCCTTAAGGGTGAAGTATCGTGTGTGCCTTTTGTAGTAGGTGACTGGCTTGAGGGGAGAGATGAACAACAAGACAAAAAGCAGGGAGGTTAATTAGGCACATGCCCGGTTCGCTACCCTACACTGGGGGAATGGGAAGAGGGGCATAAAGATGAGAGAGAGAGGAAAGAGAATAGAAAGAGAGAGAAAAAAAAGGATTGTCAGTCAATGGGCTGAAGTGTATGCAGTGATGGTACTACTCAAAAGCTAGAGGTGGTCACGTAGGCCTGTAGTCCTCAAAAAGCACAAGACAGCTGTGACTGCTTTTTCAGCCAGCGAAATGCGAGGACGGTGTTCCAGTAGCATCTGCATAGAGAGTGGCCGATCGTCCAATTGTCGCAATGCGCCCGAAAGCTTCTGTCTTTCTGAGGCAAATTGAGGGCAATGGCATATCAGATGGTCGATGTCTTCTTTGGTGTAGGAGACGTCGCATTCCGCATTGTCGGTCTGTTCGATGAGGGTTGTATATGCTTTTGTGAAGACAATCCCCAACCAAAGGCGACAAAGAAGCGAAGCTTCACGTCGACGAAGTCCGGATGGAGGTCGAAGTTCCAGTCGAGGGTTTATTTGGTAGAGTCTTGTATGTCTTATGCTTGGGGTGTTCCACTCCAGCAGACACAGACTACGTGCCAGGTGACGAAGTTGCTTTGCAGCGTCAGTCCTTGACAAAGGAGTCGGAAGAATGTGCTCTTCTTGGTACGATGTGCGAGCCGCGTTGTCTGCGGAATCATTGTCACTGATTCCAATGGCGAGGTAGCCACTGAAACTTGACCTCGTTGCCTGTGTCCGTGACGTGGTGAAGAAGCTTGATAACCTCTTAAGTTAACTTTTCATGGCAACCTCGTCGAAGGACTGACTGCATGCTCTGTAGGGCCGGTTTTGAGTCGGAAAACAGCCCATTTACTCGGTCTCTGAGATTTGATGTACTCTAGGGCGCCACGCAAAGCCGCAAGTTCTGCCGCCCTAGATGTAGTGACGTGTGACAGCTTGATTCGCAGAGTTAATCCTGTAGCTGGAATCACCACCGCATCGCCAGAACCAGACGCTGTGGTTGAACCCTCGCTGTATATGTGCACGTGGTTGTTGCACATTTCGTGCAGGAGGTGCAAGCTCAATTGTTTTAGGGCTAACGAAGGCAAATTTGATTTTTTTCTTTATTCCTGGAATCGAAAGACTGGCTTGAAATATGAAGTAGTCTCATTTCCTGACACCCGTTGGCAATATACGCTTGTATCACGCATTATTAAGGCAATATTTCATGTTTAATTGTAATAAATATATACAGGACTGCATTTCCAAGCAGAGGAACTTATTTCCACTGTAGTCACAAGCAGAGGCGTGCCTA
Organism: Rhipicephalus microplus; assembly: GCF_043290135.1. Classification (NCBI taxonomy): domain Eukaryota; kingdom Metazoa; phylum Arthropoda; class Arachnida; order Ixodida; family Ixodidae; genus Rhipicephalus; species Rhipicephalus microplus. The sequence continues at coordinate 7,232,410 of NC_134703.1, read as the reverse complement.
AACGAATTTAAAAAGTGCAGGTAGCTCCAAATGCAACAACGTTCTTTTTTTTTTAATTTCACACCAGAACACTTTTTGTAAGAATCTTTCTAGAGGAGTGTGGTTTTTATATGCCATGAGGATCTGATTTACCAACTTGTAAATAACCGGAAACAATTGACCACGTTTTCGTACACTAATGGGCAAAGGGTACACCTTTGGTATGCCTTTGATATCTTTTACTCAAGACAACTGATAAAGAATTTCCGGTATGCCCTCATGGAATCAGGTGTTTAGCAATCGAGTGGTGATTGATTACTTTTTGATTTTAATCAAGGTGACTGCCTTGCACAGTATATGGTGCTCTCGAATGGATAGATTTCACTGTGACTCTGGCAGGAGACCAGAAAGGCAGTAATTTAAAGAAAGTATATGGATATTTCTCGAGGTTGTAAGAATAAATGGCTATGTTCCTTCATGGTTGTAATGGGTGGAAGCCCTACTTACCATGAAGGAATTTTAAGTCATGATGTGCATTGGCAGTCTTTGACGGCCATAGTAATTGTTCTGTCATGTTAGTTGCGTATCGTAATATATTGATCATGTTCCCCCGAGTGAGAAGTTTGACCAAAAATAAAAGAAGGCGTGGCTGAGTGGTCGAACATATTGTTGCCACGCAAACAACCCGGGTTTCATCCCCACTCAGACGCAGAATTTTCGATTATTTATTTATTTGCATCTTTCTCAATTTTTGGTTACGCAAAGATCACACTTTTTTGCTCACAGTCAATGAAGCCGACGCTGACAACGACGCCACCGCCGGAATTTCTGCAAAACGAGCTCCCTAACGCTGTCGCGTTAAAAACGATAAGGAGAAGCTCTAATGTGGGGCGTAGAGCTCGCGATTTCGCGAACTCAAGTGAGCGACGCCAATCACTTGACCACAAAGCATACGTTGTCAAGAGAGCTAACGGCAAGCCACATATCGTTTCGAAGTCTTCAGAACTTCATAACTTCAGCGTCTTTTCGTTATCAGTAGCGAGATGGCCCGAAGAGCGCGCGTTGGGCCCACTCTAACGGTCGTCGCCTCGCGTTTTGGAGAGCGCCGTCTCCACGGAGCGTGATCTCTCCTATACGCGCGCGCTAATCAGTCTTTTCATTTGAGAGAGGCGCGGAGGGCACTTCGCTCGCTGCCGCGGCTGCACTTGCGAAATGAGCATGATTGTGACGCTTGCTCGCACTCGTTCTGCGTATCCTTGTGCCTCCGTTTCACGCGCCTTTCTGTCGAACTGTGACAGCTGTTAGTCCACGCTCGTCCTGTGTATACTCATTTTGTGCGTTCTTTCTGCTTAACGTGTGCGCTTTAAGTTTCGAACTGCTTGCGTTTCGTCGCGTGACTTTGTAATTTGTTGCTATAACATTAATTCCTTCGCCCATGTAGCGAAACAAAGCACGATGGGCGCTTTGTTTATTGTGTTTATTTTTTAAAAAAGGCTGATTTACTTCTGTGAATACATGTTTAACTTTTGAGTTATACCGATTATTAAACAAAAATTAGCCACAAGTTTCGCATCTATGAGCTGTCCATTCGGAAAGGTGTTGCGCCTCACCGGCAGGTAATTCATATAAGGTCTTTTTTTTCTTTCTTCAGTAATTGTTTTAGGCATACTAGTCATGATTATTACCTGCATACTGGTTACGATTATTACCTGCAGCCTTCATTAAATTAACCTTTTTTTCTTTTCGAACTTGACTTCTGTCTCTTTCGAAGAACTAGGGTCGAGTATAGCAGTGTTTCCTTCCGTTTGGCATAATTTTTGCTCTCAATCACTTATTCACTGGAAGCTGCGGTCATGTCCCTTTAGTGAATAGTAATTTCGGGAAATGTGTGACAAAAAATAAGTAGAGAAGAAATATCATATTTTTTCAGAAACTCACCAATCAGGGGGCGCCTCTCCTTCTTGAACGTTGTCATGCGTCAGCTCCTACATGAGAAAATAAGAAACAATAATATCGAAATTAAGATGTATGAAAGTTACAGAGAAGCAAGAAGTTGTTCTCATTAAAACGGTAACTTGGGAGAGTTCGTATCGGTTCTTATTTCAGTGCAACAGCCCATAACAAAATGAGCAGACTGATAGCAAAAAGAAAAACGTACGTGGCGAGTGCTGCCTAGCAACTGAACTGCTTATTGCAAATTACAGATGCGTGTACGCAACATGCCGGAACACATGACTCTGTTGGTTGGTCGGTTGGTCGGTCGGTCGGTCGGTCGGGGCCGCGCCGACGTAGGGGCCGGAAGATCTTGGCCCTTCACCCGTTCGCGGGCCCTTTGAACAGCGCTCATTTGTTTATGGCGATCGCCGCTTCTTTTGGCTTTCTCCCAGCCCTCTTGTTTACTAAAACAGGTATTTTGTAACGCCAAACGTTGTCATAGCACACTTCACTGAGTGCATGCATGGCTCGTTAGCTCACACGTGACATAGATTGCCACCGCCGTCTTCTTAATGCAAGAGGAATCCATGCAAACACCTCGCAGAGAAAATCAAGTTCCCTGTCAGACAGATCATGTGAAGCTTGGCTTACAGAGTTACCTATGTTAGGTTTCTACAATTGTCATCATCAGCCTAACTATGCCTCTTGAAGGGAAGATGTCTCTCCCCTGTTTCGCCAATAAACCCAACATTGTGCTTTATACCAGCGAACTTGTTAATTCTCTGTACCCACCTCATTTTCTGTCTACCTCTCCCGCGTTTGCCTTCCCTTGGAATTCAGTCAGTTGCCCTTAACGAGCAGTGGTTATCGGGCCTTCAGAATAGATTGGCGGCTCTAACCGAGAAAACCGGTGTTAGCGTTGATGCAATGAACGAGAATTTGGGAATATCATCATTATCAGTGTTCAATCAAAGCTCCAGTAAAGTCAATGAACAGGACACTGCCAGCTTTCCCAGGAGAGAAGAAACTGCTTTAAGACAAATCATAACATGAAAACCACACGTGCAGCACACAAAACAAAGGGGGCGTAGCTTTTGAAGTTAATCTTTAGGGGTAAGGTAGCCACCATAAAAAGGTATGTCATTAAGATAATTGAGCATCTTGTAGGAAGTGGAAGAATGCTCAAAAGCTGTGAAGACAAAACTTATCACAATCGAAAATGAGATGTAAGAATTGAGAGACAAGAGAGGCAAGGTCATATCCAGTATAGATAGGATAGTTGAGGTGGCGTAAGAGTTCTACGTAGTACTGTACAGAGCCGAGACACGCAGGACGATATTGTAAGATTCAGTAATAGCCAAGAGAACCTGACATTCTACCAGTAACGACAGGGAAGTAAACAAAGCCCTAGGTGGAATGCAAAGAAGCGCCTACCACCTCCCGGTTATTGGGATGCCGATGTACGCAAATGATCTTAGTGCTTGCGAAAATAGGGCAGCACCTACACGATCAACATGCATAGCTAGAATAAAATTATCCGCATTCTTCAAAGAGGCATTGTGTTCTTGATCTCATTACATCTATTTCATACCAAGGTGCCTAAATGACGTGATTCTACATAACTTGGCTATAGTAGCGTAATGTAAGTGTAAGTAATCAAGACTATCACGCCATAAATACATGGCCTATATATATAAGCAAATATGCTAGCGCGAGAACTGCAGATGAATTTCGAGCGACTCATGTTTCTGCTGCTGCAGCAGTTTTCCCGAAGTCAAGCAGCTATATGTAATGCTCTGAAATATGCACAAGTAAGTAATTTTCATGAAATTGCTCAAAGTATATCTGCCCAATCCAATCAGAGAGCACACTTTGAAGCTCGAGCACCACATGAGTAAGATGGTGATTCTGCATGGCGCAATATGAAGTAAAGTATATCGCCCTGCTCTTTAAAAGTTTTCTTCCACATCCAAGCCTTTCGGCATCGATATCTTGCAGAGTGTTCACATCTCATGTCACACATTCTCGGACATTTGCTACCATTGCTAGTTATTTAAAAGAGCCACGTAAGTGGGATCGAGTGGTATTGTAATTTATGATGAAAATTAGTGGCAATGAGAGGTGGGAAAGTACGGTTTTGTCTCTGATAATGAGCGTTCGTGTTCCCGATGTGAACGTTGATGCATCTGCCACTTTGGCCAATGTAAGTTTTACTACATGATAATGAAATTTAGTATACAATGGCCTTCTAGCATTCCGTATATTGGAAGGTGTAGTTATAAACGCAGTTGTATTGAGCTCTTTCATTGCTTTTACTCTGCTTCGCAATTCTTTTTTGCACTTTTGCGGACAGGGACATGACCTCATCAGAGGTCAAAAAAAAAAAAAAACGTCAATGCTAAGTCACTTAGCCCCGTTTTTCAAACCGTGTGCCACTCGGTGAGTACACGGTATGACCATGTACTTTTTTTGCTCTGACGGTCCATTCACCATCCACAACCCGTGTTCCATTTGTTTTAAGACGTGGGCGAGGAAATTGATTGAAGCCTTGTCCTTTCAAAATAAGAAATATAATTAGGATATTGAATATATCGAAATATGAGCACAACTGTTTAGATGTCTTGATTTTCCAACAAGCTTAGAAAGAAAATTGAGTGAGACATGTATGTCAGTGCAGTTGCGTACCACTAATTATTTTCCACAATCTCTCTTTTGATAACACACGTCTGGCAGTCGTGTATTCTATTAGAGGAAGCTTGTGGTCAGAGTAGTTAATGCAGACATGGTGAGATTGCGGCACCAATTTCTGAAAAAATGCCCCGCCACGGTGGTCTAGTGGCTAAGGTACTCGGCTGCTGACCCGCAGGTCGCGGGTTCATATCCCGGCTGCGGCGGCTGCATTTCCGATGGAGGCGGAAATGTCGAGGCCCGTGTGCTCAGACTTGGGTGCACGTTAAAGAACCCCAGGTGGTCAAAATTTCCGGAGCCCTCCACTACGGCGTCTCTCATAATCATATAGTGGTTTTGGGACGTTAAACCCCACAAATCAATCAATCAATTTCTGAAAAAATGGCCTTTTTGTTTTAAAGTCACCCACAACTAACATCGGTGTGGATTGTTGTGTGGTCAATGAGAGGAGGACGAAGTCCACGACGTCCTTGGTAAGCGTGGTAGGCAAAAATTAAACAGCCACAACCGGCAAGCCGTTGTTGAACTTTGTGGCATACAGTGCACCAGTGTTTTTCTTTTGTTCTACGATATATTTCAATAGATACTGCAGGTATACCCGTACGCAAGCAGATGCCCAGTACCAGTGCTCTATTCTACTCTGCGAGCGCCACAGCAGTAGTGGTAGTATATGACTTGTAGGGTTTGGTTACGAACCATTAAGATGTCAGCAAGGAATAGTTCAGAAAGAACTAACTGGAACTAATTTCTATACAAACTTCGTTTCACACATCATGTGCTGATGCTGATGCTGATGCTGATAACCTCAGATGGATGGCGCTTACCCACAGAGGGGGATGGGCCAAAAACCGGGTGGCAGAATACTTAAATAAAACGAAAATGAAAAAAAGCCAATCTGAAAATTTACTTTAGAGATAATACTGTTAATAAACAAAAATGGTTGCTGAGCAAGCTGTCAAACAATCTATTGTTCCTGACAGACATCACTACGAATTATAAACCAAAGATCTGGAAAGGTTAGGGTTCACTAGCACGGTAATCATTTAGTTGCATTGATGTCAAACACAGTGGAGCATATATCCCTGTGGCAGTAACCAAATGAAGTGTCGCCAAGTGATAAAAGTACTGTTACATTTACTTGTATTCTTAGCTTTTGTAATAGGGCTACTAAAAGTCTTTTTCTGTGCCACGCTGTGGAACTTCTAACAGCGAACTTCTTCTCTTTTGCTTGCATGATTCTTGTGGCACATACTTCGCTTTCATTTGACGCCCGTAGCTGCTGTACACGGTATATTGGGGCTTACTCAGTCTTTTCCTTTGCTTGCCCAATTCTTTGGCATATACATTTTTTTACCGCGACAGCGTTAAAGAGCTCCTTTCGCAGAAATTTCAGCGTCAGCGTCGTTCGTGGTGAGCAAAAACTCGTCATCTTTCAGCGACAAAGATGCAAATAAAATAAATAAGCGATTGCGGGTCCGAGTGGGAATTGAACTGGGGTCTGTTGCGTGGCGAGCGGGTGTTATAAAACACACCCCTGCATCTGCATGTGAATACAGCTAAAATAACTTCCTCTCCTTGGAAGTGCAGTCAAAGTAACTTTCATGCTTTACGAAAACACGCGTACTGTTCACATGCTTCACAATACATTAAATATTGCGAAAATTCGGCAGATTCCACGTACCTTGGGAATCGATGTTATGCGCAGCATGCGGATGCAAGGTGAACGTGTTTTAATGTTTTTATTGAGCGAAACGTCATGAAGGGGCGCTCAATGTATTGAAAATTCACGCACACGCACACTCTAAATTCCCGCATATATTTTATATTAGCAGTTGTTTGCGGTTGCCTAACAATGCCAACAGCAAAATAGATATTACCAACTCCAGAAACGGTAAGCTGATATAAAGCGATGGTGCTTGCGCTGGGGCTCACGAGGATCCCTCAACTGTGCTACACAAACCAACTTCAGTGGATGGCGCCTATAACTACAATTGACGTAAACCCGACATTACGACTGTATCATATATAGGAGAAGATATGTAGTATCTATGAAATTTTAGAGCCTATACTGAAACAAGAAATGACGTTTCACAAAAACTAGGGTCTATTTGCAAAGTATTTCCGAGACCTGGCGTGGCTTTGTGGTAGGACGCTTGATTGCCATGCATGCGGAAAGGTAGGATTTGATTCCTGCTGGGATACTGACATTTGCTCTTTGCATTCGTCCGGTCAGCGCTGCATATGTTAGCTTTTTCTCGGAGGCCATGAAAGTAAGAACTTGTTTGCTTAATGAATATATAGGTGGCACTGCAAAAAAACTGTGCAGTTGGTGCTTGGCAACACAGAATCTCGGGCCTCAAAGGCATGGAGGCCTTTGTTGTATCTTCCTCACATAATCAGTTATAATTTTGCTCACATGTATCGCGTGTCTCGTCCTCAGATGTTTCTCACAGAATCAATTACATAATCAGGGGGTCTCAACAGGGGTCCGTGTTATATCTTCCTTTCAAATTCAGTTATATAGGTGCCCACGTCTAGTCCTTTAAACTTGCCCTGATTTTCATTACGTAACCACTGCGCCATTGGACGACACCCGACTTTGCTTTAAATTTATTTTAAAGTGCACTCTTATACTTTAGAGGAGATGCGTCTTTTCTTTTTTTGATAAACGGTAGCCCTACGCCGTAGCAACAGCCATACCAACTATTTCAGAAAATTTACCGTTGTTATTTTTCCAGTGTTACTCATTTCTGTTTGTTTAAAAACTAGGTGGCTTATTTGGCAAATACAATACAAATAGAGAAGTAAACTTTATTGATTACCGGCAGATTGCCGAGCTGGGCTCCCGCCTAGACCCAGCAGGCCAAGGAAGCTGTATCCCGGCAGTTTCCTTGGCCTGCTGGATCGCCCAGAGTTGCTTGTCCAGGCCCAGTCCGCCAACGCGTCTAAAGGTCTTAGCTGGAGACTGCGACCCCAAAATTTCTGATTAACGCCGGACCTTCGCATAGGATATAGTGAAGAGTGGCTCTGGTGGTACAGTACTGGCAGAGATTCGAGCTATAGACGTCGGGATATATATGGTGCATGATGACGGGGTTCATGTATGTGCATGTTTGTAGCTGCCGCCATTTAACGGACTGGGGCTCATTTAGCTTGGGGAGAGGCGGGGGGGACTCCCGCCTTCGCAGTCGCTAGTGTTGAGTTATGTCACAAAACTTAGTGAGCCGATCTTTCATTCCCACACCGGCACAGAAAAGTCTGTTTGAGAGGCCGCTTCGTCTAACATGACACGGAACGTAAGACCTGAAGCCACGTCGTGCGCCACTTAATTCGGGCTGTCCTCCTGGTTACCCAGTGCTGTGTGGGCAAGGAACCGAAGGATGTCCACGAATTTGTCCGCCTCGTCAGTATTGCCTGTATTAAAGATCCGCAATGCCTCTGGGTAGATTCTGCCACTGGCGTAGTTTCGAACGGCCTCTGCGTGTCCCTGATTACATATGAGGCGTTAGTGTGAGCTATGGCTATCGCGATAGCCACTTCCTCTGCCGTTTCTACGTTCCGTGTGATGATTGACGCGCTGCTTTTGCATTGTTGTGTTTGGTTTACCATAGCAGCCACGAAGCGTTGACGTTTCTGGTATAGCGTGCTGCGTGGACAAAGACCGCCTCATAGTTGTGCCTCGTCCAATAATATTTTTTCCATGTTGCCGGCTTTCCGCAGTGTGTAGCAGCAAGCCAAATGCAACTTGGTTCACTTTATTACCTTTTTTGCTTTCTTTTATGATGGCCCTTTTAAATTTGGCCCTTCTAAACGCCTTTGGTGTTCGCAGAGCATAAACCAAAGGCATTTTGCGCCGCCTGGTGAAGTTTTTAGGCTATATTTGTTCAATGTACGCGTGTATATTTTATCTTATCAGTCATATAATAAAGCATTAAAACGTCATCTAGTTCGAAAATACAGCGTATGTTGTATAGAAGGCTGATTCACATCTTGTGTTAAACTTTAGCATATATGTGTGAACACGACCTCTTTTTTTTACACGGCTGCTCCTTCATATTGATGATACGCATCCTTCTATCTTGCACATAATCTCTACGCTGAAGTCAAATCTGTAAACAGAGCAGGGGCATTTGTTGTGTCCTTTGTGCGTTTAACTGTTGCCGCTTCTGTAGTGCTGAAGAAGCCATTACCTCTCTCTCTTTTCCTTTCTTTCAACAAGCAGTTTGACGTGAGAAATAATTTACTTCAGCCAAGTTCGTTATATTTCATATCATTCTATCACATTTAATATTGCCCCGCCGTGGTGGTCTAGTGGCTAAGGCACTCGGTTGCTGACCCGCAGGTCGCGGGTTAAAATCCCCGCTGCGGTGGCTGCATTTCCGATGGAGGCGGAAACGTTGCAGGCCCGTGTGCTCAGATTTGGGTGCACGTTAAAGAACCCCAGGTGGTCGAAATTTCCGGAGTCATCCACTACGGTGTCTCTCATAACCATATGGTGGTTTTGGGACGTTAAACCCCACATATAAATCAATCAAATCACATTTAATACATTTAGCATATAAACAAGCATCATATTCAGTTCGATATCGAGGAGCAAGCGCAAATTAATACGCAGTATAGAAGCAGATAAAACGAACAGGGGTGAACATTTATCGGGGAGAATGGTTCCGTTATGGTTGCACCTTGAGCTCCTTGCGGTCTCATGAAGGGCATTCTCCCCGAGGAATTCATCTTTACCGGTGACAACGCCATCTATCCCGAAGAAAAGCCTTGATTTCCTTTTTTCTTTAGACAACTGTGCCAGGAGAAATGTGCAAACCGAAAAATACGTCCCCGAGGCAGCGTGTTCGGAAAGCCGAGTGTGACTGAGAACCGCAAGATAAGGTGAGGGAATTCAGCTTTGAAATATAGGCGGCAACGGTGTCGTTAATTTGACAGGAGGCGATGACGACAAGGAGTCTTTAAGGCGAGTGTTGGAGAGCATCCGGAGCACGTTCGGGTATTACGCATGCTGTCGTGTGCTGATGAACGCCTGCGAATATATCTCTCTTTCGCATGGGTGGTTCTCTTCCTGCACAGTGGTACTTGCGGTGCTACTCTCTTAATGTCTTAGTTTTATTTTTTTAGGCCTCCGTGAGCCTGTATTACTGTAGTTGTAATAAATATGGTGCTGTTGGCTCGTGTAGTTTGCAGAGCCATAGAGTTAAAAGCTACTTGATTTTAACTGTTTGCGCTGTACTTCATTACCGTCGCGTTGTTTTCATGTCAATTTGATGCTGTTGCTTCAATTTAAATTCTTGTACACGCGTGTACCAACACTCCATATGTTCTACTGAAGCCAAGCGAGGAGATTTCTTACTCAACTTTTTAAAGTAAATAATGATAGTTTTTCTTTTCAACCTTGCTGTACTTTCAATTCTATCTTGAAATAATGAAAATTTTCTTTTGGTAACACAAAAGAAAAGCTATACCAAGGTAAAGAGGGAGAGCCGGAATAATGGCGGATTGGCAGCACTATCAACGAGACTGGTTAGATATTTCGCATTGAGGCATTAGGCGTGATTTAAAATGGCCGCAGAAGTTGTCTATAGTGTAAGTTGCACGTACGCATAGTTAAATAACATATTGACTATAAAGTCTGTCTTGTGGAAATATCTCGTAGCACATTTTCAAAGCGATATTGTTTGGGGGCGTACTGCAGGCCGAGAAAACGAGCTATCTTGATATTTGTTATTTTGATTTCGTAATTTCTTCCCCATTTGTCTATTTTAGACTGTCATTGAAGTGTACATTTAGTACCGAAGTTGATTTATACGCCCATAAACTACGTAAATGAGAAAAAGCGTTCAACGTTAATGAAACTTCTTGTTGGGCTAGTTGGTGTTCTATGAGAGACGTCTTACGTTTTAGCTCAAGCAGAAAAAAAAGAAAGAGCTACCTGATGAGAGAACGAAAGTGGGAAAATGCAAGCGCTAAACGTGAACTGACTTTATTTGGGAAAAACCCCTGAAAAGGCAAATCATCTGAAGCGCATGCGCGTTGCCGTAGCATAGGTAATCAAACATTGATCTGAAAAATCTTAACTCCTCACCGAACAAACGACTGATGTGTCATTTGTTCCGTAACACGCATTTACCGGTCCTTTGATCAGCCTGCATGTGTGCACCGCGGCTAAGCGAGATCAAGATCCTAGGCAGAGGAGGAGATGCCTTGGGACGGAAGTTGCTGGGAGTTTTTCATATGAAGAGCGAGAGCAAAGAGTGTATTAGTGACATATTCATTTGTTTTTTCGGTGATTAATTCAGATTTTTCAGATATATGCTTGATTATCTATGCTACGGCTGCACGCATGAGCTTTAAGTGATCTGTCTTTTCAGTGTTTTTCGCAAATAAAGACCACTGATGTTGCTCTGAGCACTGTGTTCTTCTCTTATCAGCTAGTTTTTCCTTTTCCTCTATGTCTTGAAAAAATATGACCTCAGGTGTTCAACGTTAGACTGAACATAGCTTGCACGGGGTTTTGTGCGAGGAAGCGGAAATAAACTGCATCCTGTTAAATTACCATACAATTTATAATCACTTATATACACTAATCACGCGCTTTCGGTGGGAACTTAAAACATTGTTTAAAACGAAAAACGTTGCCATGTGGCTCCTGTTTAGGCTAATCAGGACTGAATCCCTGTAGCTTTGCAAATTACGCTAACATGCTGAGCGCTTTAATTTAAAGCTGGCTTATGGACACTCTCAGAAAAAAGAACTCATGCTCCTTTTCACGAATTCTAACTTGGCACGCAGGAGATCACCAAACTCTCGTTCAAAAGTCCGCAGCACGCAATATGGAACAAATCTGTTTGAAAACAGTTTACGTTTTAAAAGGGTAACACGTACTCTATATTTTTCTTAAAGGGAAGTGACAACTTGGTGGTAAACGCCTTGTTCTGAGCTTTGGTAAGCTATTCCCTTGGTGTTCCCTTCAAAATTTCTCGATGTGTATAATAATAGATAAGTTAACCCAGCAGTAAACTCAATAAAACAAAAGTTGACTGAAAGATACTCACTAACTCGTGAAGAATCGTCTCCTCCGAAGCCGCTGCATGGCGGCCAAAGGCGAAGCTAGGGCGAATAGATGAGGCGACCTGCGCAGTACGGGATGATCAGTTGACGCTTCGAGCCACGCAATCCTTGTAAATATTGTCAAATACGGTAGGCCAATTGTCCAAGTGGCAGATTATTAGGCGAGTCCGACAGAAGCCCTCCCAAACGATATAGTTAAAAAAAAGCTACAAAAAATTCGGCTGATCTCACGTACCTGGGAATCAACGTTATGAGAAGCATGCGGTCGGAAGGTGACCGTGTTGCAATTTTTTATTGAGCAACACGTCATTAAATGACGCTGAATATATGTAGAAACGTTGCACGCGCAGACATATGTTGAAGAGTTGCAGATATTTATATAACTAGTTTTTTGCACTTGCAGAATGGTGTTAACTGGAGCATGCGTATTAGCAACACCAGAAGCTGATATAAAGCACTGACGCTCGCGAGATTGCTGAGTTTGGACACTGCTACATAAATCAGCTTCAGTGCATGGCACCAAAACAATTGACGTTAACGCGACGTGACGGCTGTACCAAAGGAGTGCATACGTGCTCCCTTGGGTAGGCAGCACTGCAAACACTATTAACACTACACGAAGATTAGCGTCTATTTGAAAATTAGTTCCGAGACCTGGCGTAGCTCTGTGGTAGAATGCTTGACTGCCACGCAGAATGCTTTGATTTGATTGCCGCTGGGACCCTGAAATATATAACTTGCAATCCTCGGAGGTCCACGCTATCTATGTCAGGTTTTTCTTAACTCTGATATTTATTCGGTGCCTTCTTTGGGTCGACGCTACCGATGTTGGGTATTGCTTAACGCTCACGAGTTAAAATTGCCAATATGTGTTCTCGTCGTTCCTGGGTAGATACTTTGTGTCAATCACCTGTGGCCCATACCCGCATACCAGTGGCACATACCCGCCCGTGCGTATATGCCACTGTCTGGCTGGAAGTGTTTGTCTGGCTGGAAGTGTACGTGACAGAATTGTGACGTTATTCGTGTCTTGTCCAGCGTGTCATTTTGTCAAAATCATCTTACCCTCTCATGCTAATTTCTGTTCACGCCAAGCACGAAGAAACCATCAAGCCTATGTTTTTAACCAGGGGCACATATCCCAAAAATCTTCCTTGACGATTTTTGATTTTCAACTGTTGGCCACACGCGGGAGTTAGGTAATGAGTTGCCGTAGTGAAATCTTCTAATGATTGAATACCTCTGCCAAATGAAAGCCTAATTATCAGATACTTTTTGAAGCATAGTCTACTGGTGGCTTTGAACCTTTTTGAAGAGTTCTTTTTATGGTGAACCTTTACCAACACGCCCTACTGGCAGTCATCCTAGAGCTCTTTTTATGTAAGCCTGTGTTACGCTGTGTATTTACCTCCTACAATAATGCCCTGGGGCGCTGCGGGTATTTTCAATAAATAAAATAAATAATGCGGCGAAGTGTAATTAGCTCGACATAGAAGGCATAGACTGCGACTGATTGCGTATGGTCCAATATGAACTACAATAAAATAATTTATTTATTATGCGAGAACGACACAGGATATATATATCATAAGTTCTTGCATAAGTAATTTATTCGAAGTATCTATGTCCAGCAACGACACAAAACACTACAAGAATCTTTTGCTGCTATATCATGAACCTATTGCTATCGGCTACGCGATACCAAGAACGAGGCGACACACGAAACATTTGTGTGCGGCATGAAGGCTTCGGCTGGTTCAAAGCAGTTTTGTAAGATGTTTGGGACACGTGTACATTACGAAACTTATTTTCGCAACGCAAGTTGATCTACCTCTGTAAAACGCTTGACTGCAAGTTCTCGTATCGAAGAGCTATCGTAAATTGATTACTGACGGCTTTGAGACAAGAAAATTATAAAATGTCACTTTGTCATAAAGAAGTAGGAGCACAAGGCGCTTGTCGCTTAACGTTGCAGTTTATACAGCGCATTTTAACGACGTGATTTTATCGCAGGCTGTCAGGCTTTAAGCTGCTTTATTTTGGATAAATGTATACGCCTAAGAGATTGGGCAACTACAAGTTCGTAGGCTCAAGTGTTGCTTTACTGAAATCTACCACGTACAAGCAGTCAAGTAAGCACCCATTCCGTCAACCATAAGTTATGTATATTGTGATTTCCTAAGCAAGGTTGAATTATTCGATAACCCTTCCAGGTCACTGACTTCGTCGTCACACTTTGCTGGTCACAGTAAAGGCTCCGAATCTCCTACTATCCCAGCTTCTACATCACTGCCTCAAAATACTGTGTCACCACGTCGCGAAGTCATCAAAAGTCCATTAACTGACAGTAATGCTTCGCAGAGAAGGCTTCAGGAGAAACTCGCTGTTGTTGTAAGTGTTCGTAGTGTGAGATGTACTTTTACATTTTTTGTTAGGCACAACATAGGATATATACTCAGAACGGGCCGCAGAATGATCCTAACGGTGAAGTTCTACAACCATGAAGATACACATAAAAGGAGTGAACGTAGGTTCAAGTACGACGCTGCCTCAGCCTTCCTCTTTCGTATATTTCTGTACTGCCTAGTCCCAAGAGCCTTTGCATTGTGCAGTGTCAGGGCCTCTCCTTACGCTACGACGAAGTATGAGCAAGGAAGTAGCTCCTAGGTAAAACTTACACCACAACCTTGAATACGAAAGAGGGCTGCCACAAGGCCGACAGGGTGCAACGCTCCACAGGAGGACCAAGATCAAGTAAAAAAAAACATTTTATATAGAAACGCGAAAGGAAGGTCTTTTTCGCTAGACTCATTAGGGAGACAAGCGCAGGGCGCCATATTAAACGACACAAACAACGTTGACTTACCGAAGGTGCTCACATGAGAGCTTGGGGCAGGAGGAGGCAAGGAAGGTGTCAGAAAGTATTCAGAATGTTTTCTTTTCTTCTATTTTTGACCTGCTTCTAAGATCACATGCACCTACCACTATGAGGGTATCTCCATGCAAATGAATCTCATTTACGAAGCTGCTTTGCATCCATTTAACGTTGAGAAGGAGCCAAAGAAAACTTGAGAAAGGAAGAAACCAGTTCTTAAGGACCTTTTTAACAGCAGGCGGGGAATATTTAGGTCGTAGATGCGATATCAGAATCGGATATCTGAAATTGTGCCTGGCCATCATGCGCAGTGCAAGACTCTTTGTTAAATCGTTCTTTGTCGGGCACAATGTATCTTAATGTTATAGATAGATAGATAGATAGATAGATAGATAGATAGATAGATAGATAGATAGATAGATAGATAGATAGATAGATAGATAGATAGATAGATAGATAGATAGATAGATAAAAATTGTTTCGCATTTAAAACAGATTGCTCCCTCTACACAACTATTCACTGGCTGCGTCGTATATATATAGGCACTGTATAGTGACCTCCAAGATAGGGCCGGTGGAAGATTTCTCCTGTGTGTTGTTAAATTATAAAAATTCGCACCGTGTGTGGTAACTAAAACTGGACTGCGAGTCTCTGTGTTTAATCTGCGTCTTCTGTCTCTCTTGGCCCAGTAGTTGCGATTGGCATGTCTAGTAGAGAACACTGGTTCATCAATACGTGCTTTGGGCCTCCCCAGGTTTTCTCCAGCACAATGCCGCCATGGTCGCCAGCGTCAACGTCGCCGCCAGTGTAAGCATTTGCGCCCGCTGCTTGGAATCTACACTTGGTTCGCTTTAGCGGGAAATGATGTAGTACTTTATTATTGGAATTACGATGACAGGCCATCATTGATACCTGAGTTAGTCATCCTCGATTTTGCTGTTAACACATTTTTCGTCTATTCCTGTGCTTTGTTGCCTGATTTTATTTTAATCACTATACTGCACAAATCAGCAAATTTGTATGTCACTGTGCGTAATTTTGCTTTGGACAATGTTGAGAAGTTTCTAAATTAGAACGCACTTGGAAGAGTTTAAACCTGATGAATAAATTCACTTCTTGGCTCAAATAACTATAGCGTGTCCTTTTCCTTTTGTTTTTTTATTTGTTCATAAAGGACGTAAAATTGTTCGCAGAGAAGCAACAGAAATCTAGTCCTCATTGTAGTTAAGCACTTCCGCTTCTTCGCAGCAGGCAAGCAACCGCACGGCTGTTGAACTTCTAACTTATTGTTAATTGTTTATTCCAAGAACTTTTTTTCTGGTCACATGTGCGGAACCACAGGTTTACTTGCTGTTTCGGTTATGTACTCAAGATCACCTGGACCGAAAGTCACTGCGTATATTTTGATGTAACGTTGATTCTGTTGCCTGTCTTTCCCTTACTTCTCTGCTGCCTCTTTTTTTCCTGCTCAAACTGAACTATAGCAATGCGTCGTTTCAAGCGTCTAAGACACAGTACGGCAGAAATAGTGAGTGGCGAGTGTGCTGGACGCGGCTAGAACTTGTCATCACTTACTTGCCAAATGATGCCATTTTCTAGTCAGACATTTTTGCACCGCAAGCGCAAGCTACGTTCGGCTTTAGTCGTAAGAATGCTTCATTGTGTGAACAAAGAGGTTCGAATACACGTTGGCACTATATAAAACGAAGTCTATCGGCAAAGTACCCTTTGGTCACATTCTTACTTCTTGTCTACTTCATACACTTTCGAGAGAACACCGAGGTTGAGAACGCCACGTGTGGTAGCCGACATAGGAAGAAAAAGGACGAGACGCGCGGTGGGCTCGACTTTTCAAACAAGGGCATGATAGGAAAACGATCGAACTAAAGTGAAGTCGATCCCCCTCCACTGATTTACGGTCGGCTTTCCATTAGTCGGACTCCTGCATTGTCCTGTTCAGGAGCTCAAACCCAACTTTAATGTAAGTGACACTGGTGGATGGCTACTGGATTAACTGCTGCGTGGAGCGTGGATCCATTTCGCGTCCCCTATTGATATCTTTGACCTGTACAGTACTATCTTTATCAGATCGGATTTCGTTGACTTGGCTACACCAAGGAACGTTGACCTTCTTCCATTAGGTGAGCCTAAAGATAGCCGGGTCTTTGTTCGAGTTCTAAACACCCTAAGCAGGGCCCGAGTTGGACAAAAGTGTAGCTTAGAAAGGCTCTATGACTGTTACCGTAAAAAGGGAGGCAGTGGAGATAACGATGGCGAAACGTTCCACTCAGCATCAATGAAACTGTCGTGAGAGGTTATGTTCGGCCCCAGGATGGTCCAATGCAGCTACAAATATTACTGTTCGCAAAAGGTGAGACATTCTAGCAAACACGTATGCCGTCTACAATACACAAAGTAAGAAAGAAAAAGAAGAGGGGGGGGGGGATGCCGCTGTCTCACGAGAATTCAGAACGGGAGAAGGAAAACAGACACAGACGCGGGATTTTTCTCTGTAATCAAGCGCAAATTCAGGCGCTCATGGCCTTTTTCTGGTTATTTCAAAAATACTCTACATTTCTGCCAGAGTAGTGAAAGAGAAATATACGAAAAGCTCGCATGAATGTTACTACGAAGGCGGCCCGTGTGCAGTGTCAATATGAAGTCGTTCGCTATATACGTAATTAGCAGGAAAATGCGGTTCCCGTTCGGCTTTCTTCCTTCGATTTGTTTTTATAAATTGCAGGTCTCCCTTCGCTTGATAGTTCGCGCAGAGAGAGTCCTGTCCAAGCTCGCACCACAAGGAGTAGCAGAGCTGAACTCAGCATCACCGGCCGAGATGAACGGTATGCCGGCGAGGAAATATCGATGAAAATTCGATTTACCAGCTCACCGTCTGAATGATTCAGTGCAGACCTTTTTGCATGCGTATGCGTGACTGATATAAAATGCGCTCGA
Source organism: Rhipicephalus microplus (assembly GCF_043290135.1). Lineage (NCBI taxonomy): Eukaryota > Metazoa > Arthropoda > Arachnida > Ixodida > Ixodidae > Rhipicephalus > Rhipicephalus microplus. The sequence goes on along the minus strand of NC_134703.1, from coordinate 7,214,900 downwards.
TCACGTTGGTGTCATGAAGTCAGTCATTGTGCTCATTTCGGCGAGTTATTTTTTATTTATTTTATTTATTTTTTTGCCCATAACGATTGACAGCCAGACATCACAGCAGGAAAAAAAAAAGCTGAACATTGCTATTTTTTGGTTATTTGATATGTGGGGTTTAACGTCCCAAAACCCTCATATAAATATGAGAGACGCCGTAGTAGAGGGCTGCGGAAATTTTGACCACCAGTGTTTCTTTAACATTCATCCAAATTCAAGCACACGCGGATACAGCATTTTCGCTTCCATGTAAAATGCAGCCGCCACATCCGCGATTGGAGCTACTTTGTCGGTTAGCCTTGCATTGTCTTCTTCTCACCATACATTTGTGATAAGCTAACCACTTTCGCTGCTCTGAACAGTTGGTAGCAAAAGTGATCGCGTCCATACGTGCAGATTGTATTAAAGACCTATTTTCTCGTCAGAAATGACCATGGCCATCTGCATTAGTCCTGCGTGTTTATTCGTTAGATTGGATGATAAATGAAGTACAACAACTAGCATATAATGTTCTAAAGAGCATAAGAACCTCCAAAAGTATACAAACCACACTTGTATAGCTTATAGTGTTATACTTCTTAGCTGGAGGCTGCTAGTTGGACCCAATGCCACAATGACCGCAAATAGAGGGGGATTAAATGCAAAAACAAAAAAAACACCCTGGCACTTCTAATTAATCGCAGATTACAGAATGCCATGTGGTCGGCAATAATACCCAGAAACCAATGCCATGTCATGCCTCAAATCATAGTTAAGGGTAGCAAGAACTCAGCCATTTATTTCCATTCAGCGAAAGTTCAGCCATCATTGTAGAATACTGTTATTTGCCCTAATATGCTGATATAAATAAATTGATGCGTGCCTTTGTTAAACGCCCTGAAGAAAGGTCACAGGCTACCGCTGTAAATTATGGAGGAAGCCAGAAGGTTACAGGAACATTGGCTAATTAATCGCTGCCAAATCTCTCGACATAATGGCCTTGCTTTTGCACCGGACGGTTAGCTATGCGGGCTCACTGTGAGCTCTCGCTGTTTTTTGCAGAGTTTTTTAAGCCTACCGCTAGACCCCGGCGCCACCCATCTGACGTTCTTGTGAAAGCCCTGCGGTAATTAGCATCTATTAGCTCAATCTGGACGGGGCCCTCATTAAAGCGTTCACTCCCGGTTCGTTTAATATTGGGGCGCCGGCGCCGCCGATGCTTCATTATAGCGCCCGTCTGGGATTTTTCGTGAAGTCGGCCCCCGTTTTCGAGAAAACGTGTACGCTCGAGCACAGCGACCGATCGCTTTGGACTCGACAAGCGCACTTCTGTGGCAGCGCCAGCGTACAAGCCCACAAACTACGCAACCCGAAGCCGCTCGCTTCGTTCCCATTCTTTTCCGGTCGAGGATGGGCCTGGCATTCAAGTGGGCAATACCGCGCGCAGCCAGCTCGTTCGCTTCTGTTTTGCGCCCGTGTACTCGCAAGCGCACCGCCAATGCGGCGAAACTAAGCGTGCATCTCCGCAGGAATGCTTTCCTAAACGCCGAGTCTTTTGGGCGGGCTTTGAAATCGGCTAACCTAATTTATTGTGAAGACTCAAGAACAGGGAAGGCTGCCTCGCCACACAAGTGCCTGTAATATAGACAGTGAGCATCTCAGGGCCAGTTTCAGTGATGAAGATGGCAGGGGCTGATCGGACATCACATCTTCATTAGCACGAAGATGGCTTTCACCTTAGAATCGTCATAGTACTATGCATAAAGGACTCTGTAAGTTTTCAGTGCCTATTAAATCACTCTTTCCTTGAAGGCTCGCATAAACAAACTCCACATGTCATTTTCGCTGGTGAATGAGAAGGTGCATGGTATGGTGTGTGTATTTGGTATTATAATACTGTTGTCAGGCTCCCGTATATTTCGCTACTCGCTTTACTATATTTCACGCTCCATTCACTAAAAACTGAGACTCAAGACACTGAGAGACGATTACCCGAAACATTTTCTTGCTGAATGTCATGCGTCACACAATGTCGGGCATCTGAATAAGTGCCGTCAGAATATTTTGGGCATCCTGTACAAAATCACAGTTTGATTACCTTGTTCTTGCTGGCAACCTTTTAGTGAATCTTCTTTTGAGATAAATAAGATATTTATACACTTCATCGTTGAACAAGTCAACTAGTTTCAACATTTGGAACTTTTACTTTTTTATGCCAAGTTTTGCATGTCTCCATTACAAAAGCATAGACAACGCACGCTTCCAAGAAAAGAATCCTGACCGTGCAGTGTTGCGTGCGTGTGACAACATATACATGATCTTAAAAATGTATTCTATATCAACAGTGCGCTACCAAAACATCAAACGTTGTAAAGTCCTGTGCGCCCCGCGCTGAATCAAAATAATAAACAAAAAAACAACAAAAAAAGAAACTTGTGCATGCATTTCCCAGGCCACGGCATAGATTGTATTAGGAGGTGTAAAAGAAAAATAAAACTTCCAGTCAACGCCACCAAGAAGATTAATTTTAAAAAATCACGGCATTCCCACAGAGTTCATGATGATAAATGGGCGAAGCCGTGGCATCGTTTTGTGTTACATTGACCACCAGTGACTTTCACCACTCACGTACATAAATGAGTGACAAAGCTGTGTGCAGTTATACACATTGTTAATTGGTCATGAATGGTATGTTGCATCGGGTTGTGAATTTTCTTTTGCCTTCATTATCACTGCGTTTGTGGTATTGGATCTATAGCCTGAAGTTGGCAAAGATGAGATGTGTGTATGGTCCCCCGGTGGTTGTTGGTCTTTTCAAGTCATACGAAACGCATCAGTATATCGAGACGTCATACACTGCGCAAGCCAACTGAAGGCGAACTTCAAGCGTCCTCCAAGTATTTTTTTTTTCTTTATGTTGAAACAGCTTATTATGCTCAGTGCATATAGCCACATATGTTTGCTCAGCTATTTTAGCAAACGTTGCCTCTTTTGCAACAAACGCATCAACTACAATTTATGTCACCTATAGTTCAAGGCAAATATCAGCAAGCCGTTGTGCGTGCGTTCGAAACAACTACATTCGAAGACACAAGAATGATATTGCCACCACTTCAACTAACAGCTTGCAGAATTCTAAGAACAATTTTAGGGGTGGTGCTTTGAGTGCGTCTCGATATCGGCGTGTGCGTTTGGAATTCCTACCGTGACAACCACCATAAGTGTGTAAGTGTGTGCTTTTATTTCCGTTTTTTTTCAACTCTTATTCTTCCACAAAGGAGCTAGCATACCACATATCAGCAGATCTTTTCAAATTGAATGATTGAACATGAATATAGGCTGCGGAGCAGTATGATATTAAACCAGAACATCTGCAGAACTGAGGGCACATTATGCTTAGAGGAATTTCGCGCCTCGCTTCCTAGTTTTCTTTTCAATACGACGCTCGTTTTTTTGTTTTTGTTTTTCACTCGACTCAAACGTTCTCTAGTACACCTTTTCCTTTATCCATGAAACATTTAGCTTTTTAGTGCTTCTACGTACCCCAACCTTTTTTCTTTGCTTGTGAAAATTCTTGGTGGCAATGCCTGTCTGTGCCAGACATCTAGAATGTCTTACGCAGAGCTACGAGAACATAAGTCACCAGAACATCTGCAGAACTGAGGGACATATCATTGACATATCGCTTGGGGAAATTTATGAAAAAAGAATAAGCATGCCAGAATTACTTTAAATCAGGGCTCCTAATAAAAGCGAAACGCGAGAAAATATCGTTATCTGACAAAACAAAAATCTGAGATGAAGTAGGAGGTAGGCATGCTCAAAAATATCACAGGCCTTGCCGCTTCAGATAAGCTTGCTCGTAAAAAGAAATGGCATATCCCAGGTAATGAATAATTTATATGCGAAGCGCGATGGAGGAAGAGTATGTCACATTAAAAACAGCATGACGTTACGAGGTGAATGTAAATTATTCCGCACATTACTCCCGTGTAATGATTATCATGCTTGGACGTGTCATTTACCTTCGTCGTCTATTCACGTCACGTGATACCAAATTTGGTATGTGTAGAGTCAGCGAAACGGCCGCAAGCATGTTATGGGCGTAGCATGTTGTCATGTTTTACATGAAAAGTATGCCATGATTATCATGTTTGCGATTGATTATCGTGTTGCGATTGAGCACTGCATGACAGAATTGGCTGAATAAAATCAAGGAAATATGAATTTAGAAAAAAAAACAACAACCCGATACCTCTACTTTTTTTATCGCTGAATATATGACTTGAGTAGATGCAAAAAAAAAAGATGCACCATGTGACTATAGGCATTTGAGCGAAGCTGTACAGCCGCCTCCTGAAACGTGAACGGAAGAAATCCTTCGTGCTCTATGATGCCCGGTTCTAATAACTCGTGGCTGGTGATGGTGCTTGCCGCTTTTACCAGGCCTGTTTAAGCTACGCCGCTCTACTTATTGCTAAATAGCAGCAGGCGGCTCTTGAAGCCTCACAATGAAAACACAGCAGGGCAGACGAGACACAGAAAACTCGGGACACAAACAAGCGCAGTCTGAATGTGCGCCTGCGAGAGCGCTGAATGCTGCGCTAAATTTTGCACCAGCCTCATACTTGTACACCCGCTGCGCATGCAAAGTGTGGTGCGGAAGGGCAATTTTTGTGCACTTCTGATCTGCATTCTCCCTAATCTTGTCACAAAATCTATGGGGAGATTACTGAAGCCTTTATTAAAGAGCAGAGCACTGATCGGTGTGTCAATTCACTCTGTCTCGTTTGAATTTTGAAATCTTGCTACGTGAAGACACTTGACTTCGGTTGACGCTTCGCTCCTGAGTTCCCCTCTCTCGCCATATAGTTGTGCGGTACATACGTATTTCTTGAGTGAATAAATCCGCGCTTCAGTCGGTGCTTGTTTGTGCCGCACTACGTCTGTGTCCTATTGGTTTGCGCTGTCAAGCCTTCACAATGAATCTATATTCTGACTATCAGCCCTTCTGTAGTCGGTTCTTGAAGTGTCGTCACAATTCGTGCTGTCGACGCACTGCGTGTAGACGCACCAGATTTTTCAACTAAATAGTCATATCTGCAAATCGACCTGCTGTGGCCATCTCCTCCCAGCCGCCACTGCCACTTGGGGTTTGTCCACACGTCTTGCATTCAAACAAAATAACGCGATCAATACACGCTGAAATTATCGGAGCACACAAACTTCCACACTGGTGCGCCTTCTTTCGTGCCTAAGGAACTTGAAACATCTAAGTTTATAAAAAATAAAGTCAACTGGATATTCGAGGGATGAACAGATTCTCTTCTACTACTAATATAAAGGCTGGTTTGAAGTAAAAAAACACGATATGATTACGAGAGACGCTGTAGCAGAGGGTTTCGAAAATTTTTGCCAGCTGGTGTTGTTTAACATGAACTGAATTCGAAAGTAGACATTCGTCCTTACATCGTTATGTGTCACAAATTTTGCCATAAAAATTGTGGACTTACACTTTTGCAGACAATAGACCTAAATTTATAGATGTAATAATAATAATAAGCTTATTTGCCATATTTATAAGATACAGATAGGGGGATTGTAGAAAAAAAAAAGCCGTCTCAGGACAGCTTGAGTAGTCTACAACCCTATGTATTTGATAATTCGGCAATCTTACATGCAAAAATATTACATATTATTATACTCATATACTCCTGCACTTTTACATAATTATACAAACACAAAGCCACACACACACGCATTTATACATACAGGGGCATGCTAGTGCTTTAACGTATTTCAGCACACACTTTCCTCCTAAAAGGCAACAAAATCAAAAATGTGTCTGCATGTGGTGCATTTGTTTTCTGCAGTTTGAACGCAGTGTTGGTACTTACCACTCCTCTAAGTGTCTGGTACCGTAACTTGGTGCTTTTCTTTGAAGTTGGGCAAGATTACATAAGTTGTTTATGTTTCGAATAGTGATCTTGTCTGTACATGTGACTCAAACGATATCTACTTTTCTGATTAGGTGTTGCTTAGGTGATGTGAGCGCTTTTGGACAGCGCCGGCTATTCCTTTCCGCACATGATAGCAGCGTACCAGGAAGTATAAAACTTTTTCCTGAGTGAGTTGGTGCGTACGTTTGCTGAATGACCGCCTGTTAATGACGACCTGAGGGAGCAAGCCATTAGCATAAGAAAAAGTGACGACACGTGCCGTGTACTCTCACACCAACCGACACACGGCCACTCCAAGTGTTGTGCGTCGCTTACAGGTGCAAGCAACGTGCTAATGTGAACGTGCGATCCTCTTCTCCCCCCCTCTTCCACCTCCTACGTTCGCTTCTAAGAGCTAATAAACAGTTTCCCGCTGGCTGTCGTCTCATGTGATCTCTGCGCCGATGGGGCTCTGATGTTCTGTCATAACACGGGCAACGAGAAGAGGAATTTATGACTGCGCAGTTCCCTAGGTTGCGCCATGTCTACTCGAGGAATTCAAGGTGCCCTAGAGCCTTTTAGCGGCAAGAACACGGTCATCGTGCACTAATAATAATAGTTTTTCTAATCTTTTATTGAAAATTGGCGAGTGGGAAAGAGTAGCCGTCACCAAAAAAGGCACCCACAACTCCTTAATTTTTTTTATTTCAACAAAATAAATTCTCAGAAAGATGAACTTCTAAAGCACCTTCCTATTTTCTTTCTTTGACATAAGCGCTACTTATATACAACATAATACCGTTTAAACATTGCCATCGCTCCCTGTGCCAAAACATTATTGATCGCTAGCAAGACCTTTTGACTCCTCCTCTAAAATCGCCATAAGCCAGAAAACACACTGAGCGCTTTGATAAAAAGGTGTGTAAGAATAGCTGCGAAAAAAAAACTACATAACCGCGCACGCACGCACACACACACACACACGCACACACACACACACACACACACACACACACGCACACACACGCACACACACAATGTACCTTGTTTGTGCAAAAAGCTGGCTCATAGAAGTATCTGTCTTCGTGGTTGCACTGCTGCTAATGTCTTCAGAGTGCAGCGTGCTCCTTGTTGACAAACGACGGCGCTGGATAGCGCAAAAGCACTTCTAATATCTCGCATCACCTCCCATTATTCGCTTCTTTTTCTCCTTCACATTTTTTTTCGTATTTTGCTGTTTCGGTTTATCTGTATAGTTTTCGTGCTGGAAACAGATCTTTTTCCAGCACTTTTCACGGATCTTCCGTACACGTTGGGATTTTGCCGGGGAATTTACGTGCAAGCTCGTCTGTAGCTTTTGTGGCCTAAGTTGAGCTCGTTCAAATACAGTGCCTCCGGAGAGAGAGATTGTGTGTGTGTGTGAGTGTGTGTGTGTGTGTGTGTGTGTGTTTGTGTGCGTGTGTGTGCGTGTGTGCGTGTGTGTGTGTGTGTGTGTGTGTGTGTTGGTCCGGGTTTCTTAACCTTTATTTCCTGCTGTAAAGATCATGTACGACCAAGTAGCATTGCTTGTACCTCCTATGAATGTACAGTGACGATCATTAACCGCCATCAAAAAACGTACAGCGACCATCAGCCTCAGTAAGCATGCGCATTAACAATGTAATAAATTTCGAGGCTAAGATGATGTAACACGAGCAGTGTGTCCTTGGCCACTTCTCTTCTCGTGCCTTACAGCTGTGATTACTCCTTAACCAGAGGAAACACGAGTAGTGTAGTAGTGTAGATATAGTACTACAAAAAATGCATGTATACTCAGTATACCCGTTTATTGTTTAGCAATCTATCTCAGCAATGCTTCTCAGCCATCGATGACCATCACCCACGCAAAGCCCATCACTCATTATTCGGTGAAAATTTTATGAGCCGCCATGGGAAAATAGAAGGTAACAGGACGCGCTGCCATGTTTGACGACATGGTTTCAATTTCCTGTGACGGACATGGCATTTTGGTGAGGTGAGTTGTAAAAGTCAGTGTCCCATATTTGAGTTCATCGCAAAGCCCCTAATAATCGAAATGCATTAGGAGTCTTTCACTCGCTACACTGTCTCATTCTCTATCCTGGGTGTTGGCTTGCAAAGCTTGAAGTTACTTCTTCGGAAACACCACAACGAAGTTCTATACGTACAACGTAATGTTGATTAGTTATAGCGGCTATGGTTTGAACGTGCCGATACCTCAGTGTGCACAGAATAACACCGACTGACGGTAACACAAAAAGGCGCGCTGCTTTCTGTTCTGTTGAGGCGGTCGTGTCTCTTGCTAGCCATTGGTACGTTCAGGCATGAGTGCACGCAAGTAGCTTCGCTACAAGGTCCCCCCACGTACTCCGAAGCCGAGTCATCCTGTATACCTCTGAGACAACGCGACGTACGCTTCCGGGTCCACCTCACAACGGCGCTAAGATTTCGCCTCGCTAGGTGGTCAGAATGGAGGCGAGCAATATTTTCTTTGTTATCTGCCGTTTTTTTCTGAGCCATCGTAGATTTTCTCTAGGTGCGCCGTCGACAATAAGATAAGAAGAGACATCAACATCGTTCCTGTACCTAAGCTTCACCAAATGACTGGGTTCAATCAGGCTTTTTGTTTTCTGCATTGTCCTTCTCTTTCTTCGTAGACTTGCCGGTAAAACCTTTTTGTTTTCGTTTACTGAGATCTAAGCAAAGCTACTCCCCCTTCTTCTGTCTCCTCTTCCTTCACAAAATAAGCCACGGGTTTTCTGTTGAACACGTAAAAAACATCAATGATAAGCTTAAAAAAAGAGGAACAAGAAAAAGAAACGATAACAACAGCATAGGCACGCGCACTAGTTTTTTCTCGGTTCACTTATGAAGCGGACATGTTTGTATTTGTCGTATAATAGATACAGCTGCAATGGAGATAAACGAACCAGCCAAGCACAATACAGATTCTTCGATACTTTTCCGTCTGTTTACCGGTTTGAAGCGACCATATTTACATCTTTAGCGGCCACACGCGAAACTAACACCGCCAAATGAAACTACCCGAACTTAAATGTTAGTTATCCTTCTGTGTGCGCTGGCAAAGCAGACAGAAGGTTTTAGACCATCTCGCAGACGCCACTCTCGGAATAAGAATTGTAGGCCTTGGCATGCTATACTTTTTGACTGATGTCAGTAGTTCATCTACTCTTGACTTTCAGTTCAATAAATCCTTCACTCACAAAACTTGAGGGAGTACTCTAAGATCAGAGGAACTGTAATATATACACTCCCCTGTGTTACTCTTCTTAACTCTGTCCTACGCCGTGGGAGAGTAGGGCAAAGTTGGCCACAGACCTTACTCTTTCCTTCAAGGAACAGTAAAAGAGACTGCGAACGCTCTACTACTCAGGTGGAGTTCCCAATCTATGCAACTGTCGAGCCGATCAGGCCTTAATGGGGTCTGAATCTCCATCCTTTCTTACGGAGTACAACCTAGCAGTTACATGTTTTCCACCGACGCCGCGAAGCAAGATATATATATATACATACATATATATATATATATATATATATATATATATATATATATATATATATATATATATATATATATATATATATATATATATATCGTCCTGGTCTGAGGGCAAGCAAGACGCCGTTTTGTCGCTGTCTGTTATTACGTTTGCGGCACTGGTGGAGGTGCTGGGTAAATGCACCTCGGCTGCAGATTTTCAGCCGACACACCAAGCTACTTGGAGACAGCTACAGCTCCCACGGCAAGAAGCAGTCGCCGCCTGCGAGGACTATCTCCCGAGTACGGTCCCCTCTCTCAAGACGAGATGGCAACTTCAACTAACAACCAGGCGAGTCAAACCAACGACGCCTATTCTTTTCTCCCGCATGTTTTTCATGTGCCGCAAACACCACGCTCATTTCATGGAGACATTTATGAAGATGTTGACGACTGGCTTGACCACTTCAATCGAGTTGCAAACATCAACCAATGGAATGAAGCTCGCAAGCTGCGGAGAGTTTACTTTGCGTTAGAAGACTCTGCCAAAACGTGGTACTAGAATCACGAGGGTTCCTTTGCGACGTGGCATGAGTTCAGCCGACAGTTTCGTGATGCGTACCGCAGCACTGAAAGGAAAGAGAGAGCAGAGCAGGCTATCTCGTCTCGGAACCAACGACCCAACGAGAGAGTTTCGATGTTTGTCGAGGACATGCTTCGACTCTTCAAGCGTGCTGACCCGGCAATGTCCGAGGAAAAGAAGGTGCGGCATTTAATGCGTGGGGTAAAAGAGCAGCTCTTCGCCGGACTCGTGCGCAATCCACCGACGACTGTGGCAGAGTTCATAAATGAGGCAACCACAATGGAGCGTACTCTCCAGTATAGGTCGTCACAGTATGAACGCCAAGACGTGACCCCTGCTGCATGCTTTATCGGGGCTGACAGCGAGAGGCATGCCCTCGCTGAGTTCATAAGAAGCGTCGTGCGGGACGAGCTGCGCCAACTCCAAGCAGCGGGACCCCAACCACCCGTAAGTGCTCTCACAGACTTAAATCCGAAATGAGATCCGACAGGTGGTCACCCCACTCGCGCCAACAAAGCCTGAGGCCCCTGTGCTGACTTATGCGGTGGCTCTGCGATCTCCTGCACCACAAGGCCCTGATCCCACAATGGGGAGAATGGATCAGGCTAGCCATCGATTCCAGGGCACCTCTTCGACTCCGCCACCCGCCTCAACGTTTCCGAGTGCACCAACTTATCGTCCGTCTGGATCGCGGCAGAACGCCACAAAGGCCAGCGCGTGGCGTACGTCCGATAACCGCCCACTCTGCTACCACTGTGGCGAAGCGGGTCACGTCTACCGTAACTGCCAGTACCGCCAACTTGGTCTCCGTGGCTTTCACCCTGATGCTCGGTGCCCGCGTTACGGTGAGCGTCCCCGCGACATCGAAGCGTATTTTACGGGCCAGCAAGCTCCTCGCCTTGGTCAACGCCCCCAATCACGATCACCATCACCTCGCCGCCTCACATCACCTAGCATTCCCTCGTCATCTTATGCTCCTTTCAGAGGTTGGTCACCGAGTCCCCACAGGGGAAACTAGAAACCGCGGCTCCTGGGGGTGAAGCTGCGTCCCAACGAACTGTCAAAGAGCTTCCTTCGACGCAAAGACCCGACGAAGACCATTCTGACTTTCCAGTCGTTTCCGAAAGTCATAAGACTGTTTCCGCCGACATCACCGTACACTTCGATAATCACGTCGTCACTGCCCTCGTCAACACCGGCGCCGATTATTCGGTTATGAGCAGCGCCCTAGCATCCCAACTGAGGAAGGTGACTACCCCTTGGCAAGTACCGCCGTTGCGCACGGCAGGGGGCCACCTCGTCACGCCAATTGGAATGTGCACAGCCCGTTTTCGAGTCCGTGCTTCGACGTTCTTAGGGTCTTTCCTCGTATTACCTGTGTGCTCCCATCCACTCATTCTGGGGCTGGACTTTCTTCGCGAACACGGCGCAATAATTGACCTACGAGACTTGCAGGTGTCGTTCGAGGATCCGTTTCATCCTGAACCGGAAAACGCCCGCTCATCGAAGGCTGCCCTACGTGTATCCTCCGAATCTGTTACTCTTCCTCCCCGCAGCAGCCTTTTTATCAACGTTGAATGTGACCAAGATGTCCCCGATGCTGTGATTGCAGAAGGAAATTTGTCCCTACTTTTTGCACAACAAATCTGCCTTGCCCGAGGTATTGTTCAGCTCAGTAGAAAGCAGGCTTGCCTATTAGTCACGAATTTCAGCGAAGAGTATCGCCATCTTACCAAACACACTGCGATCGCATACCTTGAGGATATTGCCGACGTCCCTGGTCGCTCAACACTATCTGCTCTTTCGTCGTGCGACGATTCCGCCATGACATTTGCAAGCAATCTCGACGTAAACCAGGGTCTACCGTCTGCACAACGGGAACGTCTTTTGAAGCTACTCGGCTTATTTCGGGACTGCTTCACTACGACTTCAAAAGTTAACCAAACACCGCTTGCCAAGCATCGTATCATCACCGAGCCTACCGAGAGACCCATTCGACAACATGCCTACAGAGTCTCGCAAAAAGAACAAGACGTTATACGCCAACAGGTCCAGCAGACGCTCGAGAACGATGTCATCCAGCCATCGACCAGTCCCTGGGCGTCCCCTGTTAAAGAAAAAAGATAGTACTCTGCGATTTCACATCGACTACCGAAAGTTGAATAAGATCACGAAGAAAGACGTGTATCCTTTACCACGAATAGACGACTCGCTGGACCGCATTCGCAATGCTCGTTACTTTTCTTCCATGGATCTACGCAGCGGCTATTGGCAAATATCTGTTGATGAGCGCGACCACGAAAAGACCGCCTTCATTACTCCTGACGGACCCTACGAGTTAGAGGTCCTTCGGCTTATGCTCGGCACCAGCTACTTTTCAAAGAATGATGGACACGGTTCTTTCTGGGCTAAAATGGCAATCGTGTCTTGTCTACCTTGACGATATGGTCGTCTTCTCGGACACGTTTGAGCAGCACGTCCAGCGCTTACAGGCAGTTCTTCAGGCGATTCGAACAGCTGGACTTTCTCTCAAACCTGAGAAATGCCACTTTGCATTCGAGGAACTGAAATTTTTTGGTCACGTCGTCAGCCACGCTGGTATACATCCAGACCCTGAGAAAACGAAAGGTGTTGCCGCATTTCCTATCCCAACGAACAAGCGCGACCTCCGCCGATTTCTCGGACTCTGCGCATATTACAGACGCCTCGTCAAAGGCTTTTCTAAAATCGCTGAACCGCTAAATGAATTTACGAAAGACGGCGTACCGTTTGTTTGGGGTCATGATCAGCATCACGCCTTTGACACGCTACGAAATCATCTCCAAGCCCCACCTGTACTCGGTCACTTTGACGATAACGCTGCCACAGAGCTACACACGGATGCCAGCAACATCGGACTTGGAGCTGTACTGGTTCAATGGCAAAATGGCTTAAAGCGCGTGATTGCCTATGCAAGTCGAACGCTATCATCTGCAGAGAAAAACTACTCTGCAACAGAAAAAGAATGCTTAGACGTTGTTTTGCTATTACAAAGTTTCGCCCTTACTTATACGGTCGACCATTCAGGGTAGTTAGCGACCACCATTCTTTAGGCTGGCTCGCCAACCTCAAAGACCCTTCTGGTCATCTAGCACGCTGGAGCCTTCGGCTGCAAGAATTTGACGTTACAGTCATTCACAAGTCAGGACGCAAACACACTGATGCTGACTGTCTCTCACGTGCACCAATTGGAAGTACGAACGCGGGCGTTGAAGAGGACGATACATTCCTTTCCTCTGTGTCAGCAACCGACTTGGCTCAACAACAACGCGACGACATGGAGCTAAGCCCGCTGATTGACTACCTCGAAAGCCGAAAACGCAGCCTTCCTCGAAACTTCGCACGTTCGCTGGCCTCGTTCTGCATCAGGGATGTGGTCCGCTATAAGAAAAATTTCGACCATACCCAGGCTACTTACGTACTGGTTGCGCCGACCTCGCTACGGGGCGATATTTTACATGCTTGTCACGACAAACCATCATCCGGACACCTTGGCTACACGCGCACATTGGAAAGAATTCGCCGCTCATACTACTGGCCCCGCCTCGCAAAGACAGTCAGGCAGTACGTCCGCACATGCCGCGACTGCCAACGCTGTAAGACTCCAGCTGTCCGACCAGCAGAACTACTACAGCCTATCGCCACGCCGAAGACACCATTCCATCAAACTGGCATTGATTCGCTCGGCTCATTTCCCACCTCTTCGTCTGGAAACCGGTGGATTGTAGTTGCCACCGATTATTTAACGCGTTACAGCGAAACAAAGGCCCTGCCCAAAGCTACCGCAGCCGAAATCGCACAGTTTTTTGTCACCAGCATCGTACTTCGTCACGGAGCGCCAGCTGTAATAATTACTGATCGTGGTACAGCTTTCACCGCAGCGATGCTTCAAGAAGTGCTGAGACTAAGTGGTACAGAACATCGGAAAACCACGGGTTATCACCCCCAAACAAATGGACTCACTGAACGTTTGAACAAAACCATTGCAGATATGCTGTCAATGTATGTGGCCGTTGATCACCAGAACTGGGATGATATACTCTTTTACGTAACTTTTGCTTACAATACAGCAGTCCAAGAGAGTACAGGTTTCACCCCATTTCGCTTAGTTCATGGTCGAGAGGTCACTACAATGTTCGACGCAATGCTCCTTCCCAACAACTTCAGCATGTTCAACACGGACGCTGCATTGTTCGCTCAACGCGCCGAGGAGGCCCGTCAACTCGCCCGATGCCGTATTCAGGCTCGCCAAACTGCCGACGCACACCGCTACAACCTTACACACCGAGAGGTTACCTTCAAACCAGGCGATGAAGTTTGGGTGTGGACTCCCATCCGACAGCATGGTCACTCTGAGAAGTTGCTTCGGCGCTACTTCGGCCCTTACAAAGTTCTGCGCCGACTCAGTGACGTTACGTATGAAGTTCTCCCTGAGGGCACCTCAAAACGTTCCCGTTGGTTTCCACAAAGTGATGTGGTGCACGTGTCAAGACTCAAGCCATATTTCTCGCGTCATACATCGAACGTTGACTAACTTACCATGCAATGACTATTTTTTGTCATTTTGGTTTTTTTATTGTCTTGTGTACTTACTCCTTTCTTTATTGAGTACTTCTATGACGCCAGCCCAATTTTTTCCCTTACGACAGAGTTGTTGGGTTACATGATAGCATCTTTTCTTTCTCATTTTTTTTCTCAACGCTCATTACCAGCATCGAGCCGATGCTTTTCGAGGAGAGGGAGTAATGTCACAGGTAATGGGTATGAGCCATCAACTGTAGGTGGAATTACTTGGAAGTGAAGAAAGAAGAGGGCTTTTGCGTCCTGGTCTGGGGGCAAGCACGACGTCGTTTCGTCGCTGTCTGTTATTACGTTCGCGGCCATATATATATATATATATATATATATATATATATATATATATATATATATATATATATATATATATATGGCCGCGAACGTAATAACAGACAGCGACGAAACGACGTCTTGTATGTATGTATATATATATATTATATGAAAAGAGTCTGGCTTTGGTTGCCGCAGAATTAGGGGAGAATAATATACGCTTCTGAAAAGCTGCCTATTGTTGACGTTTCAATCGGAGACTCATCTTCATCAGACCCAATTTACTAGGCTCCGACATGCTTTTATGTCATAGTCCAGCAGAGAGAAAGAAAAAAAATAAAGTGCACACATAAACGAGTGGTTTAACAACCATTGATATACTGATAATTGGTCAATACTAATAAGTGCTCAAACGACCACGTGTGCGTATGCGTGCTTCCACATACGCGTAGCACGTGTATTTTGTGCAAAAAAGTGCACACATAAACGAGTAGCCAAACAACCCATGATATTCTCCAGGATTTATCGAAAACTACAGCGGAGCGCCTTTAGAGACTACTGGCAACGGGGTTAAGGGTATGCATGGGAGTCCCACAGGCAACATCGAGTTCTCTCGTAATTGCTGAAGCACTTCATCCGCCATTTCCGTAATGCGAACGGTCTAAACTTGTCTCCATATTTTACGTATTACAACTCAGCACGAGTCACATCCATTGTGCCTCGCACTTACAGAAAGAAATAAAGGTAAGCCACATAAAATTGCGCAGCAACATACATCATTACTACCGAGGTATGAGATAAACAGTGTAGATATCATTTTCCTCCTTGGACGCTGCCAGGACTAACAATACAGTTGTCGGACGAGAGAATAATATCTAAAAAGGACACGTTCGTGACAGTTTCACAGGAACAGGCAGTATTTCAGATTTATTCCCTATATCCGCAATATATTCATGTGTATACAAACGGTTCTTGCAATGCAAACTCCTCCTCTTCAGCTTTGTCATTCCATACTTGGCAATAGAGCAGACATTTAAATTATATCGAGTGACATCTTCTACTGCTGCAGAGATGTTTGCGATTCTATGTGCTCTCTATATATGCTTCATAACACAGAAAAGAGGCACAAAAAAGCGTAATTTTAACAATTCGAAGGTCGCTGCAAAGATGATGAAAGATCTTTCAGAACGCTTCTATGTGATAAGAGGCCTTAAAATAACATGCAAAAGCAAGAAAAATTAACCACGTTTTCCAGGTCATTGCAGCATTTGAGGAAACACTGCAGCGGTCACCGTGGCCAATAGGGCCCACAATAACGACGGGAGATTTATTCTGCCAATTTCACACACTGAATTGCGTTTACTTCTCAGACAGCTAACTTGTAGCATCAATAAGGACGAATAGTTCGACGAAAAATTTAAAAAGTCAGACTTATACTTAATAGATCCTTGCATAAAACTAAGCATCCTATCAGAGTTAAGAGAAAATAGAAGATTTGAAACATTCCCGCAGGTCGCGGGATCAAATCCCGGCTGCGGCGGCTGCATTTCCAATGGAGGCGGAAATGTTGTAGGCCCGTGTGCTCAGATTTCGGTGCACGTTGAAGAACCCCAGGTGGTCGAAATCTCCAGAGCCCTCCACTACAGCGTCTCTTATAATCATATGGTGGTTTTGGGACGTTAAACCCCACATATCAATCAAGGTTTGAAACATTGGTCTACCACCTACGACTTGGTACAGCCTTCACGCGACACTTCCTACACAGGATAAAGCGTGCGCCTATATTACAGAGTGCTCCTTCGGCCACCCTAACGAAGATGTACCTCACTTGCCTCTGGAGTGCCAGAAATATGAAACACAAAGACAAGTATTACGAGGAAGTTTGCAACTTTTAAATAGGAGGCCCTTCACAGTGACGAAAGTACTAGGCCCATGGCCAACTGCAGATCTTCAGAAAAAAACGCTTGTTGCCTTCTAGACGTTTCTTGAGGAATTAAATATTTTAAGGAAATATTGACATACCGCATGCGATATCGTCTTCTTGCAAAAGGAAGTATGTAATATTTATATAGTGTGTTTGATATGTGTCATCATCTGCCTCAGTGTGAACTGACCTTGTATGTAGAAAGTGTGTAAATTTGTACCGATTAGGCGAGTATGAACTGTCGTGTGAGGAGAACTGCCCTTCTGTGTGGAAGATATGAACCGATTAACTGTATGTGAACTGACCTGTGAAGTTTCGTTAATATGTAGTTTCACATCCTATGTTGTACAGACTCGCATTTCGTGCCCTCATTGTTGATCTTACGGCACATCTTGCCTACTAAAAGAAAAAGGAGTAGCTGGTGCCACCAGAATGGCACCAACCTCTCTTATTTCATTATTTTAATAACAAAACTTCGCCAAAAAACCACTTGCGCGTGTGCGTACTTCCACATACGCATAGCACGTGTATTTTGTGCAAAAAAAAGTACACACAAATGAGAGGCCGATCAACCCATCAATAACATAGAATCAAGCCAAGCTTTTTTTGTACACAGGCAGCTAAATGGTCCAGGTGGCCTGAAAAGCATTTTTGAGTGATACCCCTAATTTTCGGCTCACCAATAATCAACTTGCCCCCGTAGCTTGAAAATAACACCAAAATTCATTCCTTGCGACCATTGTCGCTGTCGCGTTCCACTGGTTCTCCCTACCCCCTCCTTAGTTGCTCTTGAAGCCTGGGGAGGAGGGCCACGTTGTAACGATGTGGTAAATGCTTAAAAAAGAGAAGAACAAACAAGCAAGCAAATATCACGCGTGTCAAAGCTCTGCATAAACACAGAAATGTGTAGGATGTGTCTATCGTTTTGTGCCGCTTCCCACCTGAACTCGACGTCACTGTTCGTGAAGTGAGTTAGCGGCTCGGCGATCTGTGAAAAACGTTTGGCGAAACGTCTGTAATAGGCGCACAATCCGATGAATCGGCGTACAGCCTTCATGTCAATGGGCTGCGGAAAATCAGTGATGGCGGCTGTTTTCTGCGGGTCGGGACGGACTCCAGATTTGGTAATTACGTGTCCCAGGAAGAACAGCTCCTCGTACGCGAAGCGGCACTTTTCTGGTTTCAGTCTTAGTCCACAGATATTGATAGCTTGAAGTACCACTTCGACGTGCCGGAAATGGTCGTCGAAGCTCGAGGAAAACCTGATGACGTCATCCAAGTACACGAGGCACGTCTTCAACTATAATCCTGTCAGCACGGTGTCCATAACGCGGTGGAACGTCACAGGCGCCGAGCAGAGACCAAATGACATGACCTTGAACTCAAAGAGGCTGTCTGGTATGATAAAGGCCGGGTTTTGTCGATCTGTCTCGTCAACCTATATTGGCCAATAGCCCATTTTGAGGACCATGGAAGAAAAGTACTTCGCGCTGTGGAGTCGGTCCAGAGCGTCGTCTATAGGTGGGAGAGGGTACACGTGCTTCTTTATTATTTTGTTCACGCGGTGGTAGTCGACGCAAAAACGTAGCGTCCCGTCTTTCTTCTTCACTAATACCACGAGTGACGCCCATGGACTCTTGGACGGCTGAATGATGTCACCACGTAGCATTTCGCCGACTTGTTTCTTGAAGGCGTCGCGTTCGCGCATCCATACTGAGTACGCGCTTTGTTGAACTGGTCGGACACTTTTTTCTGTTATGGTGCGATGTTTGGCGACTGGGGTTTGTCGAATTCTCGATAATGACGAGAAGTCCTTCAATTGCAGGAGCATGGATTTGAACTGGTCTTGTTCACACTTCGGAAGGCTCGGGTTGACGTCAAAATCTGGATCGGGACCTCGATTGGTCGTAGCAGCGTCGGCAGCATTGAAGAGGGCTAATGAATTGCTGGCATCTAAGAATTCGTCGATGCAGACAACTGTCGTACCACTGTTGAGGTGCCTGTATTCGTGATTGAAGTTTCTCCACAGCACCTTTGTTTTGCCGTCACGCAGCTCAACTATAGCTCTTGTGACGCAAATCTGAAGGTTTGAAGAAGGTGCTGATCACCCTCGACGACGCCTCTAAAGTTTTCGGCTTTTTTGGTGCCAACGAAAATGACAACGCTAAAGAAAGGCGGCACGGCGGCCTGCTCTTCTAGCACATTCAATGCGTGATTCCTTGGCGTTGCATGGCTCGGCAGGGTGTTTTCTGAGGTTAATGTCACTCAGACCTCAGGTCGATGACAGCGCCGTGTTGAGTTATAAGGTCCATCCCAAGTATCACATCCCTGGTGCAATTTTGTATGATTACAAAGCTCGCAGGATAAGTCTCGATATTAATGGTGACTCTTGCTGTGCAGACTCCAGTCGGCGTAATCAAGTGACCTCCAGCGGTTCGAAATTCAGGACCTTGCTATGCAGTCCTTTCTTTCTTCAACTTTGTCGCAAAAGGTACACTGACGACGGAATAGCCGGCTCCGGTATCGACGAGAGCAGTAACGAGATGGCCGTTGAATATTACGTCGATATCACTGGTTCGCCGTCGTGCGTTGCGGTTGGGTCATGGCGTTGGATCACGGTTGCATCTATGTGCTCCACTGCTTCCACGTTGCGCCGTGACGTCTTCCTTCGGCTGCGAAAGGTTGACGTCAAGACCCTTTTCGTCTTGCGGTGGGTGCTTTAGATTACGTTGCGGAGTCGTCGTCGGCGGCGGCAGAGGATCTTCGGTAGTTCGTCCTACATCAACCACACCTCCATCGCTTGCTGCCCTTCGTTTTGCCGGTAAGGGCTCGGAGATCGGCCCCGAGCAGGGCCGGTGTGCTGCACGCGGTGCGGTGAGGTGTAGCGGCCCGGCGATGGCGAACGATAAGGTCGTCGGAGTGTCGACTGCACTCCCGCGAGGTAGTCGGCGATGTCATGCGGTCGTTCACCCCATTGTGGACACGGTGCACTGGTGTCAAAGCCCACTAGACCCATCTGTCGGTATTAGCAACAGCGATAGGTGTGCCCGGCTTCTCCGCAGTGGCGGCAGAGCAGGTGGTTGTCAGGTGCACGACAAACATCTGTTTCCCTCGGCACACTGCGCTGTCCCGCAGGCGAACGGTAGGACGTCGGTGTTGGTGGGGGCGGCGGTGGCGTCTGGCGACGGAATTGCGACGGGGTGGTGCCTTGGCGTGCGCGTGGAGCAGGGGTGGGACGACGGGCTACATCAGCATATCTCATGACTTGCAGCTGCGGCTCTGGAGGCTGAAGAACGTCCAGCGTTTGCTGGATCTCCTGGCGTACGACGTCCGCGATAGAGTCCACGTGAGGCTGCGCTGAAAAAAGCGATTCGCTCAGCTTTTTTTGCATGGTCGCTCGGATCATCTCGTGCAGGCCGGTGGTTCCTTGCACTTGGATGTCGGCATACGTTGTAGACGTGAAGTTACGGTTGTATTGCCTTGTCCACGTCTCGAGCGTCTTCTCTATCGTAGATGCCTCCGAAATAAATTCAGTGACCGTCTTTGGCGGGTGCCTGATCAACCCCGCGAAGAGTTCCTGCTTGATTGCTCACATGAGGAGGCGAACTTGCTTGTCTTCAGGCATTTCGGTGTCGGTGTGTAGAGTCGTGTCATTTCTTCTGCGAATAGTGAAATTTTCGTTCGGGAGTTGCACCCTCCTTTCCAGTAATGTCGCGGCTCTTTCCTCGCGGGTGATGCTCCTGAACGGGTCCAAGATTGTGCTGCGAAAAGATCCCAGGCCTGAAGGGCATACTCCAGATTCTCGAACCAGATTCTTGCCACGTTTCCCAGATAGAAGTAGACGCCACGGAGCTTCTCTTCCGTATCTTGGTGGTTGAGGGCGGCCACTCGGTCGTAGGACTCTAGCCAGGTCTTCGGGTCTTCACACGAGGATACGCGGAAGGTGGGCAGCTTTTTTTTGGCTGCTGCATCAATAACGCTGCAGGAGATGTTGCGGCTGTCATTTTGCCTCTTGTCGGCGCCGTGGATTTTGTGTTGTCCAGGAGAGGTCCGTATCGGGGGGCTAGTCCTTTCAATCTGCGGCTGGCTCGACTGTCGCTGGTGGTTTCGGTGTCGTCTTTACGACGTGAGCTGGGTTCATGGCTTCACGGGGGCGTCCAGTACATGAAAGCAGCAGAACCTCCACCAGATGTCATGGGGTCGTGACGTGGACGATAGAAGGAGACTGTAATTACGAGATGAAACTATTTATTCAACCGAACTTGTGGCCCGCAACTGAAGGTCAGATTACCGCGATGCCTACTGGCACTGATAGCGGCAAACGGAGCATCGGCCGTTGATCAACTGACAAGCGGCGAAGCGTGTCAGCATTTATAGGCCTGTCATTGAACATTCTATAGCGTTATCGCTATAGCGGCTATGTGTGTTCCAAAATAATCTGAAATGCTCGCGAAGTAGACGCAATCCTAACAAAATGATGTGCTGCGATCCTGAAGATTTTCGAACACTGCAAGCGTGGTTTGCGCTGAAAATTGCGTACAACGGAACAGAGTTATAAGAAAGCTCGAGGAAGGAACATGGCAATATCATTAACTACTGTAGATCTCTTGTTACATATGAAGCTGCATACTGCTATAAATACATTCTTTGC
This sequence comes from Rhipicephalus microplus, assembly GCF_043290135.1. Lineage (NCBI taxonomy): Eukaryota > Metazoa > Arthropoda > Arachnida > Ixodida > Ixodidae > Rhipicephalus > Rhipicephalus microplus. Next base: position 7,193,378 of record NC_134703.1, on the reverse strand, counting down.
TCACCAAAGATAGTGTAGTTCGCATGTCACATTTGTAATTTAAAAAGCAAAATATATTCAGGCGAAGTGGTACGCTTCTTCACTCAGCAGTATTCGAGCATTGTCGCCATAGTTGTGATAAGGAGTGCTTTTTCTTTTTTTTCTTTTTTTACTCCTTCTTTTAGTTAGCTCAGTGTAGTTGCGAAATGCATGAGTGTCGTGCTTTGTATTTTTATTGGTTAGGAGCTCGTCCAAAAAATGTTTGCGCTGGATTGCATTTGAAAACGGATGTTACGGTTAGAAAGAGAAATATAATGTAAAGACGAAGCATTGCCCAAGCACTTTTGGAGAAGTCACCCGCTTGGCAGGCATTTCTACCAAGTATAGCCGTGTGGCTTCATGCTTATATATACGTATTAGAAACGCTCGCTTTTAAGGGCCAGCGTGCAGAAACTCGAATGGGGGCTGCGTCCAAAAGCGAACAGACGCTTTTGTCATTCCAAGATGTAAAAAGGATTTGCACTTTATGGCTGAATTAAAACTTATATATTGTTCTCCTTTGTAGACTTACGCTTTCCCATTTGTGTTCTTTAGAAGTTGCAATAACGCAAGCATGTTCCCCCATTTTTTAAATATGAACAAGAAAAAAAGAATAATTGTAACGAAAATTACAGTACACGAAGCTACTCTCCAAACTTTGTTCGCACTCACAAAGCCGCCATTGTGTTGGCAGTCAATTTTGAAGTTTTGCGTCCTGTCGGCAGCGCCCTAACGACCAGTCTAGTGAGAGAATGAAACAAGATTGGACAGCACATGATGAGCTCGGCGGCGACAAGTTTCAGAGTGCAGCACAAACCACAAACGAGCCGCTTCACACATGACTGGACGGCCGTGACAACGTCCTAACGAGGGACCGCGCGCCCTTCTTTGCAGGCCCAGGTGTCACGCATCGAACTACAAGAAGAAGTGCAAAACGAACGGGGAAGCGCAGCGATACCGTGCGTTAAAATAATACAAACACTGTTATATGGCTTCCGCGTCTTTGTAGTGGATAGCCTTCATTGAAATATGGCAGCCTTTATGCTGTTACGAAAGCACCTGGCTTGAAATAGACCGAAAGTGCGTGAAACGCGGGCAGAAATGGTGCTTGAGACAGACGGGTGCTGCATCTCGCAAGCCTCTTTTGTGTCATAGTGTTGTGCACTATTAGTTTTCTATGATATTACACGCCCGAACTTTAGTGAACATGGCTTTTGCATATGTCTCTGTCTGCCTGGCTTTATCAGCGCACGTGGATCCCCCCCCCCCCACACACACACTTTTCCTTATGATTCACCCAACTTTTAAAGCCGACCAGGCTAAGTGATCGTAGGCATGCAATGGGCAGGCACGCATGATCCACCACAATAGCGCGTCTTGTTTCAATACATGGAACCATTAGTTTCATTCCCCTATAGTAATGTGGACGTGGGTATGGTTGAGCTCCCTGCTTTCCCTTTCCTTCCCTATCCTTCTCATTTTTTTTTCAGACCAACCAGACACTTTTATTGTGTACATGCCAGATGTCTTGATCTTTCGTTTACTTTCTCCGTCATAACGATAGCTTCGAAGGATACTGCTAAGTTTCTACTATTCAATAGTCACCATGACGGCATCTACTTTGTTCTATTTAGTTTGCGTAATGATAATGGCTATTGTAAAAATAATTACAGGGGCAGCTCTGACGTGGGATGTTAAAAATTTAACAGCGAGCTGTTTATGGACTGTTTCGAAGAAGATGAACATCTGCCAAATGTCGACACAATATTGTGTCATATGTACATCACTTAATGTTATTCTTAGCCGTTACATTCCATTTCTTCTTTCTTTGGTCGGCGCCAACAATCTTAAGATGAACTTTAATTCCAACACGTGATTATGCACTTTTTTCTGGCTGATAGTTGAACGCCATGATCGTGGAAACCTAATGAAAGGCTCTCTGGGCAAACCCATAGAGCTTTTCATTAGACTGTAACTGTAAGTACACTGTAACTACCGCGGCATCAACCGGTGGTTACCACTTGTTCTTCCTTGGAGTGTTTCTGTAAGAAATAATTTCCGGTCGCACAAACTGTAGAGAACTACGAGGCCTTCAAACTGCTGGTTCAGATGAGCTAATGTATGCTCGATCGATTTAGCACCCCTGGGACATTGTATGTAGCATGTAAGACCCTTCAGGCACGTTTTGTCTACGACCTTTGAGGCGTCGTCATAACTTAGATGTGCCGTTACTTTAATGAGCACCTGTGTCAGCATCACATCAGATGAAAAATGTATGTAACTGGTCTCACTTTACGTATTTTACCTGTAGCTTAGAATACAACGTATATATTGGAATCGAAAGTCTTTGCACTTTAGGGTGTCACTGAAGCCAAAACCTGCGACAACCTTTGTTTAAGGCTTTTTTATCTCTTCAAACTTCAAGCTTCCGCTAACTTTTGATACAGCTTATTTTGTTCGGCTAGCTTATGCTTCGCGTTGGGGAATTCCAAGATAGAAGTCTGAGAAAACGTTCGTTCTCATGAATGGATGGATGCGAAACTTTATTAGTGGTCCTGATGCGCTCGAATCAAAGCGCAGTGAGCTGCTCCCACGTCCTGACAGTCAGGCCAAGTGCAACCGCCGCATCATGGGCCCTCTCAACATCCCACTGTTCATATCTGACGTCGCGCGTTTGATAGTGAATAGCCACTTGTCTTCATTGAATTGATCCGTGCCCCGTAACGAGGAGCAACGCCAGGGCGTGTGGTCTATGCTAGGGAATTTTTTGCAATGCCTCAATGTAGAGATAAATTGACTGGGCGGAACCCGTGCTAACAGTAAAAAATAATGGCATTAGAAAACAACTGTTAATTGGTGCAGAATTCACTTTTTTATAAACCTTTAGAAATGGGAGACAGAATAGAATTTGGCCTGTAGTTGCCCAAGTCATTTCGATTGCCACCTTTCAAAATTACTGAGAGCCTTCATATAGCACTAAGAAAATGACTAGATTTTAGAACAAGATTAAACGCAAATGTAAGGTGGATTGCGATGACGGCAGTTACAAATTTTATTGGTTTGATTTGAACATTGATTGATTTGATTGATTTGTGGGGTTTAACGTCCCAAAACCACCATATGATTATGAGAGACGCCGTAGTGGAGGACTCCGGAAATTTTGACCACCTGGGGTTCTTTAACGTGCACCCAAATCTGAGTACACGGGCCTACAACATTTCCGCCTCCATCGGAAATGCAGCCGCCGCAGCCGGGAATCGAACCCGCGACCTGCGGGTCAGCAGCCGAGTGCCTTAGCCACTAGACCACCGCGGCGGGGCGTTTGATTTGAACACCCTCTGCACCAACAGCATTGCTGTTTTTTAGGCTAGTACGAAAAACATCGCTGTCGTTAGTCGGTTTCAAGTGGTAGGATTGCCTCTGTTCTTCAGAGCTGGGGGCCGGCGAGGGAATTTTCCATGGTCGCGGAAAGCGGGACATCGTGCTTTGGAGTGGGTGAGCTTGTTCAAGTTTAGTGGTGCGTCTTCTAGTGGATTCTATGTGAGCGGACAACCACGTGAGAATGCAGGTGGTGATATTTTTGCCCTCTAGTATGCGATGAGCTTCCTTACACACGGTGCAAACGCTGAGGGCGAGTATGGCTGCCCTGGAGTCACTGAATATATTTATCAACCAGGACTGCCAAGGCAATGGCCACTAGCTCGGTCGCACACGACGACGAGCATCGTGCGAGAACGGTGGTAATAGTCAAACCCCTGTGGTTGATCTACACCAGAACGAAACTATTCCTATTGCCATATTGGGCCCCGTCGGCGAAGTAGCTTCCGCCAGGAAGTTCTGTCACCTGACGTAGAATCGCTGCCATTCTGACCTTCTTTTTTTCCCAATTCCACTGGGCATGCATATTGTGCGGGTCAGGGGATATGATTATCTTTTTTTTCGCTCTTTTGGAAGGCCCTGATAGGTGTCTTCAACAATAGTGGGTGGGACGCTCATCTCAGCAAGGAGACGTCTGCCCATCCTGTTATCTGAGAGTCTGACAATCTGCGTCTTTTCGTCCACTTCTGTCATTTCTTTCAGGGTATTGTGAATATTCAACTGCAGCATTTGGTCAGTGCGCGTGTAATGAGGCAGCCCGAGTGCGCTCTTGATTCTCCTCTTTATCCTGACATTCAGCTTGTCTCGCTCGACCCTTTTCTAGGCGTGCGTAGCCGCTACATACTTAAAATAGCATAAGGAGAAAGCTTGCACGAAGCTTATCAAGTCCTCTTCGCTAAGGCTTCGCATTCTTTTAGCTGGCTGTTTTATTAAACTGATGATGCTATCTATATTCTTTGAGACTTTGTGAATGGTGAAACAATTTGTGCCCGCTGCTTCAAGTCTTGTTCCCAAGATTCAAATGAATGTGCCTGCGGTGTTCAGATCTCCACACTTTATGTCTGAAGTAATGTCAATTTTGGTGGGCTGTTCCCGATTTCGTGGCCTTGGTCTCTTCTTACTTGGGCTGTAGAGCAGGAGCTCTAAGTTTTTGAGGGAGGACCATAGTCCCGTGTCTTTTGAAAAACACTCTGTCGTATCGACAGCTTCCTGAAGAGTGGTTGCGAGTTGTCCGCCATTGCCCCCCCCCCCCGCCCCCCGTGCACAAGACAGTGATGTCTGCGTAGATCGTGTGACCGATGTCCTGGATCTTTTCTAGGTGTCTCGAGAGGTCAACCATTACAATGTTGATGAGCGGTGAGATGACTAAGCCCTGTGGGGAGCCCCTTCCACCCTGCTTCATTTTCTTTCCAAATCTCTAACTTACAGAACGGCGCATAGTCTGCTCAAGGACGACCGGGCAAAAGCATAGAAGTATGAGCCTAGGTTGACTTTAGAGATGCTGTCGAGAAGGTACTCGTGACGGATGTTATCGAAAGCTTTCAGCAGGTCTAAGCCGAGAATGGCTTTTGTGTTCCGAGTTGAGCGATCCTGTATTTGGATCTTAATGAGCTTCAAAGCATCCTGGGTGGAGAGGCCTCGCCCGAAAGCTATCATGTAAGGAAAGATATCGTTGGTTTCAATGTGCTAGCTGATTATGTTAGGAACGGCGTTCTCAGCCACCTTCCCTACAGTTGCGACCAGTCTTTGCAGGTACTGGAGATCCGGGCTGAAGATGTCGAAGCAGAAGGAAGTTCACTTATTAGAGAGGGTTTACTTACGCTAGGTACATGGCGAGCTCACTCGTACATGGCGAGCTCTTCTACACGGCGCTCTTGTATATGGCGCTAAGCTCTACATCGAAAACGCTCTATCAAATGTCGTCGTCGTCCGAATGAGCTGGGTGGCTCATTATGAAGGGTACATTCTCCCCATTTCCCTAGACCGGGGAACGCGTGCAGACGGCACTGTCCATTCACGATTTACTCTGTTACACACAGCCTGCGAGGGTGGCGAGCATAGCGAGCCCACGTAAACTTCCAGTATTGAGGCGTATTGAGGTGTGGTCACTCCAATCCAATGTGGCTCCAACGAGGATCTTCATCGTCGTGTGGGTGACGCTGGGCGAGGGGTACCAAGCTCACGACAGCATACATCAAAGGAGCCACCGAAGCTGCAGGAAAGGGTCCGCCGAACTGCTCGCTCAATTGCCGGGGCGATTTGCAGCTGCCGCCACTATCCCTTCCAAGGGAGATGCTGCACTTGTCTCGCGACCGGCGGCTTACGGTGTCATGGTGGCACGACTCCTCACAATACCTGGAGGACACAGGACGCCAGTCATTTAGCGACTTGTTTGACGATCAAAAGAACACCGCTCCCTCGTGAGCTCAGGCACCAGTCGTAACACTACACAAAACGTGAAGGAGGTTGGTTGGAGGTTGTCCAAGCAATGTGGTTCACTGGATTTGGAGATGAGTGTGACCTTCGCCACCTTTCATTAATCCAGCACTATTCTCTGCTTCTAAAAGCGATTTATTTCATCTGTGTGAAAGTTGATAAACTTGTCTTCTAGGTTTCTGAGTGTCTTTCACTTTCACCTTATTTCCTTAAAGGCCTCATGTAGGGGCATTACATAAGGGGTTGTTAATGTGATCAGGGTCAGGTGCCGACCGAACATTTAGGTCATGTAGGGCACAGCGAATTTCACTCACCGTAAAGGGCTCGCATAGCGCAGAGTTCGGCATTCCTTTGTATACTGAGTAAGCCGCATCACTTGCCTTCTGAGGGACAGGTATGTTCTAGCTAGCATCTTCAGTGCTTCCTCTTCCGAATATGACTTCTTGGCTTCATGTAGCGCTTTAGCGAGGACACCTATTTGGTTTAACTTGTTGAGGGAATCGTCGAGCAAGTCTTTGAGAAGGTTCTATTTCCTGTCTGTGCCCGTCAACTGAAAAACATAATTGATCACATTGCTGCCTAGACAAGTTTGGCAGTGCTCGTTGATGAGCCTGTTGAGCTCAGTTATTTTTTTTTTCCTGAGCTTGCTATTGAAGCGTTGGCTTCTGTGCCTCTCCAAGAGTCATTGGTTGGCCTCGAGAAGGTGTCTATTGGCCATTAGTCATAGTCCCTCTTGCGCCTGCAAAAACGCTGCTATCACTAGAGGAGGATAGGTGCAAAGCTTTGCCAGTAGCAGAGGTGTCCTGAGTAGACTTCCGCAGAGAGAGCACGCCTGCGAAATCGGTGCCTCCAAGGGACGCAGATGCCGGAGTGGGTTGTTTGTTTATCTTGCACGGGCTTGCTTTTGCCGCATTCCCTGATTATCGTCTCTGCTGCCAAGGTCTTGAGAATCAATACTTCTGAGCAGAGGCACGCGTGCTGCGTTTGTTGTTTGGCGCGTCGCGCTCATAAGTAGCATCGCCTGTTATTCAATGAATTGCTATCGGGCATATGATCCGCGTTTTGTGAAGGCACTTTGCTCGAGTGCTGGGAAAACAACATAAGCGCCTTAGAAGAGCTTTGTTATGCTGTTCATTTTTGATAGCGAAGCTCTGTAAGTCGGTCTAGTTTCTGCGGCTTCTGGAAGAGTCATCAAGGGTAGGCGCGACAGTAATTTGGGCAAGCTCACCTCCAGTGAACAACATGTGGGAGTGTCGGACGGCAACGAACACGTAAAAAAGTGATATAGAAAGTAGAGAGAAACAAGACAAGAAATAGAAAGAAAAGGGCAGTAGCATAAGAAAGAGCAAACGGAAAGTAACGATAAATAGATGAAACAAACAAAAAGCAATGATGCAACAGAAACATAGAGATAGGTAGAAAACAAGCGCCAAAAATAGACAGGAAATAGTAGTGGGTAAGACAGACAAAAAGAGGACGAGAGATAACGAGAGAGAAGAAGGAGGAACAAAAGAACAGTATAGCAAAAATAAAAATAGAAGTACAGAGAAAGACACACAAAAATAGTGAATGATATGCGAAGAAACAGACACGAAGCCATAGCAAAAAGGAAGACACACAGAGATAGACCGAGCAAAATATAAAGAATCTAACAGTGAAAGGAAACTTAGAGAGAGAGAGAGAGATACAGAATAGCATCAAAATGAAATAAAGACTGAAAAAGTGAGAAAGAGATAGACATAGAGACGAAAAGAAAACATACGAAAAACAGGTACGAAGAAGAGGTATAAGAAACAGGGAAAACAAAGGAGAGAAACAAGAAATAAAAGATAAGGAGAAACGAAAGCTGCGCTCTCCCTTCGGGCTTGCTACCACTAGTGCGAGCTGTTCAATTTTTTTTCCCTTTTTTTTCTTTTTGCTTGAACACGCACCACACTCCACCGTGGAAACTACGTATTTTCGGCGCCCTCAACCCCGACGTCTCTTACAATCATATCATGGTTTTAAGATGAGAATTACAACAATTAATAATGTTGCTGAAGAACGGCAGATGAAGCAGATATTAATAACCAGACCTAATGACAACCTTCGTCGTCATCTAATTACTTTCGTATTTATCAGTCTGATCGTATTGACTCGAGGGCATACCATCGATTCAAATCGCAGTGACGTAAAAATGAACATTGAACGCTCCATTTTTCGGATCGAAGTGGTCTCACGCAGCCTTCCGCTCGCATGCCATGTTCTGTAACTGCATCAGTGGGTATCGCAGTGCATTGAGAAAAAAAAAAGGAAGCCGGGTGGAAGTTTATGCCAACCAAGTCAGTCCAACTGCCAGTGCCGGAGTGCTGTGCGGCATGCCTGAGACACGCGCCTCATGACTGCCAACTATGTGAGCTATACAAAAAATATATGAACAAAACCTCTTTCTGACTGTTGTTCGCTTGGGCCCTTCAGGCTGCCTTGTGTGTAACCAGGCACGTCAACTGACTGCGTGCTCATATTTTTGCAGACCGTGCGGAACTTCAGTTCTCTTTTCTCTGGCTAGAAAAGTGTATTTGTTATGTGTACCTTGGTTTTCCTTAGTGGCAGTCGCCAGCACATTCTGGCGGCGGCCCAGTTCGTTCCTCTGTTGTTCAAGCTGTGCACTCGGTCCGATCGTACACGACGCGTTCCGATATTTTTTTTTTCTGTTTGTATTCTTGGACTACAGAAGAATATTGTCTGGAATGGTTCCCCTTTTTTCTTTTATACCTCTGTTGCCAGAATAATCATGACGTTTTCAATCGGCTCCACACCACGCATTTTCAGGAGGGCAAAAGAGAAAAAAGGTTCTGGTATTTTTTGCATTGGGTACACGGTAAAGCATCTCTCAGTTACTTACAATTCTAAGTTTTCGGTGGGGCGTTTTTCGTTATGTAGCACCTTGGTTAAGGCCTAAGAATTGACGTAACTAACTTGGATAAACCTGTTAGCACAGCGAATGTATCTTTCTTTTAAGCCACGCAGCACTTCCATTTATTTAGTTGTGAACCAGGGAAGATGTACATTTTTATGTGTAGTAAGAAATGAAGAACGCGCTACATCAGTCCATCCTTTTGCATCAATGAGGAGACATACGTGCCCACCGCGTAGAGCGAGGCGATTGCTGTTGCGCAACTGAGGATGATGCCGCATTCCACAATCAGTGACGACAAGCTCTTGAATCGTGCCACCTTTGACATCTACAAAGGCGCTGCCTGTTTTGTGAATTTTTTACGACAGTTTTACACTTGTCATAGCGCCGATCGTGCCATCCCGCGGAAGGCGACTGTCCTGCGTGGAAATCGGATCTCCGGAACTGCGAGCCAACATAGTGGCGATCGACGCGAAAACGCGCGTTTTTGTCGTTCACATAAGCATGAATCTGGCACGTGTCTCTGGGGAAGTGGGACCATTTTGGTTGCGAAAGTGGCCCAAAAAAGAATGAAAGAAAAATCATGCTCCATCGAAAACAAAAAAACAAAAAGCAGACTGTAGCGTGCCGACTAGGAGCAAGGAAGATGATTAAAGCGTAGGTGACGAGCTATTTCCTGTGTGACGTAAGCAAAACGTGGGGGCAAGCGCGATGTGGTAAAAGGGGGCTGACAGCGCGATCAATCGATGGGCTTGGGAAATGCGAAGACGAAAGAGTTTCCTGCCGTTACGCCACTTTGTAAGCGCAATAAGAGAAAGGAAAAAGGAACTTTCGGGGACCGGATCTTCGCACGCGATGGGCGTTCGGACAGCACTAGTAGGCGTCCAAAGCTCAGATTGCCTTTCCGACTGGACTATCTGTAACAATCCGTTTCCTGCGGTCTTCGCCAGTATCTCGGACTTTGAGGGGAGTGGAGGAATTTATGTCGTGGATTCCTTTCTTGTTCTCCCATCTTCTGAACGATGTGTGCGCGTCTGTCTCAACTGATGTCCCTACTGTGACTTTGACAAATGGCTTCGAAACTAACACAAGCCCCCCCCCCCCCCCCCATTGTTATACTGCAATGCCTAGCTAAGTTTGAGCTAAGAAAAAGAAAGGGTACAGCCAAAGCTAAAGAAAAAAAAATGGTGACACCTTCGTATACATTTCTCGAGAAACTTGCCTAAAGATATTGAATGTAATGACCCAGTCCTTTTTTTTTGTGAATGTATATCTTTCATTCGCACACAGTCGTTCTTATACGCATATATGTGTACAAACGCTGCTTGCAAATGCGAACCAGGATGCACGACCCAAATGGTGCCCTCGAGGCAATCGTACTTTTCTGTGGCTGCCTCGAAAACATTAATCGGATTAATGAACGATTTGCCTTGTTCCAAGCAGGCGGGGCAGACACTTATACAACCGCCACTCAGAGCACGCAACTTTGCCCGAGACATTCTACGGCACGTGTTAAACAAGTACGGCTTATGCGCTAATGGTCACCAACTTTCAAAATGACGTGACTAATCTCGAATGACAGTTCACATTTTCTAGTTTGGTCGTTGTTTTATTGTTACTGTTGTACGAGACGTGCATGAATATTTTGAAGTTTTTCGTTTTCTCAGAGAAGCTCAGTTGCATTGTCACTTGTGGTCATTTTTTATTGAATTTCGCCGGGTTATTCTACAGTATTTTTTTTACGTGAGTAACCCCAAAACAGCAGTAAGGCAGACAAATATGTGATCACATTCCTCCCTTCGTTCAGCTCTCGTCACTTTTTGTCATTATGGCGCTGCTATGGCAGGCTCACCCTGCTACCGTAGTGCCTCAACGAATAACCTGGCCAGTAAAAGGAGTGGAATTGGGCCCATGTAGTATTGGGATAGCAATTATATGGACATTCTCGGTGGGATTTTGGCGCCGGCGACGGTGTCAACGTCGGCATTGGCGTAAGCGTCGCCATCAATCACTGTATATGTATACGTATCTATATGCATGAAAATGCAAAAAGAAAAAAAGAAAAAAAAGATGCTGGTGTGCGAAGTGAACTTGGATCCTCTTAATCGTGAGTAGTGAGTACGAGGCGTTAGGCACTCAGCCACCGAGGAGCATGCCCTTCACCGTTCAAACGGCAAGCTATTTATACCTACCACTTACCGCTGCTCACGGGCATCGCGGGGGGAATTTTCGCGTTTTCAGCATTACCATAAAGATGACGCAATGAGCACGCGTCGCGACACCACGTGGTGGCGTGTGCTCTTATCTCTCACGCGTACTTTGCCCCGCTTAGAGGACAGGAGCGACGCTCCTTCACACGCCCTTATCTCGCGGTGGGGAGGAGGGGAAGATCGTACGTCTTGGCGTGCCTCGGGCTTTACCTGGAACGATTCTGTAGTTACCGGGTGCACAAAGGTCACTGCTGCAATTATTGCACAGTCTCCGTTTGAGAAAAGGGCGCGCTTATCAGACACAGCTAAGTAACAACTGCGATGCTTAGTGGCATGCATCTGTACCTGTAAATACTTTTTGTGTGCCATTTGTGCATGAGAAACGCGGGGCACGTTTTAATCTGATTTCTATTCTGCGTGTGACCTTTCAATTTGTTGCTATCGCGTTCATTGCTTCGCCTTTTCGACAAAGCTGTGACGTTTAAATATTATACGCGACGTTGACCTTCTTATCTCGACGTAATAATGTCAGCAGTTTGAAAGCGCATATAACACCTGCATTACACGTTATGTTAGTTGAAGGATGTCTTCGTGTTATTTTCTTGTTTGTTTCACCTGGTCTAACTTTCTTTGCAACTAGGTGTGTTTTAGATGCGGAGCATCTAATACTCGAGGCTTGTAGTGCGGCGCCGTCCGCAAGCTTCCTCCTCCTTCTTCCACCATCTGTGCATCCCTTCCTACTCTACACACCGCGCGCGCTTCACTCCCCCACCATCTGTGCACCCTTCCTCCTCTACACACCGCGTGCGCTTCTCCTCTTCACGAACATTCGCTAGCTGTATAATGTAGCGCGCATGCGCCGTCACGCTTCGAGAACATCGGCAGCTGACGCGCGCGCATGCGCCGTCGCGCTTCGAGAACATCGGCAGCTGACGCGCGCGCATGCGCCGTTGCGCTTCTCCCCCTTCTCGAACATTCGACAGCTGACGCGCGCATGCACCGTCACCCACCATCTGTGCCGCGCGCGCTTCTCCCCTTCGAGAACATTCTACAATTCTCCTGATTCTCCAGTGGACGCGCATGCGCCGTCGCGCTTCGAGAACATTCAACAGCTGACAGTTCATGCGCCGTCGCGCTGTATATATACTCAAGGTCGGCGCTCGCTCGCTCAGTTGCCGCTCGTCGGTTGGTTTGTACGGCGCGTCGACGTCCAAGGTCGCGGTGAAATGAATTCCAACGAATCCACAAACACAATGATCGACGTCCCTTCGACCAGCGCCGCCTTTTCGCATACGTGTGTACGTGTTCACTCATTTAACACCCCCTCCTACAACCACGTTAACCAATTTAGCCATCGACCCAAGTAAGTCGCAATTTAACACCCCATTTCACAACCACGTTAACCAATTTAGCCATCGACCCAAGTAAGTCGCACTTTAACACCCCGTTAACCAATTATATGCTCCGCATCCTCCTCAGTGTTCCCCCGAGGGAAGCTGCGGGCAATTTTTTCACATACATATTCTAGCATCCAAATGATAAATAATGCCCATGATGCGGTTTGAGAGTCATGCGCAAAAAAGTGAGAGAGAGAAAGAGAGGCAGATGCACAATCAGCTTGACTTTGACTTGTGGGCAAATTAACAAATCTCTATAGTTCTGGTACGCGGGGGGCTTAGCCAGAGCAAAACTGGGACAAAAAAAAAAGCTTTGAAATTGGGGGTCTATGTGAACGTTTTTGTTTTCGAAGTTTGAATTCGGCTTCAGAAATACCAAACTTGAGCTTATCACGCGTCACACGAGGCAAATAGAACAGCAAATGTGCTGCGACTCGGCAACATTCATTGTGTAGGTGCTTTAGAGAGCTACATCTTTCTCTTCGTGACTGCATCCCCCAAATAGGTGGATCTACGCGGAATCATAGCCTAATATTATTCGTATATTGCGCCAGCTGAGTAAGGACTTAAGTTTACTGTCTATTTGTAGAGGAACGAAAACTGAAAAAGATCTATCGCACTTTGTGTGAATGTTTGCACTTGGAGTGTTTACAGAGCCGTACTCTTCGTGCACGCACTAGGATATGCGTTATACAGCTTCGTCTAGTGATCGAGTGTTTATATTGACAACACTCGTGCATTAAGTACACGTATATGTGAGATGGACGAGTGCGTGGGAGTGGCCTTTCCGCAATCGGGCTCAATCCGCGGATCACAGCCTGCGGCAAGACAACAGGATTCGTAGCCGTGCTTGATCAATACAGTTGTGCCTTCGGACATCAAATCAAAGCGGGGAGAACGCACTCTCTTGTGAAAACAGCAGCGATGCAGGAATAGACGAAGAAAGAGTGATACGCATGAACGAAATAGGACCACAAAAAAGAGAGAGAAAGGAATGCGAGAAAAGTACAGGATGCTGAAAGCACCGGGATAATGTTGAGGGTGAAAGCAGACGAGCTGCGGTGCACTTGAGCCAGTCGCAGAGATCGATTAGATTGGAGAGGGTTACAGATAACCTGACTTCAGTCTGAAGCAGTTCAGGCTAGCCATAGCCCAAGTCAATCCACCCGATGCATATGCCTCGTCGGCTGTTGCGGGTTTCTCTGCACGCTGACGCTTGGTGGCAGGAAAGGGAAAGCTGTGGGAAAGTTTGGGACGAATGGAATGGACCCATTGTAGTTCGTGTGACGCAACATGGAGACGAGAGGAATGCAGTTGGGCAATGCGGGAACCCATTGGGAATGCACGCAAGCATTCACGCAAGGCATGCCAAATATACGCGTGTCTTCTGTGAAGAAGCTTTTCCGTGTCGGTAAACAGTGTTCAGTGGACCGAAAGTATCAGGAGTACAGACAAAAAAATACCACGTGGCTCTTTCAGTGCGTCTTCAAAAAGACAGAACTTTTTAATGCATGCACATGTTTACACCAACCGAATTGGTAATTTACAGTGCCTATCAAAAAGCATTTAAAGGGCCCTGAAACACTTATCCAAGTTACGGTAGAATAACTTTTTTTCTGAGTTTGGCAAAATAGTTTTTCAACCAGGACATGACGCTTCAAGAATCATAATAGATCAAATCATATACCTTTATTAAGTTCCCTGCGAATTGTTGGGATGGGCCTACAGACCCCGCAGCAAAAGCACCGTCAAATACGAGCACTCTTACAGGTATTCCTCGCACGCAATTCCATAACTTACTCTCTGCTCTCATGCTATCCGGGGAGGAAAGAGACAACACGGGGGCAACCAGATGCGCCCCTTTCTCCCTATGACCTTGACCACATTGGTGTTTTCTTTGTTAGTTTTTATTCTTCGAGCACGAGGCGTCCTTTCGTGTGGTCGAGGGAGCGTGCGCGGCCATCATGCGGCGGCTTGGGCAACTATTGGAGCTCACGGTGCTCAATTGACCCAACCGCAGTGGACGTGGATATATGGCGCAGAAATTTCGATATATGTCGTCATTTGTACAAAGAAACGAGAGCCGTCTCTAGCTGACTTCAAAAATTATTTGTAAATAATAGGCCACGTGCCACGACATAATGCTCACCTCGACTGTTCCTTGGAGCCTCGACTATCGATAAACGACATTTTCTGACCATGCTAAAGAACGCCAAGCCTGCGCAGAAGGCACTGCACAGTCACAGCGAAAGCTAGATCAGCAGTTTTTCAGAGCCCTTTCAAAACACTCATTGGGTAACTACTGATACATAGTGGGTATCAAGCACGCTTGCTTGATACCCACTATGGCATTAATAATTAACTTTCTGGGGTAGTAGGCCGGCTTTCGCTATGCTATTTTCGTCATTCTTCTGAGAAGCATGGTATCCGCTGAACACTTGCAGGAAATTTTGTGCAAAATGTTCATGCAGTGGCTGACGACGATGAGGAATTACGGCTAAAGTGGGCATGTGCCACAGTTAATTAGGAAACACGAACAAGCTTTTGTGATGGTTTGGAGAATTGGATGGCCCACTCATTACGCTATTGGCATTGTGCGACTGCTGGTTGATCTTTCGCTGTTGTAAAACGCTTTATAGTTCGTATTAACGCGATTGCTTTCCCGACATCAAGTTTGCCTCAGGCATGTTTGACATGAAGTCGCAAGCACTGGTGTTGCTCACTTGTAGAATACTGGGTTGGCACCCAGTGGAGCCAGGTTGAAGCCCCACTGTGTCATTGGGGCTAGGTCATACCTGCCTAAGGCAAGTTCGACAAAAAGTTATAAGCATCGGCGTAACTCAGCGGTAGAATATTCGTCTGGCACGTAGCGGACCCGTGTTCAAGGCCCACTCTGTTATTAATGCAAGGTTTTTTTTTTCTAATTTCACGCGATGTGGTTACGGACACCGGCGGCGGCAGCGGCGGTAAACAAGAACTGCGCGTGGCCCGATAAGTGATCTCATAACAGCTTTCGCTGTGAAATTTTTGAAGGGCACCTTAAAAAAATGAAACGTGTTAGATTTGTTTTGATACACTATTTGCGCTCTTCGAGCAAGCGTGAATGAGAAGATGATACTTTAAACCTGAATTTCAATACATAATCAGATCTTATAATTATAACTCCCCATTGAAATTTAGTTCAGGCTCGTAGCCACGTTAAGACAGCACCTCACGTCCCTTCTCTTCATTATATCGTTTTTTCGTCCTCTAAAAGTTCGGAAACTGGACGCACGTGTGGTCTATCCCATGGCTTCTCCGCTATTTCACCCTTTTCCTCCTGTATACACATGCGCAAACAACATGATCGTGTCGATCCTATACGGGCGCACCGCGACTGCTATATACTCCACATTGAAATGTTTCCTTAAAAAAACAAGTCTATAATTGAACAGTTGCAACAATAAACAAAGTGGAGTCAAACTCCAGTTAGGTGCCAGTGCAATGAACTTCGCTGTGCTTAACAATTTTTGCAGTAGCAGTGTCCAAGGACACCATCACACAACATTTCCTTCAGCAACTCGGAAACGTAACGAAAACTGCCAATTGTTGCACGAGCCTTCTTTCAGTGACTTGCACAGTGATCAGCGCCGCCATTTAGCGAATTTTTGTGGAGCTGGGAGCCAAAACGAAGCGCCGAAGTGACTGGTGAAGTCAACGTGAGAAAGCTGTGCGCCATTTTCAGTATGAAGTCCCGATTTTTTTTTAATAGACTTTCTCACTGCCGAATAAAACGTTTGTTCAGATGTTGTGTGCTCTAGTGTGTAGCTGGAATAAGCCAATCACTTTTCTCGTTTTACGACTAATGAGCCCTGATGACCTAATTCGACATTATGTAGGTGAATTTGCAATTAAGTTCCCTACCGGCTCAAGTTTTCGTTCGTGCTCTTCTGAAATCCTAATTATTAGGAAAACCTGCATACAAATATCATCCGGGCAAAATAGGAATCCCAGGGCTGAAATGGTCAAAAGGTATTGGACAAAAGAGCATCCCTTGCTTATTGTATTCTACCTCTGAACACGTAGCGAAATTGAATAAATGACCTATATAACTCCACAACGAAAGGTGGAAATTTCAAGCGCTGTGTTTCTTCCTTTTATCATTTCCACTGTTATTTTGGCGTTAACCGCAGTGAACGACGTTGCCCATAATACCTAGTGATTTCATGAGTCAACCACATGAACGCAGTGATACGTGCTAAAGGTGAGCAATGACCAACACAACCTCCAGCTGTTGCCTTCGTGATCTGAACAAAAATAAGACGACGATTTCACAGGGAAATCACATAACGTGAACCATCTACATTTTCAGGGACATTATAAAATAATTGTGTAGTCGTCATTGATTGATATGTGGGGTTTAACGTCCCAAAACCACCATATGATTATGAGAGACGCCGTAGTGGAGAGCTCCGGAAATTTCGACCACCTGGGGTTCTTTAACGTGCATCCAAATCTGAGCACACGGGCGTACAACATTTGCGCTTCCATCGGAAATGCAGCCGCCGCAGCCTTGATTTGAACCCGCGACCTGCGGGTCAGCAGCCGAGGACCTTAGCCACTAGACCAGTGCGGTGGGGCGGTGTAGTCATTATTACAAAGAGGGCAATGTGAAGCAAATATGGAGCATAAATGTACTTTCTGCGCTTATATTGGCCAACGTGGTTCTTTTCACACCTAAAGAACAGTTACAAGAGTAGCAGCAGATATAATCTACCAGCTACAAACATATGCTAAGAGCATGATGAATGTACAGGGCCTTCAGAATCCTTGAGCAGAAACTGCCACATACATTTAAGCGAAATCGGTTGCTCTGTAGAAGAAAGGGTTGTAGAATTCGAATAGCAGAGCTAAACGCGTCCATAGCAAGAAACGCTATAGCTTGTTGCTCAATTAGGTATTTATCTGCGAAACATATTCTTCTTAACTGAACTTCGTTTTTAGGAATAATTTTTCTCAGCGCATAAAAATTATTTCTGCTTTGTTCCTTTTCTTCTCTTTCATTCTTCCTTCCCGTCTCACTGCAGATAAAGGAAGGTCTGTTCATAAGGAGCCACCTTTCACAAAGCCCTTCGGCGAAACACTCTTATCTTTAAAATCTACATATCAGTTTTCTTTAGTACTTTCTCCCTCAGTACACGTTTTAGGGCACAATTCTCTCCTCTGAGCTTGCTATATTCGAAGATATCTCAGCACTAGATACGTACACATTCATACTGTCGGCGCTTCCTTTATTTCTTTCAATGCCTGTGCAAACACGCGCTTCTCAACGGGAGCCGTGAGTACATCTTTGTTCAGGGAGTTGTCATGCGGCACGCCATGAAAGGTAGCTCTATACTCACGTCACACGTGCCTCTGAGTGCTAGCTCCCGACGATGTGGTAGATGTATTTACCACTTCAATATCAAACGCCTGTCAGATTTCTTTCTTTGGGCTCCTTCTATGTGGCTCGAAGCAATGCCGCCACTGCATCACAGCGCTCTTAAAGTCAGTGCATGCAAATCGTTGCAGTGATGCTTCCCCATTGGTTGCCCACATAGCGTGACCGCCACCTCAAAACACGGTGTTTTTAAGAGAGCCAGCATGACAGCCAACATTATGAACACGAAGAATGCAAGAAGCCACCCGACGGATCTGTACACAAACGAACCAAAAAAAAAATACTTCATATGATTGCCACCGTAAGGCACTACATGATGGGCTCACTCCCCCATGACCGCAAAGCACTCGCGAAGGCTAGGCAATGGGAGAGGGCAGGAACGGGCAAGAAGATGGGGGTAAATGGTAGGATGGGGCGCATCGGGCTGGCATTGATAAAATAGAGGAGGCGCTGGGACTGTTTACTGCTCTTTACGTTGACATTCTCTGTGCTTTTTTTTAATCGATAATTTACGCTGATCAAGGCTTCGTGCCTTCCACCTCCATAATGTTGCTATAGGGTGAGTAGAGAATGACATGCTACAAGATGTGCAACCACCGTATTTTTTTCGATTAAGCCAGGTGGGACAACAAAAGAAGATATGCGTGCATGGCGAGGGATTACATGAAAGTGCATGGCATAGCAAATCGATCAGAGCTGTTATGTTTCGTTATAAGCTTCTTACTAAGGAGAGTCTTTATGTCAGCCTAGCTACTCTATTTCTTCATATTCTGAAGCACGCAAATACCCAAAACAATATTTATTGAACAAGAGCAGACACCTTTCGCATAAGTACCACTGGGAACCTTGTGTGCTGATTACGGCACGTGCATTGTCCTGTTAGCATGAGGTTAAAACTTAAGCGCGAAATGCACACAGTGCCAAAAGGGAATGACGAGGGAAAGCGCTAGTTGGCTCCCACACTTGCCACCAAATAGCCCACTTCAGCATCTTGCCTTACTGCATTGGGGCATTACATAAAAAAAGCAGGAAGTGACTACTGAGAAGAACGCGATAAGTCGCTCATGTGAACAATTTGTCCTGGTGTTTTCCGAGAGCAGATTTTGACCCGTCGGTGAGACATACAATAAAAGGAGCTTTGGATTTATTTCTACCCCTTGAGATCCGCTGATATAAATCTAAATTTGTGTACATCTTTCTTCTAGAGATTTGAAACCACCATTCCGTAATACAAGCACTTAAGCCATCAATAGAGTCTATGCTCTCGAGCATAGCTACTATATGCAGTGTCAATTATCAGCTTTGAGCCCTGTACTCCACCTTATAGAAAAAAAATAAAATGATTGATTGCTTGATTGATACCTCAAATTATTCTGAACATCTCTCTAATGTCATTCGCTTGCTGCCATTTTCGGATTCCTTGGGATGTTTTTGAAATATTTCCTTAATGTCTGCTTTGTGGTTTTGTACCTGCATTTTTTTTGCATTATAAACATCAATTTCCTATAAATAAAAATCTCTATCCACGTAACTGCTGTTATCACGAACTCAAAGCTCAATCTGCCTTCAACACGAAAATCGATTTGTTATCGCCAAGAACGCACGTCTCCGAAGCACTCTGCAGTAAAGGACCCCCCCCCCCCCCCATCGACAAAGCACTTTCCTTGCAAGATGTAGTGCGTCCGGTACGACCGGCATCATAAATTCTTTGGGTGTGCCCCTGACATGTCCACACCTCGGGAGGGGATGATGTTTGCTTCGTAAAATGCCGAGCTTTCTCCATTTTTCTCCAGTCTAGTCCATCCAACATTTTATAGGACGTTAAACCAAGCGTTTTTCTGAGGTGTATCTCCAAATCCTCCTATATATTTCAGGCTTTACAGTTGACTAATGTTGTTGCTGCTGTGTCTGTCCTTAAAAATGTATCCCTAAATTTCCGTTTTGGTTGTGGACAGGTCTAAAATTCGTTTACTTCCGCTGTCTCATTGCTGACGTGAAGATGGCAATGTTCATTGACACAGAATGTTATATTCTTGACAGTAGAAGTATATCACAGTGGTTTCAGGCCACATCAGTAAGCTCTCATTTCCGACCTGTAAGCTCCCTGCTCTGTATGCTCTGCAAGAAGTGCCACTTAGATGGATAGTGACTAAATAGCATTTATAGCACCTTCAATGTTATATAGATAGATAGATAGATAGATAGATAGATAGATAGATAGATAGATAGATAGATAGATAGATAGATAGATAGATAGATGATAGTTAGATAGACAGATAGATAGATAGATAGATAGATAGATAGATAGATAGATAGATAGATAGATAGATAGATAGATAGATAGATAGATAGATAGATAGATAGATAGATAGATAGATATGTAGATAGATAGATAGATAGATAGATAGATAGATAGATAGATAGATAGATAGATAGATAGATAGATAGATAGATAGATAGATAGATAGATAGATAGATAGATAGATAGGATAGATAGATAGATAGATAGATAGATAGATAGATAGATAGATAGATAGATAGATAGATCTACTACACTAGGAACATGAGAAAGGACCAAACAAGGTGCATTGTTTTTTATGTTTCTTATTTTTGCTCACAAATGACAGGTTGTAAAGAGCATGTGGCTTTGTAAACATCAAAGATTATTAGTATGACTTATTGCCTCCCTACAAAGCTGACAAAAGCAGAAATCAATTTTACTCTAAAGTTGTTGCCTTCCCTGAGCAAAATGTAGATGTGTGAATCTAAAAGAAGCGATAAGGTTGCATTTGAAGTGAGGAATGCTTTATGCTTCATTGCGAAACTCGCAGAAGGAGAGACTCCCATTAGTAAAAAATAGCCTCTCGCCACGAGTGTGAAATATGCGCAATTTGATGAATGAGTACCATAAGCCGGGCTTTTTTTTTTACTTCTAGTATTGCAGGATTTCTCTGTTCTGTCCACTCATTTTTTTTATCCGGACTAAAATAACGTTTCACAATGGAGACGGCACTTGCATAATGTTCCTTTTTTCTCTCTGTCCTTTCTTAGCTGACTTCACCGGTTTTGCAATCACAACCATAAGAATGAATGAGCTCGCGTTATTCAACGAGTGAAAAGAACAGGCCATTCATATCATTCTGCTGTGTCTCGGTCTATAACTAAAAGGAGAAAGTAAAAAAAAAAGAACTCGAGGCACCAGACAATAAGCGGGCATAAGCACACTTACATTCCTTCCCATTTTTCACGTTTTAGTTGCGTAATGAGCCGTATTTCACTCTCTTTTTCCCGAATCAGTCACATTTTATCGTCGAAGCATTCTCCTGCGTTTCGTGCGGCTTCTTTTTCTTCATTATTCGACCATCCCTCTGCCATCGCGTAGACTACATCTACACGTGCGTCTCTTGATGATGCAGGAGGCACCAACCCGATGCTCACGTACTGGAAGACGCACCACACCGACGCTACAGCCCGGAGGCAATCTTCCATGAGTGAGAAGTCCTCGTTATGAGCAGTCATACACTGATGCCTAGGACACCTTCTGTGCCCCCTTTCTCCCCACAGTTCGTAAGGCACAACGAGGCCTGCGTGGACTGTCTCAACCCATCACCCTAATGAGCGCCAAAATGACATATTGCCTCAAGGCCGATAAGAGCACCCCCCCCCCCACACACACACACACACAGGATTGGCTTGCGGATTCACCGCAGCATGCATCACGTCCCAGACAAGTGACCATCAGGCATATTGCCCCGCTTCCATTAGCCGAGCACACCGTGGCCGAGCACCTCACTAGCCCTCCGTCACCTTCAATTATAAGAAAACTTTCTAATCACTCATTGTTCACACGCTCTTGTTCTGTTAGCCAGGTAATTTTCGTTTCCTGAATGCTCTGCTTTTTTCCGGCACGTCTTGGTGCTTCAGAAGGGTCCTTGTGCTTGCCTCTTTGCGCTGTCTTTTTCATATTTTCAGCCATCTCCTTGCCACCTCCTGACGCCATTCATATTAGAAATACCCCGGTCATCTAAAGGGCGTTGCCCTAAGTAGCCACCTCTCATGCTGTCTTTATTTACTGTTGTATATCTTTCTGTTTTTCTTGACAAGCCATCCACACAGGCGCTTTATTTCATGCTATTGATACAAGCTTACGTGGCGCCAGAACACGTATAGCTTGGATATTGCATTTTTGGGAGTAGTGTCACTGCTGTGGCGTCCTGCACAGACTTCTTAAACGCTATGGGTTGCATGAAAGTCGTGGAATGGATAACCGAAGTCGTAAACATTCGCTTGTGTAGCGGGGGTATGATCACGTGTGTCTGTACTCTAAAAGTTTACATTGGCGTATGACGCGGCACGCAGGTCATTGAATTGAGGGTCTTCACGGAAACACGCCTTTCACGTCATTAACTAACAATCGTAAACTAAGCTCTTTCATTGTAGTGAATAGGAAGTGAAAAGGCAGGGAAACCGACTAATAAGCTCGCGGAGAGCGCAAGCTGAAAGACGTCAGACGCGCACTCGCAAATACTATGGCATTCCTAGCGCACCCACACAAAATGAACATGCACGTGTGCGCCAGTGTGTGTGAGTGTATGTGTGTGTGTGTGTGTGTGTGTGTGTGTGTGTGTGTGTGTGTGTGTGTGTGTGTGTGTGTGTGTGTGTGTGTGTGTGTGTGTGTGCGCGCGTGTGTGTGTTGATCCGAAGGCTTGTTACATGACTTAACGAGAAAACTGGCTGAAGCTGTCATGCATATAGACTTTCCTGCGTACATGATTTGTCACATATTTCACATGTGCATCCAAAGTGAGAGCACCGATGTGCCCATTTGTACTTCCGTAAACATGACCGCACAGTTTCTTTTGTGCTCGTATTTATGTTCTCCATTCATTCGAAGAGAAACGCAGCAACAAAGTCTCGAATCAAGGCACTCTCTTCTCAAAAACTCCCCACGTTTAGTACTCTATGCTCCACGACACGAAATTTTTAGCTAGCAAAGCGGGCATGCTGCGTGGGCACGCCAGCAAAAATAAGAAAATTTATCACGTGCACTTGATTGCGAACTTACTCTACAGCTTCTAAATGGAGCATTTTTTTATATTTTAAAAGTGATGACGCAACTGACACCAAATGCCGCAATCGCGTGACTCAAGGTGAGCCACGTGGCATGAACGTACAGACTTTCGACCTTTATCGATGCCTAGACTACTTTAAACAATATGTAATTTAAAAAATCCAAGCACCAAACAAAACGAAATTTCGAATAGATGAGCATCTGTGAACGTGTTCTATGACACGCAGGAATGTTTCACACGTGTTGAGAGAAAACTTCAGATTCGCTTTTCTCTGTCTCAATGTGCTACATAAAAAAATGCTGTTCGATTGTAACAGAGCAAGCAAACTGCGTTGGTTTCTTGCATGCATTTCTGTAAGCTTGAGCACGCCCCTTACCGCTAAAACGGCAACTAGTGATATTCTCGGGTGAAAATGTAATTCACTCAGGGCACAGGCATGATGAAAAATGATTTTCTGCCACCCACTATCTAGCCAATACAGTGCAACAATTTCTCTTAAGTGGGGTATTGGTGAAAGGGAAGTTCTTACAGTAGACCTGTTGCACACGCATGCGTGAGTTTGTGTGTTACGTGTTTCAGGTAGCTGTAGAATAGTTCACCTTTCAGTGTGCTGCATAATTGAAGCGCAACTTTTCGTACGAAGCAGTTTGCCTAAGGCTGGAGCAGTGTGATAATTACTCGGAAGTCCTCTGGTCTCAACTCCCAAACAGCAACGAATAAACAGCAACGAAAGATAGCGTGCATTTAAATAAGTGCTCTTCGGGACATCATTGACTTCAACCTCTCAGTCTTTTTTTTTATTTATCTCGCTCGCTTTTCTCCCTCATCCGTCTACAAATGCACTGTAGGAGTCTTTGTACTTCAGTTACTTTGATCCTATGCAGTACCCTGACATTTCTTTGACGCTTCTTCCTATAGATGTACCATATAACTTTTCCGTAACAGCAAATAGAATAGGAGCCTCTATGTGGTGGCCATGAACTGACTTGGAACACCTGCGGCTCCTTGGAGTGCAGCCACAATATCTGTGCAGTCGCGTTTCTCGCCAGCGTTGTAGTATTAAAATTCAAAACTTCTGGCAGAAAATTGAACCACGGGAGAACACCGAACTGAGCCCGTGTTTTCCGCCCACTGTGTGTATATCGAGGCCTGAGTTGGTAGCGTAAGGCGAAACTTCTTGATTGATTTCCTCAGTGGAGACAGGACCATAAATCTCGCTGGTGTACGGCAAGTAAGCACAAGGAACTTCACTTTTTTAAGCTACGTGAATTGTCTGAGTATTCTTCTGTTTCTCCGAACCCTCTGTATCGACGCTAGACAGCTTCAAAGAGTAGGGGGAGTTTGTCTGAGTGAATGTAAAGAGTACAATCATTGCTAAAGCCCCTCCAACAGACTTTATTCGAAGAGAATAACCTGAAAATTTAGCATGCGCTGCGTTTGCTTGTTCAATTCGACATGAGCTGTTCTGATCGTTGACACTCTCAGCATCAGAATGGCTTGATGTCTGGAGAACGGGTGATGTTTGATAACAGAAACCGTCAGAGTACCAAGTTCTGTGTGGTTCCAGGAAAGCCGCGTGACTGAAATTAGAAGTTAATAGCTTATAAATTACTTTTGTTAGATTGTTCTGTCTGGCTAGTTTGAACTTTAAATGTGATTGTGCTCTAGCTCTTCTCAAATGCTGTCAGAAAAAAAGTGCTGCTGAAACAGAGGTGGGGCGCTGGGAGAAAAGCAAAGATGGTGATTGATATTTTTATAAGCACCATATAAATCTAGAAATAAAACCAGATCCACAGAGTGTCACAATGAGTGGTTAAGTTGTGGCTGCTCGAAATAACAGCGCAACCAGGTTGATCGGAAGAATGTATTTCAAGAAGTTTCAACAACTGCATACAAGAAACTGCGGTGCCTTCAGCCTCAAGAAAAGCGGTAATCAATAACTTCTTCGCGGATACGAGAAAGAAAGGCTTCTCGGCGTGGCCCCTAGAGTCGAAGGTGCGAGCAATGTAACTCGGTTCTACGTTTCCCACAGCTAAAATATTTTACTTTATGAATGCAGATCTTATGGTTGTCGATTAAGGTACATAATTACATCTTGGTTTCATCGCTTTTACAAAAACAATTAGGTATATTTAATTTTTTTACTAACATGGGCACGTATCTCTCGCTAACTTCCTGGCTATTCAATATTTATTCTGTTTGCGGCATCAATGTGGCAGGTGTTAAAAAAAAGCAGCATTGTCTTTCATATATGAATTGTGGCAGACGTTTTAAAAATCAGCATTGTTTTTCATATATGAATTGTTTAATTAAATAAAGTTGCTATCGGCCATATTCTTGCTTCTAATGCAAGACACACATTATGCTGCCAAAAAATTAGTGTCATGGTGAGCTCCTCATAGTGTTTATAAAAAGGTAATAAAAAAACATTTATCTCGTTCTAGCAACTTAGCTTTTGCAGCTAGCCGTAGTTTCTGCGGTATGGTGTGGTAGGTAAAAACCACCAGGCCTGCGCGGAACGCAAGCGGCCTTTCACAACTTTTTATAAACATTCTTTGGGAAACTGTTACAGGACCACTTGCTCAGCACCCGCTAGGCCACAAATAATCATAATTGTTGTCTAGTAGGCCGGCATATGCTGAAGATGATGCCTCCACTGTGGCTCTTGCCCGCTCAGTGGGGATTGGCCAAGAATTGAGGATAGAAAATTTAAGGCCTTTAAAGTAATACATAATCATGTCATTTCATTTCATTTTATTTATTCAACCTTAAGGGCCCGAAGGCATTACATAGGGTGGGGTCGTACATCCAGGTTGTAAGTTCCTAAGCAATTTAACAATATGAGGGTACACACTGATTACAATGAATGAACAAACGAAGAACACAAGCGGAAATAACACGCATAACAAAACATAAAAAATATAATATGCGATAAATAAATTATGGGAGTACAGTAAAACAACTATAAGCACAAGAGTTATTGTGCTGTTAGGACATCGTATTTGGATTTTGGAAAAGAGTTAGTTTTTCGCGAAATGTTGAGCGGTCCCTGCAAGAAACAATGTTATATGGCAGTGCATTCCAGAGTGTTATGGCATGGGGGGAAAATCAGCTGCTCATCGCCGTCGTCCGGCACTTTATGTTCATCAGAGGGTGCGTATGGGACAGGCGAGAGGACGTTCTTAATGGGCGTTTTAGGAGAGGGTGTCCCGACCTGCTAAAGTAAAAGAATGTGTGAAAGAGGCATTAACGAGAGGTTATGTGACGTGAAGCGAGCGATGCGAGTGACAACGTTTGTTTTAGTGCGGTTACGCTGGTATGGCTTGAATATTGAGACGTAATGAAACGAGCTGCGCGATTTTGTACGGCTTCCAAATCATCGGTGAGATAAGCTTGTGAAGGATGCCAGATGGATGACGCATACTCAAGTTTTGGTCGCAAGTATGTCAGATATGCGAGTTTATTTATGTCAGGAGATGCAGATCGCAGGTTACGTCGTAAGTACCCTAATGTGCGGGAAGCTTCAGAACGAATGGTTTCAATGTGTTTCACCCATGATAGTGATGATGTCAGATGAACTCCTCGATACTTGTAAGTGCGCGTGTGATCAATGGGAACCGAATTAATGCAGTAGGTTTCATGTGAGGTGTTGTGTTTACGTGTGAAGGACATGACCTTGCATTTAGCGAGGTTTAGGGGCATATGCCATTTTTCGCACCATGAAGTGATGGTGTCAAGGTGCTGTTGTAGGGTGAATGCGTCGTTAAAGGAGTGAAGGGGGTTATAAAGAACGCAGTCGTCTGCAAATAGGCGCAGCTGTGATTTAATGTTACTAGGAACGTCATTCACGTATATAAGAAATAATAGAGGCGATAAGCCGGCGCCCTGGGGAACACCGGAAGTGACGCTGGTAAGAGCTGATTGAAAATTGTTAGCAACGGTAAACTGAACGCGTCCTGTTAAGAAATGCTCGAGCCATTTTATAAGGTTTGGGGGGATAATAAGAGCGGATAATTAGATGAGCAGGTGTTTGTGGGGTACGCGATCGAAGGCCTTGGAGAAATCCAAGAAAATTGCATCTATTTGTACGTGATCATCCATTCACAGTAGTATGTCATTAGTAAATTCAGCCAGTTGTGTTTCGCAAGAAAGATACTTTCGGAAACCATGTTGAAAAGGGTAGAAAAAACTGACTGATTCTAGGTAGGTCATAAAAGTTGCTGCTATATTATGCTCAAGGATTTTAGATGGGACACTAGTTAAGCTAATCGGGCGGTAGTTAGCCGGGCTTTCGCGCCGGCCTGCTTTAAAAATGGGGACTATTTTAGCTTTCTTCTAATCTTCTGGCAAGGCTCCTGTGTTTGATTGATTGATTGATTCGTGGGTTTTAACGTCCCAAAACCACCATTTGATTATGACAGACGCCGTAGTGGAGGGCTCCGGAAATTTTGACCACCTGGGGTTCTTTAACGTGCACCCAAATCTGAGTACACAGGCCTACAACATTTCCGCCTCCATCGGAAATGCAGCCGTCGCAGCCGGGAATCGAACCCGCGACCTGCGGGTCATCAGCCGAGTACCTTAGCCACTAGACCACTGCGGCGGGGCAGGCTCCTGTGTTGAGAGATTGGTTAAATATGAGGTACAAAAATTTGATACAGTGTGCTATAGTGTTTTTTAATTATTTATAATTGATGTCGTCGCAGCCAGCCGAGGATGATATTTTAAGAGAGTGAATTAGGTTGCATGCACCATCCAGGTTTTTTTTTTGTATTTCAGGCATGGTCTGGGAAGAGAAGCCTGGTATAGGTTCGACAGGACAGGTATTGGGTATGTGAAACACAAACGCGAAAAAGGTATTTAGAGCAGCAGTGGTTTCCTCGGAGCTTATCGGTTCATCATAAATCCTAACAAAAGGAGGCTAAGCAAAGGTAAAAACACAAAAAGTGCAATAATTACTTTTTTCCACTCCGACTAGACAGAATAGTATTAATCTTGAATGAAAATTGCAGTAATTTCAAACACGTTTATAAAATATCTTTTGAATTGTTTTGTTATTACTATATTAACAAATGTACAAATAGGAATTTAGAGGCACATTATTTTTGTTTCATGACCATAACTGCAAACGGCATCAAAGCCATTATTGCGGCTGTAGCCCAGAACCGAAGCACCAAAGGAGAGTATATACTCAATAGTGAAGGGAAGCCCAAGGTTAGCGAATGGGATGACAAGGACGCGTTTTATTAACAGTCTCTAACGGCGATACGACAAAATGTAATGCTCTATTCATTTCATATCTGAACAAAAGCTGCATAGGGGACATGTCTCCAGACCAGCCCTGTATTATTATAGATTTAAACAAGGCACATGACATCGTAATCTAGTTAGCATGACTTCCAGCTGTCTAGTATGACACCAGTCAGTTTTCCATTGATGTTTTAAATGTCTAAATTTAGTTCATGATGTTACTGATTCTATGGCATCAGTCCTGAGTTTGCCGTTATACTGGCCAGTACTGGAAGGACAGAAAGTATCGGCCCATTTAATGCCGCTCGAGTGAACGAGTCCGCCATTATATTTAACTCTATTTCGCAATGTTCCGGTACCCATAATAATTTCAAGAGCTTCAGCTGTAGAGGAACTAGCGTAAGGAATGCCTTAAAGGCATCTGATTTGATGAAGCTGTAAGTGACGTACATACGGACAGGGAGTCTAATTAATATAGCAATATGGGTGTTCAAAGTTAGCTTACGTAATGCTTGAACAATGGTCAAACGTCCAGCTTCAAAAATAGGTGTGAAGACTGGTAGTCTTACTGAAAACGACCAGTCAAGTGAAGAAGAGTAACTACCTACTCCTGCCTTTTTGTCTATTACTTAAGCATCAGTGGCTATTGCATTACTCGTTTCCACGTGCGCAAGATAATCTAGCAAGCGGCTTATTAGGACCCTGTGTGATTGTATTATAGGCTTATAGGGTAACATTTCATCATATTCTATGATAATATTTTCATTTGGCACGTTTGCTGCTGGTACATCTCGAATTTTCACGTTTATTTTGTCTAGTTACTTATGAGAAAAAAAATTTTGTGGTGTATGAAACCGTGGCCGATTAGTAAAAAAAAAGTTTGTGGGTCGTTGATGAATACATGTTCTGATCACCATGCTGTCCTTCGTCACTCTTCGAAGTAGCTGGTGTCCGCTACACACTTGTAAAAAATTTTGCGCAATTTGGTACGCAGTGGCTGACGACGATAAATAATTAGGCCTGAAGTGGGCATGTGACACAGTTAATGAGTGTTTAAGAACAAGCTTTTGTAATGCGTTGGAAAATTGGACAAACCATTCGTTACGCGATTCGCATTCCGTGACGCCTAGTTGTTCCTTTTGCAATTATAAAATGCTTTATTACTAATATTATTGCAACTCCTTTCCCGACATCAAGCCTGCCTAAAGAGAAATTGAAAATACTTTTTAAGCACCAGAGTGATTCACTGGTAGCATACTGGGTTAGGACGCAAGGGACCCGGTTTGAAACTCCTCTGCGTTCCTAGAGTATTTATCTGCGGAGTATTTTTTGTTATTTTATGTGATATTGCATGTGGACTCCGGTGGTGGCAGCGGTGGAGATATATGGCGTTGAACGTGACCCGTGTTGTGATCTCATAACAGCTTTCGCTAGGTACCTCCTCCATCGAGGAGTTAGACCTTAGATCTGGACTGCGTAGCGCAGCACCACACTTGGGCGATGTAACGTCTTCAACCCGTAACTCAGGGCACCGCCAGAGCATGTGATCTAAGCTGGCAAAGTTTGATCAATGCAACCATGTGTTCGACGTCTGAATTTCTCGATGAATTTTGTGCAAGGGTGCAGAACTGGCACATGCTGCGACATTGAAGAGTCTGAGCGTCAGTGCCTAAGCCCTTTTCAGTTTACTGTGCGGGGGCGGATACTTTCACCTCCCTATAGATGAAAGTTCTTGGTGAGTTCATTTTACGTGGTTGGGGGATCTTTGTTGTCGAGAACCTCATCACCGTCACCCGTCACCCGTCACTCTGTAAATATGTGGTCGACGACTCCTCGCGCAGCTCTGCGGGCCAACTGATGAATGTTGGATGGAGTGGCCTCGATCTGTCCTATGTAAGCGGGGAACCTGACGACTGGGTGTTGCTGTACTTCCTCATTGCACAGGACCCGCAAAGCTGATTCTGAGATTGGGCCTTAGTGAATGCTGGGACTGCTGATCTCGGGTCACTGTATATTATTGTCCTCCCGTCGTCTAGCAGGGAGGCTATTGCGACCTGTTCGGCAACGTTGGGCGTTCTTGTCCGGACCATCGAGGTGTTTGTAACAATGCCATCTTGATCAATGGTGACTGCAACGAATGCTTTTCCGTTCGGGTAGCGTGCAGCGTCAACGAAACAGCAACTTTGGGCATGTGCGTGGGCATCCTCCAGAAGGGCTTTAGTCCTAGCCCTTTGTCTCCCTACATTGTACTCAGGGTGGACATTCCGAGGTATGGGTGCAACGGTAATACACGCTCTCTGTTCTACAAGAATGCTGCAGTATCTAGTATTGATTTCTGTCGGGTTAACTTCAAGCTCTCTCAGGATGTTTCTCCCAGCACTCGTGGTAGAAATTCTGGTAAACTGCGCATTTTCTTGTGACTCAGCTACCCATTCCAGCGTGTTGTGCACGCCGAAGGGCAGCAGCCTCTCTGACCTCGTGTCCATGGGAATCCCGAGGGCGCCGTTGACCGCTTTTTTTATCAACGTGTTCAGTTTGTCCCACTCTGGCCTCTGCCAATTGGGTATCGCCTTGACGTAGATGACGTGACACATCACGAAACATGCAACAACCTCATGAGGTTGTCCTCGCATAGTCCTTGCTGCCGATTGCGAATCCTTCTTTTGGATGTCAGTGCATTGTTTGTTTTCTTAGTAAGCTTCTGTACAGTCTGCTTATTTGAAACATTTGAGTCAATCGTCATATTTAGAAGCCGGTGGATGTCCTCCCTGGGAATGATACCGCCCTCACGTGTCCTTAGAGTGATGTGGATATCCTCTACAGTCCCTAACTTTTCGTTTAGGAATCCTGCTGTGGGGCTGTACAGTATCAGCTTTGATTTCCGCGGCGATGATCAGAGTCCGATTGGTCTGAGATTGACTTCTGTAACCTCAGTGGCCTCTTGAAGCAAAGCTTTCAAATGCCCATTGCAGCCGCCGGTGCATCATATGGTGACGCCATCTGCACATATTGTATGATTGATGCCGTCGACCTCCTAGGGTTTTCTGTATAGACCAATCACAACCACTTCTAAGAGGGTCGGGGATATGACCGACCCCTGGGTCGTACTTATAAAACCAAGTTCAACCGAGTATGACGCCACCTGAAAACTCCAAAATTCGTTATGTGCGACAGGAATCCGTCAATCACTTGAAAAAAAAGAGCAATAATGAAAGAGATGAAAAAGAGACGGGCAGATAGAAATGAAAAAAAGAGCAGAAAAAACTCAAATAAAATGAAGGAAGTTCTAGAACATGGAAAGGAAGAAATAGAAATGACGAAAACAAAAGAGAAATCACTGAGAGTGAAACGAAAGGAGCAGTTGAGAGAAAGCAATTGAAATACAGATAAATTTGAACAGAAACGAAAGAGAAAAAAATAAAGCAAGGTAGAGAGAGGCAAGAAAAGAGAAAGAACGAAGTAGAGCGAACTGAAAGACAAAGACAAAAAGAGCGGCTATTAGAAAAAATAAAAAGAGAGACGAAAACCTTAAGAAATAATATGCTGCAATGGAGACAAAAAAAAACAAGGAGAAGAAAAAATAAAACAATAAACTGAAACAAAGATGGCTGTCTGGCTGTGCTCTTCCTTCAGTCTTGGCATTACCAATGATAAGCTGCCTTTTTCTGTTCTTTTTTTTCAGATAACCGCCTAGATTTATTTTCATTTCAGAGTACATTGAAAAAAAATTCGACAGATCCCACGTACTTGGGGATCGATGTTATGCGAAGGTCGAGGAGGGAAGGGGACCGTGTTGTAATTTTTTTATTGAGCGACACGTGATAAAATAACGCGAAATGTATGTACAAACGTTGCACGCGCTGATGTATGTGGATGAGTTGCAGACGTTTATATAACCAGTTGTTTGCACCTGCCCAACGATGCCAACTGTAACATTCGTATTAGCAATACCAGAAGCTGACATGAAGCGCTGATGCTCGCGAAGATGCTGGCCCTGCACACTGCTACATAAATAAACTTCAGCGCATAGTAACTATAACCACAACTGACGTTAACCCGACGTGACGGCTGCGTCAAAGGAGTACATATGTAATGTTTATAAAATTAAGTGCGTAGCACTGTAACCACTAGTGACGTTTCACAAAGGTTAGCGTCTATTTGAAAAGTACTTCCGAGACTTGGCGTAGCTCTGTGGTTAAATCCTTCATTGCCACGCATATTGCTTGGGTTTAATTCCAGCTGGGACCCTGACATTTATTCTGTGCATTCGTCGGGCCGACGCTACCGATGTCGGGTATTTCTTAACTCTCGGGCGTCGAAATTTTCCATGTGTGTTCTCGTCGTTCCTGGGTAGATAACAAGTGTCAATCACCTGTGAAACATACCCGTATACCAGCGGCACATACCCGCTCGTGGATATGTGCCACTGTCAGGCAGGAATTGTTTGATCATTTACGCGAGAGTATTGTGACATTATTCATGTCTTGACCAGCGTGTCATATTTGTCACACCATCTTACCCTTCCTTGCTAATTGTGGTTCACGCTAAGTTAAGAAGGTGACCATGAGAGCACCCAAATGTAAGCAGTTAGATTAATGGATGCGTTCGAAATTCCCGAAGTTCACTAAGAATTGCATCGCATTTAGTATACTGCAACGGATAATCGAGAAGGGCCACACAACGTTACAACGCATGGAGACGTAAATGCTGTAGGCCTGTGTGCTCAGATTTTGGTGCACGTTAAAGAACCCCGGGTGGCCAAAATTTTCGGAGTCCTTCATTGCGGCATCTAGCATAATCATATGGTGGTTTTGGGACGTCACACCACACGTAGAATCAATCAATTTTACAACGCGAGCAGCAAAAAAAGAACACTCAGAGTTACTACTTGACAGGCTAAATACTTCCATTTGGATCTCTTGTAGGCCAGGCTTTCGAGCGTTGTTCCGCTAAGCAGACATAAAAAACTCCCTCCCTCCAACGCCGCCAACTTCAGGTTACTTCATAATTTTTGTAAGATGTATTTCTGCTGTATTTGTATTGTGCCTTTCTATGAGGTGGTCTGACCGTTTTGGTTGGCTTAATTGATCCGTTCTGTCTACCCGTGACTCAGATGCCAGTGTATGCCAGCCCCAAAGGAGAGGTACGATTGCCAAGCTTGCTGTATGTTATTGCTTTACTGTGTGGGCTTACTGTTGTATATGAGTTGTTTTTTGCATCTCCCTGCTTTAGCGCCAGCCATGTTTTCCTGCACCATTTCGCGCGAAAACTTCCGCTGCCTTTTAGCTTTATTTTTGATAGTGCTGCAATGACCACCTAGACCACTCACACTGAAGTGCAGTCTCGACCTATCCCTGCCTACTCGTTTTGGTCTGACCACCTTATTTCCCTACAATGTACTTCTGCCAACTGTTCTTTGAATATCGTCTAGAATTATGGGGAATGTATTTCATGATGCGTTTATTCCTGATTTTAGCAGTTCTTTTTGTAGACACTACAGGCTTACGCTGCCCACGTTGCACACCACTTGTGGTATGAGAGGAAATAGGAAGCATTTTCGTTTACAGAATACTGCCCTATCACATTTCTTTCTCTAGTTTCAAATATTAGCAAAAAGTGTATGCGCGTTGGTTTGTTTCGACATTCCCTCCTCTTTACGCGACGCATTCCGTGGCATTTAAAGTTTGAATACATCTCGAAAACGCTGCATTTATCATTATTACTCACTGAACAACTCGTCAATAAAAACTATCGAAGCAAGTCTCCGGCGTTCTTTCTGTTTTTTTTTTCTTTTGCGAACTCGACGGCCTTTCGCAGCTGGGAAACAGCTCAATGCAACCGCAGAGACAAGCATCACGGAGAGGCGCTACTCGCCTGGTAGCAGCGTGCTCGGAGTTCCGCGGCATCGAGTGCCTCCGAGAGCAGCATCGGATGCGGAAAATCGAAGATCTCCGCAAAGCTCTCCGCTTTGCTTGCGAAGGCCGGGCCGTACGTTTTTACTTTGCGGTGACCTTTCAGCGTTCGTTTCTTTTAGACTCTTGATTACGGGCATCAGTGCGTCGAGCCGCCAATTTTCGCGGCCATAACTTTGAAGTGCTCTCCTCCAAACGGACACAAAGCCCATATTAAGGAACATCAACTCGATGCCATATCGACCAAAGGATGAGCTCAAAGGAGCTGAAATACAGTGGAACCGCGTAGCATCCTTTCTATACTCTCAGTACGCCTTCGGGCCATCGGCATTTTTGCTGGGACTTGGAGGGTATACTGTAAACACAATAGTGTTTTTCAGCTTTTCTTGTAACCATATGACAGTGACATTTTAATTAATAAGCTTCCAGCATTTTCCTAACAGTCCTTTTTTATCCCATTTTAATATGAAACCCAACGACAGCTTTATCGTGGCCTCGTGGAGAGAAAACGTCCGGGCGCTAGATGACGGTATGCTCGCAGTGTTACAGTGCTGAATGTATTGTTTTAGTGGCAGCTGCATCGTTCGCAGAGAGAAGACGAGCACACACTTGCTCTTGCACGAGGCAAGAGACGCTGACGGGCCTGCACGCGCCGGTCCTGACAATAAAATACTTCTGACGACAGCGGTTGTGTCGGGCTCGCTCTCTCTCTGGAAAGACCGCCATTTCACCGGTCTTTTAAGGTGGCACATTTGCCACAGTATCAACACAAGAGATCTTTTGCATTTGTACCATATAGTTGTAAGCATGGTATAACGTGAAAAAATAAAATTTTAAGGCAGGACAGCTTGCAGGCAGCGGGGACTCACCCTACAACCTACGGATAACGTACGTGTCATGCCCTGCCAACTTATCTGCACTGTAAAGAAAAATATACCCATCTGGAAAGAATCGGGGAATAATGCACCCACTGTGCTCCGGTGGCCTCTTTCAAACCGGCTTGTACCGGAGCAAATACATAAGTTTTCCGCGGTTTTTTCCTCCGGTGGGTGCCGAACAAAAAAAAAAAAACTGGAGGAAAACGGGCCCATCCCTTGATTATGCTCCCGTGGTTCCTCCGGAATGATCCGGCACGTCGCTTTTGCCCCGGTGGATGCTCCCCGGCTCGTCGCTCTGCGGAATTCATTGGCTGTTCGAGGAGTGACGTAGGCAGCCTCACCGCCGGTAGGCCGTTCCCAACAAACCAACATGGCGCAGACAAAGCCGGTGCAGTGAGGAATGTGCTAAGCTTTCAGCCACGTTCGAGGAAAAAAATCGTTCTGTGCACCTTCTGGATATCACTAGTGACTACAAGCAGCAACGAAGGTTATCGTCGACAGAAGGGAGTTGTGCGAACGGTGATCGTGTGATGGTTCCTGGCAGCGAACGACACATTGGGATCTCCCGAGTAGTGAGAGTCTCGGCGTTCGCTGGTGCGACGCAAAACTGGCGAGTGAGCTCTCCTTGAATTATGTGTTATTTGAGTTATATGTCGTGTAGGGCTAAGATAGGTAATGTTGGGTTGACGAGGAAACAGGTTATTAATATTAGGCTACTTTTACAGGATGTCAGTAAATGTCAGCGGAAATTCTGATAATGCGTTGTTTGGCCCACGAGTCTTTTCTTAACATAGCTTCGGTAATTTTTCTCACACCACTCTAATACTTGGAGCGCTGATTAAATATGCAAGAATGGGAAATTTCATGGCTGTGGGTTCATTCTATAAATAGGTTAAAAATTTTCTAAGTATACCTAACAGGTTGAAATATCTTTTTTGGTATTGTCATCATACAAAAGCGGTAATATTTGTCCTCTTTTCATATTAACGAACGCTGGGTCGAGGTCTACCACTGCGTATAAGTTCTTTTGATCTATCATGTAAGCGTAAGCTGTACTAATAAAACATGAATACCTGAAGTCAGTGTTAATTGTTTTAAATGTTTTCAAATTGAGCTAGGGCGATTGGTTTGGTGCAGAATTTTAGCACCTATACACGCAATCATTTTTGGTGAAATTCCTATATTGTATAAGTTTTTTTCTAAAATATTAACCTTCGGGGGTCGTCTTACATTTAGAACAAGAAAGAGAGGGAGGAAATCAGCTGACGAGACCAGTGATGACTAATGTGTAAATAAGGGATGGTCTGGTCGCAAGGCAAAACAGGCTGTAGAGCTTAAAGGAAACAAGCGTTGGGTGAGTCTCTTTTTCATTGTAGATGAAGTTTTGAGCAAAAAAAAAAAGGACAAGAAGGAAGAGAGCATAGGCAGGCACAACCTGTGCTCCTTTTTTTTTTGTGTCCTCATTTTCTGCAAAAGGCTGTCCACAAGGGTTGTGGGACGCCCGACGTTCCAGTGGAAGAGGCGGGGGGGGGGGGAGGTAAAGACTATTTCTGCAGCCTGTTTGACTGCACAGCTCAACGTAAGACGGAGGGGCATGGTTATGACAGTAAGAGAGAAAAGAGAGGGTACCGTATCGAAAAACTCGCCGTATTTTCTGTTTGTTACGGGAGAGTGTAGTAGCACACTGCAGCATTTTTTTTTCCTTAGAGCCCCGCTGGGATGGCCGTAAACGCGGTAATTTTTGGGGGAAGCGTTGTGGGGAAGATCCTTTTTTTTCTCGACCAAACAGGTAAAAATCAAAATGTTCGTGGTTCTGTCCACCTTCTTTCTGAAAAATAGAACACTTGTTTCTGTCTCTCCCTTCCCACAGGGCTCGTATACCAGAACCAATAACGCCAACGTGTGAAAAGGACAGGGAAAAGATAACTTCTCGAATCCTGGTGAACTCGTCGTGACGCCTCTATGAATCACTTTTTTCCATGACCTCCGACGCTTGTAGCGACCTGGAAGTTGGGTAAACTGGTCGGCCTTCCCTCATTTCTGCCAATATATAATGAAAATGCAGTTGGCATAGGTGACGTCATGTTAGTACGTTTTATTGCTGAGTTATTTCGTTACGTAGTGTTGATGTTTTCTTTATTTTGCCATTGAGGCTGTTCGTTTTGAAGCAATACAAGCTCATGCAATACCTATACATGAAAAATGTTCACTACGACAAGTAGCAAAAAAGAGTGGCCAGTATAATTATAAAGAAGAAAACAAAAACAGTGCCAACTTTTCTCGAAGATTACTATGCAAAACAGACTGAAGGTACACTTTTTTTTAAAGACAGGCAGCAAACACACAAACTGTAAGGTTCTAATTTGCTTGAAATATGACGATGAGCGCCAACTAACATGCACGTTTATTATGAGCAATATTATCTGATAAAACTAGGAAATAATTTGGAGAGGCATTCCCACTATTGTCTTCGAGAGTACTGAAATTCGCTCGTTTTAGTAAAAAAAAAAAGATGCTTTCGAATGTTTAGCAAGAGTAGGGCTATCGATTCAGAAATATATGGGAAACTTTCGTTCGTTTTGAACTTTGTTCGCGTCACGGAGGTGTGTTTTTCTGGTGTACCGACTGTCTGACACCGGAGTACAAAAAGTGGACTTCCTGATATTGAACGCTGGTCTTGTGTTTTTATGTTTGTGTGGTCGGTTTATGAGACTAGTTATTCTCGTGTACTTGCAGACTGTACAAAATTTATCGAGTACCCGTTTCTCCAGTGCCCTCAGATTTCGTGCCGCTTGCATTATTCGCAGTTTCCATGAGTAAAAATTTTTTGCTTAATTATGCAGGAAGCAACGAGCCTCGGGTTGTCAATGAAGCAGATGAATGGTCCTTCGGGAATGGCGAACAGTTGTTCTCGGTGGCCACGCTTTCTTCGTTTGTCGTGCATCGTTTTAGAGCATTCTGGGCTTCATTTCGAAGCGCTGCGCTTCAAACTTGAGTGCTCTTTATTTCATGTGATCTGTCTTTTGTTTTATTTTTGGTGGCTTTTTGCAAGTTTGTTTCTTCTTGCTTTTTTTCCCAAATTATGGGCAGTAAACCTGAAAAGGCAGGTTATTTTGAATAAATCAAAAAAATAATAACTCAAGTTTTTTTATGAATTTTGTCTGCTAGAACTCTGTGGAAAAAATATACAGTAACTCTACAGTGCTTGAATTAGAATTGAGAATTCATTTATATAACCGACGCGTCACACAATCCGCACAGAATAAATAAACAGAGGATCAAACACCTTTAAAAATACCTATACATCGCACTAAAATTTCGTCCGGACGAAATAAAAACGTTCGTAAAATACTCCGGAAGTGCCGCGCAAAAGCTCCGGATAGCGGGAGTGAAAAACCTGCAGAAAAAGCTCTGGAGGTTCCACGTAATCACCCCGCCAGCCGGAGCGAAAGGCCGGTAAAAAATGCTCCGTTGGTGCCACGCAATTACTCCGGCTGGCTAGAGCGAAATATCAGTGAGAAGTGTTTCGCATGTTCCACGCAATTGCTCCGGTCAGACGGGGAAAACAATTTGCTCCGGAGGTTCGGAGCAAAAATTACTCCGAATAGAAGGGTCCCTAGTGGACAAGCGTTATACTCCGACCTCGGAGTAATATTTTTTAACGGTGTACCGTGTCGGCCGTCGTCCCTTCTACGTTATTGAATTTTTTCCTCATATAAACGTGTTTGTGGTATACAGTCGTCGTTGGTAGTTTTAATATTTGTAGGAGGTCTAACGAAAGGATACTGAAAGTTGCACCATCTCCTGCTAAAAAGAACTACGTATGTATGCGAAGCAGCGGGCGCTAACGCTTACACTGGCGGTGGTGTTGGCGCTGGCGCTCATCGCGGCGTTGCGCAGGGTAGGCATAAAACACGCGGCGATAGACCGATATTTCCTACTGGGACATAAGAATCGATGCTGATGGGTAATGAGAGACAGACGACTCCGATTGGACACAGATACCCGCACTCCGCTTTTAGTTAATGTGCACGCTGCGATTATTTATTGTTTATTTATTGCACGCACAGGAGAGATTTTCTGTGTGCACTAGCTTGAGGGGAAATATCCAGTGCCTATATATGTGGGGTTGGCTCAATAAGTGGTTGTGCAGTGTTTTTCTCAATTAAGAAACTCGCAAGCAGACGCTTCCGTGTCGGCATTGCGAGGCGGCAGAGAGGACAACGTACGAGATGAGAGAGGAGGAGGGATCGCACATGCGCAATGTAGGTGTAAACACTGCTGGGAGTGATGCCTATAGAGAGATGGGGGGTAAGCGTAGGCAACATCGTCTAGAAAATATGAAGGCCTTAGCTTTCTCCTCGTGACGTCACACGTTGGGGTGGATGTGAAAAGGAAACAAAATATGGAGCGCTCTTCAACAGAGATTGTCTCACAGGTGCACAGCGTGCAAACATACTTTCTTTTTCTGCAAGTGCAATCATGCATGTATTCAAAAGTTATTCGAACGCAAGAAAAGTGGAGCTGCGAAACGTTTATTTACACAGCCCAGTTTCGTTTTGTACTCGCTGCTCATATTAGAAGCAATACATGCACTTATTTGTAGGTTGTGTTTTACTTTTGTTTATATATCGACAGTACTAACGGTTAACACATAACAGAGCTAACGGTTAAAATAATCCAAAAAGTAAAATACACCTCTTTGAGTTTACACGTCAGGATGCGCGCTATAAAAACGAATGCACAGTTAGCAGAATCATTTTTGTCGTGAGTAATCGACGATCTTCTGCACTCTTCCTTGACGCAGCACAAGTTGACCTCTTCCTACCATTGCCAAAGAAACGGCCTCACCGAGCGCCTGAATCACAACCTCACGGACATGCTCGTGATGTATTTGTCCCCTTACCACTATGACTGGGACCTGGCGCTACTTCACGTGAATTTAACGCACAATTTTTGGCGTCATGACACCACAGGTTATTCACCCTTTTTTTTGCTTTATGACCGTGGTCTGACATTACCATTCGACCCCCTACTTCTGGCCATTTCAAGCCCATCAACCAATTATGCACGCGACGCTATTGTTGCTTGCGCTGACCACGCACGTCAGATCACATGCTCGGACGAACGGATGGACGGACAGACGGACAGACAGAAAGACAGACAGACGATTCACGGTTTACCAATAAAACCCTCAGAAGCTTCGCCCCACTGATCATCATTTGCTCTGTGGATACGCAGTGGTTTTTTGGGGAAGCTTCCGTAGCAGGATTTACCCAATTTTTGCCCTTGTGCCAGGATTTCGCATCTTTTCATCATATATTCATCATATACAAGTACAGCATCTAGCGGACATTCCAAGCACTAAACAAGAGCGGGCCACCTACTTCTACATACATCGAGGACGCACGACCCGCGACTTAAGAAGCTTCGCCCCGAAAAGGCAGCATTCATACTAACAATGGGCTACCAAGCAACGGCGGTGAAACGAATACCCCTAGTACGTACAATAACCAGCCTGAGAATGCTATAGAAAATGATGAAGGCAACGGCGATTGAGCTAAAACCTCGGACCAATGGAAGGCCCACACCAACTACGACGTCAAAATGTCGTATCTGTGACTGTAATATACCATGAACTTTTCCTCGCCATAAATCAACCTAGAAACAGCCTGCGTCTCCTAGCCAAGGCCTAAAAAGAACCTATCCAAGCAACCACATTATATTTTTCAGAGTCGTCGAGTCTCGCTGATTCAAGGCATGCGGGGCTTATTGCAAGATAAAATTATTCTGCTTTGGCGCAGCTCAGTTTGAGCGTGAAGGAAAGATACTATACAATCAGGAAGGGAAAAAA
The DNA here is from genome assembly GCF_043290135.1 of Rhipicephalus microplus. Lineage (NCBI taxonomy): Eukaryota > Metazoa > Arthropoda > Arachnida > Ixodida > Ixodidae > Rhipicephalus > Rhipicephalus microplus. Next base: position 7,152,658 of record NC_134703.1, on the reverse strand, counting down.
CAGACGACAGTGTGAGTGGTAACTTCCAACTTTTGTTTATTGCGTACCCTTACAACATATTATATAGCTCATTCCACGTGACGCCACGCACATGACAAAACCACAAAAGAAAGGCCACAGACGGCGTGCTCACACACAGCTTCGCACATTTTTCGATAGCGTTCGCCTCAATAATTTCCCTCGTCAACTGGTTACGATTGCGGCCCAAGATGACACACTGATCAAAGAAGGGAGTGAAGTTCAGAAAAAAAAAACAGGTTCAGCCGGTTCAATGGTCGCGAGACCCAGCTTCAGCGAAGTATTGGTGGGGCTGGGAGGAGACAAAGCAGCCGGTGTCACAGGGGCAAGTAACCTCCAGGTGCAGGATGCTCCAGCTGAAAAGTCCCAGCACGTGATAGTCACCGGGCACTTGAATTTAAATCGATGCGCAGAGGCAATCAAATAAAGGGTAATAGGTGATACGAGGTTTGCAGTAGGGACTTTCCCAGGACGCAGCCTGGAAACAGTCGTGAGGCAAGCGAGCGCAAAACTCAAAACTACAGCTGATGGACGAAACCTCGTGATAATTGTAAGTGGTTTAAATGATATCCTAAATGAAGATACGGCAGGACTAGTGACCACACTGGTGAAAGGGGTTGATGACATGCGCGCCAATTCTCCTCAGGTACAGGTAGTGATATGCACAATACCAGAGGTACTGGTGCGTGACGGCAACCCGCAAAGAGCGGTCGTCAACGCAAACCAAGAGATATGGCGGATGAGTCGAGAGAAACCTTTTGAGGTGGTGTAAATAAACAGAGAGCTGCATAGGTGGGGTGGTTTTCAACGAGACAGAATTCCCTTCGATGGGAGGCTAGGTCATGAGGTGGGTTGGTGACTTGCAGGACGCACTGTAGCTTTTTTGGGGGCATGGGGGCCCTTCAAGGTGCAGGATAGCTAGTAACGAGGGAAACAACTAGGGAGCTCTTCGACAGGTGGTATAGACAGATACGATTACAATGTGGCACCAATATCTGAGACACGTACAGTCCGGGGCGAAAATTGACATAGCCGTGAGGGCCGAGCCAATTCAGACGTAGGGTATATTAACATGCAGGGTGGCAGGAATACGCTGAAGTAGGATGAGATAGAAGAACAGCTAAGGGAGGAGAGGCCGATGGTATATGGTTTTGTATAAGCACATCTAAGGGACATGGAGCAACCTCCTAAATATCTGGACTACGCGTGTGATTATTGTAACAGAACAGAATGCAGCAGAAAGGGGGGGGGTGGTATTGGGGCATTCACTCATAAAAGTACAGACTGGCAAAGGGTCGAGCACGAGTGCAAGGAACATTTATGGCTAAAAGGCAAAGTGGCAGGGCAAATGACGCTCCTGAGATTTGGATACTTGCGGACAGGGGCAAAAACCAGAGAGAATGATCAATAAAGGGTGCAGTGCATAGGAAAGGACATTGACGAACTAAGAGAAGAGTGTGAAGTAATTATATTAGAATATGTGAATACGCACATAGAAGATATGGATGGATATACAGACTCAACAGGCAGAATGCTAATGGATATATGTAAAAGACATGAGTTAACCATTTCCAACAGCACTGAGAAATGCGAAGGCCAGATAACATGGGAAGTGGGAAGGCAGCAGTCGACGATAGATAACGCAATAATGTCACATAGGACGTATGATCGGCTAAGGGTGATGAAGATAAATGAAGGTGGCTCCAAAAGTCTGGGTAGTGATCACAAACATATCAAGCTAAGTTTTAGAAGAGCAGCAAAAGTGGAAAGGAGACAAGATGAGCAACTACAGGAAAATTTTCATTCAGAAAGGCAAATAGAAATTGCTACTAAACAAATTGAGAAAGTGATCACTGAGGATAATAAAACTGTGGGGACATACACAAATCTAATTAGACTGTTTGTGCTAGAGCTTGCTAAGGCATGTGACAAGTCACCCCGGAAAAGAAGACACAAGCCGAAGAGTTGGTGGGATGAGGAAGTTAAGAGAGCCATAGCAAAACGTCAGGAAGCCTCTAGAGAACACAGACATGCTAAGCAGCGGGGTGAACCGACAGATGAGGTTGAAAGAAAATTGGACATCTTTCTAAGCTCTAGAAAGGAAGCATCCCTCCTGATCAATGAAAAGATTAGAAGAAAGGGTGCTCAGTGGCTGGCAGAAGTACATAAAAAGGACAGAAAGGCAGCTGCGAAATTTCGGAACCATCTAAACTCCCTAAGAAATGAAACAAACCTAGAGCAGAGGTTTACAACTACAGCTCAAGGTGCTAGACTAGAAGGGGACGAAGCTATTGATTATATAAGAACAAGGGTGACAGAAAAATTTCAACAAAGTGCCTTATTCACCACAATAGACAAGGATGGATCAAGTGGCGCAATGGCTCCATTTTTCACAACGAGAGTGGAAAAGGGCTGAGAAGAGGATTCCAAGTAGTAGTACATCAACAAGCTCAGATGGAATTCCAATTATGCTGATAAAGAGATTAGGTCCAAAGTCTAAGCAAGCTTTGAGAGAGGCAGTGAGCAAAATAACCACGAGGAGGGTAACTTAAGGGTGGCTATAATCAAGGCGCGAGGGAAATTCAATCCTTAAACACCTAGTGGTAGGACTTAATTTTATAGCAAGGTGGTGTGAGCCACCGCCCGATCTATTGGCCACAGCCGGATACATCCACCCAGCCCTTCGTTAGCCGAGGCCACGTGTCGGAGCGTTCGAGTTAGAGGTGCTGATGGCTGTACTTCTTATGTCTACATATTGGCTAGCGCACCTTTAGGGCAAACCAGGAAAAACGTGGACACAGAAAAAGCGCTATACTCTCGACAAAGACTAAGTTTTGCAATCTAATTCTTTCTTTATTTTTTTTCTCTATTTCTCTTGCACTTTTTTTTTATGGAGCTTCTTTCCCTAGCCGCTGGCAGTGTGGCAAGAGTGCACTTGGGTAAGGCGTTAGTCCTAGACAGGACAAATTTGTATCCAATTTCCGACAGCATTCTCATATCCAGCAAGGTATAAATGAGCTTTCTCCCGCTTTTTTTATCTCACCAAAGTTATCCTTCTTTATATATAGGGCACCGTCCAATACTAATACACTTCACCAAGGGAGCCGTGGGTAATTTCAGAGTGCTTCGACGCCTTGTCTTTGTTCCGTCAGTATAGAGGGTGCTGATCTGATGGGAACGCTACTAACCAGGTTGCTTGAACCACATCGAGTGTCATTGTTAACAAAGCAGCAAAGAGTGTACAAATAAAGAGTAATAAGTTGGAAGTACAGTGAAAACGATAAGGAAAAGACAAACATTGATCACACCAGCGCCCGTTATCGATAGGCTAATTTTTCTCATTCTTCAAGAGCCATTTTATTATCGCTTATGTCAAGCGGTTCGTTCTGCCTTTATTTTCTTCGCTTCTCGTGAGACAGCGATTGGAGAGCAGCGTAAAATTGAATACAGCTTCGTCGTTTCACCTTTTCTTCTCGCTGGTATTATTATTTCCGTTCAACATGGCGTCTTTAATTTTCAGCACCAGGCGTCTCTTCTTGCCTGACTAGCCACGCAACACGTGCTACGATCGAAGGGCAATTCTCGACAGTCGCTGCTTCGCAGATATGTCATGTCCCCGCTCTCCCGATTTCACCCACATTGCGTGAAGACACAAAGGTTCGGCGCTTTTTCATTATACACATTTAATTGGGCGTACGGAGAAGCTGCGTTCGCTGTGAAAATTACGTTGCGTACGCGGCAGGTGAAGCGTGCAACAACACTTTCAGTTTAACGGACCTTGATGCGCTTAACTCAAATAGAAAGATGGCATGCGAGAAGCAAGGGTTTGTAATGCTTATCAGAGCCGCCGACGTTAGAAGTATGCTAGGTCCCACTTCCGTGGCCCAAGTAACAACGTGGCCTGTGTAATCTGCACCGAACACACCCGGAATGCCAGGGTGAGGGCCACAGGCGTAGAAGTCAGGCCCGGTTATTCGCTGTGTTGATTTTTAGAATCGTTCCTGGGTGCACTGAATGCACACGTTCACCTTTGCTATTTTGAACTTGGGTTCGCAATGTAAGAACAGCGTCTGATTGGGCATAGCCGTACTGAATCGACCCCAGCGTTATCCAACGCTGCTGCAGATGAGGCTCAGCGTACCCCGCAGCCAGTGGTCGCGTTGCAGGTATTCATGACCTTATGATGTACTACCGGCATATTTAAGCAGTGAAAGCTTGCACAACTTCCAAGGCGTGCTATGTTGCACCATGAATAAAAGTACGTCCCAAGGTGCCGTTTTATTTACGGACTCATTCGCTGAGAGGCCTGGCAGAAAGAGACGCGTTCCCACACACATTCTATCCAAGGCGGTTCTAGAAGATTTTCGTGAGACGCCAGGCAATTTCTTCTGAGTCATCAGGATGCCGGAACTCAGCGCTTGAATTTACCTTCTCTGGCAGGAAAACAGCGCCTTTCATTGTGAAATACACATGCCTTGCATCAGGTCCACTGTTGCTGTCTGCGTCGAACGCCACTGCTGCCACCATATACTCTCATTCTGGTTTCTTCGAGGTGTCGCGAGAACGTAACGTAGTAAGCATTGCGTTACGTACGCAGCTTCTTGTTTCGGGCGTACGCGCGCATCTCTGGAAGGTTTACGTTACGTACTGCCTATGCGCAGTTCTCTCTCGTGCAGTGCTGCGTACGTGAGCTTGTTACGTACGCCCAACTAACCGCTATTGAAAACCGCTAGCCGGCACTTCACTCCCGGCCACTCTTTCACACGCGTCAATGCACGACGCTGTCACCTGACCCTTCCACTTCCCATCTCACTGCTACGCTTTCGACGTGCTCATAGCTCTGACGCCCTCTCTCTCCTCTCTGTATTTCATTATCTTTTCCGAGTCTATTCTCTTGTCTACTTTCAAGTTTACGCCAACGATGTTTTACACCATTATCTCCTTTTACATTGCTTGGCACTCCTACTATAACGACATGTCAAACGCTCCGAACGCTTTTATGTGCGCCTAGGCTGTCGTGCCGCCCTTGCTGCAATCACTGAGCACGAATTTAGTTTTAAGAGTGCCCGTCATCTCTCTAGTTTACTTACTTAGAGTTTTTCCATGTGACACTGTGGGTGATAAACTTGTGAGAACAATTACTTGATATGAGAACTGAGGTGAGAACTATAACTTGATATCCCGTAGACCGAGGTAATGATAAATGGCCGACAGTTGGAGTCTGTACGAGAAGTGTATGTTGTCTTTGATCGATTACTAAAAAAATAGCCCATACAACTAACGTACAGTCCCCGAATAATAAGGATTGGCTTTTGTGCCTTCAACATGTACTATCAAATCATGACATTCAGAATGTCACTGTCCTTAAAGCAAAAACTATGCAATCGTATACTTCCTGTTATAACATACGGGGCTGAAGCTTGGAGGATACCGAAAAAAAAAGAGGTACCCCGCAGCACACTACTGAAACAGAATGATAGAGGTAAGATTATTACATTGGAAGTCAGTATGAAGGGTAACACAACGAACAGGTGGGGGTGATATCCAAGCGTTTATCTTGTGAAAATAATGAACCACCCAGATAATGAGCACAGCAAAACAAACCGGTGGTCAGTGATAGCAAAATTAGTTCACACCAAGGGCAGAGGACGGCAGCGAGATAGAGTGATAAAATTGAGTGGTCTGTAGAGGCGTATAGTGGAATCAGCTTGCGCCAGCATTGGGTTAAACTGGGGATCACTGGCAAAGATTTTTTTTCCTTCTGAAATAGAGCTATCATAGGTTGTTGATGATGGTAATGATTACAGCGGTGATGAAGAAGCACTTAAAATTTGACGCTGTAGGGATATTCATGGTGAATTCAGCCAGTTACACTGCTTGTCCTTTTGCACCTAGTTACTGGCATAACTACTAGAATTAATGAGATTTGCGTGCAACAAGAGAAAGAATTCACAAAAATGCTGAGAGGTCAACTACAGCTATAGTTAGATCTAGGCTGCTACTCCACATCAGGGAAGGGATCAAAAGAGGAATGAATTACGATGGTACGCCGAGATGAAATTGAAAGCCCGCTACGTGGAGGCAAATCTTATGATACAGAAAAAAACTAAATAAGAGCGTCCGGTCAAGTGGCTTGTAGAAAGGTTACGACTGCCCCTGTAGCCACGCTTACGCTGCTGACGCCAAAGCAGTCGCCTAACACAACCTCGTCGGTTAATAGTCTACTATAAAACCGCGATCAGGTTCTGATGTTCCTGTGCGTACGCTATAGAGACGCATAACATGTGTTCGAGTGATTCAGGTAATTGACAGAAACCACAATCAGTGCCTACTGACGTCGATGGAGTGACCATAACGTCTTTGAAGGTCACACTAAACGAGTCCATTGAATCGTACTTGCGATGTTTTGCTTTAGTTTGTGCGACAAGTGGAACTTGATTTCTGTGTTCCAATTATACCATCGCCTGTGTCATTGTTCTGGTTCGTTCCAGTGTTCTAGTGTAGAGTTTTGCATTACATGGACAAAGTGAACAGTTTTAGAAGACATGGCTTACAAACAAGGACCCAAGGAAGAAGTCAAGGCACCACTTACGTCGTGGTACCTGTGGTATTCTGACTTCCTTGTGTTCTTTCTTGCGCCCCCTGTCATTTATGAGGACCTAAGGTTAATAAGAATACCTGAATTTTGTACGTATCCAAACCACGATGTGATTACGAGAGACGCCGTAGTGGAAGGCTCCAGAAATTGTGACCATCTGGTGCTTTTTAAGTGGACTCAAATCACACAATACACCAGCCTCTACTGTTTCGACTGCATCAAAATGCGACGAATGGGTGAACAGCCAAACGTCGTGTTATTCGGTTCACATTGTACTTCAAGTAACTGAATTATGTAACCATAACGGCAGCAAATAAGCACACTCGGTGGTTTTATGAACGATGTGTTAAACATCAACCATGACTTGAAGAGGGTTTCAGTGTGATACGCATCTGTTGCAATGCACAAGCCCTTGTCCGGACGTCATAGAAATATTTCGTCATTTTCGTGGTGTTTTTTTTCGTCTCTTTAAGAAACAGAAAATTAGAGCATATCTAAAGCTGAAGTACAGCACTATGTTCTTAAATAAACAATTTTTACGGGTGTGTAGGATGGTGTCTACACCTTCAAGTTAAGTTTAGGCTGCTCAGCTTTTAAATTTGTACACAACGACCTTAATGCAGCGTATACTGTAGCTTACAAAAGGAAACGTGGAATACATTGAGAAGAAAAATAACATGAAAAAAATACGCCCACTTCAATAAAGTTTATTCTAAAAAACGTTCACACCAAGAAAACTAGTATATGTACTACATATACTGTAGCTGCCGCACCTATCGAGTGCCTGACTGTCATTCTATCATTCCCCGAACAAGCATTTTAAAGCCATGGAGCCACTTTGGCATTTACACATGACTGTCGTTTGCCAACGCGTACCGGAAAAGTACGCAGACGAGAAAAACGTTCGCTTCTTCTCTGTTGCTGAAGCTCAAGTTTTTCTTCAATCGCACTTTTTTTTTCTGCCTCGAAAGAACTGGACGTCAAATTTGGCCTGTTATTTTCATGGCAGATAAATACTAAAGACCAGCATGACACACTTTTTATGATAGCTTAATTACATTCAAGGTGGTTCGGGGCTATCCTTACAACAGTGCATTGAACTGCTCTTCGACGTAACTGTAAACAAGAAATTTGTAAAAACGCAGTGGCAGGAATCAGAAAGGGTTTATCTTTTTTCAATTGAATGCGCTTCCGCAGTAGTGTTCAGAGAATACACAGAACGGCACCACACGCTCTTTGTTGCGACAGAAAGATAGAGCGTGTTCGCTGGAGGTCAGTTTATTCTCAACTGCAACGCGGGCAAAATGCAAGCGCACGCATTGTCCAAGATCACAAACCTCCTTCCTGAACCCTTAATTTAGTTCAGCGTGCAGCTTTTGTACACTATAACTCAACATCTTGCTCTTACATACATTGCCCCAACAAGGTTAGTCTGTGACCTTAGCTATAGCAAAAATTTTGTTTCATTTTTTTTTCATCCTGTGAGTCGTTTTTTGTAGTGCCAGAATTATGTAGATTCTGTTTCGTTTTCTTTTGTTACTAATTATTGCCGCACCATCAACTCCTCTGTTAGTGCGTCTGTGTCTTTTGTCGAGCACTTCTTTGGGGCTAAGTCCTGTTTTTTCGGGATTAGTGGGGCGCATTGACCTGCTGTCACGCAGTGTTCTTGGCGTGCACGCCACAGGGACACTGCATTCTTCTCGGTGTCGTGAAAGGGACCATTCACTCACCGTCTTCCAGGATCATTTCTTTCTGAAGCTGTGCTGGTTGTACTGAAGTTGTACTGGTATTTTCACAAAACCCCTACGGCACCAGAGTCTGAACATTTGTAAATAAAACAGTTTCTACCTAACCATCATTACATCTTAGTAATGTACGTTCAGCACGTCTATCATTCGAGTCGTTATGTTAGGAAAAACGTCCTTTTCACACTTTCGTAGTTTCTTTGCTTTGTTTCTTTTTTGAATAGTTTGAGTGTTTTTAACAATGTTTTGCAATTCAAAATCAGCGTGTTTTTATATAATAATGGATACGACGTCCTAGTCATCATTGTTTATTTCGATGTAGTTTACTTTAGGCTCAGCTTATAAATTCGAAAGAATCATTTCAGAGTCGATTTTGCGAAAAATGATGTTTTGTAAAAAAAATGCATCTCTCATTGTGAAAAAAACAAAACACACTTTACCGCCTATTGAGAGATTTCTGAACTTTGAGGACGCATAGCGAAAAAACTGTCTACGTACTATGTGGTTACAATATTTATTCGCGTCGCTGAACTTTCTGATCATCTTTGAACGCCTATACATCGACGCATACTTTTAGTTCGGCTTGTTAAATCTCAAGGTTCCATTGTCTAAATTCGCTGTCTCCTATGTAAAAAGAAATAGGCTCATCGTTTCTTGCACAAAACCTTACGAAAAAAAAACCGAAGAACAGTAACGAAGAATGTACGTAACACAAAGGTTGATTTACGTATTAAACAGTAGTCAGTTTGCGCTGATAAGGTTTGTACGTCTTTCGTCACTAATCTTCAGTTCTTTTTTGCAACGTTTGCTCAAGAAACGTTGATCATGTCTAACGGACTATCCTTTAGCCAATTTTTGTTTCAAGCCCCGCCATGGTAGTTTAATGGCTAAGGTACTCGGCTGCTGACCTGCAGGTCACGGGTCTAATCCCGGCTCCAGTGGCTGCATTTTCGACAGAGGCTAAAATGCTGTGGGCCCATGTGCTCAGAATTGGGGGCTCGTTAAAGAACCCCTGGTGGTCTAAATTTTGGAGTCCTCCACTACGGAGTCTCTCATAATCACTTATATTGGTTCTGGAATGTTAAACGCAACATATCAATCAATCAATCAATTAATCAATCAAGTTTATTAGGCTCATGAAATCTCGCACATAGAAAAAGGCGTCATTGAAATGAAGTTATCTGCCATTATGAAAAGGACCATGTGAGCAGTTGGACCAGAGAGTTTCGCAAAAAAGTTTATTAAGTTGTAAGTACCTGAATCATGCAAACTTTTGAAGGATTGAGTCCTGCTGTAATCCTACGTAAAAGAATATAATAGCGCAAATTTCGAAAGGAATGATGGTTATGTGGCGCGCCGGGTTTCCCCGAAATATACCATTTATTCTGACTGAACAGAGTATACCGAATCCTCGTTAACTCTAACGGCTCTTAATGCACAGCGTATCTGAATAGATCAATAACTATCTAAGAAAGTAGAGTGCTTATAAGGGAAGTTTATCACTGAGAGAATTTGGGGCAAGAAGCGAAGCAGTCTATACTTCAACACTACAGGTGCGCATATCAGCCTCCTACAGCGCTGTCTTTAGAAATGTTTCAGAGATTTACTTTTTAGTGACAAATGTACGTACTCTGGACGCGGTGCACAAAATGTTTAAATCAGTAATCCTAACCATTTCCAGCTAAACCAATCTATTTGATCATCCTCTAGACGAAGTGAACGAGCTTATTCAGGTTTCGCTTTATCCCATATATTGCATATGGGTGAATCATTTCCTACTCTGGAAGAGATACGTGGTGCTAGCCATGATCTAACATTTTGGTTCTACTGGAGATAATAGAGTTCACTGATTTTAATCCTTGAAGCGTCCTCTTTCAATCACACCGAAATGAGTGCGAATGTCATTATAAAATGGTTTGGCGATCGGCGGGGGCGAATGCGCAGAGACGCCAAAAATTAGGATACGTTATGTTTTTTTACTCATTATTACCCAGTGCAATAACGAGCAATGAATGATGCGCAGACGGCTAGTAGGAAATTAGTTTACCATTACTCGAAATATGACAAAAATTTCCATAACTCCTCCTTCACTGCATAACATAGAGCGATAAGCGTTGAAGCAGATGTGTACAGTGAATTAAAATGAGTTTCCCGATTTGAATAAACACCATGTTTTCTTGTTGTTGTTTTCTTCCTTTTTTTCCTTTCTTTTGAATTCTCATGCAGGCAAAGCGTCCTGATTCGACACGGTATACGCCGCCCGCACGCAGTGCCCATGAAAAATGCAGGTCTGTTTATAGTATTTTGCTTTCAAACCCTGTTGCCATCTTTAATTTCCGTTTCTGTGATGTCTTTCCTGAACAATATGTATACGTGCATTACGGCAGGTTATGCCAGCCATCCTTCTCTGGCCACCGCATATTGTACACTGAAACAAAATGCCAATGCGATTTTCTTTGCCACTACTGCTACCACTACTACTACTACTACTACTTATGATAGTGAAAATGCTATATGGCAATGAATGAAAAGAAAAAAAAGAAAGAAAGAAAGAAAGAAAGAATGAAAGAAAGAGAGAAAGAAAGATGGAACACATAAGCACGAGCGACAAGTGATAAATTCCAGTCCCTATTTGCGAGCGTTACGCACTCGACCATTCAGTGCGCAATTAACGGATGTACGAAGTGTCCAAGAGAAATGTGGATTTATAACGCTGCTAGCAGGTTTTATTTGATCACTTAAGGGAACAGTAAGCGGAACCCGAACGAATTGCGAAACCGTGATTCTATTCTGGCATGTTAATGCGTGAGGAGCGTTACTGCTCGCTCGTGTGTATACTAAGAAATGAACTTGTTCCACTTGGAAGTTTCAAAGATTTGCGCAAGCATCTTGTCGAGCGAAAAGTGCTCTGTAAAGCTTGAAAGTAGCACTTGGTAGAAGCAGCGCGAGATAAAATGATGTTGTGTTTTCTTTTTAGGGTTTCTGAAAACCAGTTTACTCGTTGGACATTACTATAAACCTTATTGGTTATATTGAGTGCTGCCATTGGATGCTGACTGCATTCTACTGTTTTATTGAAGCACTCGTTTAAGACAAAGTGCGTGTTCGGGTATCTCAATTAGTGAGGAATTAAAGTTCATGAGAGCTTTGTATAGAGTTTACGCAGTTAGTTAGCTGCATGCATTCGTGCCAAGGGAGGAAAAAAATAAAAATAAAACTGCTGCAAGAGTTCCTTTGAGTTCTTTTTTTCTTATAGCAACGCACATAGAGAGGACTTCCCTATAAATTAATTACTCTGAGAAAGGTACAGAAAGAGAAAGAAAGACACAAAAGATTAGGCAAAGAAAGGAAGTTTGACAAGGTTGTGTTTATTTGATAACCTAAACCAGGTGAGAACTGGCGCTTCTTGATGGCTAGCCTTTAATAACGCATTGCACTAAGCGGTTCAATGGTGCAGGTGTGTGCACCTCGCATATGCTGCTCTCTCTCCCTCTCTAGATCCCTGTACCTCATTTCTCCATTTCTCGTTCCCTCTAACCTTGGCTTCTTCAGATAACGTCTCTACCGTGTGCCTGTTTTCTTTCCTATCTCACCTAAGAGGGAAAAATGCTAGAAAATATTTATAACAATTCACTGTGTTGTACCACGAAAATTACTGGCTGGGCACCAAGTAAAGGGCTGTTAAATTGACAAGCAAGCAAGCTAGTGAATGAACTAACCACGGAAGATAGACAACAGAATGAACGACACACACAAAGAATCACAAAAGCGAGCGTGAAACTCTAGTAGGAGACTCGGAGAAACAGGCTGCGTCAATTTGATGCTAGAGATTGGGGAATTGGAACTGAGATGCTGTCTCGGACACTTGAAGGTGGACAGACAGCGTGCGTGGAGCTTTGCGGATGCCGTGTGGAGAACGAGACACTCGGCTCGACCGTGATGAAAGCCGTTAACACTGAAGGTGGAAGGTGACAATAGTGTCGCAATCCACAGAATTCAGCCGTCGTCTCACATTGAGAGCCCCCAGTGTGATACTCTCGAGAACATACAAAGGCGGTTTCAAAAAGAAAGGTGCTGAACAGCCGCAAACTTGGCGGAGAATCTCTTTTCATTCCAATTCACGCTCGGTGCCGCTTCCTTAAGGTTCCATTCTGAAAAGCGAAACTCGAATTGTAAAGCAGTGCGCGTAATTTGAGAGTTGTGGACCGTGAACATCGTGTCTAGAGAGTGGTTATTTAGTTTCTCCGGAACACGCGCCGTGCGGTAGCTGAGACTGCGCGAGGGGTACATTCTGCCACAAATCGAACGTTCTGCCTTGGATCAACGAAAAGAGGACATAGTCAACTGACGAAAGCTATTGTGGCTTCTGAATACCTTATTTACTGTAGTTTATATGGGATCTTTTCAGGTGGTGTTCGAAGGTCACGGGTTCATTTACGGCAGCTACCGTCGCATTTCCGTGGAGGCGAAATGGTTGAGACCCGTAAACGCTGTACGAAAAAAATCCAGATGATCGAATTATCCGGAACGCTTCAAAGTGTGTCTCTCACATTCATCCGTTCATTTCAGGAGGTGACATCTCAGATACTACTACTACTACTATTACTACTACTACTACTACTACTACTACTACTACTACTACTACTACTACTAATAATAATAATAATAATAATTATGGGACGGGGTAATCTAGAGCGGTGTCCTTAAAAGTAAAAACATCCAAGATTTATTACTCAAAAAAGTGTTACTATTGAATATTTTTCAATGCGTAGACTGCGTAATTCACAGTCAGGACTGGAAAAATTAAGCGTTCACTTTTTCTTTGTTGGACACAATATTAATGAGAATGGGAACACAGTTGTAAAAGAAAACAGCGTAGTTATTTTTAGTGTTTGAGGTATGAACGTACATTGTGTAAAGTGGATGAAAACCTTGCCTCCAGCAAGCACCGAACCTGAGGAGGAGATGAGGAGGAGGAAAACGAAGAAGAAGAAACTTTATTCATGAAAAAAAAGAGAGAATGTGAATTCAGGCAGTTGTGGTCAAGCCCTCAGTCCGGGGCTCCGCTGGCACGAGCGGCTCGCTGGACCTAGTCAAGCAAAGCTATTTGGCCCTGCTTGGCTTCGTCCGCAAGCCATGCCTTCCACTGCTTGTGTAACATGTTTGCGTGGGTAGTAACGTGTGGACTATCAATGTGTGTAGGCCTTTTGGTGCACTCCAGCGTTATGTAGCTGAGTGTCGGCGTGTTTAAACGCCATGAACATGTTTCTCTAAATTGTGTTGGATATTTTCTACTTGGGTGGTACAAATTTGGAAAGCTATTGGTTTGTATGCGTCTCCAATCCCTGCTTTCTTGGCTATCCAGGTCTCTATGTGGAAGGCCCTACTCTCTTCGTTGCTCCCTTTGTTGGAGAAGGATGTCACGTCAACTAGAAAGGGGTTCAACGTCAGTGCCTTCCGTCGCTCGGTTGGTGAAGCCTCGAGGTATACGGTCTGCCATGGCGTTCCCCTTCAGACCATCGTGAGCAGGACCCCATACAATGTGATGATCTAGTGTTATAGGCTTATTTAAAGTGTTGCACAGTAATGTAGCTAGTGTACTTCGGAGAAACATTCGACATGCCACCTGTGAATCAGAGAGCACCACCACTGATTCTCCCCTGCTTTCTGCGTTACATATGCTATGAATATTGTTGCTGCTTCTGCCGCTCGCTTGAAAAGTGTTTTTACCGACGCTGTTGTGGTGTGATTTGGTGCTACGATTGATACTACACGTGTCCCTCCACTCGCTTTAGTGACGTCTGAAAAGACGGCTTCAGGGCTACGTTTAAATGCATACTTTGCGTAAAGAGTCTGCTCTTGCTTTCCTCCTTCCTGCGTGATACGTCGGATGCATGGTTCTGGGGACCGGCGCTACAGTTAAATGTGAGCGTTGCTCCTCATCTATTAGCACAGTTTCCTTGTCACAAAATAGTGGGCGCAATGCGCATCCTATCTTTTCAAGAATTATTCTCCCGTGAGCGCTTGAAGTCAGCCTTTGCTTTTGAGATAAGAGCACCGCGTTCGTATACTCCTCATAGGTACTGTACATGCCCAACTTTTTCTACCCTTTCGGTTATTGGCAATTTCCGAAATCCGCAATGCTGCTTTGAAGGCTTTTTTTTATCATAGTGTTGATTAGTTTTGTCTCCTTTTTTGTCATTGCCTGGAAGGGCAGTGCGTACGCAACTCTACTGATAACAAATGCACGAACGATTGCGATGGTTTCTTCCTCTTATATCTCTCCCCGCTTTGGTATTTGCTATCCGTCTGATCATCCCGGCCACACTCTCTGTGTGGTCCTCCCTGATTGGCCCCCATCTAGCAGTACTTCTATCGGTATTAAGTCCTTTTTTCTTGCGTATTCCACCTTAATTCTAACCATGTCAGTCTTTTTCCGGTAAGCATTGCATCGCTGCTGCGGAGACAGAAGCTTGTATTACATTTACGGCCTCCTGGGTGGCGTTTTCTTTATCCGCATCAGACCGACCTTTTGTCAATAAGGTGACGTTGTCTGCCTAAAGAGCTGCTCCTATACCTTTTTTTTTTACTTTCCAGTTAACACGCTAGCTTTCTCAGGCCGTTATAAAAAATAATGTGGGAAAGCATGGCTCCCTGGCGGTGCCTGTATTTGGGTAGTCGAAGGTTTCAGATGTAACTGAGCCCAGAGACATGGTAGCTTTCCCGTTTGCTAGAAATGACCGGACATAAGCATATATTCATTGACCGCAGTTGATTGATTCGAGACCTTGCATTATCACTTTGTGAGACATAGTATCGAATGCTTTCCTGATATCCAGTGCTAGAAATAATTCGTCGCTCGATCCTCTGTTTGAGTTTATTACGTCGTTTTGCAACATGAGGAAAACATTCTGGGCTGCCACATGCAGCCAAAAACCGAACATATTCACTGGTAGTAGACCCTCCTTCTCTCTACATAGTCTGTTATTTTAGTTAGTACTGTCTTTGAAGTAAAGGCAATTGATCAGAGGTTTTCAATATCTGATGGCTTCACTGGTGTTGGTATTAGAATTATCTGTGAGTCCTTCCAGTCTACTGGAAGGCCGCCTCCGTGTAGCCATACCTTTTCAATAAAGAAATCCGTGATTTGTCGCAGGACCACCTTACTAAGATTTCCAAGCATTGCGTTTAATAGTTCGTCTCGTCCTGGAGCGGTATTCTTTTTTAGAAACTGGGCTGCAGCATAAACCTCTTCACGTGTTATGGGCGCGTCATACTCTGGTTGTTATTTCTCTGCATATTTGTCATGCATTACATCGCATGCGTCTTGCCCAACATATATATTCTTGACTTCATTGATGAGTTCGTCATCGGACTTGACCTGAAGTCTTCGAATTACGCATCCGATGCTCTACCAAGTGAGCAACGGCAGCGGTCATCTTACCTTGAACCTCATTCGTAACAGCTGCGGATGTAAACATCGCAATATTAGTCGGCACTTTCTTTAGCATTATCTCTATGATTTCTCGTTAATTGATAGTCAGAATTACAGACATTCGTAGCTCTGATTTGCCGACAGCTTTCCCAATTCATAGTTATAGTTCTCGCTTTTTATTTAAAATGCGAAGGATTTTTCAGCAAACTTCGGCCACATTGAGCGTTATCTATCTATCTATCTATCTATCTATCTATCTATCTATCTATCTATCTATCTATCTATCTATCTATCTATCTATCTATCTATCTATCTATCTATCTATCTATCTATCTATCTATCTATCTATCTATCTATCTATCTATCTATCTATCTATCTATCTATCTATGTCCTAAATGTCATGATTTACACGTCATGGTCTTGCTGCTCTTGTGGTGGTTTCGTTGATATGACATATTCAAAAACTGGTATGGCATGACATTACTGCATGGAGAACATAAGCAACAGGCCATAAGGTGGAAATCTTGACATACATGCCATGTAAGCCATGACTACGCATCATACGCTCATGATGCGCTCACGGTCATCTCGCTAGCTTCACATATACAATTTAAGTATTACGTATAACGTTAATGGATGACGAAGGCATATGACTAGTGCAAACACGATAATCATGATAGGCGTGTCTTGTCAGAACATGACTACATGCCATACTTATTATGCACTCGCCACCGTTAGCTTCACATATACTAAATTTGGCATTACGTGACACAAATATATGACGAAGGTAAATGACACGTTCCAAAATGATAACGATGACATGAGTGTCATGTGAAACATGACCACATGCTACGCTCACAGAACGCTCGCGGCCGTTTCGCTAGCTTCATGTATACCAAAGTCGTGATTACGCGACCTGAATGGAAGACGAACACAAATGCCTGGTGCAAACATGATAAGCATGACATGGAAGTAATGCATGGTATAATTTACATGCCTACTACCTCTGAGGCTGATATTGCAAATGATAGTGGTGCTGTCGTTACGAGGCTATAAACAACATATTGCATCATATATAGATACTTGAGCACGCATAACATTTCTGCTTGTGTTTGCTGTGTACTACATTCATGAGCCTCGTACCGTTGTGTTGATTTTAATGATGATTGATATGTGAAGTTTAACGTCTCAAAACCACCATAAGATTATGAGATACGCTGCAGTTATAGGCTCCGGAAATTTCGACCGCCTGGGATTCTTTAACGTTCACCCAAACATGAGCACACGGGACAACAGCATTATCACCTCCATCGAAAATGCAGTCGCTGCAGCGAGGATTTGAGACAATGACCTTCGAATGCGCCGCCGAGTACCTTAGTCACTACACCACCGCGGAGGGGATGACGTTAAAGTGACATATCAACGTTTTTCACTCGTGCTTCGCATATAGTCTATTTTCACATAACATGGGATCTGTCGATTTCAACGCGAGAGCGTTCAAGAGCTTGTTTCGCAGAAATTCCGGCGTTGGAATCGGCCTCATTGGTTGTGAGCCAAAAAATCATTCTCCTATGCGTGACCAAAAAGAATTCAGAAAGATGCAAATAAAAACGCCAGGCCTGCGCGGAAGGCACAGTATAGTCACAGCGAAAGCTGGAAGAGAGACTTTTTAGAACCTTTTCGAAACACTCATTGGCTCATTAATGCAAGCACACTTGCATGATACCCACAGGTCATTTATTAATAACTTTATTTGGGTTGTAGGCCGGCATTCACTTTGCCATGTTTCGTCATTCTTCTGAGAAGCGTGGTATCCGCTAAACACTTGCAAGCAATTTTGTGTTCATGCAGTGGCTGACGACGATGAGGAGTTATGGCTGTAGTGGGTATGTGCCACAGTTATTGGGGACCAAGAACAAGCTTTAGTAATGGGTTGGAGCATTCGACGGCCCCCTCTTTATGCTAATCACATTGTGCGGCGACTGGCTGTTCGTTTGCTGTTTTAAATCGCTTTATAAGTCGTAATACCGCGATTGCTTTCCCGACATCAAGCCTGCCTAAGACAACTTTCACAACATTTCACCAGCACCGATGTAGCTCAGTGGTAGAATACTGGGCTCTCACCCTGCGGACCCGGGTTCAAGCCCCACTGTGTCATTGAGGCTACGTAAACCCTGCCTAAAGCAAGTTTGACAACAAGTTACAAGCACTGGCGTATCTCATAAAAACCTGGGTCATCGGTGCAGGTTTTTTTTTCTTCGCACGATATGGTTACGGACACCAGTGGCGGTGGCGGACAGCTGAGCGTGACCAGAATTGTGATTTCATTACAGCTTTCGCTGTAAAATAAAACAATATATAATCCTAGAGCAGAATGGGAACCAAAGCAGGGTTGTTCGGGTCTAAGTGAGGATCAAATGCAGGTCGTTTTCGTGGCAAGCGGATGTTCTACCACACGTCCACGCCTCTTTTTTTATTTTTGGATAAACTTTACACATGGGGTGCTAAGATAAAGATATTAGAATACACAACAAACATAACAAAAATAACTACGGTCGTCAAGCATTACTATAACATATCACGTCCTATAATTCCGTCATGGTCTGTAGAACGTCTACCATTTGTAACCGTAAAGGTACACATTCGTTTGCTCTTACTACCTCGAGAAACCTTGAGATACTGTCTTTAAGATAGCCTCTTCCTGGTCTCCTGTCAGGGTCACAAAGACATTTAGCCATTCTAGAGCGCCATGTACTGTGCAAGGCAGCCGTCATAATAAAATCAAATGGGAAAATATCATCATTTTGTATTGCCAAATACCCGATTCCATGATGGTCTAACAGAAACTATTTTGCTTGTGAATTCAGTGAAAATAAATTGCTCTGCTTGAAGATGTTGTGAAAAAAGCTTTCTTGCTTCACAAACCCATGCGTCCTGTATACATGCTTCACAATGCAACATAAAATATGGCAACGATATTGCGTGGTACAAGAGTCCATTGCCAACGGGCGTCAAAATATGTGATTATTTGAATGGTTTCGTGATTGAAAGCCGGTACGCCTCTACAAAAGGCACCCACCCTACTATCCCTTAAGGCAACATAGTGGGTGCACAACGCACTAGAAACAGGATGTCACTATCGCGTTCCCTCCTAAAAGCGACGCTTTAGGGTGATTTCATTCTTTCCTTATTATTGTATCATCAAGGCTCTCGTGAATAAGCAGGGTAAAGTGATCAAACTATCATAATATATATGCTTACCACTTGAAGCACGGGTCCAGCGTTTACGTCGCATCGATACAGCTTAAATATGCATACCCATAGCATCAAAGCGGCCATGGCCGTCAAGAATACTTGTAGAAGCTAAAAAATGAAGGCACACTTTAAACCGTTTTGCCGCTGTAAATATTCAGGCTGATGTTACTCGCGTTGAAACACGGCGCGAGGATGGAGGACGCCGGAATGGATGCCTGGACGAAAAAAAGAAAGCACTCGAAAAGGCCTCTTTTTCGTACGCAAGAGAACTTGCGAAGGAAAGGGGACGAAAAGTCGTAGGCGCTTGTAATCTGAAACGTGACCGCTGCTCCTTACATACGCACTTGCCTTTCCGCAATAATTCACATGCGAGAGCGTCTTCCTCGGGGATTACAGTCGCCAGCAATGACGAGGGTCTTCACTTTCTGTAATCCGCTTTCGAAGAGCGAAGAATAATTGATAGCGACACGCAGGAAAGAGGATCGGATGAGATTTAAGTCCGCGATCCTACGCCGTTGACCACAGGCCGGATGAACGATGAGAATGTGCATAATTTCTTCGCCACTACGCCCCTCAGTTCTTGCTCTGACTGTTTTGATAGAGGGATCTTTGCTTCCGCTGCGGGCCTTTTCGTACAATTCTTCTGCTGGTCGCATCAGCCGGTTCACCTAACGGGAGATTACGACAGTGACCTCGAAGGGCTGTGGGGTTGTTGATGTCTTCGTGACCGTAGTACTTGTTGCTTTTGTTGAATGACATGAAGGGCTAATTCGTGCCCTCGAATGACGGATTCTAAAGGTGTCAGACGGGACTAGTTAGTGATTCCTTTACATAAAACGGCACGCAAAATACGAATCTGTCCTTTTCCCCTTCACTAAGTGTTGTGCGCTGTCGCACTCCTTCGTGAAGATCATCAAATCTGCACGGAAACACTAAGGAATTATTTTAAATGTAAGTAAAAATATTCCGCGTGTCGCTGCACCACATTAGTTCCTTTGTATGATTGGAAGTGTCGACGTGTTGTGAGGCCATTAAAGGTTACAATGTCCAGGCAAGCACGGTACAGGGCTCTATATGCTTCTGTGCAGCAGTTCGTGTTCATATTCAAGCGCTGCGCGTTTTCTTTTACTTTTGATACTTCACAAGGAAAAGTCGGAGGCAGACTCAATCAACTGCACCGAATTCAGAGATGCAGTCAAAAAGAACGTGTCCTTCAAGACTCGAAGAAATCACTGCTCGCGCGTGCATGGTCACCGAAGACAGCTCCATGTCGTCAGCCGTAAAAACATGCACAACAATCACGTAGCGTGCACACGAATAGCTGTTGGAATAGAACTCCGCATTGTGCACGAATGACTCCTGCGTGACGTCGAATTGAATAGCGAGGTTGAGGTGGAGTGATCTGCAGCATCGATTCGAGGACAAAGGACACGCAATTTGTGAAATAGAGCAGAAACTGCGAACTGATAGAGGAGTGTCATTTCGCAAGTTGACTTCTGTCCATACTTTACTGGCTCTGCACGACATAGACAAGTCCACGCTCCCGTTTCCCACACTTCTAGCTAAAAACAATTGCGCTAAGAATTCCGCTAACAAATATCTGGACGAGCAAATATTCTGGTAAATATTTCTACTAAAAGGAAGACTAAAAAAAAAGGCTTTTTTTCGGTAAAAATGAAGTGCGATGTAAATAAACAGATTCTAGATTTATGGTGGAAATTCCGCTTTCTCTCAACGGCTCCTATACAGGTCGTATCTGCGTTTAACAAAGTAAATCGAAGTAAAACTGATTCCTTAGTGAGAACTCATTGATACATTTTAGTGAAAACTCATTGATACACGAACGCTGAATTTTGTATACTGCGTAGCATTAACGAAAATATAAAATAAGAAGATGTAATTATTATGTTCAAGGTTGGTAATATTAGCAAGCTGGACCAGTGCAAGTTTTTCATTCTTTGCTGTTTCTAGTTTTCTGTTGTCACTTCTAGTTATTGGTGCCTCGGTAAACAACGAAGGCGTCACTCGGTTGCAGCAAGTTCACATCGAAGCTTGTGAGCGAGCATGAGTGCGTGTTCAACAAGGGATCTGTATTCAACGAGCGACGAGAACTGGAGACAGTGGTGTGTCATGAAATATTTTGTTCTGCGCACATGCAGTCACCGAGAGGTTGTGTGCGAGTGATACCGACAACGACAGTGTTACTGGTGACCTGTCAGTCTTCAGCAACACCTGCAGCTGCTTGAAAGGAAAAGTTCGATTGGATACTGTACATAATAGCAATAACCCTAATTACGTTGCATACGTGGTCGGTCTTCTGGCTGCCTTAATATTGTTGGTACGATAACGCTGAAGATCGCGTACTGTAACACCACTCCCGTCGGTGTCTACGGAGGGAGTGGTCCTTTGCGCTTTGCGGTGACAGTGATTTACGAGGATAAAATTGCCAGTACAGTGCTTCGCCTGAGCAACAGACACGTTAATGTATATTACCCTATTGGCTGTGGAAAAGCAGCGTCCTTGGCTGAGTAGGGATCGCTTTTCATACATTTGGATTTACGAACATCATACGCCTGCTCATGACTGATCGGGGCCGATATTTTGTGCTTCTCATCATTGTCTTTGCGTTCCCTATCAAAATAACATGGGTGTCTCCTGAAAATCCTTTCGTCTCCAAAAAAAAAAAAACGAAAACAATAATACCGGCCCAGTAAGCACTGAAATTTAGAAACATTTTACGTGTCCTTGCGTTGTTGTTTCAATCAACCAGTTACTGCTTTTTTTGCTGTGCCTTTTTTTGTTCAAATAAATGTGGACGCATCAATGAAGCTTCGTGTTTTTTTTTTTTATGGAAGGGCCACTGAATTCAAATAACAATTTACTTCAGACGGAAATCTCAGCATATAAAACATCTAAAGCGACCAGATTATCAACAGCAGTGCCCTACGTTCCAAGAAATTAAGGTACAGCCGTCATCAGCTTTAACTCCAACGCTTCGATGCGTGGCCTCGGCTCGCTTCAACTGAATTCAGCGCCAGCAAGCGTTGAACATGATATGCTTGCTGCAATTAACATTACATGTAGCGCACGTTGGTTTCACTGGTAAATTTCTGTTTGCAGTCTGCCTGACTGGCGGGTCGAATGCACTCACTTCGATTCCCGCTTTCGCCACATTTCGCTCGTGGCTACGTCATCGTGGACGCCCATGGCGTTCATTGTTATATGCTTATCTAGACAATGAAACGTTGTTTATGTTCTCATTCAATAATTTCCAGACAGCGTAATTGAATTGTTTTCGAGATTTAGAGTGTGTTTTCTGTTCAATTCACGCTGCACGAAAGATGCGGTATGAAGCGCAATGTTTGTGCGTCTTCTCGGAAAGAAAGACGCACGAATGCAACGCAAATGAAGCAACTTTCATGCATAGTTATCGCATAAACGCTTGAACTGCCATCTTATAATCAAATCGTGGCTCTTGAACGCTAAACCACAGGTTTTATTACCCGCACAAATGCTGTGCTCCAAGGCCACATCTTCCATGCAGCGCGAACTGAGCAGGAAGGCACAACCTCAATTACGAGAACAGTTAAAATCACGCTGTCTGAAAATTATTGAATCAGAACATAAACAACGCCACTGCGCTTCATATTTATTAGGTAACTTTAACAAACGCCTTGAACGTGCGTTTGTTCTCTTTTTATACATGTGAAAAAATATTCACTTTATTGATTTACCCTCAAATAAACGTAACAATTATTGTATGGCACGCTTCCAACAAGAAAAAAAAATCACAGCATATCCACCGACTGAATAATGATGAGTGGGGCGAAGCGTCCGCCAGTTCGTACGTGCTTCCGTCCGTCCATTCGTTCTTGTTTCCGTCCGTCCACGCGTCCGTCCATCTGTGCGTCCATCCATCCATGTATCCGTTCATCTGTGCGTCTGTCCGTGCATCCGTCCACCCGTCCGTCCGTGAGTACTTCCGTGTGTCCATCTGTGCATCCGTCCGCCCGTGCGTCCATTCGTTGTCCGTATACGTGTGTACGTCCATGAATCCGTCCGCGCGTTCGTGCTCCCATCCGTCTGTGCATTTGTCTGTCTGTCCATCCGTCCATCCGTCCACCTGCTTGCCTGACTGCCCATGCGGGCGTGCCTTCCATCCGTCGGTTAATCTAGTGAACACTCCAAGTATTGCCATCTCGCATCTTTTCATCATATATTCATCATATAGAAGTACCACAATTCAGTGGACATTCCAAAGGCTAAACGAGAGGTGGCTACCTACTACTACTACTACTACTACTACTACTACTACTACTACTACTACTACTACTACTACTACTACTACTACTACTACTACTACTACTACTACTACATACATGATGGACGCACGACCCACTACACAAGGAGCTTCCCTCCTAAAATGAAAGCACCCCCTAGCTTAAGTATAACATTTTCTTTTGCTTGTTCATCATAAAACTACACCGACGCCATCTGTTTTAGAACATCTGCATTGGTTTATTCCAACAACAACTATCACCTTGCGGTGAATCCTGGAACGAGGTGGCTACGTACTACACACATCGGGGACGACCAACCCACGCCTTGAGAAGCTTCGCCCTTAAAAGATTAGGAAAAGGACGAAGAAAGGCAAGAAAGTGCATTTATTCAACGATAACAACCAATGCAAACAAAGAAAGAAAAAAATAGATGACAAGTACGGGTGCCAGTGCAACTAACGCTAGAGACAAGAAAAAGGAAATAACGACCACAAGCGAAAGTGGCGGTCAACGGAATAAAAGGGGGATAGCACGAGATGCGCACGACATCAGAAAGGCTGACACAAACGAGGAGATATGGCGCGCAGCCAGCGGAACATAGCGGAACCCGGTAGGGCCTGCGGGACGGTTCCGCACTAAGACTTTCACTGAGCCTTCCCTCCATCTGCTGAGGCTTGCATGGTTGCCTACAGAGAGCTCGTGTTATGGAGCTGCTGGTCGTATACTCTCGTGCATCGTTTCCTCTTTTCTTCTTCCGACGAAGGATAAAGGAGAAGAATTAAAACGGTTGATGCTCCTACACCGGGTGGACCGTGGCTAAAGCACACAAACTTGTACAGGCAACCCTTGAAGCTAGCCACCCTCGGGATTTCCTCGGAGACCCGCATCCGCCGCTAACCGGCCTTCAGAAGCGAGGCAGGAATAATGAAGTAATGGACACGCGCCCTCAGTTGCCTAGTTTACTTCAATTAATTACGGCCCTGTGGGCAGACCCAGAAAACAGCCCGAAGCGTTATTTTTTCCAGCGGAAAGCCGATCTATCGCATTTAAGCACGGGGGAGAGAGGGGGAAAGACTCACTTTAAGGAGTCTTCAGAAATAAAACGCGAGATCACTTCTATCTGCACAGTGGGCTTACCCTATCTTGTATTCTTCAAGCTACGCTGAAAAAAATATTATGTTCGTTTTGTTCCTTTCGGTATTTTGTGCTGTATTTATCAAATTTAGGTCCACTAGAACGGCGTCTAAGTTGGTTTATTGATATAATATCACAGCAACGAATAATGAAAGTTAATGATCTCTCCGTTTGTCCGCTTCGTTAAGAAAGAACGTGTTACTTAAACGGTAATTTTGCGGAGAGATTCAGTGTAAAAGTAGGATGTGCACATTTTCCTCTTTTTTATTCAAGCTGCAGTGCTTATTATTCATTTGTTTAATTTTTTGGTACCGGGAAGCTCACAAAAACAAGCTGAGATGTAGAAGAGAGAGGCACGTGATATGCGAAAGGCGGAGAGGTTAACAGGAAAATAAAGGAAAAGGAAATTATATCTCCCGACGTCTCCCTAGAATCGGGAAACGTCGGGAGATATAAGAGAGCAAGAAAGAAAAAAAAACGAGACGCAGTGGTTGCTAAAGAAAACGAATTGAAAATCTAAAGACAAAACTTGGTGTGAACGAAAGAACGCCATCATGTACCACCGTTTTAATTTCTGACGTTACAAAAAGAAACAAGGCTTTAAAAACCTGGAATAATAGCACAATCTCGTAATTTATCCTTATGACGTTCATCGATCACCTGAAGCTATTACATAAACACAGAATGACGATGCTAACACAACCACCTTCAGAATATAAGTTGTGATAGCGACAACAGAGAACGGTTGCACGAAAAGAAAATGAATAAAGTAATGGCCGTTCCGAAACGCGAGGGAAGCGGGGCGATTTAACGTGCCGCCTGTCTACTTTCAATGACGCGTGAAAAAGGCAGTGAGGAGGGTTGGCGGTGGAGAGGACCGAGGGAGGAGTTCGTCACTGCTCAAAGGAGACGTACGACGAGGAAGGAAAGATAAAACCAAATTGCAACTTCGAAAAACAACTCGTGACCATTGAGCCCCTCTTCCCTTGCCGCCCCTGCTTGGTAATGGAATGCTGATAAAAGGACCCCGCCGCCCGCAAGCACGCCCTGCACGAAGACGAGGCTTCGTAATGAATGTGCCGTTAGAAGGAAGAGGGACAGATGGGTTCGCTCCCTTTGTGTCGTGGGTGGCGTTCAAAGTAAAAGTCGATAAATGCTAGAGTCGAAGCCCGTCGAATTGAACTAATTAGGTTTGCTCGTCCTCTTGTGCGCGTTCTCAGAAGCGCGAGCAACCGCATCGTCGGAATTCCACCGCGCCGTTCGTCACGATTACTTCGTTCGGTGTTGGCGCCACTTTGCAGCTACTTCTGCAATCTGGGCCTCTGGGCGCTATAAAGGAATGCCTGAAAGCAAAAGAAGACATAAAAAGACAGTCTACCACCTAATCATAGCTATCAGATTCAATAAAGATAACATTGATGGTATAGCAGCCTAAGTCCAATAGTAGTCAACATATTTAATAACATTAGTGCTACACGCCAAAACAGTGATATGATGTCGAGTGATATACGAGTGCAAGGCTCTGGACTTTTGGACAGTCTTGTCTTTGACATGCGCTAACATCGCACAATACGAGGGTCTTTGGCAGTTTCCCTTCGTCGAAATGCGACCGCCATAGTCGGAATCGAACCCGATGCTCAGGGGTCAACAACTGAGCTCCGTAACCGCATTACACAACCGAAGAGGATAACAGTAATCGTCCTTATCCATCACTTAGCAAATGCAAGCCAAGATAAACCATCAGTTTAGCCCACACGAGGGTGTGTTGGTAGTGCTTAGGTAACTACAGCCACACTGCACTTCACCGCCAATCGCGTCAGCTGACTTCTGTAACATTTACTTCTGGTGCATAATATACTGCGAAGCCCGTTATGAGTGGATTTGTTAGCAGCAATCAAGCATCGTGGAAGTTTTGTTTTCCAACCAAGCAAGAATGCCATTGGAATCGAATGAGCTGCCCTTTGGTGTGGCAAGGGTATACCGGCGTCGAGAACAAAGCAACTGGCAATCGACACAGCTCATTGATTCGTCAAACGGCATAAAGCAGAATAAAAGAAAAGTAGGTCCTTCAAAGGCGCCCCGCCGTGGTGGTCTAGTGACTAGGTACTCGGCTGCTGACCCGCAGGCCGCGGGATAGAATCCCGCCTACGGCAGCTGCATTTTCGATGGAGGCGAAAGTGCTGTATGCCTGTGTGCTCAGATTCGGGTGCACGTTAAAAAACCGCAGGTGGTCGAAATTTCCGGAGCCCTCCACTACGGCATCTCTAATAATCATATATTGGTTTTATGACATTAAAATCTACATATCAATGAAGTCCTTCGAAGGCAACGGTTGACAATATTAGGTAATGCAGCACTGGTTTAGCCGTTAACTGGTAATATTTAATTACCGAGTGGTTGCTCTGGCCGTGACCAAACTGTTTTCTAAATTTCTGTGCAAATTTCGCATTGCATAACATAAGAGAACTGTATCGTTATAATCATAGGGGTACTTTTACAGCGCAAACACAACACACCACAAAGAAAGAGACGACACACACAAGCGCTGACTATCAACTGAATTTATTTCGGGAAAAGTCAATGCATATATACCTCCAAGGCAACCATACCGCACATGCGCCACGCAATCGACAAAAAAGGTACACAGGAAAGTGTAATCTGAGTTGAAAAAAGATGCAGCGTATTACATACGCGATGAAATGAAATCAAACTCGGATGGGTGCAGGGTCAGAGACGTGTCACTTATGCAAAGATGAGCACATTTTCTGATATGATAGGCTTCCAAAGCCAGCAGCGCATGCTCATTGCTGCTCCTGCCAAGAATCGACGTCCCTTCAAATCGTGCCTCACAATTGCAGCAAGCGTTAATATGAGCCACAAGATGGGCTCCTTTATCCGCATTCTTGTTAATCTTTTGTGAGTGTTCCCTGAGCCGCTCGTTGATGCATCTTCCAGTTTTTCCGACGTAGAACTTACCACACGAGAGCGGGATGGCATAAACCACGCCGACGGCACACGGGACGTAGGTCACACCGTGTCGTATTTTGCACCCTCCTCTGCTCATACCGCAGGTGCGGGAGCATAGCTTGGAAAGCTTGTTCGGGGCACCTGCGGTATGAGCAGAGGAGGGTGCAAAATACGACACGGTGTGACCTACGTCCCGTGTGCCGTCGGCGTGGTTTATGCCATCCCGCTCTCGTGTGGTAAGTTCTACGTCGGAAAAACTGGAAGATGCATCAACGAGCGGCTCAGGGAACACTCACAAAAGATTAACAAGAATGCGGATAAAGGAGCCCATCTTGTGGCTCATATTAACGCTTGCTGCAATTGTGAGGCACGATTTGAAGGGACGTCGATTCTTGGCAGGAGCAGCAATGAGCATGCGCTGCTGGCTTTGGAAGCCTATCATATCAGAAAATGTGCTCATCTTTGCATAAGTGACACGTCTCTGACCCTGCACCCATCCGAGTTTGATTTCATTTCATCGCGTATGTAATACGCTGCATCTTTTTTCAACTCAGATTACACTTTCCTGTGTACCTTTTTTGTCGATTGCGTGGCGCATGTGCGGTATGGTTGCCTTGGAGGTATATATGCATTGACTTTTCCCGAAATAAATTCAGTTGATAGTCAGCGCTTGTGTGTGTCGTCTCTTTCTTTGTGGTGTGTTGTGTTTGCGCTGTAAAAGTACCCCTATGATTATGAACCAACTAGGCCCAAAAGAAGTTTTACTGATGTATCGTTATAGCAGAGGTCAATAATAAACAACCAATTCGTTCAGTAAACACTAGCTGTTATATTGCCATTCGGAAGTCTGTGAAGTGCCGAGAGAAAAGCACAAACGAATACGAAGGAATACAAAGAACAGCGACATCAATTGTATAGGTGGTGGTGGTAGAAACATTTATTGCCACTGTATAGCGTGGGGGCCGAGCCCCCTCATGGCACGTGGGTGCTCCCTCGCGGTGAGGAGGCACCCTTACAAAGCAAAGGAAAGCCCTTGAAGTGCGATCCTCTTCATGGCGCACGAGATGATCCGGCGCTGATCGAACGCAGAAGTGCTGGTCATGATGGTCTCCCAGTATGACACTGCCACAGCCGGAGGTGGGGGATGTGGGAAGGTGGGACATGTGAGGAGGATGTGGAGGAAGTCTCCTGGTTTGTCGCAAAGTTTGCATGAAGAGGGGAAATGGTCTGGGTAACGGGCGTTTAGTAATACGGGGTATGGAGCAGTTCGAGTTTGTAGGCGTCGCCAATGTGTGGCCTGCGCTATGTTTAGGGATGGGGCTGGGGGTGCGTATATTCTTCGTTGTTCCCGGTAATACGATAGAATATCACGAAAAGAGAGCAAGCGCTCCTCGACCTGTGGAGGGGGCTCCATTTCTCCTGCCCGGAATGTGAGACCTCGGGCTAGAGAATGAGCCTCCTCGTTGCCAAGGAGGCCGGCATGTGCTGGCGTCCAGATCAGGGTTGTGGAGCACTGAGGCTGCCAGAAGCGTAGCAAGCGAGCAGCGCTACATGATATCAAGCCATTGGCGTAGTTAAGAATAGCTGATTTCGAGTCGCTAATGATAGTGGTGGCAGGTGTGGAGATGAGAGCAAGCGCGATGGCTGCCTCTTCTGCCTCTGTGGAGGAATTTGTGACAATTGAGCAAGAAGTTAGGAGATTTGCCTGATTGTCAGCCACCGCAAGGGCCATGCGGGATCTTGACGCATATTCCGCTGCGTCAACGTAGACTACATTCTGGTCCTCGCCATATTGTCTCTGGAGGGCCCGGGCCCTTGCCTTTCTGCGTTTCTCGTCTCGCACAGGATGCATGTTCTTGGGAATGGGCGGTACGTTTAGGTGAGAACGGAGGTTAGAAGAAAGAGGGACCCTTCCAGGCGATTCTGTTATTGGGGATAAGTCTAATTGGGTCAAAAGAGCGCGGCCACTCACCGAATTAGACAGACGACATATTTGTGCCGTAAAGGTGGCTTCAGCGAGTTCCTCAAATGTATTATGTACACCAAGTTTGAAGAGTCTGTCATTGGATGTGCTTGGGGGAAGGCGTAGAGCTGTTTTTGTGCAACTTCGTAGAAGCGCGTTAATGCGGTCTCTCTCTTTTTGTCGGAGAGGTAGGTATGGGAGGGCATACGTGGTGCGGCTTACGATGTAAGCCTGGGTGAGGCGAAGCGTGTTTCGCTCGCGTAGGCCAGCCCGACGGTTCGCTATGCGACGAATCAGCCGAATGGTCTGCTGAGCATGTGTTTGGAGAGTCCTGATGACTTCTCCATGTGCGCCATGTGAGTAGAGTACTAGCCCTAGCACCCGAATTTTTGAGACAAGTGGGATGGGGTGGGCACCTAGCGTGAGAGAGATAGGGGGAATGGCTGAAGCATGCTGCTTCGGTCGGTAAAGAAAGAGCTCTGATTTGGAAGGGGAGCAGGTAAGGCCACGTTCTCGAACATATGTGTCGATGGTGGTTAGTGCCAACTGTAAGTGTTCTTCTATTTCGGCGTCACTACCACGGTTTGCCCAGACGGTGATGTCGTCGGCATAGAAGCTGAAGTGGATGTCGGGGATCTGACCCAGTTTTTGGGGCAGATGTAGAAGTGCTATGTTAAAAAGAATAGGTGAGAGGACTGCTCCCTGGGGCGTACCACGGGCTCCAAGCGTGATGTCTGGCAGGCTGTGATCGCCAAAGGTAAGTGTTGCTGTGCGGTGGCTGAGGAAGTCGCGGACGTAGTTGTACATCTTTACGCCGACTCCCAGGGTTATAAGGTTCTCTAGAATAGCTGAGTGCGCAACGTTGTCAAATGCCTTTGTTAGATCTACTCCTAAGATAGCTCTGGTATCGCAGGTTTGAGAGTCAAGAATGTGATGTTTTAGTTGTAGGAAAACGTCCTGTGTGGAAAGTCCAGGGCGAAATCCAAACATGCAAGCAGGCAAGAGATTCTTGCCTTCTAGGTACTGGCAGAGCCTGGTTTGGAGTACGTGCTCCATGAGTTTGCCGACACAAGAAGTGAGGGATATGGGCCTGAGGTTAGACGTAAGGAGAGGTTTCCCAGGTTTGGGTATAAAGACAACCTTGGCCTCTTTCCATTGTGGTGGGAGGATGCCCCTTAGCCAGCACTCATTAAAGTATTCAGTAAGCTCGGCAATTGATTGGTCGTCGAGATTACGGAGTGCTTTGTTGTGAATATTGTCCGGACCGGGGGCTGAGGAAGTGTTTAGTTTCTGTAGTTCGGCTTGAACTTCGGCTACTGTAATGGGTTGGTCGAGGAGCTCATTAGGAGGACCTGTATAATCGGGATACAATACGGCAGGGTATGTTGGGAAGTACTGATTTCGAAGTTCCTGTAGTAGTTCTGGTGGAGGTTTATCGCAAGTATGTAGGAGTTTGGTGAGGTTGTGTCTTTGGGTAGTCTTTGACTGAGTTGGGTCAATTAAGTGTCGGAACAAATTCCAAGTCTGAGGCAAACTCATATTGCCATCTAATTTGTTGCAAAGCGATTCCCAGTTCTGTCGCGAAAGAGTGGCTGCATGGGTCTCTATCTCTTTGCTCAGGCGGGCCAGGCGACGTCTAAGAGTTCGGTTCCAACGCTGGCTTTGCCAGCGTCGTTCTAGGCTTGTTTTAGCATCCCATAAATGTAGGAGACGAGAGTCAACTGTGTCGCTTGGGCAGTCCTCTCGTACTAGACGAGTTGCGGATCGGACATCACTCTGGAGTTGTTCTGACCATTCAGTGATGTCCGTGATAGAGGCGTGGGTGCGTGTTGCCCTATAAGTGCGGAAAAAATCCCAGTTGGTAAAAGTGGAACCTCTAAGAACCCTGCGGGGTAGTTGCATATTTAAGAGAATTTCGATAATGTAATGGTCACTACCCAAATTCTCTTGTGTGTTGCACCATGTGGCATGAGGGAGGCGATGTGCGAACGAGAGATCTGGTGTAGTGTCTTTGCAGACACTATTCCCTATGCGTGTCGGAAAGGCAGAATCGGTGAGCAGTGAGAGGCCGGCTTGCTGCGCTGCTAACCACACCCGACGTCCTTTTGGTGTGTCGCGCGGATAACCCCAGGCTGTATGTGGGGCATTGAAATCTCCCACGACGAGTAGGGGGCACTTATTGGCTATGCGTTTCGCGAGCGTAAAGAGGCGCTGGAAGTTACCCTGTAAGCACTTAGGGCTGCTGTATACATTCAGGATGAAGAGGCTTTTAGCTCTGGCATGTTGCGGCACAAGCTCAATTAAGAGGTGATCAATGTCTTGGACTGCTAAACAGTGGGAGATGGTGGTGATTGAGCGATTAATTAGAAACGCCACCCGAGAGGGTGTAGGGGATGTGGGTGTAATAGAAGTATAGCCGGGTAAGGTTAGGGGGTTGGAGGGTTCTTGTAGGGCAAGGATATCGGGTCCCGCAGCGCAAGATAGCAGTTGGTGGACAACATGACGCTTCTGGCCAAAACCTCGGCAGTTCCACTGCCAGAGTGTCAGATTACGGTTTAGAGCTGCCATCATGAGAATTGAGAAGGGGCGTAGCCGCCGCGCAAGGTTGGGAGTCGTTAGTGACGTCAGGGAGTGGATTGTCTTGCCCTTCAGTTGCTTTGGGCTTCTTGCGTTTACTTGGGGTGAGATCCCGTTGTGCAAGGCGTGTTGCGAACAAATTGAGCTGTGATTCAAGATTGTTGTAGCGGTCAGTTAATGCTTGAGCTAAAGCATCAAGACGATGATTAAGTGCTGCATTGTCTGTTGTTACACGGATTACCGCATCTTTGAGCGTTGTGCATTCCTGATTGATGCTGGTGATACCTTCCTGCAATTTTGCCTCAAAACGAGCAGTAAAAGACTCAAGCATGGTTGGAATATCGGCTAGTGAGCTGTGTGTTGAGGGACGCGCGGTAATGTCCTGATTTGTGTGCCGAGGAAATGCCGTGTCGATATCTAACTCAAGCGAATCAGAGCAGGGTGTCGCGTTGACATGGCTGGGTGGGAAAGACATGCTAGAGGTGTTGGGTGGGTTGTGCGCAGGAGTTTGGGATGTAGTAGGAGTTGGGGTAGGTGGAATGGCATGGCTTGTGGCGAGAGTACTTATCTGGGTCTCCAGCTTCGCGATGTGTTCTCGAAGGGCAGCGGCTTCAGCTCGGGCTGCTTGAGCTTCTGCTTTGGCTGCCGCTGCCTCCTCCCGAGACTTGGCCAGAGCGTCTTGCAGACTGGAAGTCACTGTTGATGATAGTGCGTTCTTGCAGGGCGAACGGGGAGGGCCCCAATCTTGTTTAAGCGGCTCGGTCCAGGCTTGCTTGGGTTGGCTGGGTTGGCTGGGCTGAGTGGGTCCCGCTGACAACTGGGGGAAGTTGTCCCCGTGTGGAACCGGTTCTTGTCGCTGCGTTTGAGGTTGCTTTGTCGTTTTGCGTGGCTGGTGAAGGTTGCGTCCTTTGCATGAACCAGTGCCGGTAAGATGAGGGCCCTCGCACAGAATGCACTTAGGCGTGCAAGGAGGTTCCTGGGGTGGGTGTTGGCTGCCACAGCGTGGGCAAAGATTAGTCTTGGGGCTTGGGCATACGTCGTGACGATGGCCCGGTAGTCTGCAGTTCGTACAAGCATCCGGACTTCCGCGGTATGGAGTACAGCGGTGAATGGCTCCCATGTATTTAATGGAAAGTGGCACCTCATTGGCGTCGAAGGTGATGAGAATGGAGTGCGTCTTCCCCATTCGGCGGGCTGCGAGTATAGAGTATTCAGGATTCCGTTTGACCAGGTCTTCGTACAGCTGGGTTGGCGTCTCGTCGTCAAAGGCGTTTGAGATGACCCCTCTTGTAGCTCCTGGTGGGGGTGCCACGTAAGCCATGCAGGGGTAAGCATGGCCACCGATGGTGAGTGAAGTCAGCGTCTTTAGGAGCTCGGCTGCGGCGGAGTGTGTTGTAGCTGCCGTGAATGTATTATTAGTGGGGTGTATGCGCAGGCAGAAATCATCGGGCAGAGTGGTTTGAAGTGCGGCCTGCACTGCCTTCATGAGTCGAGGCGTTGGGACATCTAGGAGTCGCAGTTGACCTCGCGGACGAACAACGACGCGAATAGCGTTCGGTGGGAGTGGCGGCAGTTGCTTGCCGCGTTTTACAATGATGCGCGTCTCCTTGGTAGCAGGTGGTAGGTGGGTTGGCGTCTTGCCTCTTCCAGTTGCAGCTGCTTCGACGCGCATGGCGTTCGGGTTGGTCTCCTTGACGGTAGCGTTGGGTTGCGAAAGTGGTTTCTGTGAACAGGCTGGTCGAGACGCATAGGCTTTGTAGAGAACTGGTGTCCAATTGCCTGCCTGGAGCTCTTCAGCGGAGATGGTGTGGCCCTCAACCGTTACTTCCATAATAACGGGAGGCGTTGCTGCCAGTGTCGACGAAGGAGCGGAGTCTCAGAGAGGCTTAGCTCGGATGCTCAGCGTCTCGGTTCACTAATTGTTGCACACAGAACGTCGGAGCTTGCCCGGAATGGGCGTCGTCTCTGTCTTCCTCAGGCCCTTACGTCGCTGTTCGAACAGGCTAGTGACCGCAGGAAAGGTTGGTAAAGAGTAGCACGTACCGTTTGCCGGAGCCGACGTTGCAGGCATCCGCTCACGTTGGCCCCCTAGCGGCGAATCCCAATTGTATAGGAATGGATGATAAAGCCAGCGCTGAAGCGAATATTGATGTAATGTAAAGTAGCAAATTGGGCCGGTTGGAACCTACTCTTCAGAATTAGCGCAAAAAAAAAGCACGTCCTTGTGTTTTTGTGTTGTTGTTTTTTGCGCTGATCGTGATTAGAACGATGTAGACGCGAGCTACATCTTTAGCGTCTCAAATGTATATATACTGCTCTAGTGCTTACCTCGCTGGAGGGGACAGAGATATCCCATCGTGATAATTCCACGTGACTGATTCATAAGCACAGTAAAGTCACTCTAAAGCTATTGTCTCTGTTGTCTTCACTAGGCAGCTTCACTCCATCTGATTTTTTACAAGTTTGCGTTCCCAAGTCATAACGCTAAACGCTAAAGAAAGTAAAATATTGTGTAAATAGGAAGTATGCCTTATCAATTTTGTGTTGGTATAAACACGGACACAAAACGATAAGAACACGGTGGCCGGCGCAGCTCCGGCGCCCGTTCTTGTGTTCCCATCGTTTTGTGTCCCATGTTTTTTGGCGCCACTCTTAACTCTGAGGTGTTTGTCGCCTAAATTCAAGAATGAATAGTTATTGTAGCAATAACATGACTGTTGCGTTCAATTCGGCGTTATTACTGGTCACATAGAGGAGAGAAGCATGCCTTAGCCTACGTCGTGGCCACTATCCTTGTTGAACAGCAACAACAAAGTACGTCTGTACACTGCGTATTTAATTATGCACATGACCAATTCCAGTACCTCAAACATCAGCTTGCCGTGTGATTAATACCGTGAAACTAATAAACTGCGGTAACCATATTTTACACGTGCATTATTAAAAGGAATAACGGCAGTTTATTCATACAAAGAAAAAGCGAGACGCCTATTAAAGCCCAATTTATTAATGACACGCTGTAGTTTACCAACGGTTCAATGCTATTTTTGTGGTAGTTTAGTCAGGCACAAAAAATATCGTAGTAAAACTTCTTCACACTAGTACACGCAGTTACTTGTTCGCCTATTTCCCATTTATATATAGCGAGACACCGTTGCTGCCGCCGAGAGATGGCGCTACCTACAGATGTATCCAAATATTGGGAATGCTTACCATCGTGGCACCACATGGGCCAAGCTACCACAGTGAAGGCCCAAAATATTGTCTACTACTAACAGAAAAAATACAGTGCATCAGCCAAGAGCAAAGGCCGCAAACGGGGTTTACTTAAAAGGGTACTCAACGAAAATGTGAGAAACTGGTGAAACTTCGAACTGCGACTCGAAAGGTGCCACCGTCCCAATAAACGGAGATGATTGCACGTATTATTTGAAGACCTGGTTGTATTTTCGATTGAGAGCCGGCGCGCCCCGGCTGGTAACGAGCGCGAGACGTGACGTCACACTAAACGAGGAGCGTCCAGGATGCACGAGTCCTCCTCTTTATTTTGCCCGCCCTTCCTTCCTCTCCCAATCTTTCCCTTTCACAAAAGCGATGGTGCTTTGCCCCAGTCGGAAGAATCGTTGGCTCATGTTGCTGTTCATACCGGTTTTGGGAACAAAAGTGGGAGCTAAGCGAGTCGAGGGACATGGCTAGCGTTGTTGACTTGCTGGTTCGGCGTATGTGTGACATATGCAAACGTCATCTTCCTTAGTTCACGGTGCGTCCGCTAGACGTGGAAAGTTGTGCAAAACGCACTACTTTATTATTTTCTCGTTGTTTCTGCCTGAAATGGAGGTTGCCCCTATCGATTTTAGGGTGCAGTCCTTCAACTTAGTTGAAAATCTTGGCTGCGAAAATTTTGTTCAGTTTTACTTTAAAGGGCCCAGCATGCTGGTCCGCCACTTTTTCGATAAGCTACAAACAGAGTGACACCAGAAGTTTGTAAGTTGAGCCTCTTTTCGGCGTAGTCATGTAAAACATGACTACATGCAACGCTCATAGCACGCTCGCGGCCATTTCGGTAGCTTCACATACACCAAATTTGGTATTACGAGACGTGAATGGACGACGAACACAAATGCCTGGCGAAAACAGGATAATTATGTTATGTAAGTCGTGTACGGCACAATCTATCTATCTATCTATCTATCTATCTATCTATCTATCTATCTATCTATCTATCTATCTATCTATCTATCTATCTATCTATCTATCTATCTATCTATCTATCTATCTATCTATCTGCTTTCGGATTTTAGCTTTCCTGGCCATTTCGAAAGTAGGATCTGTACCAGAATTTGTATGACATAACGTCACTGTATGATTAGCATAAATGACTAGCCAAATCATGAAAATCATGATATGTAAGTCATGAATGTCGTGATTCACATGTCACGAACTGGCTGCTGTGGCGGTGGTTTCGTTCACATGACATATTCTAAATCTGGTATGGTCGGACATGCCTGCATGGTGAACATAAGGGACAGGTCCTAACGTCGAAATCGTAGATGCTTTTCATGTAAGTCATGACTACACGCCACGCTCATGATGCGCCTGCGGTCGTTTCACTAGCTTCACATATGCGAACTTTGCTATTAGGTGACCTGGTGACGAAGGTATATGACTGGTGCAAACCTGATAATCATGACATGCGCGTCATGCAAGCACATGACTACAAGCCACGCTCATGATGCGCCTGCGGTCGTTTCACTAGCTTCACATATACGAACTTTGCTATTACGTGACCTGAATGATGACGAAGGTATATGACTGGTGCAAACATGATAATCATGACATGCGTGTCATGCAAGTACATGACTACATGCCACACTTACGATGTGCTCACGGCCGTTTCGCTAGCTTCACATATACCAAGTTTGGTATTACGTGGCGTGAACTGACGACAAAGGTAAGTGAGACGCCGAAACATGATAATCACAACATACGTGTCGTGGAAAACATGACTACGTACTACGCGCATAGTGCTGTCACAGCCGTTTTGCTAGCTTCACATATACCAAATTTGGCGTTACGTGACGCGAATGGATGATGAGAGTATATGACTGGTGCAAACATGATAATCATGAAATTTGTGTCATTTAAGTACATGACTACATACCACGGTTACGATGCGCTCACGGCCGTTTGGCTACCTTCACATACACCATATTTGGTATTACGTGACGCAACGTCTCTTATAACGTGACGTGAATTGACGCTGAAGGTAAATGACTCGTCCAAACATGATAATAATGATATGCGTGTCATGTAAAACATGACTACATGCTACGCTCATGGCACGTTTGCGGCCATTTCGGTAGCTTCACATATACCAAATTTGGTATTACGAGACGTGACTGAACGACGAACACAAATGGCTGGCGAAAACATGATAATTATGTTATGTAAGTCGTGTACGGCACAATTTACGTCCATCTCTTTGTTCTGATATTAGAGTGACCTATCAACCTTCATCAGTCGTGCTTCACATATCATCCATTCCCACTGTACATCGTGGGATCGGCCCCCCCCTTTTTTTTTGCTTGATTGAAAGGCCAGGTTGTGTCCAATCCTTTTTTTTGTTCTTTTTTATGAGGGGCGTTTTTTCGCACTGCGTCGTTCAATCTGGGAAGTACGAATGAAACTGGCCCTATGTTTCTGTAAAGTATCATCTTTTTTATATGCTGAACTATGTTATTTACCGAACTTTGAAAGACTTCACAGACGTAGCCTATATCTCTGGTTGCACATAGAGAACGGGATGTTCATTTCCAGAGTGCCCGTAGAAATGTCTCTAACTTTCTTCATTTTTGTTTAGTTTTAGGTGGTTAGGGCGTCTGTATTGTTCATTACACTATAGGTGTACGCTGAACTGGTCATTAGACATAGATTGCTCTCCCCTTTTCAATGCACTCGCAAAAGACCAATTTGCGGAAATTACCGGTGCGCTTCCGCTTTGAATAATGGTGCCGATAAGTCTGCTTCCTATAGGAGGAGGAGTAAAGGGGGGAGGGGGAGTCGTTTTCACTCTAATGTATCATTACCCACCGGTGTGTATGGTTCTTGGTATAAGAGACCTTGGCGATGGTTTTGCTGGTCCGTTATGAAATGAAATCAATAGGAAAAGGTTCATAGCATAACAAAAAAGACGGCCTTGGAGGATATTTTTCTTGCTTTTTGTATAGTACAATAAAAAAAGGATAGATGCAGGATTCTTAGAAGTAAAATGGCAGTGCTGGCGCTTTATTTTTTTCGCGGGATAACGCATTTCCCCGCGCAGCTTCCACCCTGGTCTGGTTCCTTCAACGACTTTTTTCTGCCCCTTAGGGCTTATGCTCACTTTATCTAGCGTTCACTAGAAGTAGATAGAAATCACCTAGTGAAGGATCTACCCATTAATTTGGTCGCAGCCGAGTCACCACGTAAGGAGCGCTCTTTCCGAAGATAAGGGTGACATGAAAATGACACAAGCGACACGCGTATTGCGGTGCTTTCTTTGGTACTGTTCTTTGTTATATGGATGTTCTTTGTTGCGTGCCAGGTGATGTGTCCAGTCAAACACCTCGTTTATCTTCTTTACGGTACCACGACGCAAATAGTGAGCCAGTTAAAACGACGCGAGAACTTTATTATTTTTGAATTTCGTTCGGCAGCGCTCGCCGAACTTGCACGCCGTCAATACAGAACGCAGCGAAGTTCATAAATTAAGTGCGACAAGCGTTATAGAATAAACCGAAAGATATTGATGCCGTGTCACCGCGCCCGAGGGACCTATTTGTTTATTCTTTCTTGCATTCTTGTAACTATATTGTTTTAACAGCGAATATAATGCATGCGATCTGACTCTCCGAGAAATGCTGTAGACTTATTTTTACAATGTTTTTCATAGTTGCAGTTCTTAGTTAAAATTTTAGTGCTCTTTGAGTTGGAGAAGCAGGTAACTTAGAGGAGAGATCGAGCAGTCCTGGTTGACAAACCCTGCGCTGCTGAATGGGAAATGAGAATAAGAAGAGAAGTGATAGAGGATATTTGTGAACCTGTCCTTGTGCGCATACCGCACCGTACTGGACGCGAGGACTCACGTGGCGCCACCATACGGAGGCATCCTCAAGACGGGCGTGGTTGGATCGCTCCACCGCCCTCACACGCCCAACCCGCAACCGTCTCCTTTTTTATTATTCTTGTTGTACGTCACTGAACGAAATCAGTAAAATACTGATGCAGCTTCTTCACTGGCTGTGCGAAGTGCTAAATGACTGCTTCGAAAATGTTTTACGTTTTTGATAATGCCTGACGGCCAGCGTCGTCTGCTATGGCTCCCTATATGAAAACCACGGGGTCTGAGGGCGCTGCTTTTGTAAAAGGTAACGACTCATTTTATGTAGAATGGAAGCATCAAATGGATATTAACGCCTGCTTGCGGGAAAGAAACGTATTCTGGCTGTAAGAAATGCGCGCCACGCTGCTTTATTCATTGGTAGGTTTGCAACTAATGACGGGCGGCAATTAGAATTGTGGGCTGGGCAGGCACATGTGGTCGACCGTTATTTTGTCCGCTATATGCTGTGCGATACAATTTCAGGAAAAGGGTGGGCGTGGGCTTGGTGTGCCACTTTTTGGGTACAAGGGCGGAAATTTGTAGGATCGGGTTCACACATGGGGACGGACACCCCGTGAGACGGCTGGGGGGTGGCCCAGACTGCGGTAAAAGTTAGCTTGGAGAGAGAAGAGCTTCAGCAAAAACTGGAGTGACACATGTACAATGCAAGAGAGAAGGTTTCGTCTAACGCGCTGGCCGAACAAGAAGAACCAACTGGCTATGCAATGGACCGAAATAGGGTGAAAATAGCGAAGATAAAGAGAAAAGAACTGGACTTCGTAACATTGTCTCTCTGAGAATTCAGACAGCGTCGCACATTCTTAAATGTAATCATAATAACTTCCACCATATGTATACACGTACGTCGCCTTTTAAACTACGCCTAATCGAATTGTTCGCACATTCATCTTTTGTTCTGAATCAGGCTCTCGTGCTAAAGTTGGGACGTTCCGCTTTTAGGTGAACATTCGTGGTCTTTGCTCATTTTAACCTCATAATCTCGAAATAACAACTACAACAACCAGTGGCCATGACAGTGGCATCATGTACAAATTAGCGCTCTGTGGCACACCGCCAATATATTTTACCGCAACTTTCCGGATTCTGTAGTCTGCAGAAGTCCGCAAACATGAAGTGAGAGCAAAACAGTTAACGCTGTTTTCAAGCGAAAACACCGCGAAATCACCGTTAAAGACAGCGCATCCAACCTCCGGCTTTCCTTCTTCAGAGCGAGGCGAGATCACGTGATTCAACCCTACACGTCACATTGATTGCAACTCCCGCGGCTCCAGTGGTGGACCTCGCGCCCAATAGTTAAAGGCTCTTACAGTGGCCCATCATTTTAAAGAAGAGAACAGAGCGATTCTTTCACTGCTTTATGGGCAATTGATTTTTCTTATTTCTAGCTGACATTCTACCACTCTCACAAGATATGATCATCAAGTGACGGTGTATTCACCTGAGTGTTTTCGAGATTCCTCATTGACAGTGACATCATGGGCGGTTAGCGTTTGTCTCAGAGTGATGTACTTCACTTGAAAAAGTGCCAGCTATTCCACCAAGTGCAGGATGAGCTTTTGCGAAAGTGACTGCCAAACAAAACAGACCCACGAGAAGTGGTTCACTGTAGTGTAGCACAGACGGAAGTGTGTTATTCCAGCGAATAGTTGAGCCGTGCCGTCTCACGTATACCCGGTATGTGTATTATTCACCTCGCATTGTTTCCATGGGAACAGCGCAGTTTCTTTACTCGATTCCCAACTGTGGTTTTAGGGATAAATGTCGATCTCTCTTTATGCATGTGTTATATGTGTCTAAGTAACCACCCTGCCATTCTCCTAACTGGAATATGTACATCCACTTTCGTTCGTGTACGTCGGTATAACGTGGTGATATAGAGTGTACAGTGTCAATTTTTATCAAATGGAACACGCGAATGCGTGGCCCGCACGCTCTGGTGGTTGCTTGTAGCGCGTTCAAGCGGAAACGATTGCAACCAGAGCCTCTATTCCCGTCATCTAGGGGCGAGCAAAACAACCAGTCATTGGTGATAGGGAACCGGTGGCAAGATAGTAACCGCCACTCTTTACCGCGATTACGTAAGAAGCAGGGCGTAATCATTCCGCCTGTTCCATATCACCATGACTGGTTCTTTTGCTAGTCACTACATGACGGGAATAGAGGCTCTGATTGCTATCGTCTCTGCTTGAACGCGCTACAAGAAGCCGCCAGATAAGGTCCCTAGATGAAGTGAGTTTTCAAGGTAGCGTCA
This sequence comes from Rhipicephalus microplus, assembly GCF_043290135.1. NCBI lineage: Eukaryota > Metazoa > Arthropoda > Arachnida > Ixodida > Ixodidae > Rhipicephalus > Rhipicephalus microplus. The sequence goes on along the minus strand of NC_134703.1, from coordinate 7,111,272 downwards.
CTCATTGTTCTCGAGCCGTCTTCCTCACTCTCTCCATTACCCCTCTTGTTCTCTGCCATCCGCGTCTGTAATTGGTGCGCTCGTTGCAAGTGATGTCGTAAATCGCTGGTGGCGTTATTTATTAATATGCAAAAGGTTCGAAACAAGTATGCATGCGCATATGGTACCAGCCGGATTCTCGCCGTGACCAAAGATGAAATCGTAACCAGGGCATGAATTGAAGAGGAAGAGTGGTTCAGTGTGCACCAAGCCGACCAAGATTGTTTCGCGGTGCTTGTTCAATGCAACATCAGCGTTTTTCAACAATGCTGCGTTGTCGTGAAACAACAGAAAACTTTTTCGCTCTCTTCAACTTACTTCGTGCTTTCCGAGATGAAGCACACCGTGATGAAGTGTGGCAGTGAAACATTTCACAGCGAATGCTTTCGTGCAATTTCGTCGACGTACGTCAACGCGGATCCACAAATCGAGTTTATTTGGCTATTTTTATTGAAACGCCAGGTGCGCGTCTAATGCACGCCTAGTGCATGCCAGTTGGCACAAATACTTGTGCGTATGCGCGTATACAGAGCAGCTGGAGGGTGTAATCAACGCACCTTTAGAAACTTTTCACGCTTGACCAGTTCACGCTTGAGCCGAAACGCGCTGCTTCGAGACACCTCACCAGTAGAACTCTCACTTTTCAGGAAGTTCCGAGCACCGCATCAGAATCACTTGGCATCACGATTGTCCAAATGGGCACATTAAAAAAAAACATCATCGCAGTGCTGCTTGTCAAGCGTTCGTACTAGTCTGGCCGTAGTTTTTTTTTCCTTGCGTGTGCACAAGCCGGTTGTAACCAATCGTTACAACATCACGCTCTGTGGTCAGTGACAGGATCCAGCAAGAAGCGCGTTCACTGTGTCACAGCACTCGCAAAACACATTCGGAGAAGTGTTTGAGAACATTCAGAGAACTTGATGAACTACAATGTACGACGCGAGACGCCATGGCTAGTAGTGTAAAACATGGAACTGCACAACGTTGCCAGCTGAGTAACGCACATTCCGCTTGCTCTTGTGTTTTACTGTTTTTGTTCATAAAGGTTACCGTTTATTCTACGACTCATTTCGTTCCATTTTGTTTCATTTACATGTATTCAATATAGCAACTGAACCCAAACATTCGCTTCTTCATGAAAGTTTTGAACCTTCTAGGGAGCGCTTTAGGAACATAGGCGAGGAGAAAAGGGAAAGATGTCGCTACCTTGATTGATTGATTTGTGGGGTTTAACGTCCCAAAACCACTTCTGATTATGAGAGACGCCGTAGTGGAGGGCTCCGGAAATTTTGACCACCTGGGGTTCTTTAACGTGCACTCAAATCTGAGTACACGGGCCTACAACATTTCCGCCTCCATCAGAAATGCAGCCGCCGCAGCCGGGAATCGAACCCGCGACCTGCGGGCAAGATGTCGCTACCTTGGAAACTTGTTTCATCTAGGGACCTTACCGCCAGAGCACGCGGGCCACGCGTTCACGTATCCCTTTTCATAAAATTTGGCACTGTACGTATGTGCATATTCGTTTAACATTGAAATAGTATGCTGCCGAACAAGCATAAGAGATTATTAATTTTGGATTCTTAATTCAACAACTCGAAACTGGACGCTTTCTTTTATAACATCAGCGCCATCTATTGCGAAGGAGTGAATTCATATAAAAAAGATAGTATACTACCTATCTAATGACCTTTGGTTCATCGATCCTCTAATAATACGGCACAGGATTTTGCCAAGCTCGTATCGATGTTCCCATTTGCCATTCAGATCGTCATTGCTTCCTAGACATGTACACAGAAGGCAGTCACTAGTAACTCTTCTTTATTCGAGTGATATGAGATGCTCCGCCTAATGCGAAATTCAATTTTTCTTGGATCGTTCGCTACTATATCTGTCCTGGCACTATACCGTGAGCTGAGAAATGCCTTAGTGCAAAGTTCTTATGCTGTAATCCAGACCGAACATTTTTCATTGCGTTTTTCTGTTCAATAAATGCACCGAAAAAAATGAAAATTCGGACGCTCGGTACACCGGTGCTAGTTGAGAAAAGTTGCAAGCCTTAACCGATTGGCATGGACTGCTGCTGACACAGCTGCAGTTGACAAAAAAATAAAAATAAAGAGAGAGAAAAGAAAAAGACACTCACATGTTATTTTTTTCCCTACGCCTGCCATGTAGAAAATGATGACGTTCATCTTGCTTCCGATTCCCTTTCCGGTTTAATCCGTAGAGCATAAAATAATGAGATGTCTTCTGAGGAGCGCACGTCAGGGACAAGATATTTCGCTTTCGCGTTCCGCCGTCGCCGTCATCGATCACGCTATTAATATTTCTGCGGAAACAAAGCGTCGAGACGAGAGTTCTGTCGCTCTTACTTTCTTTTTTTGCCAAACCAGGTGCTGCGAAAACGCATTGCATGGCAAAGAAGAACGCTGTCGAAATGTCGTAGCGTAGGCGGCGTCACGCTTCTAAGGCCATGCGGCAGCTGCGTAGATTGCAGCAGTCAAACGGCAGTGCGACACATCTTCCGACAGCTATGTCTCCATCTCTGCTTCACAAGCTGCCGATCGAGACTGCGGCGTGGCGGATAGAATCTCGGCGGCCTTTTTTTTATGTTTAGTGTTAATGCAAGAAATATGAAAGCATACAAAAATACGCCTCTGCGATGGAATGTCGGCATTTTAGGAGAGATTCGTCTCATGTACTGCTACGTATAAGTATATAAATTCATTTCTAAGTGCTAGAAAGCCATAGTGTTTTTTACTACATTCGTGATATGCCGCGACACATTCAGATATAGATTTTGTAGGGCTCAACAGGAACTGCGAAAAAGTGAGAGAAAATATTTAATGAGAAATATAACTGCCAAATGATGTTCCCTTTAAACTCTTCGATATGTGTCGTCTTGCTCTCTTCAGCTTCCTTCTGACACTAGAATGGCCGGAAATTTACAGACGAAGATATCACATGAAATAGTTCAACCACTAAACATAAGACATTGAATACAGTTTAAGAGTCGCTACATACAAAGTTCACGTTCGCATCACGTGCACAAAAGTAAAAACTGAAAGAAAAAAGGCAGCCCCAGCGTGGAACGTTTGTAAAGGCTGCGAAATTGGCTGCGCGTATACCTTCTCAAATGATCCACTTTGCCTCAGTTTGACTTTTGACAATGTGGCTCGCGTAAGTGAATATAGTATTTCACTGCCGCCCATAAGGGTACGGTTTAGGTATCCACCAGATAGGGAAATACTTAAGCCAGTAAACGCCCGTAGGCGCTCGGGGACCCTCGATTGCCATAAACATTTCTAAATGCGAAGCATTTCTTAGCAAACTTCGGCGACTTTGAGCGTATCTATCTATCTATCTATCTATCTATCTATCTATCTATCTATCTATCTATCTATCTATCTATCTATCTATCTATCTATCTATCTATCTATCTATCTATCTATCTATCTATCTATCTATCTATCTATCTATCTATCTATCTATCTATCTATCTATCTATCTATCTATTTGTGTATCAACCTACGTCTTTTAGCTCTCCTGGCCGTTTCGATAATGGTATCGATACCAAACTTGATATGGCATGACATGACCGTATGACAAGCATAAGAGACTACTCATAGCATGAAAATCATGATATGTATGGATAAGTATTATTGTCATAATTTACATTACATGGTCTTGCTGCTCTTTCGGTGGTTTCATTCACATGGCATGTTGCAAAACTGGTATGGTATGGCATGATTGCATGCCGAATGCAAGCGACAGACCCTAACATGAAAATCATGACATGCGTGTCATGCAGCAACATGACTACATGCCACGCTCGTGATGCGCTGGTGGTGGTTTCGCTAGCTTCCCCTAAACCAAATTCGGTATTACGGGACGTGAATGAATGGCGAAGGTATGATACGGGTGCACACATAATAAACATGAGATGCGTGTCATGTAACAACAAGACTACATGCTACTCTCATGATGCGCTCGCGGCCGTTTCGCTAGCTTCCCATGTACCAAACTCGGTATTACGTGACGCGAACAGACGAGATAGCTAAATGACACATCCAAGCATGATAATCACGACATGCGTGTCATGTATCAACATGACTACATGCCACACTGACGATGCGCTTGCGGCCGTTTCGCTAGCTTCACATACACCAAATTTTATATGGCCTGACGCCAATGGATGACGAAGGTATGTGACTGGTGCAAACATGATAATCATCATATGCATGTCATGTGAGAGCATCACTACATGCCCCTATCAACGCGCCAATACATTTCGATGTGACGCGGTGCGCGTGCTCACCAGCGCTCATTTCGTCGCATCACGCCGGCGTTGCCCCGCCAGGCGCCGGTCCTGCCATATACTCGGGGGAAGGCGCAAGTGATTATAAATAAAAAGAAGAGAAAAGTGAGCCCCGTAACTGTCTCTCAGGGGGAGGACACCTCAAAAGTAGCTCACGATGGGTTTGGGCAAAGGAGGGATTCAAAGGATAGGATAAAAGGTAAAGAGGTATAGATAGAGGAAGGAGAGAGCAAGGCGCAGGAAAAGCGAACGACGGAAGTGAGGAGAAGATAGGAAAGATGGAGACGGTCGCAGTAGTCCGAGGACGGGGCACCACTGGCGAGAGCTCTTGTCGGCGACCGGAGATGGCATAGGGCTACGGGTTAGCTCTACGGCATCTCCTGTAGTCGTCGTCATCGGAGACGACGAAGAACCCGTAGGAAGTGGCGTATGAGCAACCCAGTCGGCCAGAGTTGCACTGTCGTCGGAGATCGCGAGGCCACAACCGGTCGGCACGGGAGGAGGAAGTAGCAACAAAAGGGAGAAGGCAGGGAGGTTAACCAGAAAGGCATCCGGTTGGCTACCCTACACTGGGGGATTAGGGAAGGGGACAAGAAAGATGAGAAAGATGGAAGAGAGGGAAAAGAAAACAAAAAGGGGGGGGGGGGGGAGACTGACAGTAATTTCACTGCAGCGTGTAGAAGTCTACCGCATGTCAGAGGCGTTCACACAAGCCTGTCTTTCTCAGGAAACACAGCAGGGCTTTCACTGCCTTGTGGGCTGTCGAGGCATGTGGACATTGCTGTAATAGCACCTGCACAGAAAGAGGTCGATCATCCAGTCCCCGCATTGCGTTGGCAAGTACTTGTCTATCTGAGGCAAATCGAGGACAATGGCACAGCAGGTGTTCGATATTTTCGTTGGTGCCGCGAACATCGCACGCCGCACTGTCAGTAATTCTGATTAACGTGGTATAAGCTTTCGTAAAAGCAACTCCCAGCCAAGTGTGATAGAGAAGCGAAGCTGCACATTGATGTAGGCCGGGTGGAGGCCGGAGTTGTAGTGAAGGGTCGAGCTCGTGCAGTCTTGTACGTCGTATGCTTGGTGTGTTCCACTCAGTCAGTGTGAGACTGCGGGCCAGTTGACGTATCTGCCTCACCGCATCCGCTCTTGAAAGCGGAATTGGAACGCTGTTTGCTTTTTTATGTAACGTGCGAGCAGCATGATCTGCAGAATCATTGCTGCCTATACCACAATGCCCAGGTAACCGCTGAAAGACGATGTCGTGGCCTTTTTGTATTAAAAGGTGGTGAAATTTCACGGTTTGGTAGGTCAACTGGTCGTGGCATCCGCGTCGAAGAACTGATATCAGACATTGTAACGCTGGTTTCGAGTCAGAAAACGCAGCCCATTTACCTGGTCTTTCTTCCGAGTTGATGAGTTCCAGTGCATTGCGCAAAGCCCCGAGTTCTGCCGTCGCTGACATTGTCACATGTGAAGTCTTAAAGCAGTGAGTTACCCCTTGTGCTGGTATAACCACTGCTCCACTTGAACTAGGCGGCGTAGTAGAGCCATCCGTGTAAATGTACACGTGGTTACTGTAGTTTTGTTCTAGTAGGAATAGACTCAGTTGTTTCAGGGCATCTGTCGGTAAGTCCGATTTTCTCCTCATACCTGGAATCATTAAATGAACTCGTGGCCGGCTCAAGCTCCAAGGAGAAAGCAATGGCTTTGATACAGGTGCGTACATATCAGTAAACGATGAACGATGCTTGTAGACAGTAGCGCCGTATGTGGTGCGGGGCCTTTCAGCAGCTAGGCTCACCAGGTGGTGAGAAAGGGTCCTGGCATAATGCCTGAGGTGCATGCGCATTGTCTCGGTAATATTATGCGTCTTTATCGAGTGATTTTGAGCGATGGCAATGGTTTCAGCCGTTGAAGCACTGCGGGGTAATCCAAGGCATATATTAAGTGCTTGGGCTTGAATGTTTTCAATTGCGCGCAGGTTGGTCTTGCCGGTAGCACGGAATCCAGCGAGCGAGTGCCATGTACTCGCAGGCGCGTGCGTTGGTTTGAAGCATGCGCGTTTCAACGCATCTGGCGTCCCTCTGTCACGAAAAAAGGGAGACGCAGTGTTGTCTGGGTAACGCATCGGTGCGAAATGCAGCATGTCGCATTTCGCGCTGGTTGCCGTCAAGCCGCGCCGACAGACGCTGGTCGCGCCTGGTGTCAGACTATAAAGTGCTCGCGTTTTGTTAACGTAGTGTCAGTGTGCCCAAAGTGCGGGCACGTCAACGCTACTTAGCAGTATATTGGGCCCTTAATTATGCGCTCGCGGCTGTTTTGCTAGCTGCATATATACCGAATTTAGTGTACTTGATGTCAATGGATGACGGAATATATGACTGGTGCAAACATGATAATCCCGACACGTGTGTCATTGAAGAGCATGACAACATAATACGTTCATAGCGTACTCGCTGCCGTTTCGCTTGCTCTACATATACTAAATTTGGTATCACGTGAAGTGAATGGATGACCAAGGTAAACGACACATCCAAGCATGATAATCATGACACCGAAGCCATGTACGGCATAATTTACCTCCACCTCATGACGTTGTGCTGATTTTAAAGTGACATATCAACATTTCTCATTCGTGCTTCGCATATCATCGATTCCCAACAGTACGTGGGATATGTCAATTTCCATTGCGATAGCAATTAGATAGATACTCACGGCTGGATTTTGCCGCTGGCGTCGCCGTCACCGTCACTCACCATATATGCATACGTATCAATGCGTATGAAAATGCAAGAAAGAAAATAAAAACCCAGAAAAACATTCCGGCGCGTGGAATCAAAATTGAGCGCTCTGAATCGTAAGTGCGAGGAGTTAACCACTGAGCCACCGAAGAGCACATCCTTCACCGTTCAAACGGCAAGCTATTTATATCTACCACTTACCGCTGCTGACGGGCATTTCGGGGGGGGGGGGGGTATCATATTTTCAGCGTTAACAACAAGATGGCGCATTGAGGGTGCGCCTCCACATTGCGTGGCGGCGCAGCTGTAATGTCCCACGCTTATTCGGCGTCACTTAGAGTAGGGGAGCGACGCTCCCTCGCGCGCCTTTATCTCGTGGTGGGAAGGAGGGGAACGTCGTACGTCTTGGTTGGCCTCGGGCTTTACTTGGAACGATTCGCTTTTAGCCAGCGGGCGCACAAAGGTCACTGCAATGACATTTTTCATTTGCTAAATGAGCGCGCTTTTCAGGCACAGCGTACTAATGACTGTGACGCTTATTCGCGTTCATCGGTACCTGTGAGTATGTCTTGTGCGTCATTTGTGCGTAAGAAACGCGGGGCACGTTTCGGTATGCTTTCCAATCTGCGCGTGACCTTCCGATTTGTTGCCATCGCATTCATTGCTTCGCCTTTGCGGCAAAACTGTGACTTTTTTTAATGTTATATGAAACATTTTATGCATCCCCACGAAGAACTTCTAACGCCATATGCTTCTCGAGTTTTTGGTATCCTATGCCTCGTGACCAGGTGCTAATATTTCACCCTGTTTAAATGACTTTTGATAATGACGAGTGCGTGGCTAATCAAGTTGCTTCGTTCATAATTTATACACACTAGACATACTTCGTCCGATCGTCAAGTACAGCGACGAAATACGGCTTTTGCTTCAACTACGTCATGTAAGAACCTCGTAGAAAACGTAGTTTTCACAGGCAGAGAGCGTATATAGTTAAATATGTGCATGCCTAATTTTGACAACCTTTAACAAAGAACATAATATTTTTTTGGCTTTCTGCTAGGGCCGTGCTCGACTGTTGACCCGAGTGTTGCACGTTGGATCTCGGGCGGTGACATTCGCGTTTCGATGAAGACTTCATGTAGAGGTCCGCGTCCTTCACAATGACACAGTTTATAATATTAGATGGTTAAAAATTATGGAGGCAACCACTACGGCGATTTTCATTGTCATATTGTGGTTGAGGCAAGTAAAGCCCCTCAAGCTATTACTGTAATTTTAATAAGTACCCTGCTATTTCATGTACTCATGCTTTCGCATCATATGAGTTGCACGTAGTTACACGGCACTATAGCAAGGAGCTTCAATATTTAGTACATGCACACGACATGACTCATGACGTAGTGTGATCAAGTGTGCTTGAGAAACGTATTTCTTGAAAACGTTGAACTGTTCGACATGCATGAAAAAATTGCGGCTTTCGCACTGTATTGATGAATTTTGACACTGTTATTTCTGGGCTGCTAAATATTCACCTATTTACCGCCGCATTTGCTATCCCGATGGAGGCAGGCTACTTTTGTCTGCTTTGATTTGTACTATGCTGAAGCGAAGAGTACATTTAATTGGGGTTTGCGTGGATTAGTTCAGGGATGCGCAAGGAACAACCGTCCTGCTGAATTATTCTTGCATTAAGCAAACATAAATCACCTCACTGCACAATGTCATATCAAGGTCTATTGAAACAGGTCACGAAATTTCTGGTGAAAAGCAGTTCCGAAGCTATTGCCAGTGACACCAGCTTGGGAAGTTATGGGGGCCGCGATTGATGCGCGAATATGAGTGGAGAAAACAAACACTGGTATTGAAAAACCGAGTCCGATAGAAAGTCAAAGCAATCACTATGTTTTATAAATGACATTTTCCTCCCAGCAATATTATGCAAGTGTAATGAGAAAATAATTCATGAGTTTTTTGTTACTACCAAAAATGTGTTTTTATAGCGCAGTCTGCCCATTATAATATTATCCAGTGCAGCTCTTGCACTACATGAAAAGGCACGGTCGTGAAATTCGTCCGTGATGACGCACCCCCTCACGTATTTCAGTGTTCCTCACTTGCTTGCCTTCTCTGCTGTGCGCCCTGAAGTCCTTTAGACAAGGGGACATCTTTCGGAAAGGCGTTCGGGCGCAGTGACACACGACAAAGGAGTAACTCCTTTCCGTCAAAGATCCTTTTCGCAAAAGCAGATCCCGCATCTACTTTTCTGGCAGGAAGGGAGTGCTCTCGCATACAGTGTGCATAATTTATCAATAGAAGAAAACGTGTCGCAACACTGCGGTGCCCTGTCAGTATTTTTTTGCGCTGAGAAAATGTTTTCATTTTCAGCAGCAGTGCGATTTGTTGAAAAGTGAAGGCCTTTAGTCTGTCCATACTCTCAAACGCCTGCATTACGTCACTAGCGCGATCATGTTAGGGTTGGCAGCGGCAGTTGCTGTGTCGGCGACGTAGTATCATGTAACAATGGAGTCGGCTCAGTCGGTGAAGAAAAAACCGCGCGTCCAGTGGACTGAAAAGGAGACCTGGGCGCTGATAAAGCTATGGGAGGACCATTTGGACGCCTTGCGAGGGCAAAAGCACAACGGTGGAGTGTACAAGGCGATTGCCGAGAGCCTCACCGACTCCGGTATTCCCCGTACACGGGCGCAAGTGTGTTAAGATCGGATCAACTGTTGCTTTATCTCTGTCTCTGCGCTGAGACATCGCAGGACCACGATGAAACGCGGCACGCCGTCACTGACCCAGCTGGACGCAGCCATGTAAAAAGCACGGCAAAAAACAAAAACAGCAAAACACCGACTGTTCATAGTTGCCAGACAAACTTAAGTTGCTGCTAAAAACGCAGAAAAGCGAAAGAAAATTACAGGTATGCGCATTATAGGCCACCAGACAATAAAAAAAAAACGGTTTTATGCTCCGGCGTCGCTGAATGTGATGTACATGCGCAGATTCTTTTCAATATTTTTAATCTTGCTGCTTCCACAAACAGCGCCATTTTTTCTGCAGCGTTCTTCTGAGGCACCGCCTAAAGCAGTAGTCCGGTGCCGTGTGTCATCAGCGCCACTCCTTTCTGCAAATGGTCCCCTTAGGCGACAAAAGGGGTTTACTTCAAAGTACTTTACTTTTGCCCGTGTGTCACGGGTATAAAAGTTTAAAGAATAATTTTCCTTGTAAAACAGATGCAAAGGGATCGGTAGTACATTCAATTATCACTATCTGGTCGTAAGTTCGTATTAGATTAGCTGGCGTCGGTTTGAAGCGCACTCGTGGAGGGCTCGCCGGTGATTGAATTAGCGCGAACCCTTAGCGATAAGTGCCTATGAGAAGTAATTTGATACCAAATTTCACGCTGGCGCACACAAAAAGACGACACTTGTTCACCAGCTATTGCGTCACATTTGCTTTGCTCTTTGCTATCCCAGAAGCGTTTCCTCCTCACAGAAATGGCGCTAAGCCTCATGGGCAGCTGATAAGGTGCGATTTTCTGAACGTATGGACTTCTATGTAGCCTTCGCTACCAATTGTATCTACTTTGGTAATCTTCTACAATTTAGAAGGACTTGAGCAAGCGCATCACCAGTGCGAAAGTAAACTTGACGCTTTGTCACTTGTTTGAAACCATTCCAAAGGGGTTGCGGATCGATGCATTCAACAAATTATACGAATCAGCCATAATGTTATTTCTATCTGTGTGCTCAAAATGAATCTGCGAGTGTGTAGGTGAGTGTTTACAATTCTCTTTCACCTGTTTTGTTGGTGTCATGCACCTAAGAAAAAAATATGAATTGAGAAAAACAAATAGACGATACCTATGAAACATTGAGCAACGTGCCAATCAAGCCACACCTCCACGAATAACTTTATACAGCTGTGTAGAAAGCATAATTTATTTCAGAAGCATCCTGCTACACCTCTAGAATACCCATGTTTGCAGAAATACCACAGTTTCTAAACGATGAGCCATGCCGAGGTGGGGAGCACGAACTATGCTCCAGTCGCCAGACGGCTTCCTGCTCATTTTAATGCTACGTGAACAGTCTAAGAATATGCAAAATTACGTTACTTTGTTCAACGCCAAGGTAATTTTTTGTGCATTTTTTTGTCAACTTCCGGCATGAGAATCAATACTGTAGAAACGCACGCCATACGTAACAGTCGACCAATCTACATATAGAACTTTTGCGTCAAATATTATAAGTTCTAATCATCGTCTGTCTAGCGTGCCTTTCCTTGCGTTACGAGAGTCATGTGCGGTATCAGCGCCACAGAGGATTCATGACAGGGTATTCACGTACGTTGAGTTTTCAATAAAGGAAACACAAGCAAGCCAAATCATGAACATTTGTATGGTTTGAAAGAGAGTCTGCATTCAATATCCTTTTTAAGAGCGTAATATATGCTCCAATAATATAATTGCTTGCGTATTTATTGACTGATTTGTTTTGCCAATTTATTTGTGTTGTAAAGCAAAATTTTAAAAAGTACTTTGTAGGTGCGAATTCCTGTGACATTCAGGTCTGAACTACACGGTCAATACAAATTTGATTGGGGAGCATAATGCGTAAATCTGAGAAAATGTCAAATCCCGTCCATTGATTTAGTACATGTGTTGACTGTGTGAGTCGAAAAAAAAAAGTATTGAACAGCGATCTTGAACTATGAACGCTGATAGCACAGGCGTAAAAAAGGAAGGAGGAGTGGAAGGGTTATATTTATTAACAGAGAGCTGAAGTAAAAAAAAAAACCCGAAGGATAATGCTCCACGGAGCTGTGGAGATATCGTATCTATAGAGGTGCAAAGTTGAGCTAGTTAAGTATTCACTTTGAAAAACTGGGCGGGCAAGCACGTTCACGGGAGGAAAATGAAGTAAGCCAAACGGCAATAAATGGAAAGGCGCCTAGCAGTGGCAACCCTCCTCCCAAAACATTTAGCACGGCTCTGTGCATACAAATATGCATTCATGCGTATATAAAAACACGCGGACCGGCGTACGTGCAATTGTTCCGGACTCTCTCTCTCCATCACCCGAAATAAAATCCTAGCTACGCCCCGCGTCTACAGGCTGCGTAGCAGCCCGAAATGTCGTCCCATTATGCCGGGACGCATATCTGTACCGAGCGGAACTTTGAACGGAGACGAGCATGTTTGTAGTACTGCGATACCGTAACACTGACAGCACCAAGCAGTGGTGAAAAAAAAAAAAGAAGTAGCTGTTCTTTACCTGGTGGAGTAAGATCCAAGCGGTGTCGTAACTGGAGGAATTCTCACCCGCGCGGACAGCTAAAGCTTGTCCCACCTTAAAGCAAAAGCACACACACGCGCACGAGCCCGGACGCAATTAAAAGCCACTCTGTCCTACCCGTGGCCGTATGAAGACATCCAGGGCGAAACACTACAGGAACCATAATCTTCGAGCACTTCCGGCTGCACGACGCATTCTTCTTGTCGGAGCGGAGTCGTGGCTTTGCGTGCTTAGTGAGCCAGCACGAACACGCTAAACGGTTTGTGACGGGCAGCGCGGTTCTTTTGTCGCTGCAGCAGCCGATCCCTAACGCAAAAGTGCGCGCTCGCTGCTTCAGAAATGAGTCGCGTCGACTCGAAGACGACGTCTGTCCTTAGTGCCGCGTGAAAGAACAAGTGCACTGGCGAAGACGCGCAGCTGAGTTTCAGCCGCCCGTCGAATAAGCGAAGGGAGAGAAAAAGACGGCGACAGCCAACCACGGAGATTTCGCAAACACTGCGCGGGGCTTTGCGCTTCCCCGCCTCCTCTCCCTTTTTTCATCTCTCGACGTTGTCATTTGCAGCTGCGTCGGTAAATCTTTCAGAAATTTCGACCCTTCTTCTCGTCCAATGCCATCCCCCTCTCGAATTCGTATCTTCGCTTTTCAATCTTTACACTCTTTAGCTCATCGCGGCAGTGCTTGTGTTCTCCGAGCGCCATTTTCTTTGCTCTGTTTTAGTCGTTCCCGTCGGGATCAGCAAAGCACACACTGAGACGCCGTAAATGACGTGCATTGCACTACGACCATTTCTCTCTCTCTCCCTGTCTCGTAAGGCAGGTATCCTCTCCACGCGTTTATTTTAAAGCTGGAGTCGCCATGCTTGCTTGTTCTGTTCGTCAGACGAAGACTTGCTGACGTGTTTTCTGTTATTCGGGAGTGAACTTTCAATGGCAGGATAATTACGTGTGTCTGTCAAAGGAATGACAGTATTTCTTCAATTATCAAATTATTATCGTTTGTGCTGCTGTTTTTCACTGAAATCTTAGCTTGAAAAATGCAGATCCTTAGGATAAGTATAGTTGTGTTCATAACTCGAAGTTTACGTCACCTTTAAATGCCACGAGCTTGAGAATTGTTGGTTAACACACATGCTGGAGAGACCGATTGCAGACAGATGGTGTCATTAGCCGGAAGAAAGAGCTTTTATAAAGCGAATGAAAGTATTGACTGGTCAGCGGTTCTGACGAGCAACACACCATTAGATGATTGGTGCAAAAATGAAATGATTGGTTGGTCCTAACCTTATGCAGTATTACATTAGTAGAGTCCTGTGTAAAGAAGGAAAAAATATACTCACATAAATATATAACCAATCAGACGTATAGCAGGAAACAGGCGACCGTAAAAAGTTGTGAATAACTGCTAGTTGTCATGACAATATTTTGAAGGGAGTTCAATGAACAGCAACTACCCCCTTATTATAACATATAGGCTTTTACTTGCTGAAACCATGACGTGATTTAGAGGCACTCCATAGGAGAGGGCTCCGGAAATTTTGACCTGGTGTTCTTTTAAGTTGCAGTGACACCGCGAAGTGCGCTGGCCTCTAGCGCTTTGCCTTAAAATAAATGCAATTAGCGTGACTGGCTTCCCACCCAGTATACTTTCGGGTCGGCAGCTGATCCTTTACATGACGCTGCACACCGATGCGGACTGTAACGACCACCATCCCCATTGCAAACGAACAGGAACAGTTGGTCTACTTGGCGCATATTCATCTCTTGTGGTTTTCTCGCGCATCGATGCACAGCCGGATGTACTGTACGTACATCTATACACCGAGCATAATGTGCATGTATATGCCTGTAACGCTGTTTACTGTGGCTGTGGCAACATCAGGGGGTAGATATTCGATGGCAATAGGCATACGCGGGTGTACATGGGCCACTGAATTCACTATGTCAAAAGACATTAATCACTGGTTAGGCTTTTCGTATATGGTTCTTCTGCGCTGACTTTGCAACGTGCTCTCCTGCAGCTGACAAATATCGTAAGTTCAATTTCGATATAGCGGCAGCTGTACACCATTGTAGGTGTAGTGCACCAATGATCGCACACCACGTACTCACTTATTATGAGAAAACTTCTCGGCATTCGAAATCTAAGCATGTTCCCCTAGCTATATACTGGTCTTGTGTCCGCCTCGGTTATTTTTCTTGTGTTCAATAGTGCTGCGTTGCAGCGTGCTTGCATAGGCGCGAGCATGCCCACTAGGGGGAAGGCGGTCAAGTTTATTCGCAGCGTCCTTCTCTCCTCAATGATCGAACGCGAAAGATTGCGATGTTTGGCATGTGTGCTTGTGTTGTTTCACAAAGTATGCGTGTTTGCGTGTTTACATTTCAAGTACTACTGCTTGTTCGTTTATTTCTTGTGTTATATGATCGGTCCATAGAAGCGCTAAGTAGCCGGCTCTGTATTTATTGCTCACACCTCTTTCTGCACCATATCAGACAAAAACGAAAATTCCTTCCTGACATATGGGTCTAGTCAGGAGTTCGATGTATATGCATCTCATATTCTTCCTTCCGGACCACATAAAAGTCTTTTCTCTCTCTCTTCGCAAGAGGTGTGAAAATGTAAATCAAGGGAGTGGTGAAAGAAAATTTGTGAAACACTGTTTTTTGCCCTAATCAACAGCTACTGACTCGTTAGTTGAGGCAAGGAAACTCATTTGCCCCAGAACGAGACTAGTGCGCATGTATATGCTCGTAATTATTATAGTTATAAAATTATATGCTACCATTGTATAATTAAATGCTCGTAATACTGATATGCTCCTAGTCGAAACTGCCTTTGTTGCGACAGAAGATAGTTTCGATTTCGGATACCACTCGGGGATCGCATGACGTAGTCTGTCCGCTTGTCAACAAATACTAATCAGGTGATCACGACAGCCCGTGGCCAGCTCCTGCCATGTTGTCAGCGCTTCTGTTTGGTCTGCTGTGTTGAGTGTTGCGAGTGCTCGTTTCTTTGATGTTCAAACTACGTTTCTTAGCCAGTGCTTTGATGGACGAAGTAGCTACGAGCAGTGCAAAAATCAATCAGGCAAGTTTTCCGGATCTCGGCCGTGACAAAGATTTTGTTCTTGTCGTCATCATTCAAATGAAGTGACACTCTTCATGAGGCTGAGACATTCTCTCTCCGATCATTTGTAAAGTAGTGGGTTGAGAAGTGACGCAGGAAGCAGTAAAATCAAAACATTGCCGTTCTGTAGTAATGTTTATGTGTAACATGCTAGTGACGTGATGCATGCTTCAATGAGTCTGACTCGTACTTACACTGGGCGACGCATCTCAAGACATACGAATTCCACTGACACACCTCGGAGTACCGAAACAGGTATCTGTCAACAACGCAATGAAATCGGGGCAGTAGATAGCTTTAGGACTTCCCAACGTTTGCTTACACCCGGTAACCATAGCTTTGACAGTTTCATCAGCAGCAGGACCCGCGGATAGTTCAGTAGGGTCGAGAGCTGGGCTAGTTGGTGAGACATAATTTAACCATATGGTGTAATAGCGCAATTTTCACGGGGACGAAGAGGACAAGAACACACGACACTCGCTACACTCGCAACTAATTTTATTTCAGAAGCAGCACTTCATATATAACCCATAACCCTAGCGACACAGAAAAGAACTACGAACATTGAATCATTGCCAACAGAAGCTTTTGCGCAGACTCAAGTGATAGTACACGGCAGTTACGCTTACACTCTAAGATGACATAACGAAAACAGCCCTGGGTAACATCAAATCAAAAAAACCAAAAAATTTTGCGGGAATTCACACGTCTTTGAAACAAAATTTTGAAACGACAAAAAGGAGAGTATGACACATGCAAACACTGATCTCAATTAAGTCCTTCGAGGTAGCTGGTTTCTCGGTCACTTAACGAAACCGATGACTGACTAATGCATCCTTCTTTTCTTTTTTTAATGTGGAAGGCTTCGACAATTTCTCTGGTTAGTTGGTTTCCATGACGGAAGACTACGGTTGTGTCACTGAACAGTGGTGAGCAGCCACACTGGGAACAGTGTCTCTTTATGTGAGAATGAATGTCAGTTCTTAATGATCGCTTGTGTTCTAAAAGTCGGGTGTTCAAACATCGACCCGTCTGGCCGATGTATACCTTTCCACACGTTAGCGGCAAGCAATACACGACTGATAGGCTACACTTAACAAACTTTGTTGTGTGATTTACCGTACAACTACCAGCATTAGTGTTTACTGCTATGGAAACTTTACGGTCTAGTTTGGAACATATTTTACTAAGCTTGTTGTGTGCCGAAAAAACTAGTTCTAGGCCATAGCGATTACCTACGTTTTTTAAGTTATGGGCAATCTTGTGCGCATATGGAACTGACACTATGTTCTTCCTGTTTTCGCTTGAGTCTGCGCAAAAGCTTCTGTTGGCAATGATTCAATGTTCGTAGTTCTTTTCTGTGTCGCTAGGGTTATGGGTTATATATGAAGTGCTGCTTCTGAAATAAAATTAGTTGCGAGTGTAGCGAGTGTCGTGTGTTCTTGTCCTCTTCGTCCCCGTGAAAATTGCGCTACTACACCATATGGTTAAATGAGGACCCGCGGAGCCGGCACTGGCATCTTGTGGTGTTTTGTCCGGTTACAATATTTTTCTGTTTCATAGTCAGCTCGCCGTTTTTGTAAAAAAAAAGGATGCGTGTACTGTGAGGGGCTAATTATTTACTGTTGATGCATTGCACAGAGCAATAAACGGGTAAATCGCTAATATGTTACGTTTTTCAGGTCTCTGGTTAAGCTCTGCGTCCTCAGGTGTTGCTACCAGCATCGTCCATCTAAAGTCCCTTGCTTTAAGTCCATCTAGTGGGCCTTCATGTGTGCGCCACCATCATGTTTTAGGGTGGTGACAACTTCGATCATGGTTGCTTACAACTGGCTAAAACTGTTAAATTGTTGGCGTATAAGACTATTGTTAGACCAACGCTGGAGTACGCAGCTATCATCTGGGATCCCCATACTAAAACTGAAATTAACAAACTTGAACGAGTACAAAGATTGGCCGCGAGGTTTATTTATTCAAATTACATGAGAACACATTGATTTGATGATTGATATGTGGGGTTTAACGTCCCAAAACCACTATATGATTATGAGAGACGCCGTAGTGGAGGGCTCCGGAAATTTAGACCACCTGGGGTTCTTTAACGTGCACCCAAATCTGAGCACACGGGCCTACAACATTTCCGCCTCCATCGGAAATGCAGCCGCCGCAGCCGGGATTCGAACCCGCGCCCTGCGGGTCAGCAGCCGAGTACCTTAGCCACTAGACCACCGCGGCGGGGCTACATGAGAACACAGTCTGTATCACTTTTGCTTGCTAGGGCTGACCTTCAATCGTTAGCTACACGTAGAAAAATAGCTCGCTTAAAATTTATTTATGACCTGTATCATAAGAACTACAAGCTGGATCCCAGTGTATACCTGCGCCCCCCAGGACGAGTGTCGGCTCGTACCAATCACTCATTTTCTGTCCAAGCTTATGTACCGCGGGTGGATGTACTTAAGTTTTCGTTTCTGGTGCGATCTATTGTTGACTGGAATGCGCTCCCTCCCGAGGTACTTACAGGATGTAGATCCTCACAGGATTTTCAACGACGGCTGGACTTGTTTTTTGCCTAACATTGTTTGTGTATTGTTCACCTGTTCACCTCCCACCCCTGCTACAGCCCGCAAGGGCTAGCAGTATTGTAAATAAATAAATAAAGAAATAAAAGACAGGGAGGTCAACCAGACGCATGTCCGGTTTGCTACACTGCACTGTGGGAAGGGGTGAAAGCATGATAACGACGCCGTGTTACGTTTTTCGTAACATGTGGACATGCAGATATGTGCCCGAGGGTGGCCATTGGTATGCGGGGATGTGCCACAGGTTACGTTCTACGACATCGGGTCACACAAGCCATGCCAAACGTTAGAATAGAACGTTAGATAGAACGACTCAAAGAGATAAGAAGAAAGAAAAAGGCGAGAGAAGAAAAGGGAAGACGTAGGGAAAACACACAGTGTAAGTGGTAGTGTTAAATCGACACAAAAAGGAGAGTGATAAGAGAGCCATAGAGCACGAGCGAAATAGAATGAAAGGAAGTCAGATAAAGAAACCAAGAAAGGGGGAGATATAAAGAAAGAAAGAAAGAAAGAAAGAAAGAAAGAAAGAAAGAAAGAATAGAAAGAGAGAGGGGGACAGGGATGAAGGTAGAAAAAGTGAGAGGAGATACAAAAGTTATTCAAAGAACAGGAAGAGAGAAAATAAAGAGAGAAAGCTATCGGAATGAACAGAGACAAAAAATAACATGGTTGTTCCATCCGTCATAAGAATGAGTAATACCTGAAGGTAATAAGTCTTCTTATCGAAGTAACTGAATGTTTACTGAGAGCTTGCGTATGGTCAATTGGTGTTTGACAGGTATATGCATCCACGTTGCGACTTAGTCATACATCTCCATCCCGTCGGCTAACGTTCATCATTAATAAACCCCTGTTGTCGCAGATGTCTGGGATTAATGTAGCACCACAAGCATTACCGTTAACTAGCTATAATGGTTAGTCAACAGTGAAAGCGGAACCAGAAAAAAAAAGATTTGACAACTATAACAGCGTTACTCATTGAATGCCGAACTTCGGCTAAGGTCGGCTGCTCACGGCATGGTGAAGTCATTGAACACCACGGCCCTCAGGGAGAAGCGCAACGCCCGTCATGTTCTCCTTTTGGCAGGATGCGATGTTTAGTGGGGCGAGCATAAGTGGAGAACGTGGATTCACAGCCAGGTGACGCAGAGTTGCTCTTTTTTTAGCATGAAAGTGTTTTATGCCGGTGGCCACCACGGCTCCAGTGACGTATTTCTGTCACGGATAAGATGTTGAAATACATACAGAAATGATTGCAAAGAAAAAAGCGAAATGTCAAAGCAGCGTGCTATCGAACAGCAGAACGTGGCGCTAACCACTACGCCACAGCACGCACGTAACCACTTCAAGCCATTCATATACATCACACACCATTTTGCAGTCCTCAAAGCTTCGCAGATGCAGCGCGTTTTCGTCATTAGCAGCGAGATGGCGCGACGAGCGCGCGTTGGGCCTGCTCGTCGTCGCCTTTCGCGTTTCGAAGAGCACCGCATCCACGAAGCGTGGTCTCTGCTGCGCGTGCGCTTATAGACTCGTGTTTCGAGAAGAGCACAAAGGTCACTTCTCTCGCGGCCATGGCCGCATTTACGAAAGGAGCAAGAACGAATTGCGACAGTTATTCGCGCTTGTCCTGTGTATACTCGTGCGCTAGTTTAGTGTGGCTTTTTGCTTTTGTGTGTTGATAGACCGCACTTCAAGTTTCGAGCTGTACAATTATTTGTTCGCGGTCGCCCTGTGCATGCTCATGTCTTGTGTGCTTTCTCCTTGAGCGGCGGGTTTCAAGTTATGAGCCGCTGCCGCTTGCCGTTGTTCGCGTGACTTCGCGATTTCTCGGTTTACATTCACTCATTCAACATTGTGACGAATTAATGCGCAATAAACACTAAACTACTTCTCAAATGACTTGTTTTATTTTCGTGTTTTACTGATTCCCATAAAGAAGAATCAACATTTTTTTTATATAAATGGATGCTATGAGTGACGCTGACGCTTGGAGTAAGGTCGCCACCTGGTGGTGGTGGTGGTGGGGGGGTTGTTACCGCATTTACAAAACTGCACTCCTCTTGGAAACGTGCCGAATAAAATGGGCACTTAGAAATGACGCCTTGAAGGAACTAATCGTCGATGCCATGGTCTCGTTACATTACTCCGCTTTACCCAAGAACGCTGCGATAGGACAGTGGCGCGTATAAATGGCGTATTTTTAAAGGCGTATCAACAAAGCATGCAACCAAGGCGCAGCGGATAACGCGCCCAGCATCTGTTGGCGCGGTACCAGCGGCCATGGGTTTGAATCTTTTTACCTCAACGTTTTTTTTCCTGGTGTTTTGTGTTTTTTGACCTCATTTTCCTGACAAAAACGGGTCACTGAAGTCTTGGTGCACGCCGACATAAAACATTTTCATGTTATAAAAATGATCGCAGACAGGAAAAAGAAAGAGAAAAGTACCAAGGGAATTAAGGCCGCATAGTTCCGCTGTTTTTCCAGGCTTGGCGCCACCAGTGCGATGCTGCCTTGTTGTTTTCCATGCTCTGCTTAGAATCCTGTTTTAGTAGCGAACTGCTTTATATTTCAACATATTAACTTTTCTTTTTTTGAGGAAAACTTACACATAAAATAAAAAAAATACCCGAACTGACAAAGTCTGCTTCAGAAAGTACGAGTTCTTTTCGTTCTCAATTCAGCAATGCCATATTCGACAAGAGAGTGCCAGGCCAAAGTAAATGCTTATATCTGCTTCTCTGGGCAAATTAAATGTAGACAGGTAAATGTCTGAACAGGCGACATATACTGTGATCGGAAACGGAAGTGATCTTTCTTGAACAACCTTCATATTGGATCCTGCGAAATAAATATCAAAAGCGCGTTATCTGACAATAAAGGCACCGGAAAAGGCCCCCGGAAGTAAGAATAAAAAATGTCGCGTGACTTTCAGGTGATTGTGCCTTCTCTGCTTACGCCACCCTAATGGTACTGCGACATAGTTGTTTAACTTGACGTGTCGGTCGCTTAATGCGTCATGATCTAAAGAATTTCCTTTTGCATGTGGGAAAATGGCGTTAATGCGCAGGGCCAGTGAAAAATTCACCGGTTTAAAAATAGATCTACGTCTGAAGTAACATTTGGGTCACCGGTTCCACGTAAATATGGCGTCAACTTTGGATAAGAAAAACGCGGGGAGATACAAAAATCAGGGTCCCCTAGAGCTGAGAATGGTGTCATCGTCTCGTCAGACCTGTCTAGCATACATACTGTCAAGCATGAAGCGTTGGAGTGCTGATTAAAATACAAAATTTTAGACTGCCGCAGAGAAAGCGATAAGTGCGAGCGTGAAGATAAAATTGCACTGATAGAACGTCACTAACATTCTGATTTCGCAAGAGTGCAGGAAAATCTCTGACTGACGTCACTGGTTGTTGTTTTTTTTTCTTTTACACCAAAGTGAGAGATAGTACAACCTAGAAGACAGAAAAAAAAAAACAAGAGAAAAGCCATGCTTCAATGTCACTGGCAGTCTCAAAATGGAGTGCCTTCGGTTGAAGAGGTCGACATCTAGGGGCAGCCGGGCACGACAGGGGCAGGCAAGCGCAGAGTAATCTCTCTGTCTTTTTGCCTCCTAGAACAGTACAGTGGAGGGGAGCCTGGACGCGCCACAACTCATTCAAGAGCCTCACTTTCGGAACGCTCATTTTGCTCCCATGTCAGTTTCCTGCCTGCGCGTTGTATACCTCAATTAGCATGCCGATTTATCTCGGTGATGTAAAAAAAAATAGCTGAACATGCGAACATCGCCGCTAAGACGCCTGACGCTGCATCTAGCTTTCTAAACGGTGCGCACATTTAACGATATCAGGCCCGTCGCGGCATCGCCGACGTAATGTGCGCGCCCCGCAGCGCATGCTGTGTATAAAGACAAGTTGTGAACGCATATGCGCTATCTGTGCATGGCTGTGCATGACGCCTGCTGTATCGCTAAATAAGTGTAATGTTGTGGAAGCTGTGGCTAATGTGTTAGCCAACGAAAGAATCAGATACGTAACTGTGACGTAAATCCTGCGCCGTACTGCTATTCGAAGTCGTATTGTTACGTAGTTCCAGTGCACCGGAAAATATCGGCTTATTGTAAACTACTGTTGAATTTTAAGTACAATGAAAGTATGCAGTGGCCAGAGCACTTGATGTGCTCGTTTCTTATGTTAATTTAAACATGAAAAAGGCGAAGGGTTGCTGAACACAAGCATTGAAGAAAGGTCAAAATGACACGAATATTTTTGTTACGAAGGGTTATCGATATAGTTTCTTATCTTAAGAGAATTAGTTGCTGGGCTAGTTGGTTCACAACGCTAAACTTCAGTGCGCGAAGCGGGTACGAAACACAAAACATCACCATATGGTATATTTCCTTTCATTTTGAGTATCAAATTGGCAGTCTGAAATTTAGCGTGGCATATTTAATACGTTCTAAAAGTGTCTATTGAAAAATAAAAACGAGAAAAATACGTGTTTTAGGCGTTGACTGAACACCAATACAATGTGTAAAGCCGGCGTACAATTTTGTTTTCTATATATTTATTCGCTGTGTGTTTTAACGTCCCAGAACCAAGATTTGACTATGAGACACGCTGCAAAAAGATCCTTCTGGAAATATTGGGGCTTTTAGTTTGTGTCTTTCCTTGTTCACATCAGCATGTTGCAGGATACCAGATGCAATCATGGCTTGCAGTGCTCTTTACGGAACGTTAACTACACATCGGATAGGCTTTACGTTTGCGGCCATATCTCTCCAATCCACGTTCGATAGTAGGGACTCCCAATTGCGGAGACTCCAACCGTCGAGTAAAATAAGATGAAATATGGAAGCTAAAAGCGATCAGAATGTTTCAGCCGGAGTAAAAAAGCTAGAATGGCCCACAACACCGAAGCCTTATACGTGTGAGACCCCATCAGGCTGGACAGGGGGTGTCATCTAGGGGTGCCAGAATGTAACAAGAAATGACAAAATTGTCATTGGAGAAACATCATGCATTCTATAGTCTGGTGAAAAAAACTCGCAACGACATTTTTACGGATGAGTTACCTTTTCAATCATTTTTGCCTTAAAAACATTAGGCGTAAGCCAATGTATTAATAACTGTGGTTACAGGTAACACAAGATGTCGACACCATCGTTGCAGCAACCTTGAACTTCTTCCCTTCTTTGCGCATACAAGGATACAGTATACAATAACAAAAAAACCCTCTCGTAATTTTGCCGCTGTACTGATTCAATGTTACCTATGGTAACTACCGTTTATATACAGTTATTATCGGAATTTATGGTTAATGTACACGTAAATGTATGCGTTTGCGTACGTACGCAAACTTTTACGTACGGGGAGATAGAACCTTGAAAAACACGTATTCCGCTAACCCCGTGACAATTACATTATTATTTTTCAATTGAAGTAGATAGTCCTCTTATAAACCTGTTATATATCTATATAGTAGCACTTTATCTATAAATAGAACTATATCAAATTTAATTTCTATTTTTGCCAATAACTCATTTGAAACAAATCTGCATATGTTAACGCTTAAAGGTTCTAGCTGCTCTTGAACATACAAGTCTTGAGGCCTGTGTAGCCTAGACGAAGGCTCATTAATAAAATATTCTCGATTCAAATGAGAATACAAACTGTAATCATCTAACACATGAAGCGTAAACTTTTAAATAGGCTTTGGCAGTGATAATGCACAATCTATGAACTAGGGTGGGGATTCAGGCTCCTTAACGTATCGCACTGTTGGCAATCAACATTTAAACACTTAGACAGCTCCCAAAAGCCTCACGTTCTCAGATAACGAGGGAACTAAACTTGTTTACTGGGCCCCAGGTTATAAAACGCAACCAAGTTCTAGACTCGGGGAGACATACATACTATAAATAATAATTAGACTTTCCCTGTGTCGACCACTGGGATGTCGACCGAGTTTGCGAATTGACTCAATAGCTAGAATAGCCTTAGATTTAATATATTTATGTGGTTTTACCGTGTTGCCTTTTCATCGTTAAGTACCCCTAAATATTTAACACAGTCATTTTGCGGAATGTCCTCTTGGCAATAATGAAGGAAAATGCTAACTAGACATTTCAAAGGAAAAATATTCACGCAGACGTTCGCTTTATTGAGGGTTGTGCTGCTGATGATGATTGAATATGTCTGAGCGCTTTGTAATAGTTATAGGCCTTCAATAGATCCAATCGTTGCTCCATTCACATCATTTGTCGCTTGGTGTGATTCTACGCTTCTACAATGCAACATACATGCGTAACACTTCTGCGTAACACTTCTCAAACGTAAAGCTAAATTGCCAAGTCTCAAAACACGACGTACAGTAGCACGATTTTGCCTCTTCCACAAATTCTACAACTCTTTATCATGCGAAAGCCTCCACATAAAAACTGCTCACCACCCATCGAATCGCCTCAACCACTCAAAAGCAGTATACCCACCTCGTGCACGCACGACCGCCTATTTAAATTCATTTCCTGTTCTGACAGCCATCGAATGGAACAGCCTTCCTGAAAGTGTCGCCACCAAAACAAACCCGACTCAGTTCAAAGCTGCCGTTGAAAAACTTCTGTAGTGATTATCATTGTGTCATGTATGCGACTATCCTTAGCGGTGTTATCTGCTTCGCTGGTTGGCATTGTATGCTTTTTATGCTTCGTTGGTATGCTTCGTTGGTTGGCATTGTATGCTTTTTATTAACAGAGCGTGCTCGATACCCTTTCGTGATACGCTCGTGCAGTGTTTGTTGATCAGTTGTGTAATTTTCGTGCTTCAACACCCCTCATGTAAAACCCCACTCATTGGGGTCTTTGAAGTACCTGTAAATAAATAAAATAAAATATAACGCGTTGAAGACACTCCCTCGTGTACATGGCACTCATTAATTGATACGTAGGGTTTAACGTCCCAAAACCACCATATTATTATGAGAGACGCCGTTGTGGAGGGCTCTGGAAATATCGACTACCAGAATTCTTTAACGTGCACCCAAATTTGAACACATAGGCGTACAGCATTTTCGCCTCCATCGAAAATGCAGCCGCCGCAGCCGGGATTCAATCCCCCGACCTGCGGGTCAGCAGCCGAGTGCTTTAGCCACTAGACCACCACAGTGGGGCGTCCGTGACATTCATAATTTGTGTGCCTGGCAATGCAGTTTCAGCCATATTGTGGGGTTGTGGTAGAACATCTGCTTTCCATGAAGTATGGCTGGGTTTAAACCTCAGTCAGACTCACAAATTTCCGTTATTTAATTTATTTGCATATTTCTCAATTTCTTGGTAAAGGACAAAGTAATGATTTTTCTGTCACAACCAACGACGCCGACGTGTGATATATGGGATATAGGCTCCGTAATGCCATCGCGTTAAAATATGTTGTAGAGTACTCTACCACTGACACGCATCCACAAGCCCACCTAACAAACTTAGATTGCTGCAAAACAGCTAAGGAGCATAGAAAATAACTCAAACACATGAAACGCCCTATTTTCTGCGTTATTTTGATATATTTCTGTACGTTACTGGTTGTTTTCAGGCAGCGTTTATGGGAAAGTGAGTGAACCTTTTTTATAGGTATTCGCACAGCTTGCCCGCTCTCGCACAGGCGCTCAACTATTACGCAACAACAATCATAAATACTCTTTGGGTCTGAAAACCACGCTATTACTACGAGAGACACGGTAGTGGGGCGCTCCAGATATTTCGAGCTCCCGGAGTCTTTTCACGGCCACCCGTATTCAAGCACATTGACTTGTGCCATTTCGCTGCCACCGAAATGCGGCCGCCGCAGTCGTGATTCGAATCCATGACCTTCTAGACAGCATGCACAACAAAAAGGCACGAATCTCCACGGAATGAATGATAACGAGTGGTCGAAGCTTGGTTCTAAGCTCTATGATGTGTATGCTGAAGTCGCCAACTAGCATGAAGGACGGACTGACGCACAGATCACAAGTTATGCATTCATACACTTGAATGATGTAACATAATTTTCGTTTCTTACGCAGATGTTTGTTTTTTTGGGGGGGTGGGGGGGTTCACTTGCAGTTTTGGCTTCGTGTAGTGTGACGGACGGTGACAAGGCTAATTCCTGCAAAAGAAAATGAGAGTATACACACACTTTGGCTAACTCTAACATTTTCATGGCTCTGGCTGTCTTTCTTTGCTGAATAAGGTTTTCTCAAGAGACGACTGGTGCATGCTTGCCTGCGTGGTCATTTTAAAGGTAACACAGCAAAAAAAATTCGCAGATTACAAGCCCAGCGGAAATTGATGATATTCAAAGTACGAATGAGGAACGTTCATATGTCACTTTGAATTCAGCACAACTTTACGAGACGCCGGAAGTAGTACACAGTAAACACAAGAAGAAATGTTATGCGCACTCAGATATATAAATAGGATGCAAGAATGCTGTTTATAGTCACGTACACCAGGCTCAGCAGTGGTAGGAGTGTAGATTATGCCGTAAATAATTTCAATGTCATTATTATCAAGCTAGCGCCTGTCATTTGTGTTCGTTTTCTATTCAAGTCACGTTCTCCCAAAATCGCTGTATGCGAAACTAGCGAAATGGCCATGAGCGCACTATAAGTGCAGCTTGTGGTCATGTTTTACATGACACGCATACTATGATTATCACGTTTGGATGAGTGTCACTTACCTTCGTCCCCCATTAACGTTACGTAATACCGAATTCGGTATATGTAAACATATCGAAACGGCCACAGCTCATTATAAGCGCGGTATATAGTCATGTTTTACATGACATGCGTATCATGAATGTCATGTTGGGACGTGTCATTTACCTTAGTCGTCCATTCATGTGATGTGAAACCAAATTTGGTATATGTGAAGCCACGGGCGCTTTGTGAGCGTGTGTATATAGTCATGTTCTCACATGATACGCATGCCATGATTATCGTGTTCACACCAGTCATATACCTCTGTCATTCATTGACGTCCCATGACACCGAGTTTGGTATATGTAAATTTAGCGTAACGACCACACCACGAACGTAAGGCGTGCAGTCATGACTTACATGACATGCTTAATTTCCACGTTAGGGCCTGTCACTTATGTTCACCATGCAGTCATGTCATACCATACCAGGTTTGCAATATGACATGAGAACGAAGCCACCGCAAGATCAGCAAGACCATAACATGTATATCATGGCATTTATGACATACTTGTCATGATTTCGTGTTACGACTAGACACTTATGCTTGTCATACAGTCATGTTATCCCACACCAATTTTCATATAAAGCCCATAATTGATACGGCCAGTAGAGGCGGATAGATAGATAGATAGATAGATAGATAGATAGATAGATAGATAGATAGATAGATAGATAGATAGATAGATAGATAGATAGATAGATAGATAGATAGATAGATAGACAGACAGACAGACAGGCAGGCAGATAGATAGATAGATAGATAGATAGATAGATAGATAGATAGATAGATAGATAGATAGATAGATAGATAGATAGATAGATAGATAGATAGATAGATAGATAGATAGATAGATAGATAGATAGATATGCTGAAAGTCGCCGAAGTGCGTTAAGCAACGCTTCGTATTTAAATTGTAACGCGGTTGCCCATTCCGCTGTCCAAAAGTGTCATGTCGCAGACAGAGCTACCTTCTCGTAAGACGGTGTCAGGTTTCTCGCGTTATAAGCGTGTACAGGCCTCGCAGAGGAAGGAGAGGTGGGTACAGAGACGTGTTTTGGAGGGGTGGAGGGAGGAACAGGTTTTATGGTCTTTATGGGTGGCAGGTGGAGCGTGGCCTGGCGAAGTCCCCGCGCTGACATTACATCTTGAGGCAGCATCCGATGCACAGGCTCAATGTCACTATCCGAGAGCGAAAAAAACAAGACAGTTACGACTAAGAAGAAGCGCTTTCTTGGCCTTCGGCTCTAACGTGCAGCTGCTTTTCAAGCTCATCGTGATCTTTCAATGGCACCTTTGACGCTGAAACTAATATAATTGCTGGGGATTAACGTCCTTAAACGACATTACGAGAGACGCCGTAGTGCAGGGCTCCGGAAATTTCAACCACCTGGGGTCCTTTAACGTGCACCTAAATCTAAGCAGACGGGCCTCAAGCGCTTTCTCCTCCATCGAAAATGCGGTCGCGTCAGCCGGGATACTATCCCGAGACTGGCGTGTCAGCAGCCCAGTGCTTTAGCCACTTGACCACCGTAGCGGTTGCCTTTGACGCTGCTTCGCGCGAACCGCGACTGACGAGCGATGCCATCAATTGTTTTCTAAAAAAAGGCAGATATGCCGGAAAGGGGACATTAACCACATTAGCATTCCGGGCTGATTGTAAGAATATATATGTTTTTTAATTGAACACGATAAGGCTTAGGAACAAACTATTGCACAGGAAAACAACAAACGCATGCAATAATAGCAAGCATTAGAAAGATGGTTGCCGGGAAAATATTATGAATATTTAGTAGAAGAAAAACCACGTGGCTCACGAATTTTTCAAATAGAAAAAGTGGAGGCAGGGTTAATCCTTTGCACAGCGACTTTTTTCTGTACTTCATGTTATTTCATGTTTGTCGAAAATATGCGTACAAACATGCGGTAACATTTTTCTGCAATTTTCTACATACTCTAAAAGCACGTCACAAAATGTACATGGTACCAATTGATTGAGAAGATCATGCATAACTTCTGAAAAGTCATCCGCTTTTTTTGCTCATTGTACCAGTAAACTTAAGAGCATATAAATGGTCAACTACCGTCGCTTTCTTGGGATTCTTTGATAGTGCAGTTAGTTACAGAAATGTGCAGTCAGTGTCGAAAGATTTCGTATCACGGTACACTACAGAAATGATGCTGCGACTTTCGCAGGCAGCCTTGAATTTACATTTCCGTACTGTTCTATATTGCGGTTATGAGATGCATTGTGAAGGTCGGTCGAATACAGTCCTGAATTGCTCACATCTTTCAAATTTTCCCAAGCATAGTGGTCTCTAAACTTTGGAGGCCGACTGTACACGCTTAAGGTTTCTGTGAATAATATATGGGTTTCTCCGCACAATCAATAAAACTGCACATTTAATATTTATTCTGCAATTCGCTACATAATACGTTACACTTTACCCTGTGCTATATCGCTGCTCGTACATGTAAGTTTCCAAGGTTTCCTTTCACACAAGTTTTAACAGAGGCACTGTTTAAGCCAAGGCGCTCAAATCAAGAGTCAACGTAAAAAAAAAAGAAGAAAGACTTCAGCGCATCGATGGCGTCACCTTGCAATGCCTAGCAATCGGTTGCACAACTGTGCCTCTGCCTCGATAGCGCGTACACTGCTCCACTAGAAAACCTGCCTGCCTGAACATCGCCAACACCTCCTAAATATTTATAGTTCTATGAGGTGTTGCCATTGCGTGCAACCAGTAGGTCGCGTTTGCCGTGACATCATGGCCAACTGCGCATGCGCTCCTTCGTTCTGTATAAAGCAGGTGTGTGACGGCGGCTAGTGGGACCGAATGCGGACAGAAGAGAACGTTTAGCACGGCTGGTGACGAAGGCGCGTACCGGGAATTGTGGTGCAATGCCAGGCGAGGCTGCTCAATGCTACTCGTTATTGCAATGCAGCGAAGCAGCGAGAACCGACTGTGATAGACTTCAACGGAGGTTCGTATAACTTGGCAGTGCTGCCTGCAACGCAGCGTAATTTACCAACTTGGCAACACTTCGTATGACCAGGACAAGCTAGGAACCAATAAGCGTCAGTGTGTCTTCAGCCT
This sequence comes from Rhipicephalus microplus, assembly GCF_043290135.1. Lineage (NCBI taxonomy): Eukaryota > Metazoa > Arthropoda > Arachnida > Ixodida > Ixodidae > Rhipicephalus > Rhipicephalus microplus. The sequence goes on along the minus strand of NC_134703.1, from coordinate 7,081,326 downwards.
TGCGCAACTACGACCATGCTTTTTTTTTTTCACTCGACAACCATTGGTAATCATGCCTAAAGTGCTCTTGAGCCGAGAAAATTTTTCCGATCGATGCCTTCATAAAAAAGACAGCCTTTCATTAACCAATATTTCTTTGTTTCCTTTGCTGCTTACTCCTTCACAGCGAGTAGGAACGAAAAATTGAGACATATTCATCTCAGTGTCTTATTTTTCTGAGCGAGAATGTATATATTTAGCGCAGGAGCATTCTGAAAGTATTGGCGGTTGGGACATAACTTAAGCGTGTGCGTGTGTGTTTTTTTTTAAGTGTCGGTATTCGACATCGCAGAATTCAATATTCCACGCCAGATGTTTTCCCTCTCGTGCTTTCTTTATTACTGGTTACTTTTCTTTTTCGCCAGCAAAGAGAAATACTAGCGAAGACAGTGCTATAAATATCAAGCGATACCCGCATCTATCGCTTCCTTTTTGGAAAATCTGCTCTCCGAAAACTCACCAGCGAATCATGTTAGATAGTACGGTACCTGGTTTTTTTTTTTGTTAATCCAGTGCCGAGCCTTGTCACAGTTGTATATCATCTATAACTTAGGATCAAGTTTCAATGACCAAGTTCATATCAAGAAATTTTAACTTTTTATGATTTGTTTCAGAAAGAAACCGTGAAACTAGAGGTAACTTTCTATTTGTTTGGAAATTAGACAATGGGGACGGTACAGATTTATCAGAACTTCGCAGTCGATGCCAAAACTGGTGAACCGGTCTCTTCTTCATAGAAGAAGTAAAACTTGAAGAAAGTTTTTGAAAACAAGTTTCCCTCCCCCCTCCTTCCCCGTAACTGCCCACTCCAATTGCTTTTTTACGCGATTCGCCAAGATCAAAAACAAATACAGTTTGAACCTTACAACACCTGTCAAAACTTTTTGGAGAATGAAATTATAGGTACAAGCACTCCAGGTTAAGCAACGGTGTTCTGATACTCTTCACCAAAAGAACTGCCAAGAATGAAGTACACTTCAACAAAATATGTGCTTTGATCGGAATTGTGGCGACCTGCTTTCAGTACTGCAGAAATCCGGCTGGCTGGCTTTGAAATGACGATTCTTCTCGCCGCTCTGGTTGCTCTCAGGACTCCCACAACAACGAGATCTATCCGATTCGTGCTGTATTGTTTCCGCTTCCATTCCTCGCCTGCTCCACGTACTTTCTTTTTTTTTATTTGCCTGTAATAACAGAAGAGATCCATTCAACGTTCGGGCTCAGTGGTGCAGAAATAACCGGCAGAATTCCCGTGGGCCTCAGTGAAGCCAGAGCTGCAGATTCTATATAGATTTGCCGATCGAATCATCAAGATAAAAGCAGTTATGAGACACGAAGTTGCTCCGCTATCTATACGCCACCGCCCCATACATTTGTTTCCCGGTAGGGTAAAATGACAATAAAAAGCTAGAAATATATAAAATTATAGAAGACAAATTTTCATCTCTGCACCAGTAGGCTCACGTACAGGCCGTGGTCTGTCTTTTCATTTACAGAATATACTACATTGTTGCAGATAATATTTGGTCTCCATGGTAGCAAATAGATGGGGCGAGCGAGTAAGAATTCAGTGCACGCAAAACAATGCTCGAGGCAATATAAGCCCCCAAAACTTTTCTACAAGAACAGCGTTTCATTGGCCGATGCCTGATAAATGAAACTTCATATTTTCTTTTATATCAGAGCATGTGTTCAGTGCAAAGAAAACTGAGAATATCGACATGCTATATTTGGACCCCCTTATAGTACTGTATGGTTATGTATACAGTTTGTTACGTCTCTGATTTTATAAGATGCAGTTGTTATCACTGAGAAGAGGAAATGTCAGTATTCTTTATCATGAAGCATGCGGGGTCATCAACACGCATCAATATTGCCTACTAGTCATATGTTACATTGTCATAGCTCGTGACTGTTGCGGCTAGCAATCTGTAATCCAGGGACCCTAATTTGCCCATTAGTAGACGTACAAGGAACGAGGAGCAGCTCGCACTTGTGCCACTACGTCTAATGAAAGACGTAGTTAATGAAGCAAGCATTCGCATGCGATCTGCTTGAGAATATGCCCCGGGTCAAAAAAATCATGGCATGGGACAACAGAGTTTACGCGTGATTGAAGCACGAGAAAAATACCCCAGTATCGTTATGAGAAGTACCGCTGAGCGCCCGGAAACAACAGCGCCTGATCACCAGGCACAACACAACCACCAGAAAATTCTTCGAGAAAAGGCAGCGCCTCCGTAAACCTGAGAACACCATCGACATCCACACTGACGCAACGATTACAGACGAACAAACTTGAATAGCCCGAGTCAGCACACCATATCCCGCCAAAATGGTTGTTGTAGTTGACAGCTTCCCGGTGGGCACCCTTACATGTAGAATTGTTGGTCATATAGGGAGCGAACAACACTATTCCGGTTGATGTAGGGAACACTGAAGAATGTTCGAAATAGTTATCGTGTATTGACAGACTCTTATGAAGCGGTGGCACAGCTCACAGTAGCAACAACTGAAGACGCAGTGGCCAACGACATAAGGAAGAAGTTAGAGAGATTACAGAACTGTGGAATCTATGCGGAAAGTTTGTGGATACCAGGTCATACTGGCACAAACGGAGATAACGAAGCCGCTCATGCGGTCACCGTGCAAGTGGGGCTTGGATATTCATTCATTAGCCCACAGCCCACTTCATCGCCAAACGAAGTGGACCTTCTCAATTCCTATCTAAAACTGTAAAATTGTTGCATGAAGGCCTTTATAATAGACCATTTATCAATTATTTTCGCGTAAAAGTGAAAACTGACAGTAAACGAATGCTCTTGCAAGCTACACCAACACCTTTGTTGAGGTGCTGCTGTATTTTCTAAACAAGGTTATGGCCAATGCAGCATATGCACTCCATATACTTAACAAATGGTTTGTAGACAGACAAGCAACTGGAAACCCTTCTTCTCGATGCCCGCATTGCCAAGAATTATGCCGAGGATATTTACGCCACCTTTTTTTTGGGGAGGGGGGGGGGGGAGGGTTGGCTCTGCTTTCTCGCGAGGACGAACACACATCAAACGCCTGCCACGCAAACATATAAGAAGCTTAGGTTTTGTATTAGTGTAATAGTGAAGCTCAAAAACACTAGCCACCTATGCTTGTACAAATGGCCTGTTTCGAGTGGTCTAAAAGAGGTAAATTAACTTGGGAGAAAGCGACGCTTAGAACGTGTACTGCAACGGATGAACGAAAACTGGTCTTCTCTTGATATGCTCACGGTGTGCACTTAATAATCTCTTCCTCTGATATTCCAAAACTGTGACCGAGATTCTTGGAAATAAAGGTGTTATTCATTCATACACTGCCATGCCGCATCAATTATGATTTCTCGCAACTGCACCGTATCAATGACTAGCCATGGTAAGCGATAATTTATGCTCTCAGAAGGGGACCAACGAAGTAATTAACCTAGGCACTGTTTGCAAAACTCGTTAGCTTTGCACAATAGATACTTCCAGGATAACGCTTCCATACGGCAGGTTTTGTTCCAAGCGTTTCCCTAACACGACGGTGCCGATCTCTAAGAGGACCTTGCCGCATTTCTATTGTAAGCGAAATATATTCCAGAGAGTACGGAAAGAAAACCGTTGTTCGAGTGAAATGATACGTGTATGCATGTGATAGGGTGAAATGATATCGGCAGTACCGTGCGAGCTTGTTTCGCAGATGTGAGTCAGCACTTTGCCTCGACCATTCGCACCGCCAGTCTCTGACAATGAGAGCGCACGTCTGCCTTGGGCGCGAAGCTGTTCCCGACTATCGAGTGACTGTGATTCGCCCGATGTCGGAGAAACTGACAGCCCTGGCCTAGAGAGCATCGTAAATTACCGGGAAGCATTAGTTATCCCGTCTCTGGTGGGTCACAGTGGGAATGGAACGATTTTCGTTTGGCTTGCCGACGGCCGCCCATGCTGAGTCAATGCGCTTTTGTCGCTTCCTGAAGTGGCGTGCGTCGTCGCGCCAGTAGGCAGGCTCCTCTTATCGCGTATTCTTCTTATCCGAGAGATTATTTTTGCTTAAGCGGGAGCGCACACACTCGAGAAGGTGTGAAAAATGAGCGGAGAAAATGGGGCGCGCGGAAAGGGATTGCCAAGAGGAAGTACTTGCTGCCGTGGGTATTAAATGGACTAGGGCAGCTTCTGATGAACAGTCAGTGCGAGAAAAACTGCCGTATACGTAAAGAGCATAGTGTAACGCTGGAGCACCACACACCAGCTCTGTGAGAAATATACTTTTAGTCCATGATATAAATCAAATTTGACAGCAGTGAAACGGTAGTATTATAGCTGATTGGTTGAATGATTTAACCGTAGCAGACATTTCAAGTTAACTCAATGATTATCGTTAGCTCCACCAGCATTGCACAGACCACTGACTTTGCCTATACATGCTTCTGTGAGGTTGGCGCATGTGCATGTGAGTTTTACTTATAGAGTCGAATCGTCGGCGCTTTGCTAGAAAGCCACAACTACGACAGTGCTACTAAGCGTGCACAATGGCCCTCTTCAGTGCCGCGCCTTGAAAAAGCCGAGTGCTGCACCTTTGATGTATACTTCAAACTTTATTCCTTCTTGTTCGCAACAGAGCTGTGCGATCGGCATCGCTCAGCTCTCTAACGAGCCCCCGTTAGGCTCGACAAGAAGCTGTTTTTTATACTCAGCTTCCTTAAAATATAGAAGTCTAATAAGGTCTAAATAAAGATATAAAACATGAAACAGAGCGGTGACCATTAGTGTCCAACGTGAAGCCAAGTTTCGGCAGGCTTCCCCTTACACTTTTTTTTCATTTTGCATTTGTGATACGCAGCCATTATCTATCTTTTCGGGCTGAAAAGGACATGCTAAAGTCAGGTAGGTGGCGGGAAGATACCGTTTCCGAGACAGATTGGAGATTCTTTAGCAGGTGCTCGTTATTCGGGAACGCAGCCGATAAGCCACATGGAAATGAGCGCCGCCCGGCTTTCGTACAATTTAATGACTGTGTATCTCACGGAAACTGCGGCCAGTGCCACGGCGCTGCCGGATATATGCAGCGGTAGTGACATGTTCATGCAACGTAAGCCTTCCATATCAAACTATGAACATCACTCTTTTCTATTGTATGTTTATACATTTCAGATGAGAATGTGGCACCATGTAGCCCGTTCGCTTCAGCTTGGTGAAACGCGGCAAGTCAGAACTGCAAATCGTGACAGTTCGCAGGCTGTTTGTTATTTCGTATCACCGCTTCAAAGCGCTCTTTACACAATAGCATAACTCAAGACAACGCAAAATTGAACTTCCCTATTGTACGTTTCGCTCGCTCTCTTTCAGTTAAAAGTAACGGAATGGTATCTCACACCCGTCAGACCACGTAGGTTCACGGGGAACTGCAGGGGACAGTGATATTTCAGTTGCCCGAGGCAGGCTCTAACGGTGCTGTGTGCAGAACATATACGCTCGCTAATCGATAGAGGGCCTGCACTTGGACAGTGTTAACGACGGTCTGATTAACAAATTTTGTTTGAAACCATGGCTGCAATGAAAGGATCGGGTAGCAAACCGGTTACTCTTGCCTAGTTAACCCAACACCTCCTAAAAGTTCTTCAGGCCTGCGCCCTCCGCCGTGACGTCACCACCAGCCGTCCTACGAGTCCAATACTTCCTGTCCGGTTCCGTCGCGCATTCCCGAATTTCCACTCGCTGCAGTGGTGACGGCAGTGCTGCACGTGTTTTTTTCGCGAGTCTGCCGAGCCATTTTCTTTGCGCTGTGTGCAGTGAATTTTACTGCCGGAATTTTATTGCACGAAGCTTCTGACATACCCAATAAGTGCTATGTGCCGGCGTGTTCAAGTAATTACAAGGCCGGGAAGAAAGTTCATGTATTTTCATTCCCCAAGGATGAAGTGCAACGGAAGAAGTGGCTCAGTGCTATTCCAAGAAAGGATTTCTTCCCTACGGAAAACAACAAGGTAAGAGCAAACTGGATGTCACCGTTGCATCACACTGATGGTGAAATTATACTCATTGTAACAGTTCGCGAAGCGCTTGTGCAATGTTTAGACGCATTCTGAGGTTCGCTGACACTCTGCGACTGCTGTTGGTATGCAGGTTTGCGCATTGCATTTCACCGAGTCATGCCTTCAGAACAAGTCGTCCTACACGGATCCTTTGACAGGAAGAGTGCTAGAGGTCTCACTGAAAGTACCACGCCTGCGTTCAGGATCAGTGCCCACACTGTTCCCAGTGAAACGGAGTTTATTGGCGGCACACAATCTTCTTCCTCTCTACACCAGGATGTCCTTCGTACTTGTCGAAAGATGACCCTTCTCCGAGAGAATGCCCGGAAACGAAAAAAATGTGCCGAGAAGCGGCTGACCTCGCTCGTGCCATCGCAGAATCGGAAGCTTCCTATCGTGATGAAGAAACGAAATGCTGTTTTTCCTCGCTCCTTAAGCTTATGGAATGTTTGAAAAGTGCACCTGTGCCAAATGAGTGGATTGTAATTCACCGCACAAACTGTGCCCTGTTTTTAATTATTGTTGATGAGAGCATGCCGATGTTGCGGTCGTCTGTTACTGTTTTCAGCGACCTGAGTATCAGTGTATGTTTTCATGGTACCAAATTAAGCCGTATAGGTGATTATGTCGTGCCAGGAAGCATTGGGAATGTGACTGTCCTGTCTGCCATCCTGAGTAGGCTTCAAAGCATCCTCGATGAAAAATGCTCCTTAGAAGGTCTTTGTGACGTAGACGTTAGCCTTCTTGAGCAATTTGATCGAGATTCCATTGACAGCAAGAAACGTATCAGTCGGTTCTTGCAAGAACAAGTGGTGTTGCTTGAAAAACAACAATTGCAGTGTTCCTCCGAAAGTATGGTGGTCGCTTGCATATTGCATACCATATCTCTACACGACTAAAAATTTCTGAGGGGTTTAGGTTTTTTCGCCATGCCACATCCCAGTACTTGTCGAAATGTCTGCTCCTCGTTTCACTTGTCACCTGACACTGAGTCAGCCTGCGAAAATTTTCTGAGGTACATAAAACAGATTTAAGCAATTGCAGCCAAATGAAAGTGCCGTGGTTCTCATGCTCGACAAAATTCACATCCAGCCTTTCTTCGATTTTAAAGGTGGAAAATTTTCAGGGGCAGCAGGAAATAGTGAAGAGGCCGCTACGTCTGCTCATGCGTTTATGGTGCAAAGCATGCTGAGTTCTTTTCGCGAGGTGGTGCGCATTCTGCCTGCACGAACAATGAATACTCACTCTCTTTATACTGTCCTGAAAAATGTAATCATTGGCCTTGAGGAAATAGGTTTTAAAGTTCTTGCAGTAGTTTCAGACAACAACGCAATCAATCGCAAGGTACTCAGTATGTTTTCAGATCCGCCAAAGCCGAGCATCGTATATCCAAATCCAAAAGACGCAACAAGACCTATGTTTTATGTTGTGGATTCTGTGCACTTGTTGAAATGCATTCGAAACAACTGGATAAATCAAAAGAATCTTGGGACAAACCTATATTCCCCAATGTTTGATCTCCCAAACAACAGTGTTCATCCCGACTGCATACAGTGGGCATCATTCGAGGATATTCGGGAGCTGCACAAGCTAGAGGCTTCTCAGCTTTTGAAATACAGCTATCGCCTTTCCTCAAAGGCGCTAAATCCTAGCAACTTCGAAAGGCAGAATGTTAACCTAGTACTACAAATATTCAATGCTTTTGTAGCTGAGGCACTGGATCACCACTGGAAATTTCATGCTTCATGGTCTGCCAAAGAAACTGCCAATTTTATCAGGAAAGTTCTCCGCTGGTGGCAGATTCTAAACGTTAAAACACCTCACAAAGGCCATCACCACAGAGATGTTTATGAACAGTCAGTTTTGTGCCTGAATGGTGACCCTAAGCTAGAATTTCTCGATGCATTTGTTACTTGGTTGGATGCGTGGGAATCCCACAAACACGACAACGGCATTCTCACGCGAGAAACTCAATCTGCTCTAAGGCATTACGCCTATGCAATACTTGAATTCACCAAGTACTGCCTTGTCGATCTTCGTTATAAATATGTCCTGCTCGGCAAGCTGCGGACAGACAGCCTCGAAAACCGATTTGGCCAGTACAGGCAAATGGCTGGTGGGTGCACATCAGCATTAGGCAGCTGTACGAGAGTGAAGGCAGGATTCACCTACAAAATACTCTTCCTATAATGAGCAGTGACGATTTCATTGATGAGGCTCTTCCATCGGCAACAGCCACAAATCAACAGGACTTCAGAGTTACTGTCAAACCTGAAGACCTTGACCGCTTAAGCACACGCGTCGCTCTTTTTGCTTATGTTGGAGGCTTTTGCACTAACTCTGTGGGGAAAACGTTGCAGTGAAACTACTGTCAAGAGAACCTTGTTGCTGACAGTTGCGATGCTGAGTGCGATGGTGATGCTAATTCCTTAATAGCAAGTCTCAATAGAGGTGGCTTGAAATTTCCGAACGCGTGTGTTGTGACAGTAGTGATGCACACTGAAGTTGTTGCTAAGTTGCTGCAGAAATAAAAAAAAATGCTGCGTGCTTTCTGCAGGCACGCAATCACAGATGTATTGTTCAACAGCTTGTAAAGAAGAGCTTGCCAGCATTTGAGGAACTGGTGACTTGTGCGAATGGGCACGAACCAGATTTGGTGATAAATATGTTGATAAAATGTACAAGAAATGCTCTGCTAAATCATTATTGCAAAGAGAAGAATGACGCAGCCGCTGTTGCTAAAGCCGATGCCAAAGCTGTTGCAAAAGCACGGAAATCGAAAACTCTTGCTCCAAAATAAAGTGCTCATGTATCATTTGTAATTTTCATTAGTGTGTTCACTTATTTGTGTTTTTTATCATTGCTTCGTGCCCCTGTTTCGTGTGTACATGTTGAATAAAGTAACTCTTACGACAGGAAGTTTCCACGTTTGACAAGTTTCTTATAAGTAACAATACCCTTTGAAGACATTCAGACGCGTGAGAAAACAATATTGCCGACGTAAAACTGGTTCACTGCGAGAGGAGTGCCAGAAGCGGCGCGCTCCCGCAGGACCGGTCGGACGGCGAGTGATGACGTAACTGACGTCATGTCACGTGAGGCGCAGGCCTGAAGAATTTTAGGAGGTGTTGGTTAACCTCCCTACGTATTCCTTTTCATCTATTTCTCTCTCTCTCTCTCTTGAGAATCAAGGAGTAAAATGCAAACTTCTGTGCTCCAATATCAAATTAGGCTCGTACAGCAGGTTATTATAAAAACAAGCTATTGTGAAAATCGCATTGGTCTATAATTGGACCATGAAGCCGGTTTAAAAGCCAACACTCATAAAAAAGAGTGATGGCTAATGCCTCATAAAATGAAGTCTGGTATTAACAGTGAGATCACACGTTAGCATAGCCTGCAGGCCTTAAAGCCAACGAATACTTGTGACGGAAAATAACAGTGAGCAGCCACCCGCTCAGTGACTCTGGGTAGCACTGGCCCACAAGGTGCCCTCCTATGGAGGCAGTGTCACGTTATCCTCTGACACTTAAGCGGAAGTTCAGGAGAAGACGAAAGCTTGGGAAGATCAGTCATAGAAGAGCGTAGCTGCAGCCAGACATTCGACAAGTGGTCTGGCTCAGAAATAATTCAGCACATGACAATATAACACATAAATACATACTACATGACCTAATAACACAGCTTAGCAAGAATAAGATTTGTGGATTTTTTTTCTGCTGAGGGTAATGTTCGTAATTGCTAATTAGGTTGCCTGTTTTGAAGCATGTTACCCAGAATGAGGACATATGGCCCTATGTTTGTGTTTATACGGCATGGGCTGAAAGAGAATGGACGAGAACGAAAGGAAAGGCAGCTAAAACAAGTGAGAAAGAGGGACGGAGGGGCATGTGGGTTATCCTCGACAAGCGCTTCCACGAGCACTCTTTTGCCCTCGCCTGTTCTTTAGATCATTCGTTTGCAGGGATTCCTTCATGAACCGAGCCTCGCTGTGCTAGGCCTTTCCACAAGGCTTGTTTCGCCCGCAGAATGCAGCACAAAAGAGCGTCATTGAGACGGACTCCAAACGAGTTCAGGTGATGGGTGGGCGTGAGTCCAGAAAGAAGAATGGGACCACCATTTGTGCCCGTAATCAGCGTCGCGCGCTTTCGCTTTCTGTCCTTGTCTCTATCTCTTTTCTACCAATCGTCTTCCTCCTGATTCAGAGGACAGGCTTAGAATAATCGCCTTTTGCTGTTTTCCTTCTCCCGGCGCTTTGACCGCAGGGCACAAGATACTTGATCCTCGATCCACATTCGTTGTGTTCGCACATCTTCCTGTTCGCGGTGCTACAAATGTTCACGTATGTAATGAGCTGGACATGGCTAGACGGATACCTCCAGGTGTCGTTATATAAAAAAAATGTCTGTGTTTTTTTTTCATCTTCATGCAGCCGTTAGAAGGAGCTTAGTCCGTAAATGGGAGAAACCTATACTATGACGTGCCATTGTCTTGGTGTTGTAGTGTTTTTTAGGTTTGTTAACGGGTACATGTTTACACTATATAGCCCGAGAGTAGCGCTGTATCGTTTTTATTGAAAATGTCTATCTATCTATCTATCTATCTATCTATCTATCTATCTATCTATCTATCTATCTATCTATCTATCTATCTATCTATCTATCTATCTATCTATCTATCTATCTATCTATCTATCTATCTATCTATCTATCTATCTCTGTCTGTCTGTCTGTCTGTCTGTCTGTCTGTCTGTCTGTCTGTCTGTCTGTCTGTCTGTCTGTCTGTCTGTCTGTCTGTCTGTCTGTCTGTCTGTCTGTCTGTGTCTGTCTGTCTACCATGATTATAATAACAATATTATTATTATAAGAATAAGAATAATAAGAAGGAGAAGTAGAAGAAGAATGGTGAGATAAAAAATGAGGTGGATTTGCATGCAACTCATCCTAGTGCGCTTGCAAAATGTGCTAACGAAACAGCAAAAGATAACACAAGTGGCTGAAATAACCGACGTGGACAACAGATCTTACATAGACAAAACTGTCCTAAAGATATTTTGTAGCACTGTAACGAACCTTCGAGGTATGTAACACTGTGAATCTAAAGGCTCTACCAAACCATTGTAAAGAGAGCTGGAATATTGGGGACAGTTTGTTGTAGATTGTAGCTAAATAGTTGCTCTTTACCGTAAAGTGGTGGGTTAAACTATAACACACGTTATAGGTTAACCTATAACGTGTGTTATACTATGTTATGTTATGTTTTGCATATATGTGTGCCTTTACACTCCGTGTATAATACTCACGGAATGAAATGGGATAATTTAGGGATAAGTAACACAAGTACAACCGCCTTCAGTTCGGGTCATATTGGCGTAATCTAAAACGTGCAGATAACGGCCAACATTTTCTTCAGGGAACAAAATGTCGCGACGTGACTTGGTTATCTGGTGCTTTGGCACATACGACGTCGTTATACTAAAAAAAAATGATGTCACCGTTGAGCGTGTGAGTGTAGTGCAGTGCGATAATTTAGAGGCTTCATAAAAAAGTGGGCATGTTTGAATAACGGTAAACAACATTTTATATACGTTACTGCATGTTTAGCACTTGTTGAAAACTGTCACTATTTTCTATCCTCTCAGCGCGTTTTAAATATTAGGTGTGCTAGCTTTAGAAATTTCTAGGATATTTAGTTGTACCATGAAAGCGTGCTCATTGTGTCCTTACAAGTCGTTCTTGTTGTTATTGCTTTGTTGCTGTGTTTTTGTTTTGTTTTTGCACTTGAATACTTCCTCGCTTCGAGCGAAACAGAAAAGCTTACCTTTCAATTTACGCGCCAAATTCAGACGCACCAGAACACAACTAAACGAAGGAAAAGTGAAGCACGTGCAAACGTTCTCAAAAACTTTGAACATCGCACATAAATCGGCGAGGCTGCGTCTCCACTCCCCAACTTTTAATTAACACTCTAAGGCACCCTGCACTAGACAGAAGTGGAAAAGGAGAGCCACACTAGAAGAGAGGAACACAAATAGGCGGCGCTTCGAACGCTTTTCGCGCAACGCTGCGGAATCTCTTCCCAAGCTCCCAAAAATTTGAGCTTCAGAGCTCCTAAACAAAACAGCGCTTCACTTTCTCGTTATCGCCGGTTCGCAGTATTGATCGCTAACGACTACCGTGGCTTCAGTTTTTTTCCCCACTCCCGCTAATTGAGATTGACACAATGAAGACGGCTCTCCGTGGTGCCACTGATTATCTGTTGGTGTTTCAAAAGAGGGAATTGAATGCGAAACTACCGGCAGGGGGCAAACCAAATAAACGTGAATGTGTGACGTAAAGCCTGCCCTTGAAAGCGGATTTCCCACTAACATGAGGCATGTACCCCGTTGCGGTGCTTCACCTCTATACACTGTAAACGAAAGTTAGCCGAGATGGGAGTTTCTCCAGCACATGAGCCCACAAAACTCCCCTGCCCCAATTATTTACTCCGTGGTAGGGAGTGAACTCGGCACATGTCATCGTAAAACGCCCCCTCCTTAATCACAGAGTTTATGAACGACATGACCTTGTTAAACTCCCCAGGGAGTTTCAGGTCACGTGGTTACAAACTCCCTATAGGAGCTTTAAAAACCCTCTTTGGGCGTGACGTGTGTGTGTGCGTGAGTGTGTGTGTGTGTGTGTGTGTGTGTGTATGTGTCTGTACGGGCATATGTTTGCACGTCGGTGTGAAACACATGTGATCTGTGTGGCTAACCGTGTAAGCATCTGTCAACAGGCAACGAAATTATAAGTGCAGCGAAGAATAGCAACGACCGGTTGGTATTTACTGGGAACATTTCAATATATTTCGCACCATTAAACCACGCTGCACCTCGGTCCAATTCCTCAACGAAACGTCGTGAATGCCGTGCTTCAAAGGGCCGAGTAACAAAAAACTTCGATGAATAAATTAATGGTAGCAAAAGTAAGCTGTTACGATCGTCAGCGGCTGCTCCTGGAGTTTCACCATCAGAAACTTCGAAGTGGTCTGAAGTAGGCTTCGCTCGACTACGGCAGGCTGGCCGGCAACCGGTCTGAGAGTTGCGCCGGCGACGCGCTTGCCCCGTCTCTGCCAATAGTGGCTTCTCGGAGTGTCACCGGTATTTCACCGGCTGTAACATCTAAGCGGTAAGAAGGCCTCGCTATGCCGTCGGTATCAAGCCAGCATCGTATCGAACTCGCACTGTGCGGTGGCCACCGCGGCAAGCGCTACGAGCTAGCACCGACCACCGGCGATGCAAAGAATGTGTTTCACAAAAAATGAAGGCTGCTGGGATGTATAACAGTCTTCTGCGCCTTGCCACCGCAGCTGTCAATGACTAACTACAAGGCGAGCGCCGAACGAGGCGGAGTACGATCTTCAGCGATTGCACCGTAAAACTTCGAAGCGGTTCGAAGTAGGCTTCGCTCGACTACGGCAGGCTGGCCGGTAACCGGTCTGAGAGTTGCGCCGGCGACGCGCTCGCCCCGTCTCCGCCGATAGTGGCTTCTCTGAGTGTCACCGGTATTTCACCGGCTGCAACATCTAAGCGGTAGGAAGGCCTCGCTATGGCGTCGGTATCAAGCCGGCATCGTATCGAGCTCGCACTGCGCACCGGTCGCCGTGGCGAGCTCTGCGAGCTATACATGCAATGCATGCGAGCCATAGGAACAGCGACTGCGAACCGTCTCATTCGTTTAAGTCTATCGCTCCGTAGCTTAAACTGCATGGATAGCGGACACCTATTTCTGTGCATGGGAAAAACGAGACGTAAACTGCACATCAGCAAGCATTTTGTGATCGCCAGCTCTCATTCATCGAATCACCGTGCCGTACTCGTAAGTGAGGCCTAGTCGTCGAACGCGGTAGCGGCGGTCTACCTCGGTTCATCGCTGGAGCTGCTAAATGTGCCTCGTTAATGTGTTCATTCAAGGCCGCGCGCACTTTGTGTATGATTCAGTGCATTTTACGGGTCCACAAACAGCACTGCTGATGCGAATTCAGCCTGTACGACAGAGCGTCAACTGATAAAACTTTTTCGTTATAGTAAAAAATATTAAAGATTAGGCAGGATTAGGATAAAAGGCATGTGTGCTGAAGTGCTTACATCAGACCACCGCAAGTTCATACTTACGCTGTGCGTATTTATTGCTTAATTATTAGAAAAAAAAGGCTTTCACCTGGGCTACAGGAGGTCAGAATGTGGTGCCTATATATACTCGGTGACTATATGGTAGGTGTGTACTGCGTGTGGCAAGCTGTGGTGAGTGCCGATGGTTTGATATTACGTGAACGTTGTGATAATGATTGTGTACTGTAATCATTGTTGTGCGTATTAAATGTAATGTAATTAAAGTTACGCTTGCGCATGGTACGGCTGCTGACGTAATTTTTTTTCTCGGTCGATGCAAAAAATTTACTCCCATACTGACCTGAAAAAGTTCCCCTATGGATGTAAATAAAAACCCCCCTGACACCATGCGAAAACCCCCTTCTGATGGGGAGTAAATTTGTTACTCCCAGAGACAGGTTTTTAAAAACTCCCATCTGGGTGTGCGCTAGAGGACAAGGTCATTTACTCCCATTTCGGCTTATTTCTGTTTACAGTGTACGAGAATCATAGTGCGATCTGTCCAGAGTCAAATGCTGTCTTGATGTCGCGCAGCCGCACTCAGCGCTGCAACGGGTGGTACTCTCTTTTCTTTTTAGTGAACTCGAAGGCCTCCTTCACGTCGCGTGTCACGCTGTTAAGTTTAAATCGCCAGCGAATCGCAAAAGCTCCATTCAAGGAATGCGCAGCAAACATAGTTTTCAAAAGGGCACTCGCTCAATTTCAATGCCCATTAGACCACGAACCAGCCACGTTAATGAAAACGTTATTCAATTTGCTGATTGTTAGCACCTACGTATAAGCGGTCGAACTCGGCGCAGACCTAGAGAGAGTCGTATACTACGCAAAAGTAGGAAGAGCGAAAACGATACCATATTTTGAGTGAGGCGACAGTGCGACACGTATGACGTCCAAAATAAGAATCTGAACACGTTGAATTGCATACATATAAAAGATATGGTGGCTTTTCCAATCGGCATCACTTTCAGGCCTATGACAGAGGCAATGTTATATACATCGAGGCATACAACAGCGGCACATTCATTAAGACGACAAACAGAGTACAGATTCGAACAACAGAAGCAAAGCAAAAGTATAGATGCGCGCCCACCCACCACCAACAAACAAATACTTGAGCACATAAGCCCGTACAAATATACCCATCAAGCAGAACAATACTTGTTGACGTGAAAGCTTCGAAAACAGTGGCAGGTGTCTCATTCAGCTAACGCCAGCAATATTTCATTCCGTGAATCCCATCACAGTATAATAATTCACCACAATTCTAACAAAGTCTCCCGTGTTGCCACACACAAAAATTGCGCGTCTTTAGAAACGACGGTGTGTAAAACAATACAAAATACGCAAAAAGATCATGGAGCTTAACATTCGAGGACTAGAGGAAATGGCTCGCCATACCAACATATACTTCCACTCCTACGTACCGAAGACTTCATCCGAATGGAACCACCTTCCTGCCTCCATCGCCAGCAACCCTGATCATGCATCATTCAAGACTGCCATCTCTAACTTGTAACCACTCCTCTCTGTAACGCCGCAAATGGCATTGAGAGTATTTAAATAAATAAATAAATAAATAAATTCGTTTAAATATTTTGGTTTCGCGTAGACTATTGTCCTCTGACAAAATGAGGCATGCTAACGCTGGCCACTTTGGGTTACGTTATTCTTCTGGGTTTTCTTATGCTCACGAAGGTTGTCCCATTTCGTCTTCATCAAAATGTAGCCTCAATTACCTGAAATGTGACTCATCCCTATGATTCTATGTAATTCCATGCATGATCCCACCGGCCAACCGATACAATGCCATGCAATTATCCTCCTCATTCCGTGCAATCAAAGTCGTCCTCAGCCCAGTGATACACCTCAACTGGTAAACTATCATTGCGTATGATATGAGTCGCACATTTTGGACACTTACTCGGTGCAAAGAATAAAGTTTGTAGAGCGTGCATGTGATTGCGCTGCTAATTATTGACAAAAAACAAGGTAAATGATACTTTACCAGCTTGTCGAAGTCGTATTTAAGATTGCTTCGCGTCCTGTCGCGACTGACCTTTCTTTCCTTGCCTTGGCTGCATGTTAATGTATAGGCGTGGTTGCGGCGCAACATGATGGAAGTATATGTACTGACAGCGGCCAGCTCGTTAGTCAACGAAGCGGCAAGCCACGGTAGTGTGACGAATTGACAGCCGGCTCGGTTATTTAGGCTGGGGAGTGGTTCCCCTTGTTTTGCGTAGCACTTCATTTTATACGATTAGAATGGTAAGTTGCAAGGTATGAAACGATAAAGATCTGCTTGGGGTATAGCAACGCGAGGTGAACTCCGTCAAGCCGTAATGTTCGACATAAACTACTTGAACGCTCACGCGTGCTTGCAGTCGAGCCCGTGCACTTCAACTGAAACATTACTTCGGTGACAAGACTGACGGCGTGCGAAGCAATGTTTTAAGGGGCCATCATTCATTCGCATAATGCGCATGGCACGGCCTCCATGACAGAACTAAAGAGCAAGGAACGAAGCCAAGCGGGCACGTGTGGTCACGATGTTTCGGGTTTCGAAACGGTGACTCACGACTACTACGTTATATTTAAAGAAATCAAACAGAATAACATCTTGCGGGCACGTGGATAAGAATCAAAAGCGGAGCCATGCAAAAGCGAAATCTCATTGACTCAAATGAATCACGTGATGATGAGACGGTGGGCAGAAACGTGACAACCGATCCAGAACGGAATATAACGACAGAGAGCAGTGACTAATGGCGTTCGCGCCGGCAGAACGATATCGGGTTCGACAATTAGTAAGCAGTAAATGGGACGCATGAAGGTTGCTCTTTTCAGAATGTGCGCCCTCGATGGCTTGTCTTTCTTTGGATCCCCGCGTGATGACGGGCTCCCGACAGTCGTCAGCGTGCCCTTATATGGTACTCTGTGATAGTCACGTATAGTCCTAACTCCTTATACCCCCCCCCCCCCCACGCACGCACACACACACACACACTGCTTTTAGGGCAGGTTCAAGAGAGCTCCTATTCGCGGGCAGCGCTGTCCTCGGCACTACAGAGTCACGTCCCCGAGCACTGCCACTACGCGAGGCTTTGGTGTAAGATTTAGAGATATCGCTGACTGCTCGTCTAATTTCGCTCGTGAGGTGGATCATGCAGCACCAGCGGGGTCACGTTCCGGCGCTCTGTGTGTAGCTGCCGTGAAGGTACCTTTACATAGTACAGATAAGCTGGAGAGGAATTTGCAGTCAGTCTCACAAATGGCTTTCATTTGACACGCAGACACACAAGCGAGTGTATACACCGGCATACGTCATCGCACTCAAGCACGTGTTTACATACGCGCACTAGTACAAGCGAGAGTCAATATTCGTCGAAGGACGGCTTAAGGCTTCGCGAATTTAGGAATGTCTACTTTAATTGCATTTTTTAAATGCGCAGCATTCCTTAGCGAACTTCCGCGACCTTGAGCGTATCTATCTATCTATCTATCTATCTATCTATCTATCTATCTATCTATCTATCTATCTATCTATCTATCTATCTATCTATCTATCTATCTATCTATCTATCTATCTATCTATCTATCTATCTATCTATCTATCTATCTATCTATCTATCTATCTATCTATCTATCTATCTATCTATCTATCTATCTATCTATCTATCTATCTATCTATCTATCTATCTATCTATCTATCTATCTATCTATCTATCTATCTAGCCACCTACCACCTTTAGCTCTCCTGGCCGTTTGGATAATGGTATCGATACAAAACTTGGTATGGCATAACATGACCGTATGATGAGCACATATAACTAGTCATAACATGAAAATCATGACATGTATGTCATGAATATCATGATTGACATTTCATGGTCTTGCTGCTCTTCGGGTGGTCTCGTTCACATGACATGTTGCAAAACTGGTATGGTATGAAATGATTGCATGGCGAACACAAGTGACAGACCCTAACGCGGAAATGATGACATGCATGTCATGTAAGTAATGAGTCATGACTACATGCCACGCTCATGATGCGCTCGCAGTTGTCTCGCTAGCTTCTCATATACTGAATTTGGCTTTACGTGATGCGAATAGATGACGAAGGTGACTGGCGCAAACGTGATAATCATGAGATGGGTGTCATGTGAAATTATGACTACAAGCCGCACTCATGATGGCCTCGCAGCCGTTTCGCAAGCTTCACATATTCCAAGTTTGCTATCACGGGACGTGAATGGACGACGAAGGTATGTGCCTGGTGCAAACATGATAATCATGAGATGCATGTCATGTAACAACACGACCACATGCCACGCTCATGATGCGCTCGCGGTCGTTTCTCTAGCTTCACATATACCAAATTTGTATGACTTCAATAGACGGTGAAGTTAAATGACATGTCTGAACATGATTATCATGATATGTGTATCATGTAAAACATGACTACATGCTACGCTCATAGCACGCTTGTGACCGTTTCGATAGCTCCACATATACCAAATTTGGTATCAGGTGGCGTGAATAGATTATAAAGGTAAATGAGACGTCCAAACATAATAATTACGACATGAAAGTTATGTACGGCATAATTTACCTCCACCTCGTAACGTTCTTCTGATTTTAAACTGGCATATAAACCTTTTTTATTCGTGCTTCGCATATCATCGATTCCCAGTGTATGTAGGATCTGCCATTTTTTTCAATTTTGGCACAACGAGCTTACTCTCCCATCACAGGTTATTTCCGCGCAAAGTTTCTGACGGCTATGCACGTGTAGCGTCTATTACTTAGTTTCACTGGCCTCGGTTTTCCAGTGGTTATAGTGCTCGACTGCTGAGCTGAAGGTTGCGGGACTGAATCCCAGCCTCGGCGGGTGCATTTTTTATGGAAGTAAAATTGTGGAGGTCCGTGTACTTAGATTAAAGTGCACGTTAAAAATACACCAAATGGTGGAATTTTTTCGAGCCGTCGGCTACAGTGTTCTCATTATATTATCAATGTGTTGGGAGGGAAACCCCCGACAATTATTGTGTGGCAAGGCTTGTACATGTCCTAAATGGAGAACGAGTTTTAGAATGTCAATTGCCTTAATTATTAGGAGTTTGCTGGTTGTCACTCTTAATGCGATTTCGTCTCGACATATATCAAGTGCAGGGAAAAAATTTTTTCCTATCTCGGAAAACTCAAGAATACTGTTATTGCCGCTTTTAAAAAAAGTAACGACGAATTTAACATGAAAAAACGTTTATAAATATATGCGGAGCTTAACTGCATAAGTTTTGAAAGCCTAATTTATTCCCAGTGTTTTCTCGACATTTTCCACGGGAGTATAACAAAGACGAGATAGCCTAATGACCATTATTAGCTAGGTCGGTTCGCTTAAAGTGAGTTATTTCAGTCAAGGCCGACAAGCTTAGTGAAAAGTGTCCATAAAAGGGCCCGGTTTACGAAGATCCATTACCGGCCTGAAAGCTGTCAATGAAGCTTGTACCACTGCTAGCCGCGATAGAGCGAGGAAGTCAGGTCGGGTAGTAAAAAAAGAAAGCAGCACAAACGATTTCCGCACCGTGCTCAAAAGGGGAGCACCTCCAATAGCCTCATTTTTTACCACCAGGATTTTTAGAGCACCGCAGCAGTTTCGTGCCGCGTGATGAAAGCTCAGGAAACCACCCGTTTCATCATTACATAATAATTGAAGAGTCTGGTGCGGAGTTCGAAATTTGGGTCAATGAAACTTTCTGCTTAACGAAGAGTTCGCAGCGAAGTGGATGGCCATATTTTTACGAGAGAGTAATACGTGAACGTGAACTTGAAGTTCTCCTGTCCTTGCGCAACACTACTGTGGCACTTCATTAAGTGTGCACTGCAGTTCTATGGCTCTGTTCCGGTGCACTTGTTTTTGATTAGGTGGTTAGAAGTTCAAAATATCCGCACATTTTATTGCCATTTGCCATGCGCAGTTTTCTAAACACCATACACCTCATATGACGCGTACTTCACCGAAGGAATCACCCATTTACTTATTCAAAATAACTACATTGATATGATATTTTGATGCTTTGTGATCGAGGAGTGGCGAAAACAAATTTTGTCCCGTGGCGCCACTCATTAGTTTTAGCCTGTAAAAATGTTTGTTACGGACAGCCAAAACTGCTAGCATTGCGCAGGAATATGTGCGGCAATACCACAAAATATCTAAACAATGCACTCGAACAGCATTTCCTTAATACATGCGTTGGAGAGCGCGCATGACAGTTTCTAAGTGAGATGTCGTAGCAAAAAACGCAAAGAAAACTATATCGGCTCCGTGGGCATTCATGTCGGTAAAAACGACTGCTTTTATTACTCGAACAGTGTCTGTCTGAAGCCTCCGATAGATGTTTTACTTTCTTTGTTCAGGCGTCAAGGGGAAAGACTTTCAAGTAGTTGCGCAAATTATATCAACATCTTACCGAAAAAATTCCGTCGGAATTCGCTTCATGTAAGTCATTGAACTGACGTCGTCACGTTTTCGTGATTTCCTCGTCGCTCCGTTGGCACAATGTCATGAAGACTGCTTAAATGGTGGCTGCATCGCAGTGCTATTTCAGTGCTTTCCTTTGCTCTTGACAGCGGATGCACTGTTTCACCATCATTCGCGGTGTTGAGTCCGTGAAGCTGCTAGAAATTTCATATTCATGAATCGAACGTCAGTTCGCTCACCTTGTGTTAAACTCAGGATCATATACAAGCCCTTCACGTCTAAGCTGAGCTTCGCTCACTCGGAGCTCTGGATCTTCTGCCCTTCGCGGCAATATAGTTTCGAACAGCCTTTTCATTTTTAGTGGACCAGTGGCGAGTAGCTGCGCTTTCCCAGTGTGAGAAACACATTCAGAAACATAACAAGTACTCTGAACTCAACACCACACACACACAAAAAAAAAACAAACAGATCGAGCACAACTTTCCAACTGTTCCACTGACCACAGAGCGTCATTTGTAAAGGTTGTGGAACAATCGCTCCGAAAACGACCATGTGTAACCACCAGAGGTCGATTAGATAAAGTTGCAGGTGGCGTCCACCTGTGGCGAGTAGGCCTGCATGGACACGTACGGAGGCAAAGCTCCGATAAACTTGCCGCGCATAATGTTGATACAGGTTTACTGTTGTTACACTGACATCACCTAGAACTTCACCCAGTCACTGCATGTTGATGCCAGCCGTTCCACATGATTGTTCTTGGAGCGACCCTTTTGCAACCCCTGTAAGTAGGCCATTGGAAAATATATACGCAAACCCGCAAAAACATGCCAAGACTTTACGTACCTTATCCATCAAGAAAGAAAATTATACATTTCTGCACGTAAAGCATTATCGAGGCTTAACACAGATATGACCATTAGTTTTGATGATAAAAGCTTTCGAAACCTACCGAGCACACACTTGCTTGCTACGTCCTAGTATACTGTAGCAAGAGCAAGTGTGCTCGAGAAGTTGTCTTTGTAGGTGTACTTTTTTACGTTACCATGTTACTGGACACCGGAAATATTACCAGATACCGGAACAAAGCTGCACACGCGTGGGCCTCTACGGAGCGTAGATTTTTACGGAACGAAAAATACTCGCAGGATATGCTTTACGTTTACGGCCCTATCTTGCAAATGCACCTTCATGGGGGGCCAAGGATATATCTTATTTGCGCGAACTCCAGCCACCGAGTCAAAACAAGCCGATGGGCGAGTACGAATTCCGATCACTTTGTTACAGCCGGCTTACCAAAGCTTGACGGACCTATAATACCGACGCCGTAAACGCGAGAGGCCTATGGTCCCCGTCAGGCAGGATAGTGCCACCTCTCCAAGTCAAGATCATCCAGACAAGCATGAACTTGTTAATGCCGAAACGTTATGCACTCTACATCTTGTAAAAATAAATGCCTTTCAGCGGCGCTGTTACGAATTAGTTGCCTTTGAATCATTTTTTTCCTCACAAACACTGGCGATAACAAACGTGTTCATTACTGTGGTTGCACTAAGCTTCACAAGATGTAGACACCAACTTTCCATAACCCGCTATTTTCACACCCATTTGCGTATTCAAATTGTTCATACACTGCCGCACCGCCAAGCGGAATTCAGGAGCGTCCTCTGAAGGATGATTAGTAGGCAGACGCTTCCAATATTTCCTTGCTGTTCCTTGTTCAGCGGTGCTAGCCGCAATGTTAACGCGTTGGCAAAAAACGAACACCAACCACTTTGTATGTTTCGTGCATAAGTGATATACTGGACCGTCCATGACACGATAAATTTGATTCGTTCTTGCGGGACGCGAAGTTTTCGAGACAATACGTGGCAACTCGCGCTTTCGATTATAACCCGCAGAGTACACATATTAGCTTCGCGAGATTTTCCGCAGCCACTTTGAATAGTTAAATATTATCGTCGGATAATTCCACTTAAAACTGGCCTTGTTTTACATGCGCACAGAATTCGTCAGTGATATTGTAGTGCGTGAATCCCACAACACTCATTGCACGAGGAAGTTAGTACAGGCTCGCGATTTGTGCTTCCGAACCTTGGCCTACACTGTGCCGCTTGTTTTTTACGTTCGTTGATATATGGCAGCACATTGTCTGAGATTCCGTTCTTGTCGGGTATTGGAGCGAAATGATCTCCACATCCGCAGATTATCGTGGAGAGTGACACCGTGTGTATATTGTGCGTGGTGAATGGCGCGTTGTTGGTGCTATCGAAGTTGTTTGGCGTAGAAAATTTCTCACATTCGTTATTAATAAACGTTTATTCTCTCTCTCTCAGATTACTTTCAGCAGTGATGTTCCGAGAAACCATCTTGACGTCGAGGATTTTTCACTAAACTTACATGGTTCTCAACGCGATGAGAGTGACAGCGACGATGAACTATCAGCTGCTAGCGTCGTGCTTTAATGTTTTTTGACGGTCGTAAGCCGCTTTGATTGTATTTATTGTATATTATTCTTCGGAGAGCTCAAAATAAAAACAATTTTTTCTTGTACATTGAATGTATCCCAATTACAGTGGATTACAGTGGAATATTAGAAAGCGCCGCACGCCGCCAACATGCTTGAGCTCGACCAGCGAAGCGAAATGGTTATAGCAATAAAATATGCAGCTACGACTACAGTCCACGCTAACTTCTTCTGCACATCACCGGTGACGTCCAAACGACGTTGTTGTTTGACAAATTTACACAATTTTGACGTTGCGAAAAGCGTACGTGTGTCGATATCCTTGTTTCGATCGCGCTGATGGAATCTGCAACATCTGAGTGCAGATAATTGTGCACTGTCAGTCTGATCATGACTGTGGCAAAAGCGCTACTTAATGGGAAGTTAAATGCTTGTGTTCCGTTGAAGAAGCAGCTGCATGATCCTTACAGCACAAGTAATGACGACGGCGTATTATGTTCGCAAACCATCGCTACGTGAAACATTCGGTCCTGTGCAGCCGTGACGGTGCGCTACTCGCTAGTGGCCTACTACTGCGGCAAATCCACCAGACAGGCTAGGCACAAATGATCTCGGAGTGCCGTTCAGTTCATACGTGAATTCTAGTTCACGCAGTTTTCAGTAGCCTGGACAGGATTACGCAAAGCATCGCTGATACTTGGTCAATAAGCTGACACCACCAGCCTTTGCACTGCGACGAGAAATGAGGTAGGTCGCCCCGTAGCGGTGGTCTAGTGGCTAAGGTACTCGGCTGCTGACCCGCAGGTTGTGGGTTCAAATCCCGGCTGCGGCGGCTGAATTTCCGATGGAGGCGGAAATGTAGCAGGCCCGTGTGCTCACATTTGGGTGCACGTTGAAGAACCGCAGGTGGTCGAAATTTCCAGAGCCCTCCACTACGGCGTCTCTCATATTCAGATGGCGGTTTTGGGACGTTAAACCCCATGGTACATATCAGAAATGAGGTAGCGAACATTCAGCAGTTGCTATCGATTGGGAAAGTACTTCGGTTCGATATAAATTCATGTGACGATTAAAAGTTCATCCGGTAAAAACGGCAGGGGAGTACGGGAGTACGTCCGTGCGTCCTATCTTTTCTTGATTGATATGTGGGGTTTAACGTCCCAAAACCACTATATGGTTATGAGAGACGCCGTAATGGAGGGCTCCGGAAATTTAGACCACCTGGGGTTCTTTAACGTGCACCCAAATCTGAGCACACGGGCCTACAACATTTCCGCCTCCATCGGAAATGCAGCCGCCGCAGCCGGGATTTGAACCCGCGCCCTGCGGGTCCTATCTTTTCTTATGCAAGTTCATTGGTTGATTATCCGCAGCCATCTTGGATTGCACTGCGCGCCATATATAGGCCGTGGGCATGGCGAATACTAAAATACTGTGCACGCTAACACCGAATGCTCACCGGCAAGTTGCAGGAACGAATCTCGGCTGCAAAGGCTGAATTTTAGACGAAGGCGAATATGCTGTAGGCCCATGCACTCAGATTTGGGTGCATGTTAAGGAACCCTATAGGTGGTCGAAATTTCCAGTGACCTCCACTACGGCATCTCTCATAATCATATGGTAGTTTTCGGACGTTAAAACCCACATATCAATTAATAAATCAATACTCTGCACGCTAAAAGCCTTACTTATTTCTTTATTTTATGTATTTATAGATACTGCCAATCTGAGAGAGATCTAGGAGGGCACAAAAAGTGATTAAGTACAAATTTCACAATTGTGATAAATTACTAGAATAAATTTTATAAAAAAGTGCAAAATAAGAGTCATTGGTAGTAGGTGAACGAGGAGAAAATGGGCTGTCAGTAGGTCGCTATGAGAGGAAAATAAGAGGAAACAAAAACAAAAAAATTCAATCTTCTGAAACCTTGGTGTAATAATTTTACAAAATGGAGCTGAAGTGCGAAACTTCAACTACACGCTGTGGCATAAAAGTAAAAAAGGCACTCACAACAGAGAGGCAGACATGGCGTGTAGCCTCAGAAGTCATTAAGAGGTTAAGAAAACAAAAAAATATCTATCGAAATTCAAGGTTTCCTTCAAGTGCATTTAAAGATTGAGTTAGTGACGTGCTTTCCATTACTTGTAATAGGATAATATTCCATTCTCTTATCGTGAATGAAAAAAAAAATTGCAACAGTCCGTATGAAAGGTGTATTCCGTGAGCATCTCAGTATGGTTATGTCTGGTTGGTCGTAATTTTAAACTTCTTATGAGGTGAGTTACATCCATATTCACTTTGTTATAAGTAAGTAAGTACAAGAATTTAAGTCAAGCTATTTTGGCTCAGCGCTAAAATAAATCAATGCCAGCACTTTTCTTCAGCGCAGTAGGCCAATCATGTGGCCTGTGTTTATTACAAATTTTGGTTCTCCTCCAACGATGATTCGGTTTGACCTAACTCAAATATATTTTAAATGCTATTCTTATTACAATTTCGTTGTTTGCGAAAACTTAATTGTATGCGTTTATCTACATACGCAGGTAAACGTTTACGTATGAGGAGCTCAAACTTTGCTAAAACCTGCTGGCGCACACGCTGTCTCGCTTTCTCGGTAACCGTCATTCGGTAAGCTCGTACACTCTTATACGTAATGCGCCCCCAACGCGCAGAGGCTGTCTAAGAGGTGTCCCTGGAGTGGCTGTATTCTCTTAAAACATTGTTTTGTAGATGTTCTTGAGATCAAATACAAAAGGGTCAGCTTCCAGTCCACTTCGTCATCATCAGCAGCCTGGCTACGCCCACTGCAGGGCAAAGGCCTCTCCCATGATTCGCCCAACAACCCGGTCTTACCTTCGAGCTTTTTTCATATCATCGGCCCACCTAACTTTCTCTCTTCCGTTGGTGCGTTTGCCTTCTCTAGGAATGCAATCAGTTACCCTTAATGACCAGTGGTTATCCTGACAACGTGCTGCGTGCCCGGCCAATGTCCATTTTTTCTTGATTTCAACTAAGATATCCTTAATCCCAGTTTTTTTTTTCCTGAACCGCTCTGCTCTCTTCTTGTCATTTAAGGTTACACCTATCACTTTCCTTTCCATAGCTCACTGCGTCGTCCTCAATTTAAGTTGAACCCTTTTTGCAAGCCTCTAAGTTATAATGCTCCGTAGGTAAGTACACGAAAGAGGCTGCTGTTATATACCTTGCTCTTGAGAGTTATAGCGGTAGATTACCATTCATGATTTGAGAATGCTTGCCCAATGTGATCTACCTCATCCTTATTTCACTCTCATGGTTCGGCCCCGCGGTTACTACCAGTCCCAAATAGACAGATTACTTATATTTACAACTTCCAGTGTCTCTCTACCTATCGCAAAGCTCTGTTTTCCACCGAGACTGTTGCACATTACTTTAATTTTGTGCATATTAATTTTCAGACATACGCTTCTGCTTTCCGTGTCCAGATCAGTGATCACGAGCTGTAATTCGTCCCCTGAGTTACTCATCACAGAAATGTCATCAGCGAAAGGCAGGTTATTAAGATGCTCCTCATTAAATGTTATCCCTTACTATTCTCAATCTCAGGGCCCTGAAAACCTTCCATAAACACGCAGTGAATAGCATTAGAGAGATCGCGTCTCCCTGCCCTACACCTTTCTTTATTGCGATTCTGTCGCTTTCATCATGCAAGACTATGCTGGCTGTGTATCTACTGTAGATTTGTTCCAGTATGTTCACGTAGGGTTCGTCAGTGCCATGATTCTGTAGCCCCTGCATTACTGCTGATGTCTCGATTGAGTCAAACGCCTTCTCGTTATCTGTGAAAGCTATGTAATGATTGTGTTCCGCGCATTTCTCTCCTATCTGATTGATATTATGATTATGGTCTATTGTGGAGTAGCTCGTATGAAATCCTGCGAGGTCCTTTGGTTGGTTAAACTCTGATGTTGCCTTTATTCTATTAGCTATTATTTTTGTAAATAGTTTGTAGAGAGTGAACAGTAAGCTGATCGGCCTGTAATTTTTCAAAACGACGAGTGCTAGCTATACCATGTAATTGAGGAAACTACAGAGCATACATGTGAAAGAAACAAAAAGACGAAAGAACACGTCAACAAAGATGGGCTAAAACTTTTTAAAATTTTTAACGTGACATCAGGTAGCGGATTACGTGGTGTACCAGATCAAGCGGCGGTACACTGATACATATCTCCTCTTTTTAGGTGATTACATATGCATCAAATAATTCTCTAGCGCACCTGTCAGATATTTCACTAACGTGCTACAGTGACCTAACCATTGCGGCTTAAATAAAGTTGCTCAAATGAATACCGAAGCTGTGGTACTTGTTTACGGACACGGGTGTGAAACTGCACCCTGAGTGATTTTCTCACCAACACTAACTTCCTACATTCCTGCTCTCTATCTCGAAAAGCGTCTTCAATCTTTATTAATACAGGTCTTCCGCGAATCATTATTTAGATGACACTCACTTTAAATTTGTGAATGCACAGCCAATTTTGTGCTCCAAATCTACAAACTATTATGCGTTCGGCAAATAAGGGGACTTGCGCTATACTTGCTCTCGATGTCACACTCTTCTGACTATACAACCCACGCTACATTCTCTCATCTTTACAACCTAAGGAGGAAGGAAGCGACAAAAAGGAGAAGGCAGGGAGGTTAACCAGAGAGACATCCGGTTGGCTACCCTACACTGGGGGATTCAGAAACGGGACACTAGGTTGCTACATAAACATAGTAGCTCAGAAGGCGCATATGCAGGCCGAGTTGCAAGAGAAACGGAACAACAACGAAACAAAAATGCAGCCTTCACGTAAGTGAAACAAATCAAATCCCAGCTGTGTCGTTTACCGTGGAGAGAAGAAAAATTGGGGCCAGCAGAAACAATAGTGTGCAGGCAGCCTGTCGTCAGAGCGTAATTAATCGTTGCGAATCGATCGTTCAGCGGACGACTGAGCAGTGGCAGGCAGTTATAAGACATGACGGGTAACGTCCTACTGAGCGTTCCCGGGTGGTGTCTGTCGTCCAGAAATCGTGATGAATAAAACGCGAACGTCGCGCGCAATCACTCTGACAGTGCGAAATGACCATTTATGGTCAATACAAAAAAGCTCTCCTTCAGCATGTATACTCGCAGCTACTATAGATCAAACATTTTAAATGAATTCCTACCTGTTAAAACCACATCTAAACTGCAATGCGAAGTCCGCAAAGAAAAAAAAAGAAGAGTGTACACAGAAGAGGAAAGGCTGATAGTCATGACGTTATTTTTTTTTTCGACGTGTGTACCACAAATATTTGGTTTCGCCTTTGTAGACGTGAGCTTGATTGAAGTGCAATAAGTGTAACACACCTTATTTAGTCGCCACTTTTATGCACGGGAAGAGGGAAAAAAAAGTCACAGCTTTGCCGCAAAGGTGAAGCAATGAACGCAATAGCAACAAATTGGAAGGTCAGCATATCGAAACGTGCGTCACGTTTCTCACACACAAATCGCGCACTAAACGTACTCTCAGGTACAGATGAACGTGAATAAGCGTCTCAGTTGTTACTTCGCTGTGTCTGAAAAGCGCGCTTTTTTCGCAAACGTAGACTGTGCAATGATTTCAGTGACCTTTGTGCGCCCGGCAACTGAAACAGAATCGTTCCGGTAAAAGCGGAACGCCAGCCAAGACGTACGATCCTCGCTACCGCCAGATAAGGGCACGG
Source organism: Rhipicephalus microplus (assembly GCF_043290135.1). NCBI lineage: Eukaryota > Metazoa > Arthropoda > Arachnida > Ixodida > Ixodidae > Rhipicephalus > Rhipicephalus microplus. The sequence goes on along the minus strand of NC_134703.1, from coordinate 7,052,413 downwards.
GAGCGAGCGTCGACCTCCTGCTCTTTGCGGGTCAAAGTGCGCGTGGGAGATGAGAGCGCGGCCGCGCGTCGTGACGATGTTGCTACGCACTCTCTTTGCGCCATCTTGCTGGTAATGCTGAAAACACAATATTTACCCTCAGGGATGCCCGTAACCAGCGGTAGGGAGTAGTGATTGATAGCTTGCCATTTGAACGTTGAATGACGAGCTCCTTGGAGGCTCAGTAGTTAACGCCCCACACTCACGATTCAGAAGACCCAAGTTCTATTGCGAGCGCCGGAGTCATTTTTCTTGATTTTTTTTCTTTCTTGAATTCTCATATATATATAGATACGTGTACATATACGGTGATTGACGACGACGCCCACGTCGACGTTGAAGCTGGAGGCAAAATCCAGCTGAGAGTGCCCATATATTTGCTATCGCAATAAAAAAGCGCGAAGATTTGATCCACGTGTTAGACTCAAAATATTCTGAGTGAAAGTGCTCTCAACAGCGGCGTGTAGTGTACCATATACCACTGCAATGCTATTTTTCGCATTTCACGTGCAGGGTCAAGCAGTGTTTACAGTATGTGTGCGCAGCAATATGAAATTCAACACCTTAACTTGGTACATTCATTCAGTTTTATCACAAGATTGATTTTTTTTTTCAATCCCTGCTGTGAAGCTCCAGCGTTCTGGCATTCCAAGATGCATTTGTCGGTTTCGGATAGCGATCCACCTATTTAAACGATTATGACACCTAGTGCGTGTATCATTCAATTTTTATTTTGCCTCGTCGTTCCAGTGGACTTGTATATCAAGTTAGAGCAGGCCCTGCGTTGGGGCAACAGAACTTGTACCGTCAAGGACGTGTTGAGAGTTCGTTGTGCGCAGCTTGTGGCTACTGTGAGACACTTAAGCATCTTATAGTACAGAGTCCCGCTATTTCTACGGAGTGAGATTTCTTGATTAACATAAATACCATGAAATTAAATGCACGATGCCTTTCCGAGAGGTTGTGTCTCTCGACGCGAATAGGCTCAGTGAGGTCTACTGAATTTTATGAACCAAACGTACCTGGCCCCCAACTTAGAGGCACTTTATTGATGCGATAATCTGACGTGCAGCGTGATCACTCTTAGTGAGCATGCACGTCCCTCCCCCTCCTCTTTCTTTCTCGCAAAGCCGACGGAGGCAGTGTCTGCTAGCGAGTTTCTTGATATGAAACAAAAACTGACTTCTTGCGCTGCACAACCGTTCTCTGGTCACCCCATGTGCACTTGATCTTGACCTCCAAGGTAGTACCCATGGGAGATCGCGCCTGTGCATTGTTGAACAAAAAATATCGCAGTATGGGCGTTAACTAAAAGCGGACTGGGGGTGTCTGTGCACATGTCTGATCGAAATCCTCAGCCTGCATGTTTATATTAGAAGCGATTAGAATATTCCAGTAGGAAGCACAGGTCCATCAGTGCTTTCTTTGCGCCTCCGAAGGTTTCTCTAAGGTCCATAGATTAAATCTAGGGACCTCAGGTTTTGCTCCTGCGCAACGGCGAGATGAGCGCCAGCGTCAACGCCACCGCCAGTGTACGGGTTAGCAGCTGCTCCTTCGCATCTATACATGGTTCTCTTTTGGGGGAGATGATGTAATTTTTTATCGAGCTTACTTACGCTTGTCTGTACTTCGCGACAACTCTCTGTGGCATCACAGCCGACGCTACGAAGCCGAAGCGAGCCGGTTTTTTTACAATTGAGCATGTAGTTCGCGAACGCGATCTTTTATATCTACATAGCATAAAGAAAAACATGAAAACAAAATGTATAATTTTGAGGTTTAAATAATTCGCATTGTTATCAAGAAAGCTTATCGCGGGTGGGATATTAATTTTCTGTTGTTTCCAGCTTCGTGAATTTTGGGTGGCATTTCCCTTTTTAAAGAACCATGGGGTCGCTTGGTTGCAGAAGCTTCACGTCGCAGCTTGTGAGGGAACATAGGTGCGTGTTCGTTAAGTGATCTGTTTTCATCGAGCTGGTAGAAATGAGGAGAGCGGTGCGTTGTCAAATATTTCGTCACCCACATAAGAAATCAGCAAGGAAGATGTGCGTGAGTGATACAATCAGCGTAAGTGGTTCTATGAACGCCAACGCCACCTAGATAATTTCTGGCCTTCTCACTGTGTCTTCCGCGGGTTCTGACGTCACTCCGTTTTTATTGGTGTGTTTCGCTGCACAGACAAGCCTATGCTAGCTCTCGTCGCTCGACAGACATAGATTGCCAAACCTGACAAACGTTTTCGTGGCGTGCTGGTGTGCTTGTCGGTGACTCTAGAATGCCGTCTTTTTCTTTGTCCGTGAGCTGCAGCATGGATATGTGATGTGTTTTGTGCACTACGTATTCGGAAACTGTACGGCTGCAAATGTGAACGGTTGGGCCATGCTGCGTGGGGAATTGTCGCGGCAAAGAGACCGAAGTTGCACGTGTTCTCGTTTCCTAAGGACAACCGAAGAAAAAAAAGGGGGAGCGTGTCGTTCGTCAAGCTCACGTCGACATACGTTTTCTATCTGACCCGAAGGTACGTGCGTTCTTCCAACATATTTCTAACTCTTTTCATTGGCCCCATCTCGACCATGTTCCGTTTTCGCTTTAAAATAAAAGTGTCATGTGAGCTTTTAACTTGTTGACGTAAGCCCTGGTATAAATAAGGAGCGCGCATGTGGCAGTTAGTTTTCAGAACAGGCGTCTTTACTTCAGGGTTGGTAAACACTTTGGTATTGGCGATTACTGCCGTAAACTTGTTGTATTACCTCTGTTCACTTCCTTGAGAAAAATGGAAGGAATGCTGTTGCATTACTTAGTGCATCGGTTTCGTGCACAGTATTTTCTTGCCGGTGTTCCAATCACTATATTGCGGTACTATTGTGGCCGGCGTCATAGCCTATTATGTTTTCTTGAAATTTATATGCGTGTGGACACGGTAAAGCGCTGTCTTAAATGGCTTTCAGATGGGTCATTTCTACTTGAAGCTAGAATATTTAAAAACCACTACGAAAAATACACCGATACAAGAGCCGACAGTGGAGTAAAAGCACCCACGGGCTAGACGGGTTAATATAGACCCAGTATCAATTTTTCCCTATGCACCAAGTTATATGACCGACTACGCACCACTGCCAGAGCAACCAGAGTAGAAGAGGAAACGCCGATTCTCGTGTCAGTCACCAGAGATTTTTGTGAAACGAAAGATTTTTTTCTGTGGCAATGGTCATAACCCTGATATTGTGCTGAATATCATACTTGTGGGATCAGCACAAAATCTTTTAAATAACTGCGTTTCTATAAAGACAGATGTTCAAAAGAGTACAAATGAAACTGCAGAAACTTTGCAAATGAGTACAAACAGTTTCTCTGCATGCTCTAGATAGTGTGTGTCTGCATGCGTGTGTGTGTGAATGAATAAAGAATGGATAAAATTTACCATATTTATTTCGTCACTTTGTTGATCCGTTCAATTTCGCACTTATAGATCGACTACACGTTTGACTGCGTACCATTTTTTACTTTTTCACGGAAGAAATTGCTCACAGGTGAATCTACAAAAGCTTTAAAGCACAGTGAATTTCTTAAACGATCGCCTTGTTCTCCTCACAGGGCAGAATAAAGCTGTTAAGCATGTAAACATCGCCGCGAATGCTTTCTTTTAATGGGAGACGATGATGGCAATGAATTCACAGCCTCCCATACGCAGGTTCGCTCGGGCAAAGTGAGTGACGTCTTGAGGGGATGAGCAGGCCTGATCATATTTTTGTAGGTGGCATTACTGAACGCGGTAGCCACCTTGAAAGGGATACCGGTGACCTGTCACGCTGCAGCAAGATCAGTTGCTTTAAAGCGAAATTGCTATCCGAGGAGGAGGAGGAATAAATGAGGAAGGACAGGGAGGTTAGCCATGCGATCCGAGGCTGCACGTAAAAGCATCGACCTTTTTCATAAATTACATTCCTACACGTGGTCCATATGTCAGTTGCCTCTTATCGCTGATACAATCGTGCTAAAGATTGCGTGCTGTATACCCGTCAGCATCCACGCCTGGAGTGCTTATTGGAGCTTTTAGATGTTAACGATTCTCAAAACGAGAATAAAATCACCAGTGCAAAGCTCCGCCTGGACAACAGGCGTGTATTGCGTGGCCGATTGTGCAAAAATGGGCCGCGTATCTGCGTGTTTTGCTGAAAATATCGCCAAAAAGTCTTCTGTCTGGCAGCTTTGAGTGAGAAATGCACACTATGTGGCAATTATGTCGGGAAACGAAAGCTTGTGTAAAACGCAGAGCCACTGGCAGCACCGTATCGTCTTCGCGATGCGTAGGAAACACCCACTTCTTTGTGCATAGTGTCGCATTGTAAGCGCATCGTTAGAAAGTGTAGGTTGTTCAGAATTGCATATCTATGCATTCTGAAGTAAACAAATACATCATTTACTATTTACGTATTGATGTTGTGCCTTAGATATGCGTAATATTTCATTTTGAGCGAAATTGTTCACAGGGACGAACACTGTCACCATATCAAGATGGCTGGGCGTTGAATAAGTGCTTAAGCTTTTGCCGGTTGACAGACAGACAAACAGACAAACCAAAATTTCCACGTTGGAGAATCTCAAGAAAGGCTATAGTCTTTAAAGCGGTTTCGACCGAGTAAAGTGCATTTCAACAGCTTGTATTTAGGAACATGAGACGGATTCCATATCCTTTTGTGACCGGTCGTGGCCCAGATATCTGAAACCCATTGATGCATTCGCGTCCACAAGCAAAACATTGTGAACATCTTAATGAAGTTCTTGCATGAGCAAAAAGAAAACGACGATACCGACGCTGTGTTAACCGAAATTTGGGACATGGTTTGTTGACATTACGTTGCATTACCTATCAGATTTGCTGCTGGGCATTGCCCTTCCAAAACTAAATAATACTGTTTCTATGAATCTGATTCTCATGTGTTTTGATTTAGAAATATTTAAATGATTTAAAAATGGAAGCGTTACTGTACGATGTTCGCCTATCACACGCAGGCTTATACCATTGGCAGATTACTGTTATAAGAAAATTTAGATTAGAACACAGCATTGTTTTCGTGTATCTTTTTTCATTCGCTGGTGACTTTATGACTGTGTCAAGCATTGCCATAGCTTTTGATTAAAACAATATGTAAGGTATCTTTTGAAACACTGTTTCGAAATAACATCATAAGCCTTGGATACCCAAGCGAAAACGTACATGTTGGATGCGCTCGAGAAACCAAAACGAGAATGACACGCAAGCGGACTACATAGCATATAGCAACTCATGCGCAGATGTACCCGCCCATGTAACTTTGGCTACGCTGCCACAAAAGGTTGTCGCCAAAAATAAGTTTTTTTTAACATCAAAGCGTTTTATACCAGAGTTCACCAAGACTTCACTGGTGTGACATACATCCGTGGACGATATGACGTTGTAGAAATTTTCCAGAGCAGAATGCAGATAAATGAACTAGATGGAAAAGTTTTATGAACTTGAAAAACCTAATTGTTTTTCAAACACACAAGCAGGGCCAGGATGATCGTGCCTCCGCCGAAGCTATCTACCAACAGGGCGCTGCTCGTCAACACGACGCCGTATGCCAAGCACATCCACTGGACTGTCGCCGACAAGTTAATCATGGATCTTTCGCTGCAGCGGTCGGTAAGTTCACAAACAAATTCAGTGAAAACCTGTTCGAGTTTACTTGCATCGTTGAGTACGCCTGTGGTTCATGTGCTCTTTGCGTGACGCTCTGACGCTCGCAATTCAGTGCTTGCCGAATATGCATCCCAGTCGCGAGTCGTTGCTTGCCGTGATGGAGAAGTGCCACTAGGTGTCAACATAGGCACGTTAACGTCTAAGGGTGCTGTAGCCACTAAACACGTGTAAACATTGCACATTATTGTGTGATAAACAACAATTACTTCATTGAAGACACGTTTCACTTTCATGTGCTCTATGCCGACTCCTGTTATACGGATATCGAGCACATTTCTTTTCTTTGTTCTTCCATTCTTTCCTCTTCCCTTCGGCTTGTAGTTCTTTCTTCTAGGCTGACATTGCGTCCCTCCAGGTGGCAGTTGCCAGCTTGCTTCCTCCCCCTTTTTTTTCCTCTGTGTCCTGGTGTATCTCTATGCAAATCAAACGATATTGATTCCCTCTCTGATTATTGCGCCTTTTTTCTCCACGCACATTCCCTCGCTGCCTAGTGCAGGGCAGCAAACCGGACAACCGTCTGCTACTTAACACCCCTGAACCTCCGCATCGCATTTACCTACTTTTCTATTTCTTGCGGAATTCGCGAGACATGAGAACATCAGAGATTAGCAGGGTTAGACGCCATTGAGATGGTTTAAATATCACATAGACAATGAGCTTTACTTGTCGAGAAAATTATTGTCCTCTCATAATGCGTCCATTTATCCCGATGATTTTTATCAATAAAGCATCTTTCTTGGCAGTTACATATGCCCTCTCGGGGAATGACCGAGAATGAGCCGTATACTGTTGAGCCATGGTAAATGCCTCAGTCAATGAGTTTCTTTTTTTTTTTGGGGGGGGGGGGGGCCTTGGAGTTGAAGAGTCCGTGCCACAAAGTTCACGAACTACTTCAAATAATGAGAATAAACAACGCCAAGATCGAGGCACATGGTATGAAATGGGCAAGAATGTTTCATGTGGCGTGCTTGTTTCCTTTCAATATTATCCTAATTATTGAGTTCTTCCCCTTTATTAAATGTCAGAAAGCTAGCGTAAGCGATTATTGCACGCAATAATAGTGTATCTGGCTTCAATATCGTTCTCGCTGAATGGGAACCATCTCTGTGCTGCTGTCGAAACCTTGAAGTTTATACATATAATATGTTTCCTTCTTGTATGAGGCCGATTCCGGTGTCACCGGCTTCAGTTTAACAGCAGTGGTGGCATGTGTTCAGCTACTGCAGTACTTGACCAAGAAAGTGATTCGAAAGGCAACACAGGTTCTGCTACAACTGAGTTTCTGCGCGTTTGTTCTAATAATAAATGCGGAGAATCGAACTTTCGTAACCAGGTATTTCAAGGTATCAAAACACGCCTACCCTTGCTCAAACGAAAGTGAGAAGTTACATGTAGTACTGAGTCACTTACTAGTGGCGGGGGAGGAGGAGGAAGCAACAAAAGGGAGAAGGCAGGGAGGTTAACCAGAAAGACATCCGGTTGGCTACCCTACACTGGGGGATTAGGGAAGGGGACAAGTGGCAAACACAAAAAAAAGCAATCGGAAGCTTATTTTTTCGTTTGTTAGACACAACCGTACCAATCAATCATATGAAAAAATAAGCACTGAAAATACAGGGGACATAATTCGCAGTATTTTACAGCGGTGAAGTAGTTATCTGACAGGAAATAAAAGCTCATGGAAAAACATCTTCCCCCTGGCGAGGACGTAAGCCGTGGCGGTCGAATGTTTGCCGTGGTGCCAGTCGTGCATTGTTCAGGAACGTATCCGAAAAATTGAAAAGTTTCACAATTACCATACCGCCATCTACAATGGGACTTACTCTCTGTGAAATGAATTACATTCATAAACTACTTTAGATAAGCAATTTCTAATCAACGTAACAACTTCACAATTATACGTCAATCATAAACTGGTCACTATAGCTGATCCCTACACGCCGTGACATATTAATTTAATTCTTGCCAATCAAGTGGGGTTCGCTCTTTCTGTGCAACATCACCAAGCTAGATATATGTGTGTGCCTTACATAAAACACGGTCTTTCTCGTCAGTCTGTAGCACCATGTTTTCTCTCATCTCATCAAAGATTGACAATATGACCTTGTATTTCTTACTCTAGGCAGGTGTGGTAGGCGAGTATGTATGACGAAAATCTGCTGCAAAATGTCGGGCTTCGCGAAGTTATGCGTAGCATCTTCTGGTTTCTTTTTTACGTACGACCGACAGTGTCGTATACAGTCTAGGAGACTGTCGCACAACCGACAGTCTCCACTCTCCTTGCTTACCCCCTTTAAATAGCAGCTGTACCGATAATAATTGTAATTGAAGGCAATTTGAGATACGTGTAATTATAACACTTTATTATCGCATTTTGCGCTATGTTGCAGCTGATTTTATTCAATACGTTAGATTACATCATTCCGATGGTGTAAACAATGAAATAGGTCGTCTTTTTTTACCTTAATGTATTTTTGTTCTCGATCTTGCTGTCTTCCAGCACTTTACTCTATTAGCCCGCAGAGCGGCGTAAAGCTACTCCTTTTCAGGAAAGATGGAGTCGAAAGATCCTTGCAGGGCACGGTAAACAAAAGAAGTACTTGTAGTTCTACCGTTAAAGCCGGCAAGTCACTGTAAGGAGCTTGAAATGTAGAGCTAGACGATGTTCCTCAAACTTTCAAAATATATGCGATGTTTTAATGCCTGCTCTCCGACTCGCCAGGGGTACACACTGTTATATAAAAGTTCCATGGGTGATTATACCCCGTATCTGTTGCAAACTTGCGCACCCTGAGGCACAATCGCGTACACTCAACAAAACCCAACTTGACACCTTTCAAAACCCATGAGGTTCGCTTATAATGCAATCCAACCGCTGCATTCTAGTTGTTTAGACGAGGGTTCTAAATATTAGGTCATAACTACAAGCACTGTTCTCTGGGGCCAAAGACACTGTCTTAAGCGTCTGCAACATGTCGCGCGACTTCTCCGAAGAGCTACTTTGTAGCATATGTTATTCATTGTATGGGCAACTATGGTACACCAGGGTATGAAAGCCTTACTTTATTTAACCTTTTCGCCCGTGCATTGATACGGACAGCAGCCACGAATGTGTAATACTGGTAAAACAGATGATACATTTTTTTTGTCAGATTACAGTAGTTGGGGTACACTTACAGTAGTAAGCCTGACTTAAGCTGGTCACATTCCAAGTTATCTTGTTATTTAACAGTTGCTAGTGTGATTATACTCCTCACCTCGCTCTTTAGTTTCTAGCACAGCGAATCTAGTGCTCTTTCGCGAAATGGCTCCAAGCATTCCGAATGGTATAAAAAATAAAAATGAAAACTATGCTATTTCCTTCCGTGCCTGTTGCTAGCCCTCGTGCACGCTTTTTTTGTAAAGCCTGCATAGAGAGAGTGTGCTTATGGAAACAACATCCCAAAGGTTATAAGTCTAACAGATGGGGCATTCACTCTTAAGTGGGGAAGTAGAATGAATATTAGAACATTATGGACGCAGAGAAAAGCGAACCATTTCAGGTGATTTGAGATCGAAATAAAAGTCAAATCCGGACATCTATCCGACATGGAAGAACACGGACTAAAAAAAAAACAGAGTATAGAAAAAAATCAGCGCGCGCTTAGCGTAGAGAGCGCACGTTATATGAATCTACATGGCAACAAAATTGACAGCTGTTAACACAAGTAATGATTCGATCATGTTGTACGCCCTATTATGTAAATTCTCTGCGACCAGCTGGTATACTTCCACGAACCTTCCACCCATGCACCAAGGCAGCACGCCGGAATGCCAACGTATAGTTCGCCAACATTAAGCCACGATATCATCTAAACTCTCTCAAAATTAAATCGTGACAACGCAGACGACAACTTGTTTTCCAACGGTGAGTTTTAAATATAATGGAAATTATGCGGAGGAAGCTTGCTACGTCAACCAGCATTTGTTTTACGAGAGGTGCTATAGTAATGAATATCAGAATAATTGTGACCATGCAATCTGCATTGGGAATGTGTTGCCTCAAAACGGGGCATTCTTTAGATTACGCAGCTATGTGAATGTTGCGATTGCGAACTCGTGACGCACATCAATGTGCCACAAATGCTCAGGCACGATATGCCGATGAGCGAAGAATAAAACAAATTGTGTTCACGACATCGCAGCTTTCTTACCTGTGACGATGACTCGTTGCTTTGAGGACACTGTCAATGGGACTGCAAGCGGGAAATGTTCTCGACGAAAGCGTTCCGAGCAAGGCCGCTGCTGCAACCTGTTAGATTCCAGAGCTCGATGAGGGAACACAAAGCGGTGGTGGTCGCGGTCGCTCTGGGTGTGGACCTCAAACGCGCCAACACCGAACTGTCCAAGCGTTTTCTTTCTTTTTTTTTGACGTCGAAAGTGGGAGCAGCGCTAAGTGGGCGAAGCGAAGAAGCAGCCGGTAACTTTTGGCGCGGCCTGTTCGCGGGAACGAGGAGCGCGCTCGCTCCCGAGACCCTTTCTTCGCTCCAGTCGGCACCGCACTGGACAACTGCACGCCGCCTAGTGCGCTGCGATCTCGGGAGAGCCCTGGGCGGCGACACCGAGGAGAAACTCGAGAGCTTACCTCCTCCTCTTCCCCCCCTAACCACCTTACAAGCTCGCGCGCTGCTGTTCGTCGGGCGTTTCCAACGCAAGACGACGCCAGCGCCGCCGCTGACACCACTGGTATCCTCCGCTTAGTCCCTGCTTTTCCCCTCGCCTACTCCTCGTCGAATCCCATCTTGTGTTTTAATTTCCCTCTCCCTTCGTCAAGCTAGTCTCTCACTCCTGTTCCTGCCTGAATCCCTTCATTCCCTTCTTACCTCTCTTGTCACCCTCGGTGTCGGGCCGGCGCGCCGTTTTTCCCGTGCCTCCCGTCTCTCGCGAGCCGTTCGGATGTGGAGCCTTAGACGAGAGAAATGCGGTGTTGCCTACACACCTGTGAGGAAGAAGGGCAATGAATAATGACTGGCGAATCGTAAAGTTTCGATATAACACCTGAGCTGGAAAAGGCACAGATAGGGAAGGAAGTGGGGTTACGTATTGCCTCATTGAGTCCCGTTTAAATGCAACTGAATAAAAGCACACGAGTAATAATAGGGAACTAAGCAGGGTAATGCCTTGCCTCGTCGAATTCAGTTTATGTGCGACCGAATAACAGCCACGAGTAAGTCGGTGCTTTACAGGTATGAGAACGTCACTGATAGGAATGTGTACAAGGCCACCACACATAACTTGCTAACGGAGAAGGCGCGAGCAGGATGGGCGTGATGGACGTCACTTATACAGCCTTTTAGAGCGAAAGCTGTTATGAGATTACAAATGAGTCACGTGCGGCGCCGTAGTTGCCCGCTGCCGCCGTTGTCCGTAACCACTGTCTCACGAAATTAGAAAGAAAAAACTCGGTAAATGAAAAACATCAAGGACACGGTGAGATTCCAACCCATGTCCCTTGCGTGCCAGCCCAGTATTCTACCTCTTAGACACACAGGGGCTTGGAACTCACTCGGAAATTTGCCTTAGGCAGTTAATGTCGGGAAAGGAATCGCATTATTATAAGTAATAAACCGCTTTAGAACAGCACAGGAACAGCACAGGAACGCGTCTCTCATAATCATATGGCGGTTTTGGGACGTTAAACCCCACTCAATCAATAACAGCGCAAGAACAACCAGGCGTCGCACAATGCGAGTCGCGTAACGAGTGGGTCGTTCAATGCTCCAACACATTGAAAGCTTGTTTTTGATCACCTATCAACTGTGGGGCACACTCACTTCAGGCCTAATTGTTCATTGTCGTAAGCCACTGCATGAAAAATCGGCACTAAATTCTTTGCAAGTGTGTAGCGGATAGGATACCTAGCTTTTCTGAAAAAAAATGAAGGATAGGATAGTGAATGCCGGCCTACTACACGGACATTATGATTATTTGTGTCGTAGTGGGTACCCAGCATGCGTGCTTGTATGAGTTACCCAAATAGTGTCGTCTAGCCTAGTCGTGGGACCACGGCCGGGCTAGGCAACGGCGCGCGCGCGGCGCGCCTACCCGCGGCTTCCTCTCGCCTACAGATATTGAGAAATGGCGCGGCTGAGGAGATGATGCTGACGTGAGGATTGGGCTCGAGCGTTGCGAGCGGTGGAGAGAATGAAGCAAGATAGATAGCGCGTGGCGAGCGGCGATAGGCTAGGGAGAGAATGACGTCACACGTGCGCACTGCGAGGGTAGACGTGGCCATTTGGCACCGCACCCGTGTAGAAGAACAGGGTTACACAGGCTAGTAAAAATGCCGCTTCGCATCAAATAATTCAGTTCTCGATATCAAATCAATCATGTGGCTGGTGATGAAACAAAAGGACGACAAAATAATTAGTCAGCACCAATCTCTGATACGGCATATTTGAGTTATGGGCCCACAACTGACTTACTCAGACCGTTCAGTACTTACAGGCGGGCAGAACGACGAACGGACACGAACAGTAAATCTGTCAAATTTTATATTAAAGCGGAAGTCTTTTTTACCACTTTTGAGCGAATTTCGGTGTGGTTCCGCGTCTCATTGTAGGTAAGAACGAATACCCCATAGCAAGCCGTAGAAAATTTAGTTGTGTTGCAACTGCGCAAGACTACAAGAGTCTACAGGGAACACGTTTGTCGGCTCGTCTGCCTACCTCTCCAAATGCCTTTCCTCAGTGACTGTGGTGAATGCGCAGGAACGCGAACATCTGCCAGCCAAGGAAGACGCGTACGCCAGGGTCTGTTGGTAGTCGCCGACAGCCTTAACCTCCCGGCGCCCGACCGACCGACCGACCGACCGATTTACACTCCAAAGTTCTTGTAGGTTCGCTGAGCGTGAGGATGGTGTCGTAGCGTAAGCTTGGTGTACGGTGTAGTCAAACGCAGCTCATTCCGCAGCTTCCACAGCCGCGCCAACATGCAGCTGGTGTAGTGCCGTGGAGCAAGAACGCCTGGCCACGAGAACCAAGATGACGCTTGTTGCCATGGAAAACGGGACAGGCAACATTGTCTTTTAGTGAACGGCGGAAGTGGTGGACCAAAGGCTGACACCACCCTAAAACACGAAGGCAGTGTTCGCATGAAGGCTCCATAGTTTAGCATAGTTTGGCACGCTCTCACGTGGTCCACTAACTTTTGTGCTTGACTGAACGTTATCTCTGGCAAACGCATCATGGTTCTGAGACGTAAAAGCCAAAAAGTTACCACGTTATATGTCGCAATTGAAAAAAAAAGAAAGAAAACAACGAGCTTTTTGACGGTTCTTCTTTTCTTTTTTTTTGCTAGTGAATTGTACAATGATAATGAACAATTGCTTTATTTTAAGGATTGCTGAGTGTTTTAATTTTACTAGTTTGTGAACGTAAGAATGAAATAGTGTATGCAAGAGTGACAAATAATTTCACGGAGGGAGACAAACAAAAATTCCGGAGTTCTACTTCTAATATCTTTGATATGCGGGGTTTAATGTCTCAAAACCACGATATGGTTATTTATACGCACTTCTAGTGCCATTATATGGGCACATGCCAATATTGTTTTCTGTGATTGAAGCAACTGCTTCACCCAATGTTGTATTTTTAAAAGCAAGAAACTGGCAGATAAGACAGATAAGATAAGATAAGATAAGATAAGATGGCAGATAAGACAGGAGAGGGCACGGCAACGTCCATGCGAACGAAATGCCTAAACTGCCGGCGTTCGTCTTCCAGGTTGTGCCGTGGATTTTGACAGCGATCGCGACAAGCGGATCTGATGGGCCGCCTTTCCTGCTTCCTCATCTCAGCCTGGTTTTGGAAGATGCGCCGTGGATCAACGGAGCATCGGCCTCAGTGACGTCACTGGCAGCGCAGCTACTTAAAGAGCAGCATATCAAGCAACTCCTCAGAGGGCACGGCAACGTCCATGCGAACGAAATGCCTAAACTGCCGGCGTTCGTCTTCCAGGTTGTGCCGTGGATTTTGACAGCGATCGCGACAAGCGGATCTGATGGGCCGCCTTTCCTGCTTCCTCATCTCAGCCTGGTTTTGGAAGATGCGCCGTGGATCAACGGAGCATCGGCCTCAGTGACGTCACTGGCAGCGCAGCTACTTAAAGAGCAGCATATCAAGCAACTCCTCAGAGGGCACGGCAACGTCCATGCGAACGAAATGCCTAAACTGCCGGCGTTCGTCTTCCAGGTTGGTTTTCAAACTACTGTTGTCACTTACCGTAGTGATAATAGATTTTTGATTGTCCTGCCGTGCCCTCATAGATGTTCCTTGATTCTTGTTGATTGCTGGTCTGTGTTGCTGCGGTTGTTGATGGCGGGGGATGTCGAAGAAAACCCCGGCCCTACTACGGCCCAGCAGCTACAGACTATTTTGGAAAATCAGGCAGCATTTGACCGTCGGTTGACTGGCATTCTTGATCAATTAGCCCAGATACAGACAAATACCGATGGATTGGCTGGCTTAGTTGCTTCAGTCCAAGAACTGAACGCAAAAATTGAAGTTCTGGAACATAGTGTAAGAACACAGGCAGAAAGGCTGAATGAACTTGAAAACAGGAGTAGACGCAATAACCTCTTGGTTTTTGGCGTAGAGGAAGGCAGCCCGGAATCGGAGTCAGACCTGAAAGTTTCTGTAGTCGACAATATATTTGGCAAAAACTGAACGTCCATGTTAAAACAATAGAAAGAATTCATAGATTGGGCAAGCAACGGCCGGGGCATATTAGACCAGTCATAATGAGGTTCTACGATTTCAAAGAAAAAGATGCTATACTCCGAAACTGCAGCAAACTAAAGGGAACTTCTATTAGCGTGAGCAATGATTATTCGAAGGAGACGGTTGCGGTGCGGAAAAAGTTGTGGGACAGCGCAGCTGCGGACAGGGGCAGTGGAAAGAAGGTATCGCTAGTTTATGACAAATTGAAGGTAGGCGAGAGCTTATTTACTTGGGACTACAACCGAGATGAACGCCAACCATGTCGTAAGGAGCGGTATGCTAAAGGATCGCCAGTAGCAACGCGCAACTCTGATAACGTTGGCGGCGCCCCGGTGGGAGGGGCAGTGGCTGCACCGTCACATGCGTAGCTAGTGCTTCTACTGTTCAATGCTCGTAGTCTTGTTAATAAGATAACTGAACTCGAACATTTATTGCTGTCGAGATCTCCCTCTGTGGTGATCGTAACAGAGACTTGGCTAAACAACGATATTCCGAATGATGTGGTTGTTCCTCCTGGGTACAGAGTGTTTCGCTGGGACAGAAATTCCCGTGGTGGGGGCGTTGCAATTGTCATAAAAAATGTATCTCAGCAGTTCCAATTAATTGCAATTTATCGGAATCTGTATGGTGTAAATTTACGTACGCGAACACCAATTACCTTATCGGAGCCGTATACAGGCCACCTGCCACTTCGCCCGAGTTCCTGGAAGACCTTCAGACGTTTTTGAACTCAAATGTAAACAAGACAACAAAATTAGTCCTGGCCGGAGACTTTAACCTACCAAATATAGACTGGATTTCTTTATCGGCCGGTAATAAGGATGCTACTAGCAGCGAAAAGTTATTTGAAATAATGATCAGCCATAACCTAACCCAAATTGTTCAACAGGCCACTAGAGTAACATCGGGTTCTCAGTCACTGCTAGACCTGGTATTCCTTTCGGGCACTATGGAGGACTTCAGTGTTACGGTCGAAGATGGCATATCTGACCACAAACTGATTTCGGTTGAGATTCTATGTGGTACAAAACCTGGAAAACGACCCTTCGTTCGGGTGCCTGTTAGTGACTACGGCCGGGCAGATGACACGTCCATATTAGACTTTTTGGAAACTGCTTTTGATGATTTCAAGCAAGCCTCTGATAGCGAGTCAGTTGATTGTTTGTGGCAGAAATTGAAATCAATAATTAACAGCTGTATAGAAAGGTTTGTTCCCATTCGATTGAAAAAAACAAGGAAGACTAACCCCTGGATCACTAGACATGTTATCCACACTAAACGCAAAATAAAGAGATTACGCAAAAGACAAGGCCACTCTGAGCAGATTTCCCAACTACGAGCAGCGTTGAAAATCCAAATCTCCAAGTCCAAAAATAAGTTCTTCAATGAAACGCTTTCTGGGTTCTTGCGCACTTCGCCTAGAAAATTTTGGCTATACTTGAGCGATCGCAAAGAAGCGATTGAACATATCGCGGTTGGCTCTGATGTTGTAACCCAGAAACAAGATATAGCTAATGGTTTCAATCGCTTTTTCCAATCTGTATTTACAAAGATGGCACTCTCGGATGAAGATAAGGAAACGGCCGATACTTGCACATGCGCCATGGATCCAGTTTCATTTGATCAAGCGGGCGTGTTTCAGCAGCTACTTAATTTGAACGAAAAGAAGGCTAATGGACCGGATGGAATACCAACTGTGTTTTTGAGGCGGTATGCGGAGTGGATGTCGTTTTACTTAGTCATTATCTTCGAAAAGTCACTCTTGACACATTCGCTTCCAAAAGACTGGCTGAGCGCCATTGTGAAACCGGTATTTAAAAGTGGCGACAGGATGCTTTTTACCAACTACAGGCCAGTGTCTCTGACGTGTGTTTGCTGTAAGGTTTTTGAACATGTCATTGCCAAACAGATGGCTATTTTCTTGGAGACAAATGGGTTGATATGTAGGCAACAGCACGGGTTTAGGCAAGGGCTTTCCACGTTATCTCAACTGATTGAAACTCTCCACGATTTTGCCGCTGCCGTAGATAACAGAGAACAAGTCGACGTGATATGCATAGACTTTGCAAAAGCCTTCGATAAGGTCTCCCACCATAAATTGCTCTTCAAGCTCAAACGAACAGGCGTAAACGAAAATATCCTGAAGTGGATTGAGGCATACTTAACGAACCGCAAGCAGTCGGTACAAATTGATGGGTTTGAGTCTGAATCACTTGATGTTTATTCCGGTGTGCCCCAAGGCTCCGTGTTGGGCCCATTGCTGTTTTTGGTGTATATAAATGATGTTGTTGACATTGTTAACCCTCCTGTAAAAATTAAATTGTTTGCTGATGATTGTTTAATCTATGCCCCAGTGACGTGTGTGAATGACCAAATTGTAATTAATGATTGTCTTGATGATTTTCAAACATGGTGCGATAAATGGGAGATGAAAATAAATTATTCTAAGACAACATATACGCATATAACTACCAAGAAACACGTTTTACCATTTACGTACAGCATTGGACCTAATTATTTACCGCAGGTGTGTGCATTTAAATATTTGGGAGTGCATATTACGAATGATTTGAAATGGCGTGCACATGTCGAGAATGTATGCTGTGCCTCTTACAGAAAACTGCGTTTCTTGCGTGCTAAATTACCGAATGCTACGAAAGACGTCAAGCTGCTTGCATATAAAACATTTGTGCGCCCTGTTTTAGAATATGCTTGTGCTGCCTGGAGCCCCCACCAAAAGGATTTGATAGATAAACTGGAACGAATTCAGAGACTTTCCGCGCGATTTATATGTTCGAAGTATAAAAGGACTGATTCGGTTACCGAGATGTTAAAACTAAGTGGTTTGGAATCTCTAGAAGTTAGACGACAAAAGCAGCGCCTAAAAGTATTTTTCCAGATATTGCATGGTCAAATAAAAATAGATAGAACAATTTACGTACACCCCCCGCATAAGCTCAGCAGCCGGATCAATCATGACGCGGCAGTTCGCCCCTTCGGTGCTCGCACGGACGTCTTTCGCAAATCTTTTTTCCCTGATGTTATAGAAGCGTGGAACAAATTGCCGCGACATATTGTTGAAAATTCTGACGTTAAAAAATTTGAATGTGCGCTTGATGTTTACTTTGCCGAGCAATGAATATGCTATTGTGTTATTGTTCAAAGTTGCTGAAAATATCAATGTCTGTATTTACTTTCCATATCCTATGCTTCCCTCCCTGTAATGACCCTCAAGTGAGGGTTGACAGTATAAATAAATAAATAAAAAAATAAATAAGCATTGAAATAAGATTGAGAAAACAGGAACAGTGTCTCTTTCATTCATATATGTTGATAAATGCTCTTTTTCCATTGATAAATCAAAAACTTTCCACTATACGTATTTTTATTTTCAACATAGTTTCACTTTGTATTCTCTCACCGTGATAAAGATTATGTTAGCATAAAAAAAACGGTGTAGCGCTTAGCGTGTTTCATTACGCTCGCTGTGGTAAGCAATGAGTAAGCGTTCTGACCTGTCACTTATCCGACCGGCGCCTTCATGAAACGCAGAACATAAAAACTGCGCTGCAGAGAGAGAGAAGCTACTTTATTGGCACCCTTCAAATAGATGACGCGGTAGAGGCGTCAGCTTAACCCACACTCATCCTCCCTAACCGTCGACCAGGATTGCAGTAACGCCGCGTTGCATCTATGCAGCACATGTAACGCCACAACTTACACATGAATTTAAGGCAAACACATAATTGAGGGCATTACCTGCCGGAACTGTGGCATGATTACGACGCACGCCATGAAGAGTTGTCGGGATTAACTTTGACGACCTGAGGTTTCTTAACGTTCACGAAAAAGTTATCATATCGGTGCGTTTGCGTTTCATTACATCAGAACGCGGCCGTTGTGGCTGTGAATGAAAACCCGCATACACGCAGTTAAACACTTCAGACGTCAAGCTACCTCGGCCAGCTCTTCATAGTTCGGATATTCTTGACTGGTTTGGTGTCAGCCTTTCGCGCTTTCATTAGAAATATCATAATTCCAGGCCATATACAGCCTGGAGTTTGGATATTTCTAATTAAAGCGCGAAATGCTCACACTAAACTAGTCAATACCGCCTGGAATCATGGTCTTTCGAACAAAAGTGCAAAATGCTGACACTAAGGCAGTCAATAAGATCCAAGCTATGATGCAAGTTTCGAAATGAACTGACTAAATATGTTTCATGTTAGCATGGGTGCATGAAGGGGTGAGTGGGGGTCATAGGTGTGCGGGAATGGCGCCTTCTTCCCTTCCCCCCTTTTGTATTTTCTTGCGATCGTCTTTGTCTGCGATCTGATCGTGAGAGCCTCGGCGGCCTCGGAAAGAACGGGCGCGCTACAGTAGCCCACCTCCCCCGCCCTCACTCCTGTTATGGTGAACCCACTACAGGCCAAGTAGTATTTCTCAACAATTTCACCGGGAGGCGACTTAACAAAGTTCATGCTCTCACTTCTTTGATGCGATCATTCATATTTAGGAGAGCATAAATTACTTAGAGGCTTAATACAGGGTGACATGGCTTATATCTTTTGAGCAGCGCTAATAATGTAGTACGTAATAAGAAGGACGCAGAAGTAATGTGCCGCGCTCACTTGAACAAGCTCTCGTGAGAGCCACCATATTTGCGTTTCACAGCTTCTCTCAGCATCATTACTGATCTATGTTGAGATCAAAAGCGACACTGACAAAAAGAAGGAAGCAGCTCCGACTCACTAGCCTTCCTCACCAACACTAACGTAACGTGCACAAATCGAGGTCCACGAAGAGTGCTTCGGGTGCGCTGCCGGTGTGTGCGTATATAGTCACTGTTCTCTGCGGGGACGAAGAGTCATATTCGAGCGCAGAACACTTTTCGCGCCTAGCTTCCTAAGATGATAAAAAAAGGGGGGGGGGGGGCATTCTCTCTTTGCCGAGTCGCAAATAAGATTACGCACGCCACGCTCCTTGCTTCTTCCGGGTCAAAACTCGAGGTTCCGGAAGGCCGTCGAAAGTCCCGTCGAGTAAATCTAGTGCGTGCACAGCTCAATATGGCAGTGTATGCTTGCTCAAGTGTCGTAAGTGGCCGCATGAGATTCAATCACGGCCCACTTCAGCGCTCATGTACCTACGATCTTGCCGTCAGGTAGCGTGGTGCGAAGTGAGTTCCGGAGCGTGCGATTCACCTTAAGTTGCCGTCTTTTTGAAGGTGTAGAAGTCATACGGTGCCCCGCAGAGGCCTGCCGTATGAGGCTTCGGGTGGAGAAACAAGAATAAAGGGGCGGAAATGGTGTGAACCGAAGCGGGAGCAGTAGACGTTTCCTTTTGTTGTTGTGGTTACCGCCCCAAGACAAAAGAATACGCGTGCCAACAGGAGCCTGCCAGGGCGTGTTAGCAGTCTCTCGCGGGATCGCACGAAGAAGTCTTCGCGAACGCGGGGAGGTGTGCTTTAATAGGGAGATTCAGAATAGCGCACCGCAAGCCCTTGCTGGGCGGTCACTGCCATTGCGCATGCGTCGTAACGCAATCCACCTTTCGTGCTCACGGTCCGCCCGCAGCTAATCCAAAATAGCGTGCACCAGCACTTTGCGGGCCTTGCTGGCCCGCAAACCGCTGAGGCAATGGTGCAGGTTTCGTGCATTTGGATTTGCAGAGAGGTGAGGGGGGCTAAGCTCCCTAAATTTTTTCCTGTAGGGAGGGGGGGGGGCAAACGCCATTTACAATCTCATACGGAACCAGCAACGCCCGCAATGGCTGCTGACGTTATTTTACAACTCTGTATCACAGCGTAAAAACAGCGTTATGCGCCGTGGGATGCGTTCGCCGATTTTGTGTTCTTTTAATTTTGCGATTTTGACTTTTTTTACTTGTTTTTAATGATACGTCTTCAAATGACAGCGTAGAAAACGAGCCGCCTTGTGTCTCATTTTTTTTCGCTTCGTCTGCTGCACATGGATGATGTTGAGCGATTTGTAACTCGCCTAAATGTCGCTTCTTCTCTTTTGTTTGAACTCCTTTCGCTATGCGGTTTGGTTATAGATCAGGTGGTTTACAGTAATTAAAACGAGCATTTCCTTTTTCTTTACTGAAACTTAAGTGAAATTGCGAGAATCTTTCAGCAGCTATTTTTTTTTTTTTTGTCGCCCAGTCCCTTTCGAAAGTGTTTTCCTTTTTTCTCGTATTGATAAGGCTTCCTGTCTGAAGAGCGCACATCCTGATCTTGCTTCAACCTTTCACCAGGAATTTCGCCTTTCAGGCTGCCCTAGATTCAGTGAACAAGTTCGCTTTCGATATTTGCCCCATCTTTCGAGTTTGTCTTTGTTTGTTTACAACGCTGTTTAGCTCTCGCCTTTCGCAAGCATTCCTTCGTGCTGTTGGAAAACGTCCTTTCACGATTGTCGTTCACCTTATGAAATGGGTGAAGTGTCGAAAAGTTTGTCTAATTTAATAAAAAAAAATCTCATCACCATGCAAAATACATTATTATTTACAGAAAACAGTAAGCGCTAAACGCGCTGCTCCGTTAATTGAATTCCACCCAATTAAGGGTTCAAAGAAACCCCTTCCCGGTGGCGTGTTCCTTCAAGATTACGTTTGCTGATTTTGATCAGTCACGAACACGCTTGCACACCACTTAGTGTTTAACTGGCAAGCTTTAAACTCGAGTGAAAAAAAAAAGAACAAGGAGGGTTTGCTCTAGGTGGGTGAGAGATCTCCAAGGATCGGCCTGACCTAGCGCCACAGATCAAACGCAGCACAACAGAACCGTCGTCAGTTCTATAATGGCAAAAGATTACGCATCATGCAATTTATTAGATGCGGAAGCATCTTATACTCGCGCCTTGTAGTGCGCCGTCCGCGCCGTCCGCACCGCCTTAGTTGAGCTAATTCATTACGTCTGATACAATAATCACTCGTTCTCTGCTACTGCAATATTCACGCGTTCATCAAGTATAAGGTTATTTGTTGCACTTCAAAAGCATACATGTGTCCGAGTTAAAACGGTCAAAGTTTCACATTAAATGCACCAGGAAGGTAAAGTATTGGTACGGAAACCAGTAACACAAACATGAGCTTGTACGGTAAAGTTAGCTATTTAAAACCTACGCGAGCGTCCGTGCACACTGAACCATGCCTGTGTATTCAGGCATGTGTCTAACTCTGTTACCAGCCACTAAACTGTTTTAGCGGGACGGCTCAGTGCTCGCCCATAGTTGAGTACGAAGTACTCAAAATCGTTCAACATATTAGATGCGGAAGCATCTTATACTCGCGCCTTGTAGTGCGCCGTCCGCGCCGTCCGCACCGCTTCTCGAACATTCGACAGCTGACGCGCGCGCATGCGCCGTCGCGCCGTCGCCCACCATCTGTGCCGCGCGCGCTTCTCCTTCGAGAACATTCGACAGCTGACAGCGCATGCGCCGTCGCGCCGTCGCCATCTGTGCCGCGCGCGCGCTTCTCCTTCGAGAACATTCGACAGCTGACAGCGCATGCACCGTCGCGCTGTATATATACTCAAGGTCGGCGCTTGCTCGCTCAGTTGCCGCTCGTCCGTTGGTTCGTCGCAATAAATAAAACACCGCCCTTTCGCATACGTGCCGTACGTGTTCACTTATTTAACACCCCATTTCACAACCACGTTAACCAATTTAGCCATCGACCCAAGTAAGTCGCAATTTAACACCCGTTAACCAATTACATGCTTCCGCATCCTCCTCAGTGTTCTCCCGAGGGAAGCTGCGGGCAATTTTTTTCAACTCGTATATATTTCTCTATTCACCCTAAAACTCGGTACCGTTGTAGGAAAGACGATTTTGCTTGCATATGGCTGTGGCCATCTCGCCTTTTGTCAACTTACGTATTTGCAAGGCTTTAGATCTTAAAATCGGAGAGAATAAGCCGTGAAAAGGACACCAAATTCTGAAACGTCCATGACTGCAAACATTATTTTTTTCAAAAATTCTACTGAGATCATGATGCGATGAGATTTGGCAAGAACTGTTTTTGGCTCGCACTCTAACAATCTTGGATAAAGCATCCAATTGTGTTTGTTGGATCATAAGTCCAGCAGCATTAGGGGCTATTTTCAATTTGTATGCATTTGATACCATATGACTAGGTTCTAGTATTTGGCTTCAACTATATAATGAATCGTTGTGGTTGTAGGTTAGGTAAAAAGTTTCCTTTATTTTAAAAGTGGAGCATTTGTTAGTCGCATGATGTCGTGCTTCGGCGTTGACGGTGCCGTCCACACCCCACTGCGCATGCTTGCGCCTCGCGTCTCGTGCCGTCCTACGACGACACCCGGAAAACTGTCACTCTAGGACTCAAAAAGGGATCAAGCACCACCGGGCGTTCAGCAAGCTGAGCATGCGCAGTGGAGGTGTGGAGCTCTCCACCGTACTCCTCTCCCTCGAACGCTGGCAGTGTGTATAAAGTTGCGAAGCACCCGTTTGGAATTCAGTCAAGGCTGGCTTTACGTGGCTTTCACTTGATGCTTTGCTTGACATGAGTGATGGGATGGAAGCAACAGTACCTCCAGCCAGTGTTGGGCGCAACCCATCAGCGACCCACCACTAGTTGAAGGGGACGCTACTCCTTCATTCAATAAACGAGAATAATAAAGACGAAAAAAGGGCAGATTCGACGTACAGTGAGAATATATGATATGCACAGCACGAGTGAGGAAGAGAGATATGTTACTTTAAAAACTGCACAACGTTACGAGGTGGAGGTAAATTATGCTGTGAATGACTTCCGTGTCATGAATATCATGTTTGGACGTATCATTTACCTTCGTTGCCTATTCACGTCATAGTGAATAGATGACAAAGGTAGTATAACGAGTATGACGTAGCAACCAGCGAGTATAACGTAGCAACCTTCTCCTGTCAGATAGAGCTCAATGCACACGCCAAAGGCTGCTAATGGGACGTCGTTACGCGTAGTCTCTTGATCGCTAATTTTCGATATTCACTTCACTTCACTTCACTTTATTTCCTTAAAAACCCCCGAGGGGGTATTACATAAGGGGTGGGTTAACAAATAAAGTTCTGTTATTATTTTTTTTATTGACACGGGTTTTTATTGCGAAAGACGTGCAGACAGTTGGTCGAAAAATGTTGATGGACAGGAAATGGCGACGACGTCGTGGGGAAGATCATTCCAGTCGTTTGTAGACCGTACAAAAAAGGACATAGAAAAAGTGGTCGTTCTAATGCGTGGACGGGCAACTTGAAGTGGATGTCTAGTGCGGTGAGATATGCGGGCTGGTGGAACAATGTCGGGATGACGGAATGGGCTGTGAAAAATTTTCTGAAACCGGCAGAGGCTAGAAATGCGACGGCGAACGTCAAGGTTTAAAAGATCAGATTCTTTTTTGAGGGATGATACACTAATATTATACGAATACGAAGAATGAATGAACCTAGTAGCACGGTTTTGAACTGCCTCAAGTGAGTCGATGAGATATGCTTGGTGTGGGTTCCAGATAGCAGAGGCTTTGATTTGATTGATTGATTGATTGATATGTGGGGTTTAACGTCCCAAAACCACTGATGATTATGAGAGACGCCGTAGTGGAGGGCTCCGGAAATTTCGACCACCTGGGGTTCTTTAACGTGCACCCAAATCTGAGTACACGGGCCTACAACATTTCCGCCTCCATCGGAAATGCAGCCGCCGCAGCCGGGATTCGAACCCGCGACCTGCGGGTCAGCAGCCGAGTACCTTAGCCACTAGACCACCGCGGCGGGGCCAGATAGCAGAGGCATATTCCAATTTAGAGCGAATAAGGGTTTTGTAGGCCTGTAACTTGACGTCCTGCGGGGCGTGCCGAAGGTGACGTTTCAGAAAACCTAGGGATTTCTTTGCAGATGATATAATGTTGGTAATATGCAGGCGCCAGTTAAGATCATTGCACAGGGTGACACCGAGATACTTATATGATTGCACGTGTTTGAGGGCGACGTTAGCGATTGAGTAAGGGAACAAAGAGGGGTTGCTACGGCGGTGGAAAGAGACTGTTTTACATTTGTTAGGGTTAAGTTTCATAAGCCAGCTTTCACATTAGTCCTGCACGTGGTTAAGGTCATCTTGAATAGCGGTTTGATCTGTCGGGTTAGTGATTGAGCGATAGATTACACAGTCGTCAGCAAACAAACGGATACTGGAGGAGACATGCGAGGAGACACGCTATCCGGCGCGGCCGCATAGCGTGTCGCGGCCGCTAGGGGCGCTGTAGGCATGCTTTGCTCCGCACTCTGCGCGTCGTCTGCTACACCGGAGGAAACGCGGTGCGGCGCGGCTGTGTTACCGCTCGCATTTCAAAGCGTTTCGCTTTGCTGGCGGAACAGTTCGTGCCAAAGCAGCAGTTTCTTCGTATACATGCATTTAATTGTTGCTGCGCCCATTTTCATCTGGTGGAATTACGTGTCCGGGCTCCATCTATAGCTACCGTCGCCAGTACATTCTTATGTGGGCATAGGCGGCCTCGCGCGAGCATAACTGTAAAAAAAAAAGACACCCTTCAAAGAAAACGTAGATGCAGTAAAACTTTTTAAAAGCATAGTGCTCGTTTCTGATGCCACATAGTCATGCGCCGTTTACCGAACAGACTCGTCAATCTGATTTCGGTGTTTTTTTTCCTTTCCTATTCCCGTGAATCTTATTTGAAGATAACATGGTGAGAATAATAATACTGAGAAAGTAAAAATGGCAAATTCAGAAGGAACATATATTTTCTTGCACATACAGAATAGTATTGCATCGTTCACTGAGCAAGAAAGGCAGCTCAAAGCAGCTTAGCTTTTTTTCTTGCATTTTGAACTTTTTCCGTGACAAGCAGTTCACGGTTCTTCTTTCGAGAGAAGGGCATGCGCATCAAACAATAGCATTTGATTATCTTTGCGGTGAGGAATTCATGGTGCTCATTACAACCAATTGCAGGCAGTGCAGTCGCATGAAGCCTGTCCAATACCATCCAGAAAATATCCCCGAACACTGCCGACGTTTCAAGCGTATCGTGCACAACCTCTTCTACTTCCTTAATTAATGCGTACAGCCTAAATGAGGCCTCTCGAAGGCATCCTGGTTTGAATGACCTCAACACTGTCAGGCGCCTCTGGTTGAGCTGTGTTTCCTCGAAGTTGAACTGATCGGGAGAAGCTGTGAGCAACGCACAGCATTCTTCGCACGTTATTGTTTTCGTGATTTTCTTGTGCATATAACCGGCTAGATAATACACCACCATCTCATGTGCTCCAGCTTTTTGGTACCCATGATCCCGTTCGTCACAGCAAACGTCCTCGGTACAAACCATCCCCAGAAGCTTCTTATCCAGCTTTGCTTCAACGGCGAGTTTTAGCTCAGCTGCCGCTTTCGCCTTTTCAGCAAGACTTTCATGAATTGAAACGAGGACGCCCTCAGCCGGTCCAGAGCAGTTCCCCTTTACGGCGTTTCTCACAGGTGTAAAAAGGGACAGCAGGCGATAAATCTGGCTGAATTGAATAATCGTGGGGTGGTCGTCGTCACCGTGGAATGACCGGACTATTCCGAAGAATCTCTGCAAAAGAAGAACGTTTAAACATCGCTGAGGGATAAAAAAGAAGACAAAGGAACGGCAGCAATGTTTGCGTAAGAGAGAACGCGATCGCGCAAAACTGTTTTGAAGGGCATCGTTTACAGACAAGAAAAGAAATTAAAGACCATGTAAGCACAGTGTAAATGTAAAGAGACATCCCCCTCGCGAGGGGCACGATCAAATGCAGAGCATTTCCGGGGGTGCACGACGTTAAGTAGTTTGCGTAACGTTAATGTTGTTGCACTTGTTTCTGTCGGTTGTTATATCATTGCTATCTCTCCCCACTCAATCACCATTTAACCTTAGGAAGCCCTAACCACACTGCTGACGAGGGAGCGCCGATACCCGCTTTATATTCCTAACCATCATTTTCTTTTCTACCACAGCTCTTCTTAGCCAATCCCCCTAAGTGGGTATGCACCCATCTCCCCGCGAGGGGGACATGAGTAAATGCGTCGCATAGGGGGTGGGTGTATTGCGTTAACGTTTTGTGGCGCAGTGGGAAGAGCACCATGTACGTCGCGGTCCGCCCACAGGTAGTGAATGCGTTGTATCAGTAGCTTCTTGACGTAGTTTGAATGAGTCAAGGATATAAGGCTCGTTCGTAGCATTGGATTCTGTGTCGGTTTTGTGGCTCAGTGGGTAGAGCACCATGCACCTTGCGTTCCGCCCGCAGGGTCATGGGATCGAAACCGGGCGCCGGTAACTGCTATTTTTTATTATAGTGTAGTTGCCTGGCTGCGGACTACGCTACTCAACGCGGGTCACATCGTGAGTTACTGAAATGCCCTGCATTTAAAATGCCATTAGACGATTCCTAAAAGAATCTGCACACACAAAAAAACTTCGCATCAAGCACATTTCCGTATGCCCAGTATAAATAAGGGAATTGGCCCGTGTATATTGCAAAAGAGGGGCACCTTTCCCTAACCGTAAGCCACACCAGCACTTCCCCTCTTCCCGCCCTCTCCCCCTTACTCTGCGATGCAACGGCAGGAAAATCCTGCCGACGCCATGGTATTTAGTGCAAGACGCTAAATTCACACACTTTGTGAAAGAAAGCATTTTAGCACATTTCTTGACATTGAATATTTGAGTCGACTCCATATGGTAGAAAGGCCCAGGGCACATTACTTCCAGTGGATCTTGGTTCAGCTTTGCTGTGAGAACATATGGAACACCGGCCTTGCCTAGTTCATGAATTATGTCGATGATAGAAAGCAACGTCACGCGCAGAGATTCCGTGGTTTGACGCGACGCGAACAAGAGCGTGTTCTTCGTATTGTGGTTAAATTCCGTGGTGTCAAGCATCACAAGGAAGTCCTTGATGACCTGCGAAAAATTGAGAGAAATAAAGAATGCTACATCATTAAAATGAATCAACTCAAGGAAAATAATACCGCACAAACAGTTTAACCTGAAGAAAAGGCGAATGAACCACGGTTTAAACGTGTTGCTCACCTGGATTTTCGACGAGTTGGCTCTGATTCCTTCCTTAGGGAGCTTAGCATTCAAGGAATCGAATACATCATTTATCATTTGTGTGAATGCCTCTGTTTCAGCTGTGTCCTGAAAGCCATCAGTGCCCTCTTCTCTGTAGACACGGAGGCCAATGGGTGTACTCCGACTAAAAAGCTGCAGTATAAAAGTAGTTTTTTTATGTTTCAAGGAAGTTGTCCAATACAGTAACACCGTCAGAGCATTACAAAGTTTTTCATCACTGACTAGTGCTCACCTGAACTGCAAGTCTCACGTTCATTTTTTGGAAGTTTGTCGGCTGCACATGAGCTTCAGTTAGCTTGTGGGCAACTTTCAGATGTTTCTTCTTTTCAGTTTCGTAAAGCAGCTGATAGTGGGAGAAATCAATGCGGTTCTCTCCAGCCTGGAAATGCAAAAAGAACTGATTTTAATATATGCGAAGGTAAAAGGCGACACAAAAGAAAATTATTGTTCTGCCACCCACCTGGCCATACTTGTGCTTGAGCAGATGATTTCGCACACATTTGATGGCATGTGGTACATCACAAATGAAATGCACAAACTTCCCATCAGGGAGACACGGGTGGGCAATCTTATGGCATGGTGCTGCCATGCTTCCACTAACACCTAGCTGTTGCCACATGGACCGGTTGTTTCCCGCACCATCGCTCACAATGGAAATGACTGTAGCATTATGCTTGTGAAGGCGCACCACTGCTTCTAGGACTAGTTCCGCCAAAATTTTGCCAGGAGCAGCACCTTTTGTCGCGAACGCTGCAATTGGCTGTACCCAGGATTCAAACAGAGGAACAAACATCAATACTAGCGCATGGTCGGCTAGCTGGTTGGTTCCTTCATTCGTGACGCCTCCATAATCAACAAATCCGTCCATCTTGTAGCTGCATTTGTTGAAGTCATATGCCTGGCGCAACTTGATCTCGTCTAAGATCAAAGACCCCAACCTTTGCTCATCTGCTTTTCCATAAAACTGCTTCTGTATAGCTTCCAGACAAACGGGGTTGAAGCCGTACTTGCACGGCAAGCCTTTCAAAATTTGTGCCAAGCGGCTAAGAGAAGGCAGCGGCAACATTTTCATCTCGCTAATCAGCTTGTATGCCCGTGGACTTGAAATTCTCAGCATCAAGCAGTTCAAAATCCACTCAGAATTATACCGCATGCCACACGGAGCTTTTGCTTTGAGTGACTTCAGTGCTGTCAGGAATGCCAGGTGTTGCAAGTGAGGAAGGCCACTTAAAGCTTCTTCTATTCCTTGGTAGGAAGCCTTCGCAAGCTCCTGTTTGAGCAGTGTGATTTCTTGCTTCCCCTTCTCCCTTGCAGCTGCAGCTCGGAAAACTTTTTTGGTCAAGTTTCGCATTTTTTTTGCTTTTGTTCACCGCTGCCTTCATTGGCTTTCTTGCTCGCATTTGCCTTTGGAGGCGTAGGCACCGAGCACATACAGGTCGGGTTGTGAGGACAGAACACAACTTGTGATGGACATTTTCTAATTTTCCTGTCACACCAGTGTGAGCTACCTGAATGCCTGAACAGATTTTCAAGCTATCTGTCTCATTGAGCAGGTGCTCGACGCTAGCAGTGCTGTCTACAGTCTTATGCAGTTGCTTGTGCATCTTGTTGTAACCGTTCACAACACAGCTACCATCATTTTTCACAATAACGGCCTTGCTCACTTTGAGCTCCCCTGCCACAAGTCGCCTGTCGAAAAAAACCCCGCAAGTTTGCCCAGAACATTCATCGACGATGAGTTCAAGCTTCCAGTCCCTACTAGGTAACGGCACTGTCACCAGTTCGTTCAGACAAACACCGGAGGAGTTCGTTGCTGAGGTGCTAGGTGGTGGCGTGATGCCCACTGCTCCAAGCGAATCGCCTAAGGACAAAGAGGCCTCTCCACACGAGCCACTCGAACAAGACGCACTTTCCGCCGATGCTTCCAAGCCGATTTCGTTCCGCTTTTTCGGTGATTTTCGCGTGCATTTTGTCTTTCCTGGCTTAGATATGTGCTCCGGCAAGCCAGGAAAGAGACGCGGCAACGCTCCTGGCACTAACTACCAGTTACCACGGGGAATTAAAACCTCCTGGCCCTTTACAACATGCTTGAAATACTTTACAATGTCTTGCTCTTTGAAATGTGTCTCACATACCTTGGACTTTTGCGTGAGGCGCCTGTCCTTGCGGTTCAGCATGTGTTCCCATTGTTTAAACTCCGTGACCTTACGTGGTGGGGTAAAAAAATGATGATTTGCGGCGTCATTTCTGTAGCCACTCGTACATCCCGGCGCAAAACACGAAGGCATTTTCACAACAAAAAAAGCGAACATTCGGAAACCGGAAGATTCAGGCGCACGTGTGGGGAACGAAATCGCTTCGAACGACGCGCGCCCGCCAAAGCACCCGCCTGTCCGCGCGCCCAATCAGGAGCAAGTGAAGAAAAGCGTGACTGCTGCGCCACTTGTTCGCGTGACCGCCACCACGGCCGCCTCGGGAGCGGAGCTGTGAAACTGAATTGTTCTAAAAACGTTGACTGGAAGGGGGTTAGAGGGAACGTCATCAATTGAAACAAACTGGGAGCGGTTAGTTAGAAATTCCTCAATCCAAGCTAAAACATCGGGATGTATATTTAAAGATCTAACACATCGGGATGTATTGGGATGATGGAGATCAACACATCGGGATGATAACACATCGGGATGATGGAGATCAAACATCGGGGTGTATATTACAAATTGGATGATGGTGTTATTGCTTGGATAGCTGAGTATCTTCGCTCAAGGAAGGTGTTTGTGGCTCTGAATGGTTGTTCCTCTATATATGTTACTGTGATCACTGGTGTACCACAGGGATCAGTCACCGATCCACTTTTATTTTCGTTGTTCATAAATGATATCACTTTCGGTATCGCATCATCATTTAGAATGTTTGCAGAGGACTCTATTGTATATAGGGCCATCAATAGTGACCTTGACAAACAAGCACTGCAAAACGATTTAGATTTAATTGCTGCATGGTGTGCAAACTAAGAAAGGTTGATGAATGTGAAAAAAAGCGTCCACGTCACCTTTACCAGGAAACTCTCACACTGCGAAAATCATTACACGATTATTAACGCTAATCTTCAACGTGTCACGGAATATAAATATCTAGGCGGATTTTTCACTGCTGTTTTGAGATGGAATAAACATGTCACTTACGTTAGGAACAAGGCGGTAGGGCCATTGAGTTTTCTGAAACGTAACTTCAGTAGTTTACCACAAAAACTTAGAGAGCAGCTCTATTTTACACACGTTCGCAGTATACTGGAATGTGCGTGCGTCTGCTGGGACCCATATGAGACCCAGAACTTACAGATAAACTTGAAAAAATGCAGAATAGAGCAATTCGATTTGTCCTTGGAAATCACGACAGGATGTTTAGTGTGACAGAGAGCAGAAAAACATTAAATTGGGACCTTCTTGAAAACCGTCGTCGAAACCTCAGATAAAAATTCTTTCATAGCATCTATCAATCGAGAACAGGAATCATCAGGCAATTGTATTTTCAACCATGTTTCTCGAAGATGCGATCATCACTTAAAAATACGCGAGATTACTTTTGGGGGTGACACTTTTCGCTACTCTTTCTCTGTCCGTACTATAAGAGAATGGAACACTCTGCCACCAGAAATAGTCTCTATTGATTCAAGTGATGATTTTTTCCATGCTTTACGAATGTTTTTATGCGTTCCATCGTCACAATATGCAATGTACCCTCCTTGCTATAATGCCTTATTGCGAAGCAGGCACTTAATAAATAAATAATAAAATAATAATAATTTTCAAGTGACATATCATCCTTCCTCATTTGTGCTTCGCATATCGTCGATTTCCACTGTATGTGGGATCTGCCACTTTTTTTTTCCTCCTGCTCAACTCAACCTCACAAGGAGTCCACATAAAATCACTGCCCACTGCCTACGCTACACTTTAGGTGAAAGAGCCATATACACTAACTCAGTCCACTGTATTTCCTAATGAATTAACTTCGTTATCTGAAGTTCACCCATCATCGTTAGCAAATATACAAACTAAGACCACTTCTAGCCGTATAACCTACAAGTATAGTATTCGATGGTTGAAAAAATGAAGCTCAACTCAGTTGAGCCCCCTAGGCCCGCTTTTCACGGGTATAGCGTCTTCGAGCCAAGCTGCCCAAGAGTATTCAGCATGGGCCAAGTTGAGTGCCACCTACGCACACAGGTGCCGACTCCGGCTCACATGAACCGTGCATTCCGGCGGCCGCGAAAGGCGTTAAACACGGAATCCAAGCAGCGAATGTCCCTCGCCCGATGGCCGCCTGCCCCGAAATGAGAGCAGTAGGCAACCGTTGTACGGCGGCGGCGCACCATAAAACATGGCCCGAATCGTGCCCACGTCCTGGTGTCGAAATCGCTTCGAAACGATGGCGCAAAAGCGCGGCGAGGCCATTAATTCGGCGAAAACAATATATAGCGGCGGTAAAAAGCGGCCAGGCCGCCAAGAGGGCCGCGCGTGCATACTGTTCTCGCGGGACGAGGGCCTCCCACATCCCTTCCGAACTTGCTTAGCGCGCGGGTCGCTTATCAACGCACCGCCGAAGTAGAGGCGGCCAGCCGCGAACGGCAGAGCGGATGATGCGCGAACGCTTTCGCCCGCCTCGGCGCGGCTGCGGTCGAGCGTGCGGCAGCGAAGATTCTGGAGACAACGGCGTCCGCGGGCCGTCGCAACTTCCGGCTGGCTTGAGCCGTCATTAGGGCTGACCGACGCTGATTAAAACTTCCGGAAATCCGTCGTCGTCAACGATGTCGTCGCTGCAGTTCGCGTTTCCCTTTCTTTGTGCGAGCGCTCGGCTGCATGCTAACCAAGCGCGTGGCTTTGTGCGAGGCTTGTCTCCAAAGGGCAAGGGTTGTTGGCTCGCGTCATTGTGTGGCGGCGCAATGCACGCGGAAGGCGCGCCTGTCAGCATCAGCTGCGAGTATTAGCTCAGACGTGCACGAGTAAAATGTTAACCTGAAGTTTAGAGGTAGTTAGAAAATTCGAGTCATAGGAGTGCTCAAAGTTGCTCATCCGTTGCTATTAGCATGGATTTCTTATTAACAAAGTGAAAAGGCTGATGAAAATAGAATGTTTGTCAGGACTTTAGCGAAGTATGACTATCTGTCGCTAAGCACGAAGTTAATGATATAAGCACTCGCATATTTACGGCAATGAAATGTAACAGCTTATGCGCAATCATAACTGTGTCTCACGTAAAATGAAACCGGTGATCAACAGCTTCTTAAACAACATATGCACTGAAGCAAGTGATGTGTTCCATGTTAGAAAAAGTATTAGCTGTAAATATGCAGACAGAGAAAAGCTGACACCATAAACGTTCATATATTATTGCCTAGCAACTGTTGATTGATATCTGGGGTTGAACGTCCCAAAACCACCATGTGAGTGGCCTAGCGACCGTGCACACCTTCATAAGAACAGATTTGTTCGCATAATGGCAAAGCATACAATTATTAATCTAAGAAAAAGAATATAGTGCACTGTAAAAACACTGGCGCATGAAAAATATCCGGTGGGAGCCCGACAAGCCTCGAGAACGACGCTCTCAAGCTAGCCTGAAATGAGGAAGAATATTTTTTTTCGCATTCATCAAAATTTAAACTATATGAGCAATTCATAATATACATGAGCTAACTTGGAATCACGTATTGGTCTCGGCAAAAGTTATTTGTCGCTGGGGTGCAGTTCTAGCGGTGCTCCAGAAGCTCTCCAGGATTATCTGAATACTTGAACCTTTTCTTTTCTTGAGGGGTGCTAGAACTTATTATATACCGCAGACGCTCCCGAAGCCATAAATTTCGCGGATTGACGTACCGAAAACCCGATTTATTGATGCGGCGCATTATACTGGGATATTCCGAATAATTGTATGCACGTATGCCGTTTTTTTTCTAAATCTTAATACGTGGCTGCTTTTTTTTAAACTTCATTTTATTTCGATCCCTCCAAATCGCGACGTTCGTGGTCAAGCTGTCAACCTCTCATTCAGCAATTCAGCGTACTCCACCAGCTTACCATTGTGAGGGACTTCTAAAAAATTCTCACAAAAAGAAGCACCACTGCAATCTGTACAAGAAGGTGCGAGACAAGAAATGACCGCACAAAACGCTTCTAGCAGCTCTTTGTCTTCGGCCTTCTTGGAAACTTTGCAGCACTACTTATTACACTTACCTGTTCCAACTATATAGCCTCAACGCAAGCTTCCCTGAAAACATCCCCAATATATGCTTAGCCGTATTGTGGCAGGGTTGAAAACTCGCTGAAATCTTTCAGTAGTGCACGTGTGCAAATGCATGCACACGCACAAATACACGCATCAATGTAGATAATTGTTTGCTGAACACTTCCTTTCCCTTTCTCTTCTAAGAAAAAGAAAACAAACTCGTCTAACCTAAGCCTTTCTCCCTAAACAGCCTTTAGTAAGCGTGGTGGTCACAGACGATGAATTCCGTAAACTTCTGACACAGAATTAACAGCCGTATATTGATGGGTGAAATGTTCTAGTAATGAGTGGTTTGACAATTATGTTGGGTTGGACCCCACTACAGGTTGAATGTACTGTTTTTCCATCGCTTCTACTCGAGTCAAGCAAAGCGTAAAGTCAAGCGGAAGCCAAGTAAAGACGCTTTTCACTGAATTCTAAACGCGCGATCCAGTGCCTACACATAATAGGTGGCCAGTAAATGGTTGTTCAGCAGGAGCAATCGGTTTTAAGCACGAAGCTTGTGGGTCGTGCGTCTCCTGTATGTAGTAGCAACCTCTAGTTTAAGTCCTTGGAATGTACACTGGATGGTGGTACTCGTATATGATGAGTATATGATGAAAAGATGTGAGATGGCGGTACTTGGAGTGTTTACTAGATAGACGGACGAATGAACGCAAGGACATACAGACAAACGGAATATACGGATGGACGGACATACATACATACGTACGTACGTACGTATATACATACATACATACATACATACATACACACACACACGCACACACATGCACACACACACGCACGCACGCACACACACGCACACACACACACACGCACACACACATACATGCATACATACATACACACACATACACATACATACATACATACATACATACATACATACATACATACATACATACATACATACATACATACATACATACATACATACATACATACATACATACATACATACATACATACATACATACATACATACACGTACATACATACATACATACATACACGTACATACATACACACATACATACACACGTACTTACATACACACACACGTACATACATACACACACATACATACATACATACACACATACATACATACATGCATGCACACATGCATACGTGTAAACATCAGGGACACCTGACCCAGAGCTTAAAAATCTTCGCCCCTAAAAGGTATTGGCCACTACATTATCCTGGGAACAATACACACTACGTGCGCTTCGCGTAACGACGCTCTTCTTTTTGTTGTTAGTGTTTTTTTATTCTCATATTCTTTATCATGGTAATACCACATTTCGCTCGAGCTAACCTTCTGTCTGGTCCCAATGTATCTATTCGGCGAGACCATTTTCATAAAATAAATTCAATACTTGCCCGGACAAATTTTTATCGAAATTCGCCGTTAGTAATACTGATTACAGAATGGAAAGATTTTATTTATTTAATTTATTTATTTACTTATTTTACCCTCGGCATTTTTACATTACCGACGGGAGATACATGTTACATGTCGAAAATGGGAAACAACACTTGATAAATATACACAAGAACGAAATTTCAATATTTGACAGAATAATACGGTAATAGGCTAAATATCAACTGCGTCAACGAAAGCAAACGTAGCAGTAGCGATAATGCAGGAAGTGCATCTTGAAGAACCAAGTGAACAACAGCAACAACTAAAGAAAGACATCACATATATAACATGAAGCAGAAAGCAAACAGCGCCAAACATGTTTTGTAAAATAAAAACCTGAAAACGGGATGTTTCAGTGATTGTGGTAGCTGACCGTAGGAATAGATTCCCATGAGCTGTAGTTCTTGGAATGAAAGCGTGCGAATGGGTTATGGTTCTGCATTCAGAAACATGAACTTTGTGTATATGATCGAGTCTGGATATGAATGAGGGGGGTCTCACAAAATGTTCGCGAAGGCTATTGTTATGATAATAATGCTTATGAAATAGACTGAGCCGGGCTATTTCACCCCAAATGGCGAGTTCAGGAAGGTCGAGCTGAGACTTCATTAGTGTAACGCTAGCCGTGTGGTTATAATTAGACAAGATAAATTGATCTGAACGACTCTGGATTGCTTACAGTTCACGTTTTAGTGTAGTGCCACCCGGATCCCAGATGGAGCGTGTGTATTCAAGTGATTGACGAGTGTATACTCTAAAGAAGCTTCCTAAGGGATGAAGGTGCCATGTAGAAGTTTCTACGAAAATACCCTGAGTTGACGGTTAGCTTTTGATGAAGATGTACTTCAGATGATGGTTTCATGTCAGGTTATTTAAAATATGTACACCTAGATATTTGCTAGATGAAACAGCCTCGAGATAGGTATCGTTAAGATGATGCTGTGGACAAACAAGTGAAGTGCTGCACACACACATTGCTTTGCGTTTTGAAATGTGGAAGTTCGTGGAATCGCAATAGGTTCAACAAGATGTGCCCAAATGGCTTCATCTAGTAGAATGCCGTCTACGGATGAAGGAATTAAAAAAAACCTGGGAACTTTGATATTTTTTACCTCTTCTTGTTTGTTCGTTTTTGTCTTTTTATGTATGAATGTTGTATGTGCACAGGCAATAAAAAAGGAAAACAAAAGAGGCATGGCCATGTGGTAGGACATCCGCTTGCAATGCAAATGACATGTGTTCGATCCCAACGTGTACCCATACAACCTTAGTTTGGTCCCCACTCTGCTCCAGGATTGTTTTTCTGTTTTATTAGCGTCGTTTTCGATTTTTCAGTCACGCATAAGATCATCTCTCGCTCACAATGAATTACGCCGACGCAGATGACAACGCCGAAAACGAGCTCTTAAACTCTCTCGCGTTAAAAAGTCACAATCACACACAAACTTTAATGATTTCGCCCATTTTAATTGGAGCGTAAATATATAATTGCTTTTTGTCCAATACCTCTTCATAGAAACCTTGAACAGCACTTCGTTTAAAGGCACAGTCAATTTCATTTTGTTATGTTCAATAGTTACTCGCAATGGAGGCTTGTACAACGATATTGCCTTTTGTTGCTCACTCTCTCTTCATTGCTGGTTGGTAACGCTTCCAACCAGGCATTAACACCAGTATCATTAAAAAGGGGAGATTATAAGCTTTCTGATTAGTACAATTCTAAATTTTTTGTTGTGCATAGCAAGCGCAGTGCGTCCGCAAACAATGCGTAAAATGCGGAGTGGTTGCCGCAGGTGTAGGACCGCCACCTTAACACCTTAGGCATTTTTGTTCTAGAAGAGCCTTCTTTTTCCTGGAAGTCTGTCAGTCGCCTCATTACGGGACGTACCAGCATGCGATGGAATTGATTAAAATTTTATTTAAATCTAATGCTGTGCAAGACTACAAAAATACACAGGGATCTTTTTGTGAACATCTACAAAACCCGCGTGTGATTTAAGGGCAGTTAGGTGCAGGATACAAGAGTTAAGGTGCGATCAATACAAACACGTAGATGTACTATAGCAACAACAATGCTCATTTTTACTTGCCCGATCTCCCTTTAAACACCTTGAGCAACAGTGAACAATGATGACGTGATGCCAACTTTATACGCACACGAGGGAGTCGCCTAAAATAAAGCGCCATAACAGATCATAACTGCACAGAAACCAACTTCCAGCGTTTTCATTGTGCACTAATACGAAACTTTTTACATTTAAAGAGAGCTTCAGCATTCACATTGCCACGGGACATATCACTGCAGGGTGTTGAACCAATGCCTCTTTTATTTCATTCAGTGTCAGTGGAAACGCGCGCTGTTGCGGAGCTGTCGGTCCGCCTTAGTTCACAGTCAGAGTCTATAGTACACTGTAACGGAGTGGTCATGATGCGGCGCCACGGGAAGGGTAGGGCTACAAGGTATATGTAATCTGGTAGCGTAACTTTCATAGAAGCCCATGGATCCTGTAGTCGTTGGCTCGTTGCTACCGTCGCTATCTCCGTGAGGAGGGGACCACTAACAGCAAACAAAAAATAAAACATAATATATGGCGTCTCAACCGGAAGTGGTAGTGACGTCGCGCATTTGCCGTATATGGCGCGAAATTGATTGTTGTAATTAATGACCTTTCGCGTACAGTTATTATTATACATTTTTATTGCGCCTTGTGGCTCGTTTTTTTCATGTTGGATAGAAAAAGAAACAAAAAAATTGGGGAATCAAAGTTGTTTCATTAGCTTATGAAGTAGCACAATAAACTTCGCAACGGCCATGAGGAGACAACTCTTCACGAGCACAATAGCCGAATATTTCGAACGTTCACCTTTCCCAGTCGTCAAAAACCACTCCAGTGAGGCAGCAGATTTAAAAATATAGCTTTGGCAGCCGTAGAGAACAGCTTCTCGTTACTTAGCGAGTCACGTTCGTCCTCACCAAAGGCAAGGGCACGCTAGCCGTTCGCAAGCGAAAGCAGTCGACAGTCACAGGAGCGGTTACCTGCATTATGCGGCCTAATTCAGCTCTGAAATGTCACATAAGTAAGCATCACATATAAAATAATAATCTGCTGAGCATACGCACGTTATCCCCACGGAAAAGTGAGTGATACCACGTTGATCTGGTAATGCGCCGAACCAAAGAACATGCCGAACTTGACCCAAACTGTGATAGCAAATTGCCTGCACAACTTACCCCCGCAACTCCCCATTTATGGTACTCAATCAAAACTTGAGGCAATCATCAGTGATGTTCTGTACTACGCTGAAGCATTCCGATTCAGAGACATGAAAATTCCCTATTTCAGGTATTTTTTTTTTCATGCGAAAATTGACGACACTCTAAGCGAAATTACCTGCACAACATTACTAATTTCTGCCCCATCCACACACACACATACTATAAATACACGTCTCACACGTACTGGCAAATTCTGATATCATGACTAGCCCCTCCATTGCCACAGCAAAAGCATGACTTCAATAATTTACATACTGTTAGTACACTACACATAGTGGACTTCAAGTTAAAGATAGCTCCACCTAAATATCAGAAACAAATCTTAAGGGCTATGGTGCATGCACCAGAACCGATTACAGCGGGTGAAGGTGCACTGTGACCGCTAAATATTGGTGGTCATAGGGAAATTTAACAATTCTTAAAATTACCTGCAATATCACGAAGATTCGCTTTCTCTCTTTGGTTTAAAATAACAGGCAAAATTCCCCAAAAGAGAAAAAAATTCCCGCATGAAATATCACTGTAAATCAAGCCCTTTGTCAGGTGTGAGATCCACCGTTAAGTAAGTGTTCAGTTAACTTTGACATATATGAAATACGACTATTCGGAGAAAAAATATACTGTGTTTTTAGTGTTGGTTGTCTGTGCCCTCCTCAGCTATTCGCGCTTCAATCGTCGGTGTGCGTTAATGGCCGTGGGAATAGGTTTTCGACACTTTTCGTTCCAAGTTTCGCGACCCATGTAATTTGACCATGAGGGCTGCTTGCGTCACAAGCTTGTCCAAGCATATGGAGATGTGACAGGCGTGTTTCTCTCTGCAATATTCTATATCTAATAGATGTGTTCCTTCGTGTGCTTTCTTTATGGCTCTAAGCAATGCTGCCGGCCATTCTCACAGCGCTTGTGATGCAGCAGTGTCGTAGTGACGCCTTCCAATTAATTATTCGCATGACGTCCCGAACGGAGACGCGCTCTCTCAAAACACCTTGTCTTCAACAGAGCAGGCGTGACCGTGAACTTGTACACACAAGGAATGCAAGACGCCACCTCATGGATCTGTACACAACTGAAGAAAAGCTGTTTGATATGATTTCTGTCGTCAGACACTGCATGATAGATTCTCTCCCCCATGACCGCAAAGCATACGCGAAAGCTCGGTGATGGGGAAGAGCAGAAAATGGCTAAAAAAGAGGGTGGTTAATGGCTGGATCGGGCGTATCTGGCTGGCATTGATAAAATAGAAGAGGTGCTGCGTGAATAATCCAAATACAGCTCGATTAGCTTTACTTAAAATGTACCAGTGAGCCAAATAGCATATCCATCTTGTTTGTCGGATTGTAACAATAGTGAGCCGAGGTCTTTGTCAGGCACTCAAGTCTTTAGCGCCGGCTTCGCTCTTTGTGTAAAGGAAAAAATAAACTTCACAACTAAACTGTCTGTTATGAACGACACCTCGTGGTTTTAAAGAAAGTTCAACAATTTGTCTTGTATACATACTTTTAAGGCAATTAAAGGCATCCCCAATATCTAATATTTGTCTGCTAATATCAAGAAAGTGGATATACGAGAAAAGATAAGGGTGGTATTTCCAGTGCCCCCAAAACGTTGAAGCCTCTGTTTGAAAAACAAACCGCTCAAGGACAGGAAAAACGGAGTGTGGAATCAGCCACAGGTAAGCGTTCATAGAATGCAAGGCAATCGTCATCTATATCGCATCACGCTGTCATGTGGCAAACACTACGTCGGACAGACTAAT
This sequence comes from Rhipicephalus microplus, assembly GCF_043290135.1. Lineage (NCBI taxonomy): Eukaryota > Metazoa > Arthropoda > Arachnida > Ixodida > Ixodidae > Rhipicephalus > Rhipicephalus microplus. The sequence goes on along the minus strand of NC_134703.1, from coordinate 7,012,044 downwards.
GTGCGGCTACGAGAGCATGAGTTCAGGACTCAGCCGCCACCCGACCGTTTCCTCGCTTTCCACACACAGTTGTGTGGTTGCAAGGCAGATTTTCACAGGACTATGATTTTGGCTCATCATATAAGGACAAAACAATCGTCTCTTCTCGGAAGCTAGGCGTATAAAGGCTATTGGCGATAACCGCTTATGCTATCCATCGCTATATTTGTCGACTAAAGAGTTAGGCTTCCTACCGAAACGCTGACAGTGTTTTTCTGGGTGATTATCATTGGTCATGATGCTGTACTTTAGGTGACTATCTCACTTGGGTATAAAGTTGGCACCACATGATACAGTGGCGTCTGTGGTGTATACCGGGTGTTCGAAGTTAAACTTTATGGTTTTCTTAAAATTGAGCACTGGGAAGAACATGAAAACCATCTTTGCAAACAACCTTTGATTACAGGAGGACGCAAAGGGAGAAAATATTGATGGCTGTATGTGTACCAATTGACTAAAATTTATTAATTAACCTTTTGTGACTGCTGCAAGCAGGCATATCTGTATTGAAAAGTTGGAGGCAGTCGCGTTTCTACACAGTTACACTTGGAAGAACTTTTCAGGTATATCTGGGCTCCAAGCTATCCTGCGGCAAAATTTGATTGTGTTTTGCAAGATTACGCTTACAATACAGCCAGCACGGGCCTGAAGCTCCTCCCGAATGGGCCGCGGCAGTTCCATGCGTCGTTTAATTTTACAACAGGTCGAACGCATAGACAAAGATGATAACGGTTGCCCTTTTACTAACGTCCGACGATATCAAGCTACTATTGAGCGTCACATCGTAGAAGAACATTGCGCCGATATTCACCGCATTGCATGCATGCAACACGGTGAGCATTAATCATGCACTGCATAATTAAACTTTGCCGCGGCATATCTTGGAACGCAGACATGCTAGAATTCTTCCGAGTGTAACAGTGTAGAAACGTGACTACCTCCAACTTTTCAGTGCTGATATGCCCGTATGATCCAGTTACTGAAAAGTCAATTAATAAATCTTAGTTAATTAGGCCACTGAATGCCAGAAATATTTCTCACATTGTGACCCCCTGGATACATTAGTTATCTGCAAAGGTGGTTTTCATGTTCTTTGTTGTGCTGAATTTTAGGAAAACCGTAAAGCTTAACATTAAACGCTCGGTATATAGGGAGGTTGGATCTGGGAAAAATAAACGTTGTTGCTAGTTGCGCTAGGTGTATGTATTGATCGTACCTCAATTTGTGGGTTTTTGATCGAGTTCGAGCTGGAATAAAGAGCCTCAATGATCTAACAAGAAACGCACTTTGTCACGCACGTTCCTTTGCTTTAAAAAATTTTGCAGATCTCGCGTACAGTGGTAATCGATGATATGCGAAGCACGAATGAGAAATGTTCATATGTCACTTTAAAATCAGCACAACGTTACGAAGTGGAGGTAAATGATGCCGTGCATGTCTTCCGTGCCATGATTATGATGTTTGGATGTGTCGTTTAACTTCTTCATCTATTCACGTCACGTAATACCAAATTTAGTATATGTGGAATAGCAAAAAGACCACGAGCACGCTATGAGCATGGTATGTTGTCATGTTCTCACATAACACGCTGTCAGGATTATCATGTTTGCACTAGTCATACATTTCGTCATCCATTGACGTCACGTAACACCAAATTTGGTATATGTGGAGCAAGCAAAACGGAAGCGAGCGCATCATGAAGGCCCCAATATACTCCAATGTAGCGATGACGCGCACGCATGCTGCGCACAGCGATGCAACGTTAGCAAAACGCGAGCACTCTATAGTCTGACGCCAGGCGTGACCAACGTGTTTCGGCATGACCCGACGGTAACCGGCGCGAAGAGCCACATGCTCCATTTCGCGCGATGCGTTACCCAGACAACACTGCGTCTCCATCTTTTTGTGATGGAGGGACGCCGGACGCACTGAATTGCGCATGCGTTGAAGCAACGCAGTGTGGCGCACGGCTGCGAATATACGGCAGAACCAGCGCCTGACGTGACAACGCCGGCGTGACGCGACGAAGTCAACGCCGGCGAGCACGCGCACCACATCACGTCGAAATGTATTGGCGCCTTGACTGTGGCATGTAGTCATGTTCTCATATGACTTGCATCTCATGATTATTATGTTCGCCCCAGGGACATACCTTCGTCATCCATTGACATCACGTAATACCGAATTTGGAATATGTGGAGCCAGTGAAACGGCTTCACATTATAAACTTGCCAGCATTATCATACTGCATGGTTGGGGTAAATACATTGTGCGACCATGTCTCCGCGAGCTACCATGCTGTCAAAGGTGATAATCAAAAGTTCAAATCATAAGTATACTCAGGGTACACTCTTTATTATGCGTAGGTGAACTCACTTTAGACAGCAAATGCATTCGCCACCACGAACACCTTCGGTATAAGATGCGTCAGCTTCTGGGCAAAATAACAAAAAATGTAGAGGAGCAATGGGGCTTATCTTATGGAAGCGACATTTCGCGGTATAGCGCAGCACGCTCATAGTGTATGATCCTGGACGGCTGGAACGATGTTCCGGCTATCACCTTAAGGGGCTGCTACTTTTCACTGCTTTTTCTCGGTTTTCTGCAACACTGATGCATCGCTTCCAAATGCGTTCGTTCTCGCACTCTGCCTTTCAAAAAACGGTGCAGCCTTGGTCGCAACTTTGTCCAGTCAGTAAGAAACACTGCACGCATGTCCTAGTATGACATTCAATACTATCTTACATTTCCGAGGATCGACATATCTGGTCAAATTTTTCATTTGTTATTGACACCTGAATATTTAGTGAAGTGTCAATGCCCTTGTGTTTCCACGTTCATCAGTGTAATAAAAAGCAACGGTTTTCCTTTTCTTTGATATCGCAAGATTTCGTTTCGTGGACCCATTACGTGAAAAAAAAACATGACTTTGGAAAGACTTGGAAGGTCCTCGCTTGATTAGTAATAAAAGCACAACAGATTAGTCTGAGCAGCTGCAAGATGTCGGTTGCTTCCTCAACCCACAGCGCCATTGCGACTTTAAGCAGGAATCGCGAAGGCTGCACAGTATTTCGCTGAACAAATTCCCGATCATGCCTGCCACCGAAATTCTCTATTCCGTGGCAATAACGATGGTCCACCAAGCATCATTTCCTCGGCACTGTCGCCGAAGTGGGGACTTTTGCGGCGGCCGATGTTCGCGAGTGCTTCGCCCATGCCGTCTGACGACATTCGACAAAATGACACTGCCCGCTACGTTTTACGAGGTGGGAGCCATGGTTCTTGCTTTTCGTGAACGCATTTGCTTTTCTAGCTGGCATGACGGCTACTGCATTGGCGGGACATCAAGACGAACCCACACTCGCGTGCGTGTGTGCACGCTTTCAACATTAAGGTGTTGCTAAAAATACATTTCTATAAAACTAAATATTTATTGTCTGATGTGAACTGTATGGGTTAACGTTTCAACACCACCATATAATTATGAGAGACGCCGTAGTGGAGTTCTCCGTGAATATCGAACACCTGGGGTGCTTTAACGAGCACCCAAATCTGAGCACACGGGCCTACAACATTTTCGCTTCCATTGAAAATGCAGCCGCCGGGATTCAATCCCGCCATCTGCGGGTCAGCAGTCGAGTACCTTAGCGACTACATTACCACGGCGGGGCTAAATATTAATTCTCGAGTATATAGTAACAAGATCATGGTTTGGCAGAAACCTTCTGTCATGTGAATAAGAAGACGCGTCATTTTCTTTTTTTTATTTCTGTGATTTAGTGTTTCAGTAATGGTACAAAAACATTTCACGTAACGTCACTACAATACAACATCAATGAGCTTGCTGTTACTTTTGAAGTTTTCGAACATTCAGAGCCTGGTTTCACTCTAACGAACTTTCAGCTGAACAAAAAGGTTCTTGCAAAATTCTTAAGTACCGGCAGAAAGAACCAAATTGACTTCATAAAGACGCTGTTCTTTGAACCTAAACTGTTGTTTAGGTTTAACTGCATACTTTACTGGTGGAAAAAACCATATCATCTAGTACTTTCTAAATGTGGGGCACGACTTGTTAAAGCTCATGCATCATTGCAAAGCCACAAAAGCGTGCTTTAGGAAAGTCAAAAAAAAAAAGACGTTAGAAGGGAGGATTCGTGCACATTCGTTGACTCAATTCAACTAAGGGCACTTCCATCAGGGTCTACCGTCCGAAATGGGCCACTGGATTGGTCTTCAAACAGCGTTGACTGCAGAAACGTGCGGTCTGAAGCCATTACGTTCCTATTGGGCTTGCGAAGCTCTCAGACGTAGTTTAGTGTCTTACAGACCGTAGCATCCCGACGCATGAACTCTCTCGGTATTCTTTCGTATAGGATATTGACTTTCTTAAATTTGATATGAAGTCCAGAAGATGAGATTAAATGACCGAATAGTTTAGTTCATAAGGTGAACAATATTAGCAAGTTGGTTGCTCTGAGAACGTTCAGAGAAAAAAGAAGGGCGCACAAAGTTTTTCGTACTCGGGGGAGACCTCTTTTACGGGCTATTGCCATATAGCTTTACGAAGAAATAAAAACTTCAAAATGTATAGTTATGTTACTGTTATGAACGTGGGAAGGAGTGCAAGCAAGCCTGGCGCCACATTCACTAACACATCACACGCCATAAGAACAAAGAGTGTGCATGGGAGTTCCACTGCACTGGGATACTTCTCTGTCCGATGCCTAATTCCATTTCAGAAAGTTTCTCGTACCTTCGGCGAAGAGCATTCGCTTTGTCGGGATTAAGCCACGGCTTGCATGTGCTATACCGACAGTGCATGCCAACTCTGCAAAGACCATGATTACGTGTTTAGAGCCCCCTCCCCGTATTTTCCTGGTACGTTTAGCACGCTTCGCTCTTGGTCGTAGATATTCACGTGCACAAGAGACACATACATGCGAGACCTAAACTTGAGAACGTAGAAAATAGGACTAATGCATAGCTCATCCGAGATTAAAATGCGGAGGCTAGCGGCAAACCAGAAGGGATTTATGTTAGCGAGAAGTGCAAATCCAGCCTACACTCAGGAGCAGTCCCTACGCAACAGCGTGATGCGGAAATCATGTGTTTAGTATGCTCTTGCTATTTTTTAGATCGTTACCTGCAGTACAATACAATTTTAGTGATGCTAGAGAGTGGAGGTAGGAGACACAGGTAGAGAAATGAGGTCAGGTAAACTACGAAAATCAGGCAGGCAATTTCTGCCTTCAATTGTTGCAAACTATGTAAAAGATCACGGATGCTTTCCTCTCAATGAATGCTTAATAAATGACATAGGGAGGGGAGAATAATAATCAAGCAAAGATAATTAATCAATGTAGGCGAATGGGTACAAAACTGGTAATAATAATATTATACCAATAAATGTTTTTTTTTCGTATCAACAATCTCAATGTTTCCGTGCTTAGTGTGGTAATGTGAAATTTTTATAGTGTACGCACGCTAATCAATTTTAGATGGAAGAGGTGCACTGTAAACTAAACAAAGGATGTCCGTTGTAAAACCCAAACAGTAAAGAGAGAGAGAAAGAGAACTCAAGGAGAAAGGCAGGGAGGTTAAACAGGGCTGAGCCCCGGTAGGCTACCCTGCCCTGGGGTAGAAGAGAGGGGAAGGAAAGTTATAGAGGAGGTGATAAAAGGTCACTGGCTGGGCCGACGCGTTACAGTTTCACCATCACAAACGATCAAACAGACCGATGTCTTTGAGAAAATGCAACAGTGCTTTCGTTGCCTTTCGGAAATTGGATGGGCAGTGCCATGGTTCCAATACTTTCTCGACAGTGAAATCACTTCTGTCCAGTTGATTTAAAACACTGCGCAGTAGGAGCCTCTCGTTTGTGTATACCGGGCAGTAACATAAGATGTGTTCAATAGTCTCATCGATGGCACAGTCGTTGCACTCAGCGCTGTGGGCCATCGCTATCTTAAATGAGTAGGCATTGGTGAAGGTGACGCCCAGACGCAGACGGCACAACACTGTACCTTCCTTCCTAGAAAGACCAGAGGGTATCCGCAGTCGTAGAGATACATCGAGAGAATATAGTCGATAATGTTCGAACTGTGATGACTGCCACTTCTGGAGTGTCATGTCCTGCGCCAGCTTACTTAGATATATGGTCAAGTCAATCCTAGATAAAGGTACGTACACAGGGTTTGCTTGTACGCGTGCATTTCTGGCTGCTTCATCGGCGAGGTCATTGCCGGAGATACCGTAATGACTTGGTATCCACTGGAACACAACGTTGTGTTTGTTCGGTCGCATAGTGCAGCATTTCTCTGATCTCCCATACCAGTTGTTCGTAGGACCCGCGACGAAGTGCCGACTAAAGACATTGTAGAGCCGCCTTGGAGTCACAGAATACTGCCCATCAATTAGCCCCTTGTTGCTTGATATAATCGATGGCACCTCGCAGGGCAACAATTTCTGAACTAGTTGATATGCTCACGTGACAGTTTGTAAGTGATGTTGATGTGTCGCGATGGAGTGACGGTGGCGCCGGTGGAGCTAGTCTGGGTGGTATACAGATCCATCCGTGTAAACGTGCATTCTGTCAGCGTAGAAAGTGTGTAAACAGTCTAGAGTCGCTTGCTTCAAGGCCAAGGCAGAAAGGACTTTTCTATTTCTTAATCCTGGGACGGAAATGCGCATTTCGGGTTGTTGTAGGCTCCACAAGGTGGGCGGTGAACGCGCCAAGGGTATAAAACTGGATGGTAGCAAAGCGCGGTGGGAGCTGACGACCTAAGAGAACGATGCCTGCGGCCATTGTTCTGGCAGAAATGTCAAGTGGCTCGATACCATCCATGGAATGAGCCAAATATGTGCTCTCAGCACGTCAGTTGTGACGTAAATCGTAACCGGATGATCCCGAGCCAATCACAGTTCCAGCGGTTGAGATAGTTCGTGGTAGGCCGAGACAAACACGTAGTGCCTGTGCTTGCGCGCTCTGAAGTGTTTGAATGTTTGTCTTGCAAGTTTTAGAAAGCAGAGGAGAACTGTAGCGCAGCACACCAATAAAACGTGCCTGGTAAAGCTGTAGCATGGCACTCAATGACGGACCCCATCTTTTTCCAGCGATGAATTTCAGGACGCGTACAATAGATACCAGTTTCGCTTTCAAGCTAGTCACATGCGGTCTCCAGGAGAGGTCGTGGTCAACAATGACACCTAGAAAACGATGGCTACGCTTGTAAGAGATGGGCTGACCATTAATGCTTATCGGATAACTTGTCATCGCCTTGCGCGTGAAGGCCACCAGTGCACATTTTTCTGTTGAGACTGTTAGGCCTTGCGTGCGAAGATAAGCAGATGCTTGCGACGCTGCCCTCTGTATCTTTGCTCGAACTTGTAGGCGTGTCAATGCGAATGCCCAGACACAGATGCCATCAGCGTATATTGAAACACTGGCTGTTTCAGGAAGAGCTTCCGCCAGGCCAAGCAAGGCAAGATTGAAAAGAACTGGGCTTAAAACACCACCCTGCGGGATGCCACAGCACGTGTAGTGGTCTGAGGTTGGGCCATGTTCAGTATATACAAAAAAGAATCTTGTCAGGTAGCTTCGGATTCATCGAAACATTTACCCTCCCAGTTCAATTAACAGCAGTGTGTCTAGTACAGCTTGATGGGAAAGGTTGTCATATGCACCTTTCACATCAAGAAACAGCACAAGTGCTAGTCGTTAGCTAAATTTCTGGTGTTCTACTGATGACACCAAATCGATGACGTTGTCAATTGATGAATGGCCTCGTCGAAATCCCGCCATTCAGTCGGGTTAAATGTTGTGCCATTCAAGGAACCATTCCGGGCGCGTGAGAATCATGCGCTCCACGAGTTTCCCAACGCAGCTGGCGAGAGGTACAGGCCGATATGATGTCAGCACCAGAGGGGGTTTCCCTGCTTTTAGAAGCGGCACAAGAGAGCTCCGTTTCCATTCTTGAGGTACGATGCCATCTTCCCATGACCGATTAAATCAATTTCGCAGTTGTCGTCTAACTACTTGGCCTAAGTGACGCGCAGCCGTATACGTTATCCCATCGGGCCCTGGCGAAGAAGAACGCCTACACAGAGTTAGTGCAGCTTCTAGCTCTTCCATAGAAAATGGAGCATCCATACTTATATCTCGTGTACCGGGGATATCGGTTAAAAGCACATCGGAGAATAAAACTCCCGCCGGTGATGTACGCGAAAAATCCTCTGCAACGTCAATTTTGCGGCGGTTGCGACGAACTGCGAGAGCCTTGAAGGGATGACGTTGCATTGCGCCTGAGCGAAGACCCTGTTGAGTTCTCCATACATAAGACAATGGCTTGCATGGATCTAATGACTCACAAAAGCTTTCCATCTTTGATTCGGCAGCTGGTCTATTCGTCACTGTATTTTTTTTTCTGCATACGCCTCGCTACTCTGAGATCAAAGATCGACTTGGTACGACTATATCTTATCTCAGCATGTCTAAGTAACGCCCGAAGCATTTCTAATTTGATGTGAAGCTCCGTGCGCTTCTGTGAGCGTGTGAAGCAGCGCGTATAATTTTTTATTGCATCTGCAATTACTTCTTCTAAGCCACACGAGGAATCATTTCTGCATGTGTCCTCCACTTGATCTTCATAAAGTGTCCAGCCTATATACCAGTTGACCGGCGAGGACGCAGTCTCTTGGCCATCAATGCTGACATAAGTTGGAATGTGGTCGCTACCATGGGTTTCGATGTCTGTAAACTACCGCACTTTTGAACTTAGGCCACACGACACCAGTGTCAGGTCGAGGCAGCTGCTGTACGTCGTTCCTCGCAGGTATGTCGGGCTACCATCACTCAGAAGGCGCAGCTTGTGGTTTGACAAAAAAGATATCAGTGAGCGCCCCTTCGAGATTGTCCTCACGCTTCCCCATATCGGATGATGTGCATTAAAATCACCTGTTATAATGCAAGAACCTGGAATAGCTGCTATAATGTCTGTTAGTCTCTTACAATCAAATAAACTTGTGGGATATATATATATATATATATATATATATATATATATATATATATATATATATATATATATATATATATATATATATATATATATATATACACGCCAATAGGTGTAAAAGACAATCGCTTCTTCTTCAGAGTAATGCACACGCACTGCTCGTCGTCATGTGGTGGTATAGCATGGGCGAAATAAGTAAGGTCCTTGTGAATGTAAACAATGACTTTGCTGCTACTTCCATTCGTGGTTCAGGCGAAAGACTCGTATCCTGATATTCTTATAGTCGATGAATTCGGCTCACAGATTACCATTATCGGGAAGCGGTTTTTAAGCACGAACTGCCGGAAGTCCGATATCCGGGACCTCGGGCCTCTCACATTCCATTGAAATATGAAGGCGTTTCGGATATCATCTGCAAACGATGGCTGTTTCCGTTGATAAGCCATGGTTCTGCTGCTAATCTTCTTAAACAATCGACTTCTGAAGGCTTGCTAGAACCGGACTGATGGTATCCAGCAGCTGCAATGCGTTTCGTGCTATTGGTGTTTGCACCCTCTCCAAGAAAACACGAGTGGTACTCACGAGGGAGTTGACCATGGCGACTATTCGTTTTTCTTCCTCTGTTGGTTTAGAGAATTCGGATGAGGAGTGCTTGACTGCTAAAGTCTGATGCCCCTCTTGAGTGGAGTGTAGTCGAGGGAGTTCCGGCCAGGCGTCAGCTGTGTCGCTGTTGGCGGCTTCTTCATCCTTCAACCTGCTGCACTTGTTCTGAGAGACAGAGGTGAAGGCGACTTTGAGCGCGGTTTAGGAATAAAGGTGTCTTGGATGTTTTGGAGCGCCGTCGATGACGCAATCTTCGTCTAATAGATGCGGCTGCTTCCCGGTGAGACGAGTGATCCCGAACTATTTTCTTCAGCACTGCCATTTCCCTTCAAATAATCGGACAATCCTTCGAAGATGCATCGTGAGGCCCGTCACAATTCGAACATTTCCGAGTATTGAATCGACATGCGATAGTGGCGTGAGGTTCAGTGCATCTGGCACAAACTGTGGTGTTCTTGCACACGCTGCTCACGTGACCCAGCTTCGTACATTTTCTGCACGGAAGTGGCCTCGGTACGAAGGGACGAACAGCGTGCCGAAAGTGTCCCACCTTCACGTGTGACAGGAGGGTTTCACCGTTGAATATGATCTTCACGCAACGTGACGCGCCGAGACAAAAACACTTGTTATGATGGTGCATTCTGTAGGGGCTTGATCAGAATTGGCAAGTCTGTGTTGACAATGGTCTCGTCAACATCATTAATTACTCCAGCGATGACTTCTTTGCCGAGCGGTATGTGAGAGCGGACTGCCATGTCATTGAGCTCTGTAACCTTGCGCAATATCTCCAGCGCAGCCGCGTGGTTAACGTCAATGGCTAGAACATTCTTGCGCGTGTTCACTCTGACGTCTTTGATTTCGTTTGGCACCAGTGCCTCCAGTTGTGCAGACACGGCTTGTCTGTTGAGGCGCCTCATATTGTCTGTGGCGAGAACTGGCATGAACAAGGCGGTGAATACCACGATACTACGTGAAAGTCTTATGGTCTAACACACTCGAATCGGATGGCGTGCTCAGAAACCGTCTCTTCGTCTTTCGGCTCTTCACCAGCTCGAGGGTGTCGTCACAAGAATCTTGACTGCTGACATAATAGTTCATGGTATGGTCACGGTCAGTGTCGCTCTCGGCACCGTTGCGCTTCCTGGCAGCGGCTTCCGCGGGATTCGTGGGGTCTGGCGGACGCGTGTGCGACTCCATCTCCATCGCACGCCAGCAGAAACCCGCACTTGACTGGTGAAAACAATGATATCCACAAAAAACAGAAAAACTGAGGGACTCGCCGTTCTGTCAGAGAGACACTTCGTCTTCCTTCATCCAAACAGTCAAGAAATGCGCGAAAAATGGCTTACTTTCCAATCCTGTATTTATGGTGAATAATGTAATGAAGACAACTTTTTCATTTCAGAGAGCACCACTCCTGCTGAGGTTCGTAAGTACCAACAATAAGAGCAGACGTGTTGCACACACCTGTTTCTTATCGAGGAAATGCAGCTGTTCTTACCAAAATAAGCTGAACAATGCGGTTCTTGTTTCACACGCTTAAACTTAATGTCTAACAAAAGCTCATCTTTTAAAGGCTAGATCGGCAGACATCATTTAGACGTGCGCGAAACTAAATTTTCATCTCATTTGCATAAACTATATGTTGTATAATGTGCTCCGATTACTCCAATGTAAGAAAGCTTCGGTATTTTTTTCTTTTATAGTGTTTCTCTCGGAAATGGCAGATTACACGGAAGAAACGTAATAATCCCACTTACTCTGTGATCACGACTGAATAAATAAGTCGCTATTCAGGACACGTGCGATAGGCAGAACCGAGAGCAGGCTGGTTGTTACGATAAAGTTATGTACTGGAAAGAGAGCTCTTAAACATGACACTCGAATCATTTAGTAACACCAGTGGTGCTTATCTGTCGTTCTTATGCCAACTTTTGCCTCTCTGCAGCCCCAGTTTATCTACGACAGAACATTGTAGTGCTGAAAACTTTTATCTTAATATTCTCTCTATGCTTATCTTTTTTTTAACTGACAATGAAAGGAGAAACCGAAGCCACTCGAGATGTATATTTTACGAATGGTTTTATTTTAGTGAAAAAAAAACTTTTTTCTAGATAAAGCTGTTGAACACCACTGTGGGGTGTGCACGTTCCTCTACGCAGCCGTACGTTGTGCCGATCGTGTAGCCTTCTTTAGGAGCTGCTTCCATACGAGATTGTAACTTGACACACAAAAAAATTCAGCCCCACTCATAGTCATCGCTGTCGCTTCCTCAGAGAACTTGCAAATATGCTCCATGCAATAGTGCTCACTCATTTTTGTGACCTCATACACTTCTCGGGCCTTTCAGAGCATTGACGCTCCCTCATATGCCCACATTTTCCTCGCTGGCTTTATGGCGGCAACTTGACGGACCGGGTGAATTTTTTCATAGATTGTCCCCAGACAATCGCAGTGCTTTAGGTAGTAAAGACGAAGCTTTAGCTCTCAGTTTCCGTGGTACATGTATTACCAAGTCCTTACGATGCGAGCGAAAGCCAGCTAGCCCATCAGTCTTTTTGAATGGTTAAGGGGCGAGTGCACGCCGACTACATGGGAATAGCTTGTGCGTTATTTTTTGCTTTTTTTGCGCAGAGCACGATTCTCGGGAATAAGGCTTCAAAGCTTTTACTGCTGTCGCTTTAATGGGCATATTTTGTGGTTTCTTGCACTCCAAGGCCACAAATTTAACTGTCAACTCAACATACGCTCGGGTAATGCCCGCAGTATGCCCTCACGGCCTGCAAAACGGGGGAGGAAGGAAAATTCGGAGCCATGGGGAAACAAGGCGCCGAAAAGCTTCCACGGCCAACATAACAACCCCCTGAGAAAGGGACGGAGTGGACACCGAAACCTCAGGCTCCCTACGAGCTTGGCTGGAGCCACTTTCACTTCCTAAATTCCAAGGCATGTATAGCGTAGCATTGTTTGCCATCTTGCAGGATGCACAATGCTTTGCGTATGTTGTGGATACAGCCCTTATGGTGGAGTGCCGTATTATCTCTACATAAGAGAAGTACTATACCATCTTTAGTCCCAAAAATGCACTAAAAAGAAATGCTGTTGAAAAACTGTTTTTTTTGGCTTCCCACCCGTAAAAACAAGTGCAGAAAAATTTTGAACTCTGAAAATTGAAAGATTGTCTCAAAATCGGATAATACTCATTTCGGTGCTCCTGGATTTTTTAAGTCTCTATGACTGCGTGCAACAAAGGTATTAAACCGAAATGACTGTCAATATGATCTTCAGGGCGTCCCAGTTAAAGGAATGTACTATAGACGTTGTCCTTCACGCTTAAGAAAAAAAGTTTTCACTCGTCTATAGAGGACGCAGCCGAGTGCTCGGGCTGTACGCAGCCATTTTCGTTCACTCGTTTTTCAAATATGACTAGGCACAAGGTGCAACTGCTCGGGGCTTAGCGAAAGGGACTGAAACTTATTGTGGCGAGAGGAATTTAGACGCGCTGATTTGGAGCTGTGGTGGTCTGTAGCCTTTAAAACAACGGTACCCAATCGGGTACTCTGGAACCAAGGAGTATAAAAACGCCGTGTTGACGTCAGCTCGTCGGTGCAGATCCATCTATGAAAACACTGCGTTAGCTGACACGAGCGAGCACACATCAGATGAGGACTCATCCTCATGTCATGTCTCCTGGTTAGAGTGTAAATTGTCGCTTTATTTTTTTGAACCAGTGCCCGCTATAAATATGATTTTTCGAAATAACACATAGTATAGCTAGTTGGTACGTATTCATTCTAAAAAGGCAGGGTGTGCAAACACAGACACAAAAAGAGGTGGGGACACGCAAGTGTTCAGTGTTCCTTCTGGTGCCGATGTTTGTACGCCTTGGCGATGTTTGTACGATACCTTGGCAGACAAGTTCAGCGCACTCGATGCCAAGGTCAATACGTTGGACGCTAACTTCTGTGCGTTGGACGCTAAAGTCAACGCGCTCAAACGCAGGCACATTTCTCTCGAGCCTAACCATGGCGCGTCCGCCTATAGAGTTCAGGATTTGGCAGTAGAACTGCTGGGGGTTTACCCGCAAGAAGGCAGATCTTCAGCAGTTCATTCGTTCTCACTCCGAAAAGCCACACGTCATTTTGCTTCAGGAGACGCTTTCGGATTCTGTCATTCTGCCGGGTTACACATCTCACGCTCTTTATGGAGATGGACGAAGGGGCATTTGCACGCTCGTATCTAAGGGATACACCTATATCTCGCATGATCTTTCTATGAACAGTAGTAATCCCTGATGGGATTGGCAGTATGTCGAAATAATAATAAAGTAGAACACTCATTGGTCGAAATAATTCCGGGGAGGGGGGGGGGTCATTTAAAGAGTAGCGTTTTCATCCTGCATATTTATAGGTCACCAAATGACTTGAAACAAAGGTTTGCGGCGCTCTTGGGTAGGGCTGCCGCCAGGGCCGGTATCTCCACGCTTGTGGTGGCGGGTGATTTGAACGCTCCTCATCAGGGTTGGGGTTATTATCGGCGGTCATCCCGTAAAGGCGAGGATTTGTGGCAAGCAGCAGCGAACTTGAACCTCACCCTGGCCACGAACCCAGCATTTCCGACGAGGATGGGTAATTCCTGCACGAGGGACACCACACTGGACCTTACCTTTGTTAAACATGTTGGATCTGCTACTTGGCACAACTTGCACGTGGATCTGAGTAGTGACCATAATGTCCTAGCTACCCGTATCAGTGTAAAGGGCAAACCCGTAAGAGAGTTTAGTTTCACAGATTGGGATTACTTCCGGCATATTAGAAAAGAACGCACGCAAGCTGAAGACTCAACCCCCGGCCTGGATCAATGGGCCAAACAGCTAGAGGGAGACGTTGGTGAGGCGACAAAAAGATACACACATATTTGGGAACGAATAGGATGGACAGCCGCCTTGCCCACCTCCTTGAGGCCAAGAAATTGTTACTGAAAAGGTGGAAGGGGCAGAGGCTCAATCGTAAGCTCCGCAACAAAATTGCAGAACATAACCGAACCATCGAGGACCACTGCCAAACCCTCTCTAGGAAGTAGTGGGAAGAGGTGTGCAATTCTGTCGATAGCCAAATGAGAATAGGAGGGAAATAGAATTTCCGAAGCACCTTTTGCACGAGTCGAATTCCAAGAGTAATCAAAAGCAAGCCATTGCTAAACTGATACATGCCACAAACAGCCTGATTCTGAAGACGCTATACTGGATGGTTCGGCTCACAGATATTTACCCATTGGCTGCTCGAGCTGTTCAGACTATCTGTCTTACACTGGACCCCCTTGCGATGAGCCTGGAGAGCCCTCTACCAGCAGCGACGTTTGCGAAGTTCTTCAAAACCTTAATGGACGATCGGCTCCGGGGCCGGATGGCATCTCGATCAAGGCCCTCAGGAACCTGGAGACGAATCCATCGATTTCCTTACCGATGAGATCAATCGCATATGAAGAGAAGATTCTGTCCCAGACTCTTGGCAAATGGCATCGGTTGTCTTCATTCCCAAGCCAGGGCGACCTCCAGGTTTAGGCAATCTAAGACCCATATCGCTAACGTCCTGTGTCGGCAAGGTGGCGAAGCATGTCATTTACAACCGTGTCTCTAAGTACATCGAGAAGAAAGGTCGTTTTCCCTACAACATGGTTGGGTTTCATCCGTCTTAAATTCCATTTCAGACCTTTGACTAGGCGAAGCCTTCCACAGATACGTCAGCTCCTTTCTCGAATCCAGGAAGGCCACGCTCAATATCGGAGACCTCAAGTCCTCTCCCCTAGCACTGGACCCTAAAGGTGCGCCGCAAGGAGCTGTGATATCTCCGCTTCTTTTTAACATCGTTATATGCAAGTTGTCTACACTGCTATCTAACGTGAACGGCATAAACCATACGCTTTACGCTGATGATATTACCATCTGGTGTCCCGGAGGTAGCGAAAGTGAAGACGAGACTGTACTCCAGGAAGCCTTCGATCAGACAGAGCTCTTCCTTGCTGGCAGAGGGCTGAGGTGCTCGTCGAGTAAATCGGAGCTGCATCTATACAGGCCCAATAAAAAAGGAGCCAGGCCAAAAAACTGGAAGCCTCTATCAGAGGTAGACATTGTACTTCACACCGGAAGTGGCGCCCCCCTTCCGAGAGTGGACGCTATTACAGTGCTGGGCATGATTATAGAGTCGGACGGGTAGAACGGACAAACCATCGCTAAGATTTCAACCAAGACCGATAACATGATCAGGTTGAGTAATAGGGTTTCGAACAGAAGGGGGGGGGGGATTCAGAGAAGACAATCTACTGAGGCTCTTTCATGCATTCCTCATGAGCCACATAACATACGTTGCTGCCATGCACTCTTGGTACGGATTCGAAAAGAAGAAGCTGGAAACTCTGATCAGAAAAAGCGCAAAGAGGGTGTTGGGCATCCCCGTGCGAACAAGCACTGAACGGCTTATGCAGCTAGGAGTTCGTAACAACGTAGATGAGATCATTGAAGCCCAAGAGACTGCACAGCTAATGCGCCTGTCGTCTACGCCAGCTGGTAGGAAGATTATGTCCGTCCTAGGCCTCAGTCCGGCACTCGTAGAGGATAACCGTCTTCAACTACCAGATGAACAGCATACTGTCATCCAGGTCTCTCCGTTTCCGCAAAACGTCCATCCTCAGCACAACGTAGGAAGGCGCCGGGCTAGGGCCATCACACTTCTGAAGAACATCAGAAACGATCCTCATTCAGTTCGTTTTGTCGATGCCGCTCAGTACGGTCACTCAGCTAGGTTTTTGGTTATTTCCGTCAATCATATGGGCTCTATTATCAATGCTGCGTCATTTAGGGACTCTACTCCCTCAAGAGCCGAACAGTTGGCTGTAGCCCTCGCCCTTTTGGATGACAGTAGATCGCAAATCTTCACCGACTCAAGGTCAGCGGTCAAGGCTTTCGCCGCTGATTCCGTCTGTACTGAAGTATTTAAACTACTTGAAAATAGGACAGTTTCTCCACATACCATTACCTGGTTTTCTGCACAACTCGAACCCCTACTGGACTCTCAAGTAAACCTGAATGACACTGCTCACTCCTGGGCGCGTGCACTCACCCTCCGCGCTGGGGAGGACTTAAGTCCGCAGGTTGGCAGTGACACATTCAGGGACGTTTTACTTACATTCAGTGAAGTGGCTAAACACTACCTGTTGAGCAGGCGGTCATTTGCTCCGCCACACAAGTTGTCTAGACCTCAAGCCATCACGTTTAGAATGCTCCAGATCAGGTTCTATCCAAGCCTATTTTTCCTCAGCATAGTCTCCTCAGAGGCTTTTGACTCTACCTGTCCTGATTGTGGTGAGGTTAGTGAAATAGCACATATGCTCTGGCAGTACCCCTCGTTACGGGGCCGAACTCGGCTCACAGAAGAAGATTGGGACTCTGCCTTACGAAGTTCAGAGTTGCTACCACAACTACGGGCTGTCCAGAGAGCCCACGATGCGGCGGTGAGGCAAGGCCTTTCCGTTCCTACGTGGGAGCGGCCCGCGACGTTGCTCTAAAGGAGCAGCATTTTTCAGGACCCAATAAAGTTCTTTGTCCGTCTGTCTCCTTAATGCAATAAATAAGAGTGAAATATATACGAAATAACAATTAGGCGTTCCCAAACCATACCCAAGTACGCAACATTCACGCGATACTCCCACCACTCGGAGAATGTTTTTACTAAAACCCCCCTGTGGGAAGATGTCGGCTGAATTTTTTTTAAGTTTTGTGAGCCTTTAGGCTGGAGAATAACTAAACTATTCGCACCGCAAATTTAGTACACGCCGTTTAATATGACCGCTACGGACAATTATATCATACCCTCCTTTTCTCCTCTGCCTGGCCTCATAAACTCATGAGGCATGCTGGCATCGATGGCGATAACAGAGCTCTCATGAGCTTTCGCCTGTCTAGACCTCTGATCTCGCACGCCGACAGGTTGCGCGCAGTCTTTGGGGCCAACACACAGTGCGCCGGGGAGCACGCACACCGTCTGTCAACAGAGACAAGGAGTAGCTCATATTTCCTCCGACAGGTGCCGCCACCCTACCAGCCGATCTTCTGCGCATTCTACAGCCCGTGCGAGTCAATCAGATCAGCAGCCACGGTGACGTTAAATGGCCAGAGTATGTCGCTCTGTGAATGGGCGGTTGAAAACGCGTTTGGCTAAGTCGTAGCGATCTGCACCGATCTGCAGCAATTTGCAGCTTTAAAGCGCTGTAATAATTTACACAGTTTACCCAAAGTGCTCAAAGTAGTCCCTAAAAGACCCTTCGAACTTGGTCTACAAGCCCAATGGGTTCGCACAAAATCAGCAAAATTGTTCCGAGTCTCTTTAAGGCACACTTACCGTGAAACAGGCTAGGCATAAAAAGGTGTGTTACATCCACCCACTTAGAGAATTTAACATACTGAACCTCTCAGTTTTTCTGCCACAATAAACATTTCTCTGTGTCCTCTTTTATAAACATACCGAAAACGATGGACTGATGTCTCGAAACGCTTTTAAATTGGCGCTAACGGCGTGGCAGCATCAAGGAGGATTATAAAAAATGCTGGAGTGGAAACAATTAAGCAGCAGTGAAGCTATTCCACTGGAAAGATGGCGGCTATGGCGGCCATCTTACTAGGGAAATGATAAAATATCACCTTCCAGCAATTAAAAACGAAGCGTTTCCCTCGCACGCCCAACGAGGTCAATTTGGGAACTTTTTCGGGTCACATAGTGCGCAATGTGCGTCTTAAGGTTACTAGTTTTCCTTAGTTAGCCTCTAATTGGAGGCAAATTTTTTTGAAGATTCAGTCATCCATACTCGTTTATGTGTGTTATTTCGTCGAGAAGAACTATCTTTTATATAGAACTAACGTAGCATTATCATACCATTTCAAAGCCACTTGATCTTTAAGTTGGCGCTATCAGAAAAGAACATGTTTCCGCCATCTTGGCAGTGGCAAAAGGTAGCTTCACTTCTGCTGGCAAGGCATTGCGGGTGCTTCCACTCCAGCAATTTTTCTTTAGTCCTCCTTGGGCAGCATACGCAACGCACCCCTACGGTAATATGCATATATTAAATTCCTTCGCAATTTCATTTTTCGCACACTGCTCTTATGCGCGCAAGACGACGTGTTTTTTCCGGAGCTATTCCGGCCAATATCTACATTGGATTGGGACGTCAGTGATGAAAATGACGATTTCTCGCCAAACGTCTTCAGAGGCACACCTTAGCGGGTCTATAACGGGACATGAAGTTAGCATTGCAAGTATATTAAAAGCAAAGTACCAGAAAGGAGATATTTAGTATTAAGTAGCATACGAAGATTAATAAACCTCACCCTTTATTTTACATGATGTGATTTAGTGATGGAGCTGGCTTTAAACATTACTGACGTAATTCGCAAATGACATCAGCAGTGTTTTGGCTGAGTTGTAGGATTTTAAAAAAATTGCAGATCCCACGTTCAGTGGGAATCGATGATATGCGAAGCACGAATGAAAAATGCTGATATGTCACTTTAAAATCAGCACGACGTTACGAGGTAGAAGTAAATGATGCCGTACATGACTTCCGTATCATGATATCATGTTTGGATGTGTCGCTTACCTTCTTCATCTATTCACGTCACGTGATACTAAGTTTAGTATATGTGGAGCTAGCAAAACGACTGTGAGCACGCAAGGAGCACGGTATGTTGTCATTTTCTTACATGACACGCGTGTCAGCATTATCATGTTTGCACCAGTCATATACCTTCGTCATCCATTGGCGTCGCGTTCATAACACCAAATTTGGTACATGTCAAGGTAACAAAACGGCCACTAGCGCATCATGAAGGGCCCCATATACTCAATGTAGCGGTGACGCGCGGGCACACTGGGCTCAGCGACGCTACGTTAGCCAAACGCAAGCATTCTAAATGTGACATGCTGCATTTCGGGATGATGCGTTACCGAGACAACACTGCGTTTCCTTTTTTTCGTGACGGAGGGACGCCGGACGCGCTGAAACGCGCGTGCGTCAAAGCAATGCAGCGCGGCGCGCGCCTGCGAGTATATGGCAGGACCGGTGCCTGGCGTGCCAACGTCGGCGTGACCCGACGAAATGAACGCCGGTGAGCACGCGCACCGCGTCACGTCGAAATGTATCGGCGCTTTGACTGTGGCGTGTAGTCGTGTTCTCATATGACACGCATCTCATGTTTATCATGTTTGCACCAGTATCATACTTTCGTCATCCATTAACCTCCCGTAATACCGAATTTGGTATAAGTGAAGCTAGCGAAAAAGCCGCCAGCACATCATGAGCGTAGCATGTAGTCATGTTGTTACATGACATGCATCTCATGATTATGATATTTGCACTAGTCACATACCCTCGTCATCCATTCACGTACCATAACACCAAATTTGGCATATGTGGCGCTAGTGAAACGGCCGCGAGTGCATCGTGAGTGTGGCATGCAGTCATGTGGTTAAATGACACGCATGTCATGATTTTCATGTTAGGATCTGTCGCTTGTGTTTGCCTTGTAATCATGTCATGCCACACCACTTTGGGACATGCCATGTGAACACAACAACCTGAAGAGCTGCAGGACCATTAAATGCATCATGACATTTACGACATCCATATCATGATTTTCATGTTATGACTTGTCAAATATGTTCTTCATACAGTCATGTTATGCCATACCAAGTTTGGTATAGATACCATTATCGAAATGGCCAGGAGAGCTAAAAGTCGTGGGCGGATCATTAGATAGATAGATAGATAGATAGATAGATAGATAGATAGATAGATAGATAGATAGATAGATAGATAGATAGATAGATAGATAGATAGATAGATAGATAGATAGATAGATAGATAGATAGATAGATAGATAGAAAGAGAGATAGATACGCGCAAAGTCGCTGAAGTTCGCTAAGAGATGCTTCGCATTTAAAAATGCTCGGAACAAACTGCCCATCGACCAACGCATATCTTCTTCTGCCAAGCCTCCCAGGTGAACCCATTTTCTCGGGCCCATGCGCGAGGAGAATGCGTTGCACTCTCGCAAAAACATTGCAGACGCTAACACCGGCTTGCTGGATCTCTCATGTTGAAAGAATTAGGCCATCTCTCTTCCCCTCTCTTTCTTCCTCGTCCACTCGGTCGATTGCGCCAACGACGGCAACGCCGTTCAACACAGAAATGAGTGCCTAAGAGCTGCTCTTTAACATTGCGTATGCAGTAGTGTTGACGAATCGTGCCTGTATAACGTGTGTGTAGGAGGTGTGTCTGCTGTATAAAGTTAGAAACTGTACGATGACATTTGTTCAACAGCCCGGGGAAAAATTAGCCGCAGGGTACTGTGTGTGCCAACAGGGATACAAGCATCGATATATGCTCGTTGGAGCTGAAAAATGGCAGCCGCTCTATATTTGCTTGCGTAAAGCGACAGGGGAACCCAACGGCGAGACTCACCTGTCGTTGTCAATCTTCTGCCGGTAGCGCTTGACAAGCGCACTCGGCTCATGTCTTCGTTCCTTTCCTCGTCTTTCTTTTTCGGCCATCTCTTGCTCTCTTCTCGCGCGCAGCACGCGAGAAGCCACGTCTCCGTCTTTATCATTGCTACATGTTCCCAAGGCCTTTCATATGGTGCTTCTGGTGGCGTTTACCTTCTAGGCTTTTACGAAGTTTAGCGCGTGTCCTTTGGGATCTCACTCTTGCCAGCGTAGTCTTCATCTTCAATTTTGTTCTTCGAATAACCTTTATTAGTCCACCCTCTTTTGTTTTCTCATCTCAAGTTTACGGCAGCCTGGGGGTCACGTTCATTGCTATTCTTCCTGTCTTTTGTTCCGTGCTTTATCTCTCTTTCTCCCTCTTCTATCAGGCATGACGAAGCAATTTTAGTATTGTTTGAGCCTTGAAGCAACACTAACCAAACACCGATAAAGGAGAAAAGGACACAAAACACGGTGTCGATGCCTCTGCGTTCCTTCCTTCTTTCTTCATGACTAGAGTTTTTTTTTTGCTTGTTTGGATTGATAAAATTGATCGACAACGAGCCCAAAAAGCCACCTATTTGACAGTTTTTACTTAAACAGACGTATGCATGCACGTGCAACGAAATTTTTTTTTGAAAAAGAAGTTATATGATGAAAACAGCATGAAACATTCCCATATGCTCTTTCGCGCAGCCTGCTAAAAATTGTACTCGTTGAATATAGCGTTCACCATACCTCTATTTCAGCTTTCCTTCAACGCAGGAAGAGTGCATTATTTATAATACGTTGCTTCAATGTCGAATCTTGTACAGTTATCTACGCCTGAACACTGCATTTACCGTTATTTGTCCCGACTTGAAAACCTCTTGATCGATATTGTGATAAGTGTGACAAGAAGCAGTGAGCATACCATAATACTATACGTAGTGTAGCGAGGAGCGGTCATTTCTTAAAGTACATTTTAGAGATTGAAGTAACCTTAGTCAATTCGATGTTTGGAATGTCGAGCGCATTTTATTTAAGAAACTCCAGCCCTTTAATTGATCATTTGCACATTCTCGGTACGTTTACATGCTTGGAAAACTCCATGTTCACCCAGAACGGTGGCATTTCTCTTACGCTAAACAGAAGAAAAGTCGCCTACTTCAAGTTAGGTGCACAACAGCGTTCCTCAAATTAGATCAATCCTTTGACTTGTAAAGCTTCTAAAGTTACCGAGCTACAGGACTGTAGCAATCACACAGGGCTCTCTGAAGTAGTTGCAGTCGGATACATGCAGCCTCACCCATATTATTCGTGAGCACTTAGTCTATAGCCACGGAATGCCAACTGCTGGCCTACACAGACAGGTGTAAAACCAGTTCACGTTATGTTCTTTATTGGCTTTTCTCGGTAACCTTCACCTATCTCTGACTATACCACGTGCATGACGGCAGAAGTTCGGGGTTGTCCTCTATACGTGATTTGAATTCATTGTTCATCGTATACCATGACATACCCTGCTCCCCGAGTGAGCGGGTGTGCCAGTATTCGGATGATACTATTTTCTTCTTTTGTTTAGTTACGGCCATGCGCAAAACACACCAGCGAATGTTCAGGACAAATGAAGAGCCATCGTTAAAGAAGGGGCGTGTTCATCAGCCTACGTGCCTGCTGGGAACACGTTACGTATACCGTACGCTTGCACCAGGCCCCCGCTGCGCCGAGAATCACGGTAAACACAAGTTTCCACGCCCTCAAGTTGTTCACTGCTCGGCTGGATATAAATGATCTACCGCGGTAAAAGTAAACGTGTGTTGCGGTGATGTTCATTATGCTCACAGTAAACGTGCAATAGCCAGCAGCGTGGTCGTGAATAAAAGCACGAGGTGGCAGTGTCGGCTTTGCAGGCGGGAACCACGTTTCTCTGAAAGATATTTTAGCAATACAATACGCACCTCAATGTGAGGCATTACATAGACCTAAAGAACGCGTCTAGGGTAGATATATAAGTGTTTATTTATAGGAAGAATAATTAATAAGGATTCGATATACTTAATTTGACACTAAATAATGTGCTCGTGCATGTGACATATTTCTGTGTGGAGTTAATAATACTTATTTGAGTGAGTGAGCGAGTGAGTGAGTGAGGGAGTGATTTGTCGTGCTCTACGTCCTAACGCTGGACAAAATTAAGTAATCATCTCTGCAGCAAGGTGTGTCCTAAAAATGTTCATAATAGAGGAATAACTAATGCGCGAGACTGAGTGCATGAGTGCTCTTTTATCCGAACCCCATGAGAACGAGGCCTGGCATTAACTTCAACAACTTGCTCCCAGAAACGTCACAGTCAGCGAGCAACCTCTGGGGGGGTAGGCGGCTTTCTCCTGTGTGTGAACAATTTCATATAATCACGCAATTTCTTGTTGCGCGGATTCAGAATGGGTTCTTTCACTGGCTTTTATTATGGAAAACAAGCGGAAGTAGAGAGATGATACGCCTTCATGAAGCAAGCAAGCATGGCTCTGCACGCCGTTTGCCTGGAGGTATGACTCGTATAAATGACTGATAATTTTGGTAAAATGAACAGCAGAAAGCATATATAGCTGCTTTTCTCATAGATATGTTTTTAAAGTCATGTTTTGTCTTTTAGAAGTAAACGAGAAATAAAAGCGAGTAATAGCGTCATGAGGGTCAGACAGAGCATTTGACAGGAGATCAAAATCTGCGTTTAACTCCAAAAAGTTTGCTTCGCAACCAGAATGGACCATGCTTCGTGTTGAACGAATTTCCCGGAGTGGATCATGCCCGCCGCGGCTGTCGTATTTTGATGGAGGTGAAACAGCAGATGACTTATTGATATGTGGGGTTTAACGTCCCAAAACCACCATATGATTATGAGAGACGCCGTATTGGTGGGCTCAGGAAATTTCGACCACCTGGGGTTCTTTAACGTGCACTCAAATCTGAGTACACGGGCCTACAACATTTCCGCCTCCATCGGAAATGCAGCCGCCGCAGCCGGAATTCTAACCCGCGACCTGCGGGTCGGCAGCCGAGTACTTTAGCTCTCTAGACCACCGTGGCGGGGCGCGAAAGAGCAGAGACCTATGTACTGTGCGATGTTAGTGCACGTTAGAGAACACCACCTGATAAAAATTTCTGGAAGCCTCCACTACAGCGTTTCTCATAATCATATGTTGGTTTTGGCATGTTGAACCCCCGATATACCTCTTATAGTGCGTCGTGTTTTCTGTAGTTCATTACCAAAATAATGCATTCATTATCCCCAGTGTTTTCACTAAGTGTCATATTGATTACTGCTATCATGCTTTTAATACGCCTGCTGGAAATTATATTCATTTTTTATACTCTCCCATCTCCAAAAATTCAAATATACAGATATTCTCAGAGATAGGCGATCATCGCTTCTACCTTTTCTTCTGTCTTCTTCTGTCTAGTCGCGTCATTTGTAATGAAAGTGCTACCATAGGGCAATATACTCGAGTCCAGTGAATTATGACTTGCAGCCAAACCCCTAAAGGTTTCGTCAGCTGTACACATTGTTGGGTGTTATATGCAAGGTATAACCCGCCATGATGGTCTAGGAGCTGAGGAGGCTGAGCTGCCGGGCAAGGGACTGAATCCCGGCTGCGGCGGCTCCATTTTCCAGGAAGGCGGAAATTCTTGAGGCCCATGTGCTTAGATTAGGCGCATGTTAAGGAACCTCAGGTGGTCGAAATTTTCCGAGCTCGTGACTACAGCGTCTCTCAGAATCATGTGGTAGTTTACGAACGTTAAACTTCAACATTTATTGTTATTAATATTTATAATATATGCATCTCCCAGCAAGCTGTGCCTGAGATCGTTTCGCCACAACATTTCATTAGGTTCGATTTCCATACATCAGCCACCATACACAATCGGCAGGCTGTGGAATACCACCCGGTAACACTCTTTCTTTTTACACTTCTGGATAACTTTCATCCTGTCTTTGGGAGCCTTTAATAACACCGTGAGTTGCAGTCTACTTAATCTAAGTCTGTCTCAGTCAAAACACACGGCGTATCTACGAAGTGAATGATCAGTGGGCGACGCAGTGGGATCGTCCGGCGTTACTGTAAATCACCCGTGACATTGATTACTCACGCATGTAAACGAGTGACGAACTGGTGTGCAGTGATATATGACGTTCATTGGTACAAACCAGTATGTAATAAAAATACAGCGCGAGAATGACTGGGAATAAATGGAGGAGACAAGAAAGAGCTCGGCACTTGCGAGCCTCTAAGTTGCGAGTGCAAAAGCGTTCGCATCTGAGAAGCCATTTTGTTTCTGGTAGGTGAGAGCAAAAGAAGGGCAAAATGGCAACACCGACAACAAGCTGCTGCACCGGAGTAGAGGGCGTGGTAAGCGGTGGCCCAACGGCAGAAACAAATGTCCTATACTGTATACGCACGCGTTGTCACTCATTTAAATGCGCGCAATATATATATATATATATATATATATATATATATAATGCTATGAGTGAAAACGGAACATTTGTCCTCTCTGATGTTTTTCTACTCTTCATGTAGGGTTCTGAACTTAGTGCGATATGGTTAATCTTTCCTTTGTCTTCTACCCCTTCGGCGCATAATTAGTAGAAAGCAACGACTTCCCTACGCTGAGGTGATTGACGATGTGGCTGCCGATTTATTATTTGGATCAAGCAGAAACGTATTGCATAAAGAGCAGCGATATAAATAGAGTGAGCTGAAAGCTAGACAGCTCAAGACGGGTCCCTTGCGGCCCCTCCTGTGTTTTCCTGAGCAGGCGGCAAAGCACTGAGAAGCGTGGGAAGGATTGTTCCTTTGTTTCGAAGGATAAGTGCCCGGTGAGGCCGGCTGGGGATTATGCGGCTAATTGTGGGATTCCGTTGTCTTAGCTTTTCCGTGTAGCATATACTATACGGTGCCACCAAAGAATGGGCCACCCATCTTGAGTGCAACGATTAGCGTTTCTTCGGTGGCCACGAGCCACGCGACTCAATTATTCGGTGAGCACTACATCATTTAGAAGCCGTACGACGTGTTCCTGAGGTGCATGAAATTTTTCGCAAGTTTACTTTCTACCTAAGTTTGTATTTGCCCCAATATTGTAACGTGCAATACAGCCTAGTTTTTAGGTTAGTATTCAATATTAAACTTCTTTCTTGAACAATACTGTTGGTTTATCTAATATGTGAGTAGAGTTGCTGATATAAAATGTGACCGCTTCTTATTGTTTTCTTTTGTGTCTCCGGTGAGCACAGACGGGCCGTTAGTAAAGTAATACTAGCTAGAGCGTTCCCAGTGACCTTAACATACTGTTAAAATAAAAACTTGCCGAACTACTCGTCACAACTTTCAGCCCATCACGTTTCACTTGAGCCAATAAAGTAATAATTTGTAAATAAAGGTGCATGCTCTATCACCTAAATGAGACCGCAGGAACGACCCGAATATGGTGAGGCCACGAGGAGTTCAGATGCCCCTCGAAGTAGTGCGCAGTGTTTTTTCATACATACGAACTTGCTTACAGACTTCGGGTGTTATTGGGCGATGTTGAAGCCTTGAAGGGGTTTACTGTTATTTTTACACTTGGCACTGTGCTTTTTGGTACTGCTTTGCACATTGTTCGCTCGATGCGCTGTCTCCCAAAGAGGGCTCAATGCATTCTACTAGCAACGTTACCATCAGATTTTGAACATATTTTAACACAGCGCACGGCTACGCGAAAACATGAGAAGAAGAAACAAACAGCAGCGCTGTGCTTTGTTCCTTCTCTTGTGACCACGTATTAGTGCGCTGTGTTTAAATACTGTCACCAACTGCCCAACTTTCAGTCCTTCTACTATTAGATTTCTTGTTTATAAGGTGTAGCAATAGTCGGCAAATCGTCATGTTCACTGATGTTACATTGTTACAATGTTTTCTATTACAAAGCTAAATTGTTACATTAGATCGCTGTTAGTGCTACAGACCTGCGTCAATGGAAGTTTTACGCCTTTATTTGCAAGTGTGTGAGATTGTAAACACGAATCTGTGCTAACCACACTCAGCAGAATAAATAGACACTGAAGACACACTGAACACACACTGAACAAAATCATCTTGGCATTCGACGTAAATGACAAGTCGTGATCGCCTAATTAGAGAAAGAATCCCATTGTGCCCTTAGAGTTTCCCACAAAATTCCCTTGAGAGAAAGCTGGCGCTAGTGAGCTGCTAGATGCAAGAAAATGCCAAAATATGTGAGCTTCAAAATTGACTCAGATTTGTACACCTCGAAGATCCGTCTGGCTTCACGTAAAATGGTTGAATTCTTACAAAAACAGCTATTTATTTTTTGTGATTGCACAGAAACATGTTTTACTGGACACTGGAACCTTCAGCGTCGATGTACATTTTTGCGAAGCGTAAGAAGTAACCATCGGCCACTAAACATGACATGCAGACGACAAAGCCAGCGTTCCCTCCACCATATTATGTAGTCTGTTTCTTTCTTTCGCTGTTTTTTTTCTGCCGTTGAGGTGAGTAAACTTTTATTTTAGAATACAATACGAGTGGATGAGATCCGCTTATAAACGTTTTGTTTTAGAGAAGATTTATTTACGCAGCCCTATTCACTTTTGAGCCAAATCTCACTCAACACCAGCCAACACAAGCCTCGCAGACCATCATTCCCAGTGTTCCAAGAGGACCCCTTAATAAATTCGCTTACACGAAGGCGCCACACTTCCATATAAGTATTTTTGTGAGAAGCGCTATGATTGTACCTGTACCACGTTGCTTTTCGCAGTAATGGTTTGTATCTCAGAATCGCAGTCCTTCGCAGCAGTGATGTTGCATTGTTGTTGCCGTGACGCACAGCAGTTGCATGATTTAAATAAATAAATAAATAAATAAATAAATAAATAAATAAATAAATAAATAAATAAATAAATAAATAAATACAGGTGCGCAAAAGCAGCGTTAGTGTTGTTTCGAGCATAATAAGGGGCGTATACAAATAAAATTTCTTGCTCGCTGGAATATTCCGCAGACAATCATCTAAGGCATGTCTTTTTTTTTGTTGTTATCATTAATATGTAAGTGAATATCGGGTCAAACAGAGACTGGTGTTTAGACTATACGCATTGGAACAAAATAATCAGCAATTGCTATGCTACTGAAAATATTTATGTTTGTTTGTTTCTGGCGGGACTTTTAGAGATTATATTGCTACGTGCAGTTAGTTGTTAATAGTTATTACGTGTAATAGTTATTACCTTCAAGGATGCTCAGATTAAGTACGCAGTTTGAATAAATGGCAAATTGCCGGTGACATCCGCGTGTAATATGCCTCACCCTAGAGTCAAAACTGCAGGCCCTTTCTCACTGAGGGTTAGCATATTCAGTTCAGTGATTTGATCGGCACTGGGGCGAGAAAGAGGAAACGAAACGCGCCTTACATCACGCCTCGTTAAAGCCTACTTCCGTGTTCTTGCCCGTAGCTTTTCTTTCATCTCGTTGGCCCAAACTCACCGGACCGGACAATGTGTGCGAGCGTGCGTTTGCAGAGGGTGGGGAACATATTACATCTGCGTTTTACGTCTTTGGGGTTTCATTTCACATGCTCTCTTTCTTATACCTCCTTGTTTTATTGCCTCTCGTTCTATGTTTATTATAATTTGTTGCTACTGCACTTGTGCAACTGCACACGTGCAGTTGTTGCTACACGTGCTGTTACAGCACGTGTGCAATATCGAAGTTCATGGTTTTCTACTGTTGTTTTCCTTCTCCACTTTCCTCTTTGTTACACTTAACATAACTGCTAGTAAACTCATGCTTATTACATGTTGACCATTCACTATACTGCATAAGCAATAGCAATTTTCGTGCGTTTCGCGGGACACCTTAGGAGTGATTCTGAGCGAATTCTGTGAAAACGTTCATCAGCATAGATGTCACTGTTTGTTTTCATACTAGTTACTCACTTTTTTCATTACTTCTTGTTGACAACATTGAAGCATGGAGCGGTGTAATAGCGAATATTTGCTTAGCACTCATACAACACAAATATAATCATGCATGTTTTCATTTGACAATCAACCTTGGTACATGAACACAGAGAGAATACAAGTAAGTTTTTATTTACAGATCCTATTTTTCCCACCATCGGGAAGATTAGCCAGAACCTTCGTTCACCGTCTAAACTATCCCAATTTTATGACAAGGTCATCCTGAAGAAGCGTATACTTCCTCGAAAGCATGACATAAATCATCTTTGAGGAACAAGGCCCAAATGTTCGATTTAACCGTGGTATCCGTGTCCGTATCCATGTCCGTAACCGTATCCACCATAGCCACCGTAACCACCGTGACCATAACCACCGTAACCGTAGGACGGGTGCTGGATATGCGTCGAGTACACGAACACGCGGCCTACGGGGTGGTACCCGTAGCCCCCACCATAGCCTCCGTAGCCTCCGTAACCACCATATCCGCCATAGCCTCCGTAACCACCATATCCGCCATAATACCCGGCCGATACCATGGTAGCAACAAGGGCGATGCAGACCAGTGTGACCTGAGTGAGAGAGAAGGAAAAACGTGATGAAGTAAAAGAACTGGCACCATGTATATGGAAAGAAATGTTTACAATTTAGAATCAAATTTTCGTAATCTTACAGCAATTTAGTATACAGAGAATGCCCCATAGTGTAAAAATGTGTCGAAATCTTCTGTAAAAAATAAGTATGGTAGTCAGCAATTCAAAACAAAAGGAGCAAGATTATCTAGGCGAAAACTTAGAAAACTAGCAACTAACAATATGCATGCTGCCCGTTTCAAAGTGGACTCTGAAAGTCATGTGCTTTTTATAGCGCTAGCCTTGCAGACTCTCACCCCCCCCTCCCCATTTCGATTTTTTTTACAGCACTGTGCGTACACATTACAAAACATGAAGCGCCACAGAGATACCGACACAATGTACACACCAGCTTGCCGACACGGAGAACATGATTTTCTATGTCAGCTCAACCAATAATTACCTTAACACACGCCGATATTGGGCATGGCATCTCTGTTACATCAATAAAACAGTCGTTGATCTCATGACGTCATTCAATGGTGAGCCTTTCTCACTACATGTACACTGTTCTAGAGCTCACCTTCATTGGAACGCTGATTTCATTGAAAATGCAGGGATGTTAACCATGGCACATGCCTGGTTTGCTACCTTACACTGGGGGATTTGGAAGGGAGAGTATAAAGATGAGAGAGAGAAGGAAAGAGAAGAGAAAGAGACACAAAATTGTCAGTCAATGGGCAGACGCGTATGCAGCGGTGGTAGTACACAAAAGTTAAAGGCGTTAACATAGGCCCGTAGTCCTCAACAAGCACATGAGGACTTTGACTGCCTTTTGAGCCAACCGAGGACGAGGGCGGTGCTTCAGCAGCATCTTCACAGAGAGTGGCCGATCGTCCAATTGTCGCAATGCGTCAGACAGTTTTGTCTTTCGCCCCGCCGCGGTGGTCTAGTGGCTAAGGTACTCGGCTGCTGACCCGCAGGTCGCGGGTTCGATTCCCGGCTGCGGCGGCTGCATTTCCGATGGAGGCGTAAATGTTGTAGGCCCGTGTGCTCAGATTTGGGTGCACGTTAAAGAACCCCAGGTGGTCAAAATTTCCGGAGTCCTCCACTACGGCGTCTCTCATAATCATATGGTGGTTTTGGGACGTTAAACCCCACAAATCAATCAGTTTTGTCTTTCGGAAACAGATCGAGGGCGATGGCTTAGAAGACATCAATGTCTTCTTTTGTGCCGAAGACGTCACATTCCGCACTGTCATTCAATCCAATGAGGGTTTTATGTACTTTTGTGAAGGCAACCCTCAACCAAAGCCGACAAAGGAGCGGAGCTTCACGCCAACGAAGTCCGGATGTAGGTCGAAGTTCCAGTTGAGGGTTTATTTGGTGGAGCCTCGTATTTCTTATGCGCGGGGTGTGTTCTATACTCCAGCAGACATGGACTACGCGCCAGGGGATGAAGTTGCCTTGCAGTGTCTGTCCTTGACAAAGAAATCGGAAGGGTGTGCTCTTCTTGGTGTGATGTGCGAGCCGCGTTGTCTGCGGAATCATTGCCACTGATCCCACGATGATGAGGTAGCCACTGAAAACGGACCTCGTGGCCTGGCCTGTTTTGTGGCGTGGTGAAGCAGCTTGACAACCTTGTAAGTTAAGTGTTCGTGGCAACCTCGTCGAAGGACTGACTGCATGCTCTGTAAGGACGGTTTCGAGTCGAAAAAACGGCCCATTTACTCAATCTCTGGAATGTATTGTGCTCTAGGGTGCCACGTAAAGCCAGAAGTTTCAAAATCTAAAGCACGACAGTCTAATTTTATCTTTCGGGTAATACGATCATACAATGCAGTGTTCTCTGCTTAATATAAAATTGATTTCATAGATATTCACTTTTCAAGTATACATAAAAGTAGGTGCGCTCTTATATATAGCAAGGCCAGCGTTCCCAGCCAAATGCGCAGTGACCATTCAGTGTCATCATGAACCTCCATTGAAACAAATGATCACTGATGACGCACCGCAAAGCAATACATCACAGACAGACAGCAAAACTTTTGAGCAATAATAAAGCCAACATTCTCATGAAGTAAAGCTAACAAGCAGTTGTAATTAAGAGGGGGACGTTCGGGAAGAATGAACAGTCGGTAATGATATGAGCATGTGCAACGTTTCTTTCTCAACCACTACAGGCATGTATAAAGCAACTTGGAATCAATTCTAGTTTAAAACATTCATCAAATCGGACTACGTGTCTTCGTCGCACTTCACCTGCCGGGGTCGCGTAATGTTTATACAACTCTACTGCTCAGCCGAAGGTCATGGGATCTATTTACACCAATGCAGCCGCATCCCTATAAAGGCAGTGAGCTAGAGGCCCTGTCACTTCAAATTAGGCACAACTTAAAGAACCCTGGTTGTTCAGAATTTACAAAACTCTTCACTAAGACGTCATTCGTAGCCATATTGGGGATGTTGAACTCAAACTATTGAATAATTATGTTATTGTTCAAAATTACCAAAGCGGATGAAGATTACCATAAAGATAAATGACTGAAAAACGAGTTCACTTTTCAACTTACCATGGACTTCATGCTTTCGATTTAAGACTTGGCGCTTTCGAGATCTAGTGCTCAGGGTACGTTTGCAGCGACGTGGTGGCCGGTAGTGCACGTCATGTGCGGAGTGGAGGGCGCTTTTAAATCATCGGTCAGACTGTTGGGAGTCGCGCAGACGCTGACCGTG
The DNA here is from genome assembly GCF_043290135.1 of Rhipicephalus microplus. NCBI lineage: Eukaryota > Metazoa > Arthropoda > Arachnida > Ixodida > Ixodidae > Rhipicephalus > Rhipicephalus microplus. The sequence continues at coordinate 6,979,544 of NC_134703.1, read as the reverse complement.
CAAGGCGGGGCGAGGGCGTAAAGAAAAAGAGAAACGAAAAGAAAAAAGAGGTCACAACGGAACTCACGCAATCCTAAAAAAAATGCATGAGAAAGTGCAAGACGGGTGCCTTTACGGAAACAATGGCCAGAGTAAAACCGGGCGCCGATTGCCCCCCGAGTCGGACCACACCTGTTCTCCGCGAGTATTTCACGATTGTTATCGACTGCGTGCGCTTGTGGTACACTTGTGATGGCGCTCGAGGCAGCCTTCGTAACTACGAAGCAAGAAAGAACGGACAGGAAAAAAAATGTCCTGCCTGCAATGTGCAGTCACGGTTACTTATCAACCGTTCAAGTGAAACGTTTAGGTGACTCTGTTTACGCTTGTCTACATTTTTTTCTTCGGGTGGGAGTGGTTGGGGCAAGAAAATATGACAAACAGGAATGTGTAATCACAGAGCGCTTGTTCTTTTTTATTTCGTCCTTACGAAAATGCCTCCATGTTTTTTGTATTTTTTTCTATGCAATAAGAGTAAGACATCGCTAAGCAGCTTGAGCCGCCATTACCCAGTGCCGCGCGAAGTTTTTCAGCGTTGTTTAATGAGCAAGTGAGCATACTTATCCCTCATTCTGCTATAGAGTTGTAGAGGTGTGCGAAACTCCATGATTAAAAGTAGACTCCGGTGTGATTACGTAAGTGGAGAAACAGGAGTGGGAAATGCTGCGAGGCGTAAGCTGCGTAGCTTCTACTCCGTACCTGGAGCTACTGCGTGGTGGTTTGGGCTAATTGGCAGGACATGACGATTGCTATAGTGCGAGCTTAGAGTGACGACAAAGGGACCAGAAGACGAGCGCTCGTCCTGTTGTCCCTTTGTCGTAGTTCTGAGCTCCTGCTATAACAATGTCACGGAGCTACAGGCCCGGCAAGATGGCGTGGTTCGCCGGTGTTCGGAGAAATCCTGCTTTCATGCACTTACGTTTATTTAACGCGTCTTGGAAGCTCTCGTGAGTTCCCTGGAATGGTTTGGACATCAAAACAACAAAATCCATGGTGACGATAGTATTGCAAAAACTAATTGGTCGTCACTTGTTCCAAAGCGTTTCAGAGGTTTACATCATATCGCGAATAACTTGGCCAGTAACGCAGGTAACGTAGTCCTGGACAATCGTTTCAATGAGTGAGTGTTTTGTCATTATGGAGGGCCTGAGGTATAGTCAGACTTATTTGGACAAAAAGTGGGAACATTTACTGTGTCTTAAGGAGAGGTATTCTTAGCGACACAAGGGGCTCTGTGGATACAGAAATACAAATTTGGAAAGATTTCTTGTAGCTTTTTATGTGTTCCTGCTATTTGAAGCTGACAAGTTGCCAGTCAGAAACTTTTCGTATGGCCACGCAGACCCTTATACAGTCGTACCACGGGAGCTTTTGTCGTCGTCATCTCAGTACTGGCGGTAGTTCAAGTAGTAGTAGTTGTGGTTTTTGTTCTCGTTGAAGCAGTTGAACCAGTAGAAGTGTTTGTCGTTCCACATCATGCATGACTACGTGTGACTTCTTAGATTTATATAATCCAGTGAAACTTATTTAATAAATGTTATTTAGGCTTATGACCTGAAGAACATCATGCAACAACCTTAGGAAAGCCTTTTTTTCTTGTCTTCTACCAAGACTAACAAACAATTTGTTTCACATTTTTCTCTAATCCCCAGCACTTTTCAGCTTGAATGCAGGTCGCATCTTTAATAAGTTGCAGAGAATGATGCTTATTATCATTCCTTTGCTGGAGTGTTCTGTGTCTTTTTCGGCAAATCAATGATCGATCAACCAGCAACAAAAGCATGGACATGTATGCAAGTGCTTAGCGTGGCCGAAATTCCAATTGTCAGTGATAACCAGTAGACAACCTATCAATGACTAGCCGATAATTGATCAATCACCAGTGAGTTCTATAAAATGCTCGTATATCCTCAGCCTTAATGAAATGCACGAGTGAAACCTTTCGATAACAAAGTGCTAGCTAATGTATAGAAGCAAGGTATGGAATCGGGCTATAGTTGGCATTGCATGTTTTTTACAGCTGAAGCGCAAAAAAGTATACAACGCACGAAGGAGAGAACGATAGCACGTGTCCTCGTTGTACCCTTTGTCCGTTGTATACCTTTTTTGCGCTTCATCTTCAAAAGCAAACTATAGGTAGTCGATGGTCGATAAATAACCGATACATTATAGAAAAAGCTTGAGTGAGTGTCACCTGCTCCGAGAATCACATCACCACTAGGCTGTGCTTCCCAATGAATGATTTCTCAATAACGCATACAATGATGAAAATGGTTAGTGGTACTATGTATCTTATAATATTGCCAGCTGGTCTGAAGAGGAAAGTGGTAGTATGAATGAGGTGAAGGAGAAGTTGACAGGATGAAAATAGCATAAGCTATTCGTAAAATATATATCGTAAAATATAGCAGGAGCGAGAAACAAAGGCAGAGTAAGAAGGAGGAGAAGGAAAAAACGAGGGTAGTGTTACCAACTCAGCTGCTTCCTCAATCTTGGGAGCAGAGGGGAGACTCACGTTTTGTTCTTGTTTGTTTGCTGTACGTTGTATTTATAAGTTTACACAATGCGTTTGTCCAAAATATGGAGACCACAAGAAAAGGTGACATGCTTAATAACTCAACTTAGGGTGCGGGTGGGGGGCAGATGACATTACTCTAGGCTTCAAGGTAGTTGTCACAGAACGAGCGCTAAAAACGGGCGCGCCGCCAAATTCTTGCGATAACGGGCGGGAGAAACGCCGCGAGGTCAAAAGAAAAAAAAAAGAAAGCAAACGTCCAAGGCTCCCCGGGCGCGCGCTTTCCCCTCGGAAGCGTGGCTTCGCCGACGAACCTCCTTACCCCACATCGGCGGCCCAGCAAGCCCGCGATATTTCTAGAACGAAGGAGGCGTGGCCACGCCGAGTTGAGTCATCCGACGCGGAGGGCAGTCGAACCGTCTCGCGCCTCTCCCCAGCCTTCGCTGCGCATCGCGCCGACGAAATGAGAACTTTCTGGAATGTCGCGCGGAGGTATTTAACCGAGCAGCGGAGATGAGAGATCAGGAGGAGACGGAAGTGAGCGCCAGAGCGCGTAGGGATTCCGCCATGTAGTCGGTGAAGGTTTTGGTCCGTAGGGACGAAGCCGGAGATGAAGAGGATTTCCACCTGAGGGGTGAAGGCTCGAGCTACAGGCAAGAGCGTGTGTTTACCGCTATCGAGCGAAGACGCGTGGCGACAGCTGCATGTGTGAAGCCGACGTGTTTCCGGCGAAGAAGTTGAAGTTTGAAGAGTGGCCAATTGAAGACGCGAAGTTTCCTGGAAGAGAAACTTCGGGACAGCGGAACGGCAACAACGCTGGACTTTGAGTGAGTGATTCTCGGAAGAGTATCATTCAGACTTTGGTTCCAAGGACTTTGGACTGAATAGGTTTTCTATCTCTTTTGTCTTTAAGGGTCTTGGTTGTTCAATGCATGCGACTGCATTGTAGTGTGTACTGTTGTCTGTGTCCGTTGTTCGAGTGTGGCTGATTGTACTGTGTAGTACTTTGTTTGATTGGTGACATATTGTCCTCAGCTATTGTGGAGTGAGCATATTCGTGTATTGTTTTTCTGATCTGCCATTATTGAGAATATAATTTTGTTTGTTTATCAACTCTCGGCTCTGACTTGTTCTTTGGGCCACAACCGGCGTCTGCTGGTGCGCCAATAAGGACCACTTCTAAATTGTCCACGCTTTCGTGGTGCGGTTCGGGGGGCCAATACTTCGGCCCTTCGAATTAGCCCGGCGATCGCCTCCCTAATTAACGGGACCGGTGTGACAATTAATCTGGCGTCCGCGAAGCAGGACCTTTTGGTGCACAGTGTGTCCAAAGTAGTGAGAAAGAGCCTCGAGTTGTTGATAGTGTTATCGGAACCATTTTGTGTGTTGCTCTGTGTTCTCGTTAACGAGTGCAGGGGAGTGTTCCGATAGACTGATTTAGGCAGATACTTTTTGCACGCGGCAAGGTTTTATTTGAGAGTTGCGAGACACAATGGATCTCGAAAAGTTAGTTGCGCTTGGTGAGAAGATGGGTCTTTCCGGCGCCGAACTACGGAAATGGGTAAGGCAGAAGGAGAAAGAGGCAGCTGAGAGAGCCAAGGAAGAAAAAGCAGCTGAGTTGGAACGAGAGAGGTTGGCGGTGGAAAGAGCCAAAGCGGAAAAAGAAGCTGAGTTGGAGAGAGAGAAGTTGGCAGCCGAAAGGGCGAGAGAAGAAAGAGAAGCGAGGGAGCGACAGCTGAAGGAAGAAAGAGAAGCGAGTGAGCGACAGCTGAAGGAAGAAAGAGAAGCGAGGGAGTGACAGCTGAAAGAAGAAAGAGAAGCGGAGATGGCTGAAAGGGAGCGGTAGCGGCAGCACGAGATGGAACTCGAGTGGCTCCGTTTGCAACAGCGAAGTGAAACTCCAGTCCAAGCTAGAGTTGAAAGCAGCGAACGGGAAGATCACGGCTTCCGCTTGAACCCAAGCAAGCTGCTCGTAGCGTTTGATGAAAGGAAGGACGACCTAGACGCGTACCTCCACAGAATTGAGACGATTGCGAGGAGCCAGAATTGGCCAGAACAGCAATGGGCAACTGCTTTGAGTACTTGCTTGAGTGGTGAAGCGCTCAGTGTGTACGGCAGGCTGACGCCGACCGATGCAGCCAACTATGCCAAGGTGAAAGATGCTTTGTTGAAGCGATTTAGATTTACCGTAGAAGGATTCCGGGACAGATTTCGGACAGGAAAGCCAGCTGATGGTGAGACAGCTACGCAGTATGCCGCCCGACTTTGCCATTATTTCGACAGATGGATTGAACTTTCAGGGACAGCGCAGGAGTACGATGAACTTAGAGAGCTCCTAATTAGAGAACAGTTTCTTACTAGTTGCCACCCAAGCCTGTCGCTGTATTTGAAAGAGAGGAAGGCTGAGTCACTTGAAGGAATGCTTGAATTAGCTGATCAATTCTTGGAAGCGCAAGGTGGCACTAATTTGGCCAAAGTCAAGAAGGAGTGTCCCGAGGATTCGAAGAAATTGGCTCCCGAAGAAAAGAAGCGTGCACCAGAGAGCATTCAGCGATGTTTTCTGTGTAACCGAGTGGGTCATCGCGCGAAAAACTGTCGAACGATCTTTACGAGCCCTACGGTAGTGAAATGTTTTAAGTGTGGTCAGACTGGGCACAAAGCAGATGCATGTCGAAACGGAGCGAGTCAAACTCACCAGGTATCCTGTGTGCAAGCAGCACCGAAATCCGATAATAATGCCGTCACCGACGGATTCGTAGAATTGAAAATGGGGAGAAAATTCCTATTGTTGGTGCTGTAATGTCAAAACAGTCGACCGGTGTTACGAAGCGAATGCCAACACTGCCTGGAAAGGTTGCGGGCAAGAAGATTACGGTTCTAAGAGACACCGGTAGCTCCACGGTTATCGTGCGGGGAAATTTGGTACGGGAAAGTGAGTTGACAGGCAGAACGAAGCCGGTTTGCCTAATTGACCGTACGGTTCGGATGCTTCCCGAAGCAGAAATTGAGGTTGAAACCCCGTACTTCAGCGGGAAGGTTACTGCTTTATGCATGACGACCCCCCTGTATGACCTTGTCATCGGAAACATCGACGGGGCGCGAGGGCCAAGTGATCCAGAATGTTTGGGAGAAGACCCGAAGATAGAGCCTTCGCCAACACAGCGGCCGCGAGATACAGTGGAGGAGCATCCCGTGACGGATCTCACTAGAGCCCAAGGTGAAGCTGCGGCGCAAGAGACAGCGAAGGAGTAGACGATCGTGTCGAATAAGTTCACGGGCCGAGCAACCGGACTTACGTCGGCACGACCTCAACCGACCGACAGTGTAAAGGAGACGGAGTTGGCCAGTCGGGCAAAATGTAGAGGCATGATCAAGCGGGTAAATAAACAGACAGGACCCGTCGAATGTAATGACGCGTTAACGGTGTCGGAAGAGACAACGATGGCTGAGACGACGCCTCAGATATCGTCGTTGGAAAGGGCTCGCCGAAAAAGAACGTGGAAACACAAGAAAAGATCGAGCGAGCACCGCAAAAGGGGGCGCAAGCGCTGCTCGAAGTACTCAGGATAAGTGCTCAGGTCGAATCTGAATGTGTTGGGCAGTGCTGAGTGCCATATGTTGTGTTAATGTTGTGTTATCCTGTGTCACAAGTGTCGAAGTGTTGTGCTGTGATGTGATGTATAGTATTGGACCATTGTTGTAATGAGAGAACTTTGAACATTTGTATTATTGGGAATGTGTGGTGCAGTGTTGTACTCATGAGCTTGTGGTTGTGTTTTCACGTGTTGTGTAATGGAATTACAATGTACAATTGTATTAAGTGATCTATTGTGAATGTGAAGTGTCATGAGCGACGGATGGTGTTACAGTCTGTGAGAGTGTGTGGTGACTGTTCGCGCTCGTTTGTGTGGTTTTGAATATTATGAGATAATATTCTTAAAGTGGGGGGCAGTGTCACAGAACGAGCGCTAAAAACGGGCGCGCCGCCAAATTCTTGCGATAACGGGCGGGAGAAACGCCGCGAGGTCAAAAGAAAAAAAAAGAAAGCAAACGTCCAAGGCTCCCCGGGCGCGCGCTTTCCCCTCGGAAGCGTGGCTTCGCCGACGAACCTCCTTACCCCACATCGGCGGCCCAGCAAGCCCGCGATATTTCTAGAACGAAGGAGGCGTGGCCACGCCGAGTTGAGTCATCCGACGCGGAGGGCAGTCGAACCGTCTCGCGCCTCTCCCCAGCCTTCGCTGCGCATCGCGCCGACGAAATGAGAACTTTCTGGAATGTCGCGCGGAGGTATATAACCGAGCAGCGGAGATGAGAGATCAGGAGGAGACGGAAGTGAGCGCCAGAGCGCGTAGGGATTCCGCCATGTAGTCGGCGAAGGTTTTGGTCCGTAGGGACGAAGCCGGAGATGAAGAGGATTTCCACCTGAGGGGTGAAGGCTCGAGCTACAGGCAAGAGCGTGTGTTTACCGCTATCGAGCGAAGACGCGTGGCGACAGCTGCGTGTGTGAAGCCGACGTGTTTCCGGCGAAGAAGTTGAAGTTTGAAGAGTGGCCAATTGAAGACGCGAAGTTTCCTGGAAGAGAAACTTCGGGACAGCGGAACGGCAACAACGCTGGACTTTGAGTGAGTGATTCTCGGAAGAGTATCATTCAGACTTTGGTTCCAAGGACTTTGGACTAAATAGGTTTTCTATCTCTTTATTCTTTAAGGGTCTTGGTTGTTCAATGCATGCGACTGCATTGTAGTGTGTACTGTTGTCTGTGTCCGTTGTTCGAGTGTGGCTGATTGTACTGTGTAGTACGTTGTTTGATTGGTGACATATTGTCCTCAGCTATTGTGGAGTGAGCATATTCGTGTATTGTTTTTCTGATCTGCCATTATTGAGAATATAATTTTGTTTGTTTATCAACTCTCGGCTCTGACTTGTTCTTTGGGCCACAACCGGCGTCTGCTGGTGCGCCAATAAGGACCACTTCTAAATTGTCCACGCTTTCGTGGTGCGGTTCGGGGGGCCAATACTTCGGCCCTTCGAATTAGCCCGGCGATCGCCTCCCTAATTAACGGGACCGGTGTGACAATTAATCTGGCGTCCGCGAAGCAGCACCTTTTGGTGCACAGTGTGTCCAAAGTAGCGAGAAAGAGCCTCGAGTTGTTGATAGTGTTATCGGAACCATTTTGTGTGTTGCTCTGTGTTCTCGTTAACGAGTGCACGGGAGTGTTCCGATAGACTGATTTAGGCAGATACTTTTTGCACGCGGCAAGGTTTTATTTGAGAGTTGCGAGACACAATGGATCTCGAAAAGTTAGTTGCGCTTGGTGAGAAGATGGGTCTTTCCGGCGCCGAACTACGGAAATGGGTAAGGCAGAAGGAGAAAGAGGCAGCTGAGAGAGCCAAGGAAGAAAAAGCAGCTGAGTTGGAACGAGAGAGGTTGGCGGTGGAAAGAGCCAAAGCGGAAAAAGAAGCTGAGTTGGAGAGAGAGAAGTTGGCAGCCGAAAGGGCGAGAGAAGAAAGAGAAGCGAGGGAGCGACAGCTGAAGGAAGAAAGAGAAGCGAGTGAGCGACAGCTGAAGGAAGAAAGAGAAGCGAGGGAGTGACAGCTGAAAGAAGAAAGAGAAGCGGAGATGGCTGAAAGGGAGCGGTAGCGGCAGCACGAGATGGAACTCGAGTGGCTCCGTTTGCAACAGCGAAGTGAAACTCCAGTCCAAGCTAGAGTTGAAAGCAGCGAACGGGAAGATCACGGCTTCCGCTTGAACCCAAGCAAGCTGCTCGTAGCGTTTGATGAAAGGAAGGACGACCTAGACGCGTACCTCCACAGAATTGAGACGATTGCGAGGAGCCAGAATTGGCCAGAACAGCAATGGGCAACTGCTTTGAGTACTTGCTTGAGTGGTGAAGCGCTCAGTGTGTACGGCAGGCTGACGCCGACCGATGCAGCCAACTATGCCAAGGTGAAAGATGCTTTGTTGAAGCGATTTAGATTTACCGTAGAAGGATTCCGGGACAGATTTCGGACAGGAAGCCAGCTGATGGTGAGACAGCTACGCAGTATGCCGCCCGACTTTGCCATTATTTCGACAGATGGATTGAACTTTCAGGGACAGCGCAGGAGTACGATGAACTTAGAGAGCTCCTAATTAGAGAACAGTTTCTTACTAGTTGCCACCCAAGCCTGTCGCTGTATTTGAAAGAGAGGAAGGCTGAGTCACTTGAAGGAATGCTTGAATTAGCTGATCAATTCTTGGAAGCGCAAGGTGGCACTAATTTGGCCAAAGTCAAGAAGGAGTGTCCCGAGGATTCGAAGAAATTGGCTCCCGAAGAAAAGAAGCGTGCACCAGAGAGCATTCAGCGATGTTTTCTGTGTAACCGAGTGGGTCATCGCGCGAAAAACTGTCGAACGATCTTTACGAGCCCTACGGTAGTGAAATGTTTTAAGTGTGGTCAGACTGGACACAAAGCAGATGCATGTCGAAACGGAGCGAGTCAAACTCACCAGGTATCCTGTGTGCAAGCAGCACCGAAATCCGATAATAATGCCGTCACCGACGGATTCGTAGAATTGAAAATGGGGAGAAAATTCCTATTGTTGGTGCTGTAATGTCAAAACAGTCGACCGGTGTTACGAAGCGAATGCCAACACTGCCTGGAAAGGTTGCGGGCAAGAAGATTACGGTTCTAAGAGACACCGGTAGCTCCACGGTTATCGTGCGGGGAAATTTGGTACGGGAAAGTGAGTTGACAGGCAGAACGAAGCCGGTTTGCCTAATTGACCGTACGGTTCGGATGCTTCCCGAAGCAGAAATTGAGGTTGAAACCCCGTACTTCAGCGGGAAGGTTACTGCTTTATGCATGACGACCCCCCTGTATGACCTTGTCATCGGAAACATCGACGGGGCGCGAGGGCCAAGTGATCCAGAATGTTTGGGAGAAGACCCGAAGATAGAGCCTTCGCCAACACAGCGGCCGCGAGATACAGTGGAGGAGCATCCCGTGACGGATCTCACTAGAGCCCAAGGTGAAGCTGCGGCGCAAGAGACAGCGAAGGAGTAGACGATCGTGTCGAATAAGTTCACGGGCCGAGCAACCGGACTTACGTCGGCACGACCTCAACCGACCGACAGTGTAAAGGAGACGGAGTTGGCCAGTCGGGCAAAATGTAGAGGCATGATCAAGCGGGTAAATAAACAGACAGGACCCGTCGAATGTAATGACGCGTTAACGGTGTCGGAAGAGACAACGATGGCTGAGACGACGCCTCAGATATCGTCGTTGGAAAGGGCTCGCCGAAAAAGAACGTGGAAACACAAGAAAAGATCGAGCGAGCACCGCAAAAGGGGGCGCAAGCGCTGTTCGAAGTACTCAGGATAAGTGCTGAGGTCGAATCTGAATGTGTTGGGCAGTGCTGAGTGCCATATGTTGTGTTAATGTTGTGTTATCCTGTGTCACAAGTGTCGAAGTGTTGTGCTGTGATGTGATGTATAGTATTGGACCATTGTTGTAATGAGAGAACTTTGAACATTTGTATTATTGGGAATGTGTGGTGCAGTGTTGTACTCATGAGCTTGTGGTTGTGTTTTCACGTGTTGTGTAATGGAATTACAATGTACAATTGTATTAAGTGATCTATTGTGAATGTGAAGTGTCATGAGCGACGGATGGTGTTACAGTCTGTGAGAGTGTGTGGTGACTGTTCGCGCTCGTTTGTGTGGTTTTGAATATTATGAGATAATATTCTTAAAGTGGGGGGCAGTGTCACAGAACGAGCGCTAAAAACGGGCGCGCCGCCAAATTCTTGCGATAACGGGCGGGAGAAACGCCGCGAGGTCAAAAGAAAAAAAAAGAAAGCAAACGTCCAAGGCTCCCCGGGCGCGCGCTTTCCCCTCGGAAGCGTGGCTTCGCCGACGAACCTCCTTACCCCACATCGGCGGCCCAGCAAGCCCGCGATATTTCTAGAACGAAGGAGGCGTGGCCACGCCGAGTTGAGTCATCCGACGCGGAGGGCAGTCGAACCGTCTCGCGCCTCTCCCCAGCCTTCGCTGCGCATCGCGCCGACGAAATGAGAACTTTCTGGAATGTCGCGCGGAGGTATATAACCGAGCAGCGGAGATGAGAGATCAGGAGGAGACGGAAGTGAGCGCCAGAGCGCGTAGGGATTCCGCCATGTAGTCGGCGAAGGTTTTGGTCCGTAGGGACGAAGCCGGAGATGAAGAGGATTTCCACCTGAGGGGTGAAGGCTCGAGCTACAGGCAAGAGCGTGTGTTTACCGCTATCGAGCGAAGACGCGTGGCGACAGCTGCGTGTGTGAAGCCGACGTGTTTCCGGCGAAGAAGTTGAAGTTTGAAGAGTGGCCAATTGAAGACGCGAAGTTTCCTGGAAGAGAAACTTCGGGACAGCGGAACGGCAACAACGCTGGACTTTGAGTGAGTGATTCTCGGAAGAGTATCATTCAGACTTTGGTTCCAAGGACTTTGGACTGAATAGGTTTTCTATCTCTTTATTCTTTAAGGGTCTTGGTTGTTCAATGCATGCGACTGCATTGTAGTGTGTACTGTTGTCTGTGTCCGTTGTTCGAGTGTGGCTGATTGTACTGTGTAGTACGTTGTTTGATTGGTGACATATTGTCCTCAGCTATTGTGGAGTGAGCATATTCGTGTATTGTTTTTCTGATCTGCCATTATTGAGAATATAATTTTGTTTGTTTATCAACTCTCGGCTCTGACTTGTTCTTTGGGCCACAACCGGCGTCTGCTGGTGCGCCAATAAGGACCACTTCTAAATTGTCCACGCTTTCGTGGTGCGGTTCGGGGGGCCAATACTTCGGCCCTTGGAATTAGCCCGGCGATCGCCTCCCTAATTAACGGGACCGGTGTGACAGTAGTTATTTCGATTATTTCGGCCGAAACGAACTTGGACAAGCGGCAGTGGACAAGGATTTCTCGTACCACGGAAGTAATGGAGTGGACTCACTCTGCATGTGTGTGCATGTGCTGTTTTGCGACGCGATCAAACCGATCCGACGCAGCGCCTTTTATGAACATAACCGATCTGGCCACCCATTGAGAGGCCATTATTACACTGTTTTTATTGGTGTTCTTACTTATCTTGTCTAAGAACTCGTCACTTTTCTCTTCACGCTCTTACCTGTTTTTCTCTGTCTTCCCTTCTCACAGAACAACGGGCAGGCTTCGCACCCCTCTATTAACAATTACCAGCCTGATATATCTCTTTCTCTTCTGCGTATTTTTTGTGCGCAGTAATAAATTATTATGTGCTATATTTGTTCACTGTTTTCTCTTTAATTTTCAATCTTGCCCCTCGTGTGCCTTTGTGTAGGGTCGCAAACCGATTTTCCTGAGCTGATTAACCTCTCTGCCTTTCCTTCTCCCCTATTTTTCATATATCTCGGCCAAAAAGAGGCCACTCTACTACGGTACTCAAGACTAGGAGTGGCTTTCGAAAAACCGTATTCATTTCACATAAGGATGGCTCACAAAGCTCTTTGTGACGGTGACGCTACCGAGAAAACATTGCGACATATCATCTGCGACTGTCCTCGCTACGCCGTGCATACGGGATTCCTCTCATTCACTCGTCTTGTCAACAGAACGGTGACACTTGAAACTATTCGTCAATGTCACCCTGAAAAGTCGTTGAGAATTCAAGCAAACAAAGCATTGCTAATATTTCATATTACTAAGGACAATATACTTGCACAAGCGTATGTAGACTGTGATGCCGTGTGCCACCAGAGACAGCCGTTCTGCGCTGCGAAATTGTATGTGTGCGCGTGTGCTCCCCTTCTTCTTTCAATCTAACCCTTTTCTTCCTTCGGTGTAGGCTAGGATACTGGTTATGTCAAGCTGGTTAACATCTCCACCCTTCCTTTCACTTCCTTCCATAAATGTATTTTTAAGAGAGTTGCTGAACTGGGTGGAATAGTGGTTGTGAACATAAAAGAAGTTGAGTAATGGGTGCTGTTATGAGACATGCTTAATTTCATGGTTGTGACATTGCATGTCAAGGAGTAAACCATGCAAAACTTCAATTATTCTTATTCCCGCAAATTGTGGCAATGTTCGTAGTAGCCAGGATTTCCTTTTTGCGTCAATATCGCCTTCTTAGTTACACCTTAACTTCACGTCCTTCTTTGATCGGATTATCTCGATAATCTTTGCAACTTCGATGCGATAAGCGTTCACCCCGTTAGCCTTAATCAGCTCAACCTCTCTTTGTCAACAAGCGGCGGCACCGCCAAGCTCATAATTAAATTCTCCCCATCCAAACGCTTCTACGCTTTTTGGGGGCAAGAAAGTTTCCACTTGCACTCTTGTTACTCTGGCTAGCTACTCCGTTCTTTGATCAGCTGCAGCTCTCTATACATTGTGTCGTTCTTCAGAAGGCGCTCCTCTACTAATTTTGAACATCAGAATTGGAAAAGTTGTTATTTTCTAACGAAATGGTTAGGGTTACATTGGGCGAAGAGCTGTATCATACAGCTTGAATTTGCTTGAAGTCCCTCACAAGGCAGCAGTAACATCAAAACTAGCATACATACACGCCTTCAGTGTAAATTCAGAAAAATACACAATTTTAATGGAATAAAAAAATTAAACGCATTAACAACCCTTACAAACACATGATATTTATGAAAATGGAAATGTAATGCACTTAGCCAGAGCAAATGTCCAAATGCATTGCTATACATAAAATGAAGGGGCAGTTACAACGCTAAAAATCACTAGTATAAACATGGCGGTGATGTATAATAGTATAATACACTGTTTATTGAAACACTGAGAACAAAATACATACAAAATGCGAAAATTTAATAACTGTTTTGTTTACGCCTTCATTCGTACTTCCAAAAGTATTCTCCAATTCATTTGCATGTCAAAATATTTGGAATAAATCTTCCCCTTTCCAATCTAATTAGTATATAGGGTAAGCTATGTCTCAATGACTGCGTCAGATAACTTGTGCTCCCATACATGGTATGGAACACATGTATTTGCTACGAGGGCACAAGTCACTTTTTTTTTCGTATTCAAGTCGTAACGCATGTGTTAGCAGGATTCGTCATAGTCGGATCCGAAACAAAATGAATATATAAGTCGGTATTTGCTAAGACATCTCGCACGTAGTACATTTTATTTTTGTAAATTGGTGCAGTAGAATAAATATTAGGTACATTCGCTATTTGTCGAAGCGTGATAATGAGGTTGAAGAAGGGTACGAATGTTATTTCCTGTGGTGGTGGCCCACACAAGCGAACAACCTATAGTTCAGATGTGATTTGAACGAGGCATGATGTATATGCAATTTTACATGTCTTGTATGAGTATACATTTATACATACTTGAGAGCAAAGATACTCAGTTGTTGATGAATAAATATGATGTAATTAAATGTACCAATGTATCAACTTGTAAGCGACCGAACAGTTTCGTCGTTGCTCGGTTTTTTGTGGGCAGAACATCGTTATAAGTTGGCAGGTGTTGCACTAATATATAGCACTGAGCATCGTGTAAAACAATGAAACGGTTGTCACATATTAAGAAAAGTAAATAGCGGAATTTTAACATCAGTCAACACGGAAGAAGTTTGCACTCGCAAATTTGTTTGGTGTTTATAGCTAGGAACGTTAGATCGAAAACTAATGGTTACGTGCGGCTAGTTATAGTATAGATTGCGAATGACGTGACACACTCAGCATTATTGGCGCTAGCACTCTTCAAATGCAGCTCTTCCTACATCTCAGTCTCTTAGTTTATTTAATTGTGAAGTGCCGAAGCGCGAGAAGTACGGCAACTCGCCAATATCACCGGAAATCTCCGGCCCAGCTGACAGCGTGGGTTGAGAACGTGCTGGTCGAGAAATCTCACTCGGTTCTCAGCTGTGCTGGCGCCTGAAAGCTCTGGCATTGTACTTAGTTCTGGCCCCAGTCTGGCTCGTTAGATTACCGGTTATGCAGTTCACAGCTATAATAAGCAACAGTGCATAAAGGATGAACCTTTATTGTAGGCTCGAATCGGATACGCCTATCATTTTTACAAAAACAGGGGCAAGTACGCCACGCCACATGGGTGGTATTCGTGAATGTTAGGGGCGCTGCTCTGGGATCACTTGTAAAACGGCAGGTAAGGTCGTCCTTCGGTATTCACTGCTCGCTTCACATCTTTCTTTCGTCTTTCAACACTAGTGAGTACTGAGGATTGTCACCGGGAGAGATACTGGCGTCCAAAATTGTTTTAAAAAAAGTTGCATCATAGGACTGCACGCGGGGGAGGAGGGGGGGGGTTGAAGGGGGCTTGGCCTACCTGCCCTGTAAACAGAGCGCTGGTGCTGGCGCCTGCGTTTACTGAGACAGACCTTCCACGCCATTATTAAACATTCAGAGTTAGGGCTACGCACGTGTTTCGGACGATAATGGAAACCAAAAACATCTGAGGATCAAAAGAATGCAACCAGTCCCGCTTCGCGAACACCGACAAAACGGCGACGCTGGTGGCATTTCGTCCGTCAGGCTCGCACACTTTTGTGTTTCGCAAGTATTTCTCATACGTTGTACTACTGCTCTTTGTTGAAAACATTTTGTTAACTTGAGGCTGTACTATAGTTTCATTCCATTTTGACCACATCTCTCTTATACACCGGTTTACAAAAAAGCTTTTGTTTAAAATCCACCGGTATCACTGTTCTTTATTAAACGCTCTTAGCTAAGCATTGAGATGGTATAGTACGGTGACCACCTTTTACAAACCCGAAATATGAGGTGGTGAAAGAGGCGTGACTAGGCACACTCCTTTGTTCGCCAATGGCTGCCGTCTTCATCTTCAATAGAAGTTGTGTGCAGTGGGATTTCCAAAAATTTCTTGGCACATACGCATTTATGACGATGACAGTTGTCTGACGAGCCGCAGATTTTTATGTCGTATACCCGTTTCTTGGGCTAACGTTTTCTACATTTATTTGGGGGGGGGGCATCAGTGGTGAACAGCGGTATTCCCCTACTTCTGGGGCGCATACGTCTTTATGATGCCCACGATTGTTACCACGGATCCAGGACATGCAAAGCTCGACCAAGAACAGCTTCACTGGCAAAATGGTTTACTTCCCATCTTTACCACCAGGAAGCCGTAAAAAGACACCATTTTTCAAAGCACGACACCGCTTTTTTGTTTTCTTATCCATTGCGGAGCTTGTTTTTTTTTTACTCAACCAATGATGAAAGAATGGGGGAGAGAACTTGGTCCCCCTAACGGAGAACACTTCTCACGCCTACAAGTAGCATAGCTAATATGAGCTTGCGCAATGCACTCTGCGAGCGTGAGTGCATTGCGCAAGTTATAGCTGCAGCCAGTCAACACCTTCAAGAGTTCCACTACTACTCAGAAGGAACAAAATGGCGTCTGGTTAAACGTTTACGTGACAATGGTGCTAATACGAGTGGGAAGTACACTCTTAAAAAAGGTAGCACTACTTACTTACTTAGAGGTTGTAAATTGTTTTTTTTTAATTCACTACCTGAGTAGTAACTGCAGGCAGTAGACCACTGCCATTTACCACCTCTGGTTGCTTCTAAGGTGGTAAACGCCTGTGGTGTTACTACTTTAACCTACTACCTCAATAGTGAATGTTGTGACAATAAACTACCTCAGAGTTAGCAAATAGCACTGCCTTTTTTTTAGGAGTTTACTTGGACTGAGGTGTAGTTGATGCAAAAAAAACCTATTTCTTAAATTGGGTTTGACATTCTTTTTCACATATTGCACTTCGAAAACGAAACTGCATTGTCTGCACGTTTACTGATAATTGAAGATTCGGCAAGTCTTAACTGTCGATTGAGCAATTTACATCAATACTATGTAGCCGAATGAAGTCTTCAAGAGTGAATTTTTTATATGAGAATGTGTGATTGCCCATGCGCATCTCTAAAAGTCAGCAATGTCAAGTTCTTGAAGGTAATAGGATTTCGCGGTTATATAGATATCTGAAAGCCAATACACCGGCAATGTGCAGGCACGATCTTTCCGGGGTCCTATTTTTTTTATTGCGATAGCAATTACATGGACACTCTACGCTGGACTTCGCCGCCACCGTCGGCGTCACTCATCGATTATGTATAAGTAAGTACACATAAAAAACGCAAGCAAAAATCCTGAAAAGATTCTGGCACTCAGAATCGAACGTAGAACCTCCGAGTCGTGAATGCGAGGTGTTAACCACTGAGCCACTTAAAAGCATGTCCTTGAACGCTAAAACGGCAATCTGTTTATACCTATCACCTACCGCTGGTCATGGCCATCTCGGAAATGGGGAACTATCGCGTTTTCAGCATTACCAGCAAGATGGCGCAATGAACACGCGGCAGTAAACGTCTTGGGGGGGGGGGGGGACTTTCGCGTTTTCAGCATTACCGGCAAGATGGCGCAATGAGCGCGCACGGCGCGCGTTCGACCATATCTCGCGATGGGAGGGGGGGATGGTCAGTGGACGTTTCGGCTGGCATTGCGCTTTTACTAGAGCCTGTCGTATACTTACCGGGCGCACAAAACTCACTACAATCGTTGCACAGTCTCCGTTTGCGAAAAAGGCGTGCTTTCCAGACACAGAAAAGTAACAACTGAGACGCTTATTCACGTTCATCTGTGCTTGTGAGTACGGGACTCGCTCCCTGGATTTCGTGATGACCGGTTGTGCCTTCGCGATCTCCGATATCAGCGCAGCTCTGGCCGACTGGCTCGCCCTACGCAATCTCCTGACGCCGACAAGATCTCTCGCCGAGTGGTGCCCCATCCTCGTACTCCTGCGACCATGTCCATCTTTCCCTTCTTCTCCTTACTTCCGTTTCTTGCTGTCCCTGCAGCTCGCTCTCTCTTTCCGCTCCCTCTTTCTCTATACCTTTTAATTCTATCCTTTGAATCTCTCCTTACCCCCACCTCTCGTGAGCTACTGTTGAGGTGTCCTACCCCTGAGAGACAGTTACGGGGCACACTTTTCTCTTCTTTTCATTTAATATCCCTTCCCCTCCCTGTGGGTACGTTTCGTGCGTCATTTTTGCGTGAGAAACGCGGAGCACGTTTCGATCTGCTTGCCGTTAGGCGCGTGACCTTCCAGTTTGTTGCTATCGCATTCATTGCTTCGCCTTTCCAGCAAAGCTGTGACTTTTTTCTTTTCTTTGGTAATAAAATACTTACTAGAGATGACGCGACCTTCGGAGGTTTATGCGATGAATTTTCCTCTATGTAGTATAACAGAATTTCATCCAGAAAGTCTCATAATAAATATTTCACACTTTAAAGGCGTAAACCTTTAATTCGTGTACATATAAGAAGTACGAGACGTGAACAAAATACCACAAACTGTGAAATCGGTGGTCCACGCAGACCGACTGATGCCGCTGAGGAACATATGTAAAAAAATCGCAGCTGCGTCTGCCGTCATTGCCGTTCTTGTAAACGCGTGTCCAATGGGGCTAATGCCGCAGGCCACGGTACCCTTAACGTCATATTCTTTCGCTTTAGCCATACATGCTAACGAGATGACGTTTGAATATATCATGGTGTTTTATCAGGGACTGAAGATCTTAGCTAGCGAATAATATAATATTGGCGCGGATTTCAGACCTGTATATTATTGGAGCTTGAACTTAGCAAAATTGATCTTGCGTTTATTTATTGTGCTAGCGTATGCTGACAAGTAAAGCACCACATGATTAAAAAATGACGAAGCATGGATAACATATTTTAAGGAGT
This sequence comes from Rhipicephalus microplus, assembly GCF_043290135.1. Lineage (NCBI taxonomy): Eukaryota > Metazoa > Arthropoda > Arachnida > Ixodida > Ixodidae > Rhipicephalus > Rhipicephalus microplus. The sequence continues at coordinate 6,961,239 of NC_134703.1, read as the reverse complement.
TTACCGTTCCAGGGCACAGCAGCAAGACCTGTGCATGTGTCCTTAAAGGGACACTAAAGCAACTATTAAGTCAACATTGCTTGTGTAAATAGCAATAAAACATCGTAGTGTTACTTTTGTGCAAAAGAAGTTCTTAGTTTGAAATAAACTCACAATTCTGTGGTCCTAGTTTGGTTAGTGTTCTTCAAATTACCCATCTCAAGCAGAACGTCAACGTCGCTTTTGCCGTGCACATCGTTGCCTAGCTTTATTTCGTGGTCGCTGACCCAAGCAGCATGAGAACGATAGCAGTGGGAGCCTTTGGCAGCAAGAATACTCATTGAAAAATTTCCTGCCATTATTAATGAATAATTTCGCACCCACAATCTCCGAGGCTATGGACAGACGTGCTTGGTTCAATTGGTCCCCGCTAGATAGCACAACTTGTCTAGTTTAACCACGCGAAAATAGAACTTTTGATCCACTGGTTCCCTTCCCTATAGTGACGTTCGGTGGTTCTTTTTTCAAAATTAAGAAGAAACGAACAAGTAACATTTTCTTATGTCTCTATATTCTTAATGTGTGGAAGGTTCTTTATTTATTTCAACTAGTTCGATTACTAGTGAATAATTGTACGCGGTAACTTTGATACATTCGCGATCATCTTGTGAATGTTCTGCTGCGGTGCTTGTGTTCTCGTGCATTCACCTTCACTTCTCGGTAAGTAGGGCACTGCTGTTGGTAATATTGTTGTTTTAGACGATGTCGTATGTTCAGCTTTCACGCTCACGTATATTGGTATTTAACTTCAGGGTTCGTTTAGCTTCAATGTTTCGTACTTAGGTCACGCTCCAGTGCACATTCGTACTGTTCGGTATTTCTGAAGACACGCGCAGAAGAATATTTTGGTTACTGTCGTCTAAGTAATTTTTATCAGTGATAATTATATCGAGAGACTATTATTAATTCAAGAATTTGAAGCTACTACTATACTTTTAGTCAGGCTGACATCCCCGGCTTACCATTCATTTCACGCCAATATAATAAAATATCCTAAGCCAGAAAAAGTTTATTCTTTACGTGTATACAGAGGGCACATTTCATTTTTGTGCCTTTTCTGGATGAGGAAGAATGTCTTGGCCAGTGAAGCACGACTCCACAAAGTACAGCTCAGCAGACGCCACAGCGATGCGATCTTTCGTGACGCACGGCTTTGGTGATTACGTGGAGAGACAATCAGTCCTACACTTGTTTCTTCAGCCATGATATCCGTGGCCATGACCGTAGCTATGTCCATAGCCGTGGCCAAGCCCATGTCCGTAGCCTCCATATCCACCGTATCCACCGTAGCCTCCGTAGCCACTACGGCTACCGAATCCTCCATATCCACCGTATCCACCGTAGCCGCCATAACCACCATAGGATGATGGGTGCTGAATGTACGTCGAATAGGAGAAAGCCCGACCAGCTGGATAGGCGCCGTAGCCGCCACCGTATCCACCGTAGCCGCCTCCATATCCCCCGTAGCCGCCTCCGTATCCACCGTACCCTCCGTAGCCACCATATCCTCCGTAGCCGCCATAGCCTCCGTAACCACCGTAGCCGCCTCCAAGGAAGCCAGCCGACGCAACAGCAGCCATAACGGCGAGGGAGACCAACGCAATCTGATCGAGGAACAGAAATAAAAACAAAGTCACTGTTGATGTGCTGAGCGGAAAACCTTGCGGAATACTGATGGGCACGCTTTCCTATCCATTTCGTGGTGCGGAGAACTATCCTAAGTTATTGAAAGTATTGAAGATTGATTAAATGATTGAAGATCATCCTAAGGTCCCTGGTTCGATCCCGCGTTTCGGCATCATATATTGTGGCTCGACATAGCCGATCCTGTAGCACACGGCAATAAAAAAGCTCAGATCGTACTGGACCGAACTACGCTTTAATTGCGACAGAGAATCCGAAGAAAAAGAACGCGTGCGTAGTGGGTCCTCTTCTTTCCTAGGCCCCAATAGATGGTTTGGTTTGGAAAAACTTTATTGACAAGTCCGAAGGCGTGCGCCCTAGCACACGGCGGGCCGCTCCCACGATGGGACAGTAAGGCCGAGCCCTAGCGCCGCATCGTGGGCCCTCTGGACAGCCCAAAGTTGCGATGTTATGTCTGGACTCCGGAGAGCGGAGTCCCACTTTCTGGACGATGCTGTATCGGTGCCACGTACCGAAGGGCACTCCCAGAGCATGTGGTGTAAGGTGGCTAAACCGCCACATTTTGTACACGAGTTGGTTAAATAAACATCAGGATAAAGCTTGTGAAGAAAGGCAGGGTTAGGGTACGTTTCTGTTTGAAGTAATCGCAATGTAAGCGCCTGCGCTCTATTTAGCTTCGCATGTGGAGGTGGAAAGATTCTCCTATCCATAGCGAAATGTTGGGTTATTTCATTATATGTAGTTGGCGGATCCCTGTTTACGAAATCTCCAGTTCGACCCAAAGGTCCTCCATGGCCGCGGACAGCTAACCCTCGCGCCCTGGAGTGGGCCAACTCATTGAGATTTATGATCCCTCCGTCCATGTTTCCCATATGAGCTGGGAACCATGTAATGGTATGGGTTGTAAGCAACTTATCACCGAGTATGTTTTTGGCCTCTTTGCACACAGCTCCAACACTGAAGGCACGAATGGCAGCTCTAGAATCGCTAAATATGTGTTCATTACGCTGATCTAAAAGAGCCAAGGCGATGGCAACCTGCTCAGCTGCATTGGCAGTTCTGGCGCATACCGACGCCGCATTAATTGTAATTCCTTTGTGGTTGATTGTCACTACCGTGAATCGGTCTCTCTGGCCATCATATTGCGCCGCGTCTACGAAACAGGCACCCCCGTCAAGATCCGCAACTTGGCGAAGAAGGGCCCGAGCGCGCGCTCTCCTCCTTCCAACATTACGTTGTGGATGCATGTTCCGCGGGGCAGGCGAGACAATGATGTTTTCCTTCTGATCCCACGTCAACCCTTGGTACAGAGCCTCAATCTGAGCTGGTGGAATACCCATTTCTGCGAGAATCATCCTCCCCGCTTTTGAGCCAGACAGCCTAATTACCTGTGTTCTTTCTTGTGCTTCCGCAATTTCCTCCAATGTATTATGAATTCCCAACTGCAGGAGACGATTGGTGTGGGTGTAGTTGGGGAGCCCAAGGGCATTCTTTACAGCTCTCCTGATCATTGCATTAAGCTTGTCCCTTTCCATTCTCTTCCAGACATGCATTGCCGCCACATATGCAAAATGACACAGCAGAAAAGCATGTATAAGCCTGACCAAGTTGTCCTCTGATAGTCCTGTCCTTCGGTTAGCCACCCGTCTTATGAGCCTAATAACACTGTCTGTCTTTTTTTCCAACCTTTTAATCGTGATGGTGTTGGTGCCCGTTGCTTCTAGCGTCATACCTAAGATCCGAATGGAAGCGACTTTGGGGATTGATCGTCCACTTTTGGTACGTAAGTGGATGTCATTCTCTAGGGGCGGCACCCAGCCTCGCGGTCGACGGCCCCTCCTGACCGGTTTATAGAGGAGAAGCTCAGACTTTTCCGGAGAGCAAGAAAGGCCTGTGTCTTCCAGAAAACTCTCGGTAGTGTCGATGGCCTCTTGCAGGGCCGCCTCTACAGTGCCATCACTTCCTCCTCTACACCAAATGGTGATATCATCGGCATAAATTGTATGACCAACATCTGAAATTCCAGAAAGCTGCCTCGAGAGACCAGCCATGACGATGTTAAAAAGTAAGGGTGATAGAACAGATCCCTGCGGGGTGCCCCTATTTCCCAGCGCTTGCACATCCGATTCTAGATCTCCAACTTTAAGTATGGCTTTTCGACCACACAGGAAGGATCTGACAAACGCATGAAATGAGGAACCTAGGTTGAGACTTGAGATCGCATCTAAAATAGAATCATGGCGGACATTATCAAACGCTTTTTTTATATCCAAGCCTAGGATCGCCCTGGTGTCTCTGGTATGATTATCTAAAATTTGACACTTAATGAGTTTCATAGCATCCTGCGTACAGAGGCCTGGCCTAAAGCCAATAAGGTAGTGAGGGAAGAGATCATTGTGCTCTATGTAGTCCGCGATTCGGTTCTGGACAACGTGTTCCACCACCTTTCCCACGCATGACGTGAGAGAGATGGGGCGCAGATTGTCCAAACTTGGTGCTTTACCGGGCTTGGGAATGAGGATCACCTTGGCCAACTTCCATTGTTCCGGGATGTCACCTCCCTTCCAAATCCTATTAATCTCATCAGTAAGAAATTCAACAGAGTCATCTTCCAAATTCCGAAGCGCTTTGTTGGTGACCCTATCTGGACCCGGTGCCGATCGGCCATTGAGTTCGTGCAGGGCACGTCGCACATCGCTGATGGTGAAGGGTTCATCCAAATGGGCACAAGGTGTTCCCATATACCCCGGATAGGCTTGCATGGAATCAACTGCTAGCGGTAGATACTTCTCAGCAAGCTGCCCCAATAGCTCCGCGCCCGAGGAGGATTTTTGAGCAAGATGAAGTATTCTAGCAAGGACCCCCCTCTGATTAGATTTAGTGCCCGACTCGTCAAGCAAGTGTTTTAAAAGATTCCATTTACCTCTGGTTCGCATTTGTCCATCGACTGAATTACAAATTTCATCCCACTGCTGCCTCGACAAGTTTTTGCAATGTTCTTCAATTTGTGTATTTAACTCTGCTATCTTTTTCCGAAGCCTACGATTAAGTCTCTGACCCTTCCATCTGGCCAATAGCGACTGCTTTGCCTCCAGTAAATGCGCAAGCCGACTGTCCATTTTGTCTGTCTGTACCTCTGTCTCAATGGTTCTGGTAACCGCCCTAACGTCCTGCAGCAGCATCTCTGTCCATTGCCCCAGAGAGTCCGGGATTTCCCCTTGTTCCGCTCGAGCGCTGCGTGACTCCCGAAATTTATCCCAATCCACGTAAGTAAACTTTCTTTTAGATTTTGCCTCCATCTGTAATTTAGTAACTGTAATATAATGATCACTTCCTAAATCCGTCAGAAGATTTTCCCAACCTACCGAGCCAGCATTTTTCACGAAAGCTAGGTCCGGGGTGGAGTCCCTGGTGGTGGATGTGCCGCGCCTAGTAGGAAACATCGGGTCCGTAATTAACGAGAGATCCGCATCTCCCGTCTCCTGCCACAAGCTCCTGCCTTTAGCTGAATCATACGGGTAGTTCCACGCCCGGAAAGGCGAGTTAAAATCCCCCGCCACAACCAGAGGAGAGAGCCCAGCCAATCTGGTTGCCTTAGCTATGATCGTCCTAAAACGCTGCCTATGATCACTAGGGCTACTATATATGTTCAGTATAAAAATGCTGGAAAGGTTGGAAGAACTCGGAATGACCTCAACTAAGGAGAGCTCCGTTTTATTAGGTCTTACCCCTAGATCATGTGTCACAAAGGTGAACTTGTTGCTGACTAACGTGGCAATCCCTCTGCCTTCCCCTTTAACTGCATGTGCCTTGTACCCCGGGAGGGTTACACTATCAGACAGCGTCTCCTGCAGTAGGATCACTTGCGGCTTCTCGCTGTGAGAGCGGACAAATTGCTGCAGGGTGCCCCTTTTGCTAAGGATCCCCCTGCAGTTCCATTGCCATATACGAAATTCAGCGTGCGAGGCCATCTTGATCATTGGAGGTGCTCCCTGACCCTGCCGTCAGGTTCTGTACAGAAGCAGCTGTACTATTCGAACTGGGGATACTCATGGGAATGGGCGCCGATAAAGGCGTTCCCTCTGGAAAGAAATCCGGGTGAATCCTAGCTGCTCCCCTGATATTGGGGCTCTGCACCATAAGGCCAGCGTTCTGTAATTGATTCTCCACACATTGAATTCTGGCATGTTGAATATCTATTTTCTGATCCATAACTGTGAGACGTTGATCGACCGCCGAGAAACGCTCATTAAGTTTGTGAATCTCAAGGCAAATTGAATTTAGAGTCTCCTTAATTTCAGATTTAGCTTTAGCCTGCACATTCTCGGCTGAAGTCGCAGCCTTACGCTTGGCTGGGTTACCCGAGGGGCCCGCTTCCACGACCATGGGAACCTCTATGGGTTGAGGAGAGGGAGAACCTACACACGGAGAAGCAGATGCCAGAGTAGCTTGAGATGTACTGACACGTCTAAGCTCAGCCATTTCGGCTCTCAGCGACTCAATAATGCTGCGCATTTCGGCATTCTCCTTCCTAAGCTGATTTAGCTCCGCTAGACCATGCTCTGGCGCAGTGCCCCCCGTTACCTTTTCACCTCCTCCGCTGCGCACCCGGTCAGCCCAGGAGCCACCCTGCATCTCCGGTTGGGGTGGGCTTTGGAAACGGACTGTGCCATGCGGGTCCCTGGACTGGCTCCTCGAGTGCGATGGGCCTCTGGATTGGGACCGACGACGATCTCTGGACCGGGACTTGGCTCGGCCTTTAGACGAAGTTCCCTTTCGCTGGCCTTGGGAGCGACTTCTGGACCGAGATCTGGATCTGGACCGACTGCTTGCCTGTTGCGATGAGTCACGGCTGTCCACCCCAGTTGCAGCAGAACGACTGTTTGAACTGGAGTTGCGGTGTGCAGGCTGGCTCACACCCTCGTCGGCGTTAGCAGGTACCGTTTGCTGACTACGACGCTCTGATTCCGCACGGCGCTCTCTTCGCCGCCTTCGCACAATAAATGGAAGCTGAAACCTTTGCTGGCAACTTTTATCCGTCGTGGCGTGTGGGCCACCACAGAATCCACAGGTCGGGGAGCATTGATGGTTCTCATCAGGGTTGTTGATTCCGCACCTCTTGCACACAGCTTCGTCCGGTGTCGGACAGACGTCCGCCCTGTGCCCGAGTCTGCCACAGGCATAGCAGCAGTCATGCTGCCGATGGTAAAGCGAGCATCTGACCAGCGCTGTGCCGAAATAAATGAAGTTGGGAACTTTGTAGCCATCGAAGACAATAACCACCGTCTCAGTGTTCTTAATACGTCTGACTCCCAGAGCCGTGGGGTTTCTTTCAGTAAGGATGCTCCTCTCCAGCTCCGTCTGGCTCTCCGATGCGTCAATCTTACGGATGACCCCCTTGCAGGTCTCATGCGGGGCAGCCTCGTAAGTGTTGATGTCATACTTCTTCATTCCCAATGTAAGGCAGCTCATCCTGAGGTAAGAGTCAGCGTTCGCACGGGACGCCGTGCTAATAACTATGATATTTTGCGTTGCATTCGGGCAGACAATGTCCTGACTGATGAGCGTGGGTACAATTCCAGCCGCCTCTGCGATTGCCCGGCCAAGTCTAGCTGAGCCCGCCTTCTCAACATCCAAGCCACCCCTTGGACGGACGATAATCTTCCAGTGCTCGCTAGGCAGTCGAGGCATTCTCGATGATTTGATAACTTGATTCTTCAAGTGTAGAGCTTTTCTTGTAGCACTGAAATTGCCCCTGGCATTCTCGCCGCACGCCGTGGCACGCTCTGTAGCACTGGCGTTCGTGCGCCTCGAGCTTTTCTTCACCGCGGCGGAACGCCAGCCGTGTTCCTCTCCAAACTCTTCCGGAGGGAGTTCATCACCGTCCATAATAACAGCCGCACCGTCCAGCATATTGGCTCAGCAGGTGGAACGAAGGGCGCGTCCAAGGAAGGGCGCGTCCTGCCCGGCAGACGCCAACTCGGCGTTTGGTAAGCACGCGAGGCGTAGTCGGTGGCGTAAAAGTCCGAAAAATGCTCAAAAATGAACCTACCGGTGAAAGTCCGCTACCGACGTGAACCTTGGCAGCTTATGAGTCGACTCGTAGCAAGATCTTGAGGCACAGCACACGAAAAACCACAAAAATCATTTGCTGAAGCGGGAGCCCAAAGACCCCGGACTGCTCCGTTCTGCGCCACCTGGCGTTCCTCTCGCCCCAATAGATGCCGCTTAGAAATATGACGACGTGAATTTGTTGTACCACTGAGTGAGCCTGAACCAACGTTGGGGTATCAAATTTTTCCTAATTTGGAATCCTATAGAAAACGACTCAAAACAAAAGCTGCATCGTATATATTGTTTCTGTCCAAGCATTGATCTCCATTCTTAATGTGGCTTCCGTGTTTCTTTAAGCAGCGTGTGATACATGATAAGTACTACGTGTCTTTGTGGTTCACTGAAATTATACAAACACAGTTGCTCAAGTTTGAATCATCTCTCATCCAACCAAATCTTAACAATAAAACGCTTGAAGTGCAGGGACAAAGGAAAAGCACAACACGAGCGCCCGTGTTCTTGCTGTGATCTTTTCCTCGAACGCTTCACTGTTCATAAGACACCAACAAGGCTGAACATCATCGTTAACCAGATCTTGTTCCGTACTATCAAAGTCAAAATAAAATTCGCAGATATGTTAGGTTCTTATAGCTTGTTAGTATAAGGAATAACTGATGCCAAAAACAAAAAAAAGCAACTGATCCGTGTAACAGTTGGGTAAGTGCGGTACACGGGGACATGATGTTCATTCATGAGCATGCCAGCCGAGCTTAATCCAGAACAGATACATATCAGGCTAAGTTCTTGTTGGGAGATGTCACATCACGTGGAAGAAGCTCACTCAGTTTTTTCTCAAAAGCACCACTGAATCATCATCTTCATTATTCTGTAATACCAACAGTTCTGCACCAAGAATATCCATAATGCGGCGAAGTTAGCTCATTGAAACACATGCTTTGGTGATTTTCCGTGTTTCTGGACTGCATTTAAGAAGCCTGATGAGCCAACGCTATAGATGATCCTAGATATGACTCCTTTTAGTTCGGAAGAGCCATGAGATGGCGAAGAGGCTACTCGTCCCAACATGGCGCTAACCGAGGGTTGGACCATCTCCCACTCTTCGCTCCAAGCGAAATAAATGTATTTTCTCTCTCTATATCTCCCTATTGCTGGCAGCAAATACTTTATCTTACTTTCCACTCAGCTTTACTTTAAAAAAAATCTTTTATGACACTTCACTGAGCTGAAGCTCTTGGTGAAAACACCTAGCATACATAAACTTAATGTCAAGGAAAATTCTGTTATATAGAATGTATCTGTCACGTGCCCTGTAAGATGAACTCACTTCTGGTCTTCCATCATGTTGAAGCCGTCAATCTCCAAGAGCAGAAACTATGCAATTTAAATACCGCGCGCATTCTGCGACTTACCATTGACTTCATTTTTTCCTTGCTTGACAGAGAGCGGCTCGCTGCGTAGGTCGACGTCCAAAGCACGGTTCGCACTGCTCGCCATGTTGATGCGGTGCGCGCTTTTAAGGCGACTGCCCGGTCAGCCTCTTCGTTCGTGGCAGTATATGCGTAAACAAACTACGAAAGGAAAAGAGGTCGCACGGAACTCGTCGTTGCACGAGTGAAACGTACCGAATGGAGCAAAAGGGGGGCTGCTCCTCACGGAAACAATGGCAAACCCCAACAGAGGGCCAATAGCTCCCCTCCTCCCCTCACCTTAAAGCTGACCACACCTATATGCCGTCTTGCGGTTTTTTTTTTTTTTGCGCTCGCACTCTCTCGTTCCCAGTAGTTGTATTGACGGTCGGCGGCCTTCGGACCACTCAAATTTGGCGCACACGAGACAGGTCAGACATTGATTCGCTCTTTGAACGACTTTTTGCAATCGAGATCAAGCAAATGTCACCACTCTCTCTTCCCCACCAGATGCTTTCAATAACAACCTTCATTTCGCAGGAAAAATACGATTGAGGGTTTAGAAGATATCCCACTCTTTCGAAGTGTAAGAGACATCAGGGATATTCTACTTAACGGCCACGTCGTATATAACACGTTATATACATTACAACGACTTGACACATATATTAGAGCCCGTTAATATGCAGGCATCCTCGTTGCAGTGCTTTAAATTTGCAGCTATGCACGTCGAGCGATACCGATGAATGAAAAAAGTGTAATTTTTGTCGCGATTCGATAACGACCATTTTGTGACGTCCTGTATGACGATATTTATTATGCGCAGCCCTTCGGATTACCAATTTAAATTAGCCTAGTAATCCGCAAATTACAGATCTAGACCAGTAATCGCTTTACCTGCCCATAACTTTCACTGTTCATGTCACGCTGCTCCACACGCCGCCTACATTTCTCGTATCTCGTGCAACTAAGGTGCAATGTGAAAGTTTTTCCGGTTTACGGAAACGCATGATGGCAGGGTAGTTACACTAACTGCCAACAATTATATCACCTTGCTGTGCTTTATATCACAAATATGTGCTTTTGGGCAGAGGTATTATAGTGTGTCAATGATTCATATGTACTCAAGAAGCTTCTAAAATGCTCTACTTAGATTCACAGAAACTGTTATGGTTGAAAGACAAATACGGGTAATTATTGCATGACGATTTCATTCTCACCACTCACAACGTCCAAATAACTCGTACTCGCTTAAAGCTGCGCTTACAAGCGGTATCTGAATAGTAACACTAAAAATTGGAAGCGAGTTTTGTAGCCATATGTGATTACTCCCCCTTGCATCCAAACACATAATCTACATCAACTATTGAAATAATTTATGATATCATTTCACTTCTTATCACATCCACTCGCTTAGTTGTAGCAGTCATTTGCCACATGTTGCATTCTAATTCTTTTCGCTGCTTTTCACACTCACGAAAAAAATTATTGCAACTGACCTCCCAAGGTTAAATATTCGGTGACTTTGGACCAGCTAATCAAGGTGTCCTCAGAAAGAAAAAACTAGTTTTTTTTTTTAATCTCAGACCCGCAGTATACTAGGTAGCTGCAAACTCCTTCGCGTGCAAGCAAATAAGTGTCTAAGTATGCAGCCTTGGTGACACAGCATGAGAACCGCGTAGACCCGCTATTGTGTTCGAGCACCTCGCGTGGGCACACTTCGCGCCAGTAATTGCCATGTCCATCCTGCCTCGGAAGCGAGGTGCCCGCCGCGCCGTGCAAACCGGTGTTCGACTCTGGCGTGTTCGCCACCACAAGGCGCCGAATGCTTGCAAGGCGTCCACACTTTCCGTTCGGCTATCTCTGGTGTGCATGGAAGTATGCATTGCCATTGTGTGCGGGTGGTTTTCTCTAATGACGCCCTTTGTCCACAGACCAACTCAGCGGACCGTTTTTGGAGGGAGACATAACAGATTCGGCCATTATGGGCTCGCGAGCGGGGTCTTTGTAACGTTTCTCTGTGTTGTTTGTTTTTGGGGATTTTTTGTGGTGGTCGGTATTGAATTAGCCAGACCAGGCGTTTGCGTAGTCCCCTTGTCCGTCCGTGCTTGCTTAGCAGTGTCTTGGTATGCTACCTGCACAATCGCAGCATTCGTCAAAGGTGACAAAAGCTTTTCATTGAACGATGGGGTCGTTTAGTAGTGATATTTAGTCGTGACATCCTATACATACAGGAGAAAAAATATCGCTTTTAAAACTCGTGAGAAGAGAACGTTTGTTTCTGCTTATACCACGCTTTCTTGAAGTCAACGTATGACCGATTTCCTAAGTCCCGGGTAGATGAGCTCTTTCTTGACGTCATTACTTTGCTCATCTGTTCTCGTGCAAATAAATCACTTACCAGGGCCATACCCTGTAACAGCTGGTGCTATATTATGTTTCCAAGTCGTTTGCCCTTGCTAAACGCAATAATCGTCAATTTTCTTCGCGGTTTTTGTTTCAAATGAAAAATACATGCTGATGCGAATAACTATACCAAGTATTCACCATCAATCCGGCAGAGTTTGTGAAGTGCTTGCCCTGGGGGACGCAATCATGTCATAGCATTACGCATTACCAAGAGTAAAAGCCTTCGGTCGTTTGGTAGGCCCGTGTGCTCAGGTTTGGGTGCACGTTAAAGAACCCCAGGTGTTCGAAATTTCCGGAGCCCTCCACTACGGCGTCTCTCATAATCATATGGTGGTTTTGGGACGTTAAACCCCATATATAAATCAATTATCAAATGATTCGGTCGTTTGGTGTAATGAAGAGCCTCTAATAGACCAATGTCTATTTAAATCAGTTGTGGTACGTGTTTGAATTGACTGAATAATTTGAGCCGCTGCAATGCTTGTATGATTTAATATTTTACAAACATTCACACGCCAGGATCTGTCAGCTGGTCACACAGTTACCGGCATTAACTTCGTTGTTGCACACGCACTCGACGTCACTATTCACACTCGTCATAGCACCAGGCATTGGCATGATGCCTTTCGATGCATTAAGCGGTTGCAATATACCGATGCCACACCCATCAAGGGCGCAAACGATCACTCTATTATATAGAATTGTTTCAGCTCTTTTCTCTGATACTGCCGTATGCAGTAAAGTAAAAAAAAAAACGCCAATATTTATCACTAATATGTGAAGTTTACGTCCCAAAACGACCATTAGATCATGAGAGACGCCGTAGTGGAGGGCTCTGGAAATTTACACCACCTGGGGTTCTTTAACGTGCACCCAAATGTGAGCACACGGGCCTGTAAGATTTCCGCCTACATCGGAACTGCAGCTGCCGCAGCCGGGATTCGATCCCGTGACCTGCGGGTCAGCAGCCGAGTACTTTCCACTAGACCACCGCGGCGGGGCAACGCCAATATTTGTGATGGCATGTTTTGTAACTTATGATCCCACTAAGGACTGAGGTAGAAGCGAGATCTCTGGGGCGTGTTACTTGCAAACTTCTACATTTAAACTCATAATCAAAAATACATACTGAATCTTCAATCAATATTTAAAAAAATGGCCTATATTGTACTCTAAAGGAACAATCTAAAACTTTTTTTATGAAGATCAATTTTAACCCTGTAATGCTCAGCTTATTTTTTATGTGCTGTACTGAACTCTCAACTTGGAAGTGTACCTACAGTCAGGCAGTGGTGGAAAGTAATAGATAAGGTGTATGATCGCTAAGGCTCCCAGCTTAAAGTTCTTAACTCTGTGCAAATATGATTTTCTGAATGACAATTAGAGAATTTAGCTTTTTCACATTCATTGCATGGCCATTGCAGGGCACTGTCGATGCATTCGAAGTGAATGTTTCGTGCTTCGCAAGACCAGGGCCTATGACGCTATTATTAGTCTCCTCCGCCCTCATCAGTTGCGCCACGTGGCAATTAGAAAAAAGTGGCGCAATTTCCTAAGTTAGATGGGTGTAGCACAGCTTGGTTCTCACGTAAGATGCCGGCGTGCTCGCTAATGGTGTGAGGAAGCAGGGTTGATGTCGTTTAGCGATATTGAGCTCTCACTCCTGCACCCACACGAAATTCACTTTAAGGCCGGATGATGCGTGCACCATAAAGGGCACTCCGCAAGCCAGCTTCTATTCCATATCACACATTTTTGAGAAATCTTTGCAACGCACTGGATATGCGAAATCTCACCGACTGAAATAATGGTGGCCTTAATTGGCTCGGACCCCGCCTGGCGTCATACTGACCATGGCTTCATCTTACTTGAAATTTATAGTGCAATGTAGTAGGCTGGGTAATAACGACTGAATACTCGGCTCAGAACGGGCGTGAACAAGTGGATTCTCGAGAGTTACGTGGAGTCGGGGATATAGGTTATACGTATATTTATCAGTGTCTAGCTTTATTTAAACCTTCGTCAGTAACACGTACAAGATATAATTTTAGCACAAAAGTAGAAAACACGAGACATGCAGTGTTTTATTTTTCTTAGTTTATTTGTTTTCTACTTTTGCGCTAGAAAAATAATGTGCATTTCATGCACTCCGATCTCACCCAGGAATTAGGACGTCTCACATTGCAAGTACTTTACAGTTCCTTTGTTTAAAAATTCTTGTAGGAATCCGTGGTCCTATTTATAAATCTGCGTAGTGACAATATTGCAACATGCTTTCAATAAAAAAGCATTGTTAAAACTTTCATTCCTATTATCATTTTTGCAATAATATGATAGGTTTAATATTGATATCTTATAGCTCTTTCTCAAGAGTTTTGCTTTTAGAAAAACATGCGTTCTTCTCTCTGGAAACAGCAAAATAAAACAAACATAGAAATGAATGGGACAGGTGATAGGAAAAAGAAAATTTCTCATCAAGCAAAAAGAAAGTTTCAAGTAAGCTTTTATAGCCTTCATGGACACCAGCCAATTCTAAATAATACGAGGTGCTAATGAAAGGCATACCGTGCCATTCTGAAAATATAGCACACAAGTAAGCTGCAATTATTACAGATAAACATTTCATTTAATTTTATTTTCAATCCTTAATTACCCCACTGAAGAAGTATTACATAGGGGTTGGGTACATACATAAAAAATAAAAGCCATGTTCTAATATATTGTAAAGTAATCTGTTAAAGTGATCAAAAATGTGGTAAAACAGGTTATGGCTGTGATATTGTCGGAAAGGTCGTTCCAGTCTCTTGCTGCACGAAAAAAGAATGAAGAAAAAAATTGGCCCCGGGTCTGCTTGTTACATTGCAAATGCTGTTGAAAGACAACAGTCTTGCGTCTGGAGAGAGTGAACAAAATATTTATTTTGTGTTCTGCGCAAGAAAATCGTTGAATGGTACTCTGGAGGCGCTGCGTTAGAGTGCCTCGAGCGTGCAGCGGAGGCGAACGGGCGCATCGAGGCACGTTATACACGAGCGTCATCTGGCAGTTATCTTCGAAAACGAAGGAAGGCATGCACACCTGCAGAGAAATATGCATGGCATTCTCGGAGGCGATAAGGTGTAGAACGCAAAGCGACGGGCAGGTGCTGCCACCGTGTCGTTTTAGCAAAGCGATGGTAACACTTGCCTTTTTGAGCACTGCGTTGCACTGTCAGCGCAGCGTGTTTAACGCTACAGTCCTTAGAATTATTTGTGTGGGCCTTCTATAGTATAAAGGCACACATACAAAACATCGAGATGTTGTTATGGTACCTCAGATATGCGCAATGATTGCTTTTTAATTGAATATCACACAAGTATGAAACTTGAGCAATATTGGTGGGTGCCGCGGATGGGGTCGGCCGTTTGAGTTATCGTTAAGAATGGACAAAGCGACAAATGTACAGACAGACATACAGACAGACAGGCAGACCAAAAATTTTCCTCCGAAGGTCCTCAAGGAAGACTATCGTCTTTAAAAGTGACGGTGTGGCCACGTGGACGAGCAACTTTTTGCGGGGGATCAGTGCGACTGGAGATGCGTGTCGGGGGAAGAATATACAGTGGCTTACCGAAAGATCTGTAGAGGAACTTGTGAAAAAGACGAACTCTAGCAGTGTGGCGATGAGATACGAGTAATGATAAACTGGATTCTTTTTTCAGGGCTGATATTGTGCCGTAGTATGCTGACGTCATACGGACGTCACACACCTTTTAGCTCAATTTCAAACTGGTTTGAGTCTATTGATGAGATAGTGTTGATGAAGGTTCCAAATGGCAGAGGAATATTATCATTTTGACTTGATAAGAAACTTACAGGTGAGCATTTACAGACGATTTAAGCTGTTCTACAGTCAGTTTCTTGGAAAAGCAAATTGCATTACTGTGGTGTCAGCCACCTATTTGATTTGTCGGGTCAGTTGCCCTCCCCTCCCCCTCCCCTGTTCTCTTATTTCTTCACGCAGAGGTATGTGCAATAAACATTGAATCGTTAGCTCTGCATACCATCTTTATTTTTCGCCGTGCATGTGCTTCGTGGCGCTACGGTTCGGAATTAGGAAAAAAAAGTACAGCTCTTAGCTTAAGGAGAATACAGGGAAAATCTAAATCCTATAACACTGGCTCGAGGGCTTACTGTTTCCACACGATGCCGGCCATGAAATAGAAGAGATACCAATATTGGTGCAAAGCGTCATAAATGTGTGGGTCATTGGGCAACAAAGAGACGCTTGTAATTGTGATAAACGCCTCTCAATTTTGTGTCGCACTTTAAAACGATTAATGTTAGCCTCATTTCAAAAATTTAACTGTATCTAAAACTTCCAAGTAAACACTCTCGTAATTGGAAAAGATTGTTCAATGTTTCATAGGGATTATTAGACATGGCTTGAACGTGACACTAAATTTAGAGTATTTTTATACTCTCAATTTCTAATTGTGTCATGCGCCGAATGCTACATCAACGCCTAAAAGCAAAACATTCACGCCTTCAGGTAAATATAATAACCTGCCAGAAAAATGAAAATGTGTTTGCGATTTCCATGGAAACTTTCTGAAGTCATCATTAATTTTACAACATGTATTATGGTTCACCTGTGTTTTCGCAGCTCTTTATGAGGCTCAGGGTATGAGTGCCGTAGGCTGTGCCCAGGGGGGGGGGGATGAACAACAAGAGGGAAGGCAGGGAGGTTAACCAGGCACATGCCCGGTTTGCTACCCTACGCTGGGGGAATGGGAAGGGGGCATAAAGATGAGAGAGAAAGGAAAAAAAGAGAAAGAGAGAGAAAAGAAAAAGAGGATTGTCAGTCAATCAGCTGGCGCGTATGCAGCGGTGGCACTACAATCAAAAGCTAAAGGTGGTCACGTAGGCCTGTAGTCCTCAAAAAGCACAAGACAGCTTTGACTGCTTTTTGAGCCGACGAAGGGCGATGTCGGTGTTCCAGTAGCATCTGCACAGAGAGTGGCCGACCGTCCAGATGTCGCAATGCGTCCGAAAGCTTATGTCTTTTAGAGGCAATGGCATGTCAGATGGTCAATGTCTTCATTGGTGCAGCAGACGTCGCATTCCGCATTGTTGGACAATCCAATGAGGGTTCTATATTCTTTTGTGAAGGCAACCACCAACCAAAGGTGACTTCACGTTGACGAAGTCCGGATGGACGTCGAAGTTCCAGTCGAGGGTTTATTTGGTATAGTCTCTTATGTCTTATGTTTGGGGTGTTCCACTCCTGCAGACACAGACTATGTGCCAGGTGATGAAGTTGCTTTGCAGAGTCAGTCCTTGACAAAGTAATCGGAAGGATGTGCTCTTCTTGGTGCGATGTGCGAGCCGCGTTGTATGCGGAATCATTGCCACTGATCCCACAATGGCCAGGAAGCCACTGAAACTTGATCTCGTGGCCCATTTCTGTGACGTGGGGAAGAAGCTTGAAAACTTCGTAAGTGAATTATTCATGGCAACCTCGTCGAAGGACTGACTGCATGCTCTGTAGGGCTGGTTTCGAGTCGGAAAACACAGCCCATTTACTCGGTCTTTGGGATTTGATGTACTCTAGGGCGCCACGTAAAACCGCAAGTTCAGCCGCCATAGACATAGTGACGTGTGACAGCTTGATTGGCAGAGTGATTCCTCTAGCTGAAATCACCGCCGCACCGCCAGAACCAGACGCTGTGGTTAACCATCGGTGTATATGTGCACGTGGTTATTGTACATTTTGTGCAGAAGGCTCAAGGCTCAATTGTTTTAGGGCTGATGAAGGTAAATTTGATTTTTTCTGTATTTCTGGAATTGAAACACGTACTTGTGGAAGTGTCAGGCACCCCGAAAGATACACTAGTTTTTCAGCAGGCGTAAAACCTGACGTAAACGACGCACGATGAGCACAGACAATTGCACTAAATTTCGTGCGGCGCCTTTCAGTAGCGAGGGTTGCCAAGTGGTGGGAATGATTCCTAGCATGTTGCCTGAGGTACGTACGCATCGTTTCAATGGTGATGTGCGTCATAATCGTGTAGTCCGGTGCAATGGCAATTGTTTCAGCTGTTGATGCGCAGCGGGGTAAACCAAGGCATATCCTAAGCGCTTTGGCTTGAATATTTTGGATTGCGCGCAGGTTTGTTTCGCACGTGTTAGATATAACTGGTAGGCTTTACCGCAGGAATCCAGTAAATAATACCTTGTACAGCAATAACGTAGACTCGACAGACATTCCCGAAGTTTTCCCAGCAAGAAGCCTGAATAAGTGACAAATGGCAGTCAGCCGCTTTTCACCTAGTTTACGTGGGGTGTCCAAGACAGGTTTCGGTCGATTACGACTCCCTGGAACCTGTGACTCCGGCTGCATGACACCATGCCCATTAATTGATATGCCGTAAGCGGACATTTGTTTTCTGGTGAAAGCCACGACTGCACACTTCCCACTTGCGATTTCGAGCCCTTGTTTGCGTAGATGGTGCGATGTCACGGATGCTGCCTTCTGCAGTCGAGCACGAAGTTCTAGTCGAGTCACACCTGATGTCCACACACAGATGTCATCAGCATAAATGAAAAGTCGTACACTGCTTGGTTGCTTGCCAACTAGTCCAATGAGTGTTAGGTTGAACAGCGTCGGGCTTAGCCTCCGCCTTGCGGGACTCCCCGGCTGCAGTAATACTCGGGTGTCGGGCCATTCTCTGTCTGCACGTGACATGATCTATTCTGTAGGTAGCTCTGAATCCACGTGTATATCCTGCCACCGAGTCCCACTCCTTCTAGTGCGCTGAGAATGGCTTCGTGGGTAACATGGTCGTTTGCCCCTTTAACGTCAAGAAACAGAGCAGCAGATAACCGCTTGCAGACCTTTTGGTGTTCTACATATGTCACAAAGGCAACTACACTGTCAGTTGACGAGCGGCCTCGTCTGAACCTGGACATGGCATCTGGATATATTTCGTAGAACTCTAAGTACCAATCCAGACGCGTTAAAATAATCCTTTCCAATACTTTTCCCATATAGCTCGCGAGAACAATCGGGCGGTATGAGGAAATGTCTAAAAGTGACTTGCCGGCTTTCAGAAGTGGAATCAGGCGACTTGACTTCCATTCCTATGGAACCATGCCAGTTTGCCAGTAGTTGTTGTACAGCTGCAAGAGTGCCTTCCTAGCTTGGTTTCCTAGGTGACACAGAGCGCGGTAAGTGATGCCGTCAGGTTCTGGCGCTGAAGAACATCTACACAAAGCAAGCGCAGCCTTTAGTTCATCCATTGAAAACAATATCTCCATTCGGGGATCACGTGAGGATACAGAAAAGTCGGGCATCTTCGTCCCAGTTGAAATGTCCCCGCAGGCAATCCTTTGACAGCAAAAATCTGCGACATCGATCTCTTCGCAGCGTAAGTGAAGTGCATGAGATTTTAATGGGGAGCGTTGAGTAACGGTTGTACGAAGACCCCGGACAGTTCTCCAGATTAGTGACAGAGGCTTTCTGGGATCCAAAGACTCGCAAAAAGATACCCATTGTTGCTTGTCCAACTTGTCCATGTGACGCTGTATTTTCTTTTGTGTGCGTCTGGCTACTCTCAGATCATCAAGTGACTTCGTGCGTCTATAACGTCATTCTGCACGACGACGAATCGCTCGGAGTTTCTCGAGATCAATGTCCATATCAGTGCGAGATGAGCTCACCGGAAGCGAACGCGTGGTTGATTGTAGGGCACTCTTTATGGCGTCCTCTAGGTTGAAGAATGAGGCACCAACATAATCTTCCAAGATTAACTTGTATTTTTGCCAATCGGTGCACTGGACGGCTCTTGAGGACTTAAGACTTGGGAAGCCGTCAATCTTCAGGTATGTTGGGATGTGGTCACTACCCCTTGTTTCCAAATCCGAAAACCAGTGCACTCTGCTGGCGAACGAGCGTGAGACGAAAGTGAGGTCCAGGCAACTGCTATAGGCCGATCCTTGCAGATAAGTAGGGCTGCCGTCATTCCCGAGGATAAGTTCACATTCAGAAGCGAAAGACACTAACTGACTACCTCTAGTGTTGACTCTGGAGCTTCCCCATAAGTAGCGGTGGGCATTGAAGTTGCAAGTTATCACCCTTATCTGGAGAGTTGAATTCAAAATTCCACGCAGGCGCTCATGGTTTAGATGACTTGATGGAGGTAAGTAGGCTCCGATGATGGTGATTGTGGTCTTCTTGTTTCTTACTGTTAGGCAAACGTACTGGTTTTTTTCGTTAGGGGGTACAGGGTGATGAACATAAGTTAAGTCGCGCCGTATGAACACAACGACCTTGCTGCGCCCTCCGTGGGTAGAAGACATAAAGCACTCATATTTAGACAGTCTCACGGGAGCTGACAGGTTCGGTTCACAAATAACAATTATGGAGAACTGGTTCGTGAATACATATTGCTGGAACTCGGACATACGCGCTCTAAGTCCTCTGGCATTCCACTGAAGGACAGATGCGTTCTTGACCTCCTCTCGAAAGGATAACATGTTGCGGGCCATCGTTTTACCTTAGAGCTGCAAGCACCAGACTCAAAGTGTCCAGCACCTGGAGTGCGCTCTGCGCTGACTGGGTGTTCATGTTGCTTAGGAGCATGCGCATTGCGCTCATAAGGGTCTGCAACATGTTAATGACCTGGCGATCCTCAGTTGTCTTTTCATCAGTGGTTCGTGATGGTATCGAGGTTGGTGGGATTTGATGCACCTCTGAAAACAGGCTGTGTTCGTGGAAGTGATGGCCACTCTTCACGAGGTGAAAGTCTTGACCCTGATCCTGTTTTCGGTGTGTCCGTCTTCGAAGAGCTTGATGATGGGGGGTCAGTTCTTCTTGCTTGAAATGACGTGTCTCTATCGGCAGATGTCACGTTTCGTGTTGATCTTCTGTGGTGACGCCGACGTCACCTGACAGTAGCAGCGGCTTCTCTGTGTGTTGAATTGTCGCGCACCATGCGTTTCAGCACAGCGCGTTCATTTCGCACTCGTGGGCAATCTTTAAACGACGCTTTATGAGTGTCGTGGCAATTGGAGCCTTTGTATGCAGTTGCGTGGCAGGTGTCTTCTAAATGAGGTTCGGCACACCACAGGCACACGATATTGCTGGTACATACTCCTTTGACATGTCCTACCTTGAAACATCTGAAGCATTGTAGGGGCTTCGGTATGTATGGACGGACCTGGTGGCGAACGTGGACAACCTTTACGTGTGGGGGAAGACTGTCTCCTTCAAAAACAATCTTCAGGCAAAGTGACAAACCAAGTCTTGCGATGTCCTTGATGAGGATGTCGTCTGTAGCTGGCTTTATCAAGATTGGAAAATCGTCAGCGGGAATGGAAATGTCCACGTCATAAATGACGCCAACACTACCCTTACAGTCAGTGGGGATCACTGATTTAACTGTGACTCTGTCGATTTCCGAGTTGTTGTGCAGGCTTTGCAGCGCACTACGGTGTAGAACATCAACTGCCAGATTATTCTTCCATGAGTTCATCCTGACGTCTTTAATCTCATTTAGAGCGATTCATTCGAGGTATGCAGAGAGGACTTGCCTGTTAAGCCGCCATAGGTTGGCTGAAGGGTCCACAGCCACAAAGAGTACAGTTTGTGGCCAACGCTGCGTGGTAGCCTGCACGGTGGATATACTCGCCGTCGACGATGTTCGTAGCAGTCTCCTTTTTGCATTGCGGCTCATGCGACTGTGTAGTCGTGATCCGATGACTCGAAACCTTCGGAGTAGAGCTCCGTTGCCTCGCTGTCTGTGCCACTTGAGGTGGTCCCACGTTTCCTAGCCGCTGCCAGACGTAGCGGTTCTCCACCTCGAAAATTCTGAGAGGCTTCTTCATCCATTTTCGCAAGGAGGGAGCGGCAGCTCCCAGAATTTGCGGTAACACAAATAGAAAATTCGAGACAAGGGTACAAGCGTTCTATGAAATAGACACTTCGTCAGGCTGTACCCACGTTTTAGTTATTGTAAGTAACTACACGTAGTTAGTACCCTCGATGGTTAGATTGGTTAGCACACTCGATTGTGGTACCCTCGCTGGTTAGACAGGCTACTCTGCTGCGTGTTCTTGGTCCGGGGTGCACAAGAAGTGCCTTCGTTTTAGCCGGAGAGACAGTCGGACCAACAGATGTGACATAGTCAACTACAGCATTCAGTGCATTCTGCGGGCAAAATCGGACAGTTCGCAGATTCCTTGTAGGACCCCAGTTCCACAAGGTGATGTCGTCAGCGTATACGGAACATGGTATCGGGTAGAAAAGATTGAGCATAGTACTGGCCGAAAAGAATGACAGCTGGCAGGCGTGCCTATGCGATGTTGAATAAGAAGAGGCTCAAAACTAAACCTTGTGGCACCCCTGTTGATATCGGTTGTGGAGAGCTGAGCGCGTGGCCGACTGTCACGCGGAAAAATCGGCCCCACAGAAAGCCTTGTACTAAGCACAGCATGCGGTCGTGTACGCACAAGGCTACTAGTGCCTGCATGACAGCCAGGTGCGGAAAGCCATCAAAGGCGTTTTGCACGTCCAAAAGCACTAAAAGGGCTGCCACTTTCATGCCTCTTGCATGCTCCAGTGCCGAGACGACGTCACTAAGCGAGCCTGCTGTGCAGTGCTGGCGCCGGAATCCAGTCAGCTGCTCGGAAAAGTAGTCCAGAGCCCTAGCAATCGACACGAGCCAGGCCAAGACCATTGGTTCCATCACCTTGCAGGCGGCTGAGGTAAGAAAGACAGGCCTGTGCGATGAAGGGGTTGACGCTGGCTTACGTGCTTTTGGGATTGCCAAGATGATGGTAGTAAGCCAGGACATTTGAGAGGTGCCAAGCCAGCGAATGGTCGAGAGAGAGGCGCGAGCGAAATTGGCGCGCAAGAAGGAGGGAGAGCAAACGGCGAGAGAAAGAGTTGCGAAGCTCTGCAATAACCCTCTCCTACACTCTCTCACACCACATGCTTCATTTTATAAGGAGAGAGTGTGAGAGTCGAGAGATAACACCTGCTGGCTTGCGGACACTGCCATTAACGCCGCGGACAACGCCGCATATCTCAAATGAAACAGCTAAAAAATACATTCGCATTTGAAACATGTTTGATTCCTCCTTCATAGGAATCGGTAAAACATAAAAGTAAAACGTATCATTACGGAAGTAGTTGAATGTTTACTGTACATTGACATGAGACAGCTTGCGCAGTGTTTATTGGTGTTTGACAGCTATAACACCACTTAACGTGGTTGCGTCTACGTTAACGTTTAGTCATACTTAATCATCTCGACGACTAACATTCATCAATAATGACTAAAGAAAACCTTTGTGGTCATAGGTGAGAGGGAGGAACCAGAAAAAGCGATGAGACAGCAAAAAGAACGCGACTGATTGAACGCTGATTGATTGATTGATATGTGGGGTTTAACGTGCCAAAACCACCATATGATTATGAGAGACGCCGTAGTGGAGGGCTCCGGAAATTTCGACCACCTGGGGTTCTTTAACGTGCACCCAAATATGAGCACCCGCGGGCTTACAACATTTCCGCCTCCATCAGAAATGCAGCCGCCGCAGCCGGGATCCGAACCCGCGACCTGCGGGTCAGCAGGTCACGGGTTCGCCACTAGACCACCGTGGCGGGGCGACTGATTGAACGCCAAACTTGAGATAAGTTTGCCTACACGCTGCATGTTGTTGAACACCACCACGGCCCGACCAGAGGGAAACGCAATGCGTGTTGTGTCTTGTCTGTTGTCTGGCCACGATTTTTTATGCGGTGAGCGTAAGCAGTGAACGCGCCAAAACACGTTGGTGGGCTAGTTGGTTTGAATCCATGAAGAGTGAGTAAGCGCGAAACAGACAAGGACGTAGAAGAGACAGACACGTACAGAGCGCTACTTTCAACTGATCTTTTATTTTCGCACGAACCGATAAATATATACCGAGCGAGCGGAAATAACATAAACATAAAGAACATATCGCGGAATCACATCGTAGAACCAAGCACGTGTATATTGCACGACATAGCAAACGTACAAGTCACTGTGTCGAATCAAGGTAATGAAGTTCTTTTTGAGAAAGCGATACTGATGGTTGGCTAACGCACATGTCAGATAATTTCGCGATTTCGTATGCCTCCATAATCTCCCTTGTCATTTTGCCAGGAGCCTTAGATAGAATTTTAGTTTTTTCGAAGAGGGGTATACATCCACAATCTCGGCAATGGATGCCCAAATGGCCCGAGATTGCTTTCGTGACATTATAATGATGTTCTTTCAATCTCTGATTGATACATCGACCGGTTTGACCAATATAGGTTCTTCCACAAGTAAGCAGAATAGCATAAACAACATTGCGAATGCAGTTCACAAAAATTGTTCGATGATTAATAAGGCAGGTGTTTGCACTGTTACACTGTGAATTAACGCGTCGACACAACCTATGTAGACGTTCGGGAGCTGAAAAGATCACATCCACTCCTGCCTTTCCCGCGATCCTTCTGAGATTATGCGATACACCATGCAAGTACGGAACGACGGCCACTTTTTTTGCTGTACGACCATTACTGCCTTTAGGTGGGTGTTTTAGCTTCCTGCTCAAACCCTCTGCGACAGAGCTCAGCACACAAATTGGGTAACCAGACTCTGCCAAGCGCTTGGCTTGGTTCAGAAAACTGCCTTCAACTTTGTGATTACAGGACTTCCTAAGAGAGTTATTAAAACAGGATTGTACAACGGCGCGTTTTACGAGCTTTGAATGGGCGGAGGAAAACGGCAGGACGGGCTTATTGCCCCTTGGCTCATAACCACATTCACGGAAACCCTTTCTCCATTGGTCTTGACGCATGAAAAGCCCAAGGGCAATTTCATTAGGTTTTTGGACTTAGGTATCTACTTTTCATCAAAGAATGTGTGTTGGAGTTATGAGCCAAGGGGCAATAAGCCCGTCCTGCCGTTTTCCTCCGCCCATTCAAAGCTCGTAAAACGCGCCGTTGTACAATCCTGTTTTAATAACTCTCTTAGGAAGTCCTGTAATCACAAAGTTGAAGGCAGTTTTCTGAACCAAGCCAAGCGCTTGGCAGAGTCTGGTTACCCAATTTGTGTGCTGAGCTCTGTCGCAGAGGGTTTGAGCAGGAAGCTAAAACACCCACCTAAAGGCAGTAATGGTCGTACAGCAAAAAAAGTGGCCGTCGTTCCGTACTTGCATGGTGTATCGCATAATCTCAGAAGGATCGCGGGAAAGGCAGGAGTGGATGTGATCTTTTCAGCTCCCGAACGTCTACATAGGTTGTGTCGACGCGTTAATTCACAGTGTAACAGTGCAAACACCTGCCTTATTAATCATCGAACAATTTTTGTGAACTGCATTCGCAATGTTGTTTATGCTATTCTGCTTACTTGTGGAAGAACCTATATTGGTCAAACCGGCCGATGTATCAATCAGAGATTGAAAGAACATCATTATAATGTCACGAAAGCAATCTCGGGCCATTTGGGCATCCATTGCCGAGATTGTGGATGTATACCCCTCTTCGAAAAAACTAAAATTCTATCTAAGGCTCCTGGCAAAATGACAAGGGAGATTATGGAGGCATACGAAATCGCGAAATTATCTGACATGTGCGTTAGCCAACCATCAGTATCGCTTTCTCAAAAAGAACTTCATTACCTTGATTCGACACAGTGACTTGTACGTTTGCTATGTCGTGCAATATACACGTGCTTGGTTCTACGATGTGATTCCGCGATATGTTCTTTATGTTTATGTTATTTCCGCTCGCTCGGTATATATTTATCGGTTCGTGCGAAAATAAAAGATCAGTTGAAAGTAGCGCTCTGTACGTGTCTGTCTCTTCTACGTCCTTGTCTGTTTCGCGCTTACTCACTCTTCAGTGAACGCGGAGTTAGTACTACACCCAGACGAAACAAGCGTGTTGCTCTATTCATTGCAAAGCTATTTTTAGGGGCGAAGCTCCTTACGCCGTGGGTCATTCCTTTCTCTGTAGTAGTAGTAGTAGTAGTAGTAGTAGTAGTAGTAGTAGTAGTATGTAGCCACCTCTAGTTTATGAGGTGCTCTATAGGTGGCTTTGTGTGTATATGTTCTTGGGAATAATATAACTAAATGGTGTCAGTGTTTTTCACAGCATATCCACGGAATGAATGATGAGTGGGTCGAATCGTCTGTCCATGCGTCCATGCACTCCAAGAAGACAGACAGACAGACAGACAGGCGGTCGGTCGGTCGGTAGGTCGGTCGGTCGGTCGGTCGGTCGGTCGGTCAGTCGGTCGGTCGGTCGGTCGGTCGGTCGGTCCTGTCCGGTCCGGTCCGGTCCGGTCCGGTCGGTCGGTCAGTCGGCCGGTCGGTTTCACGAAGCTTCACGACCTTCAACAATTGTCATCTTGATCCCCATTACCTGAAGAGTCAGCTCAAGTCTTCAGAAAAGAATGCTTTTGCGCAATATATTAGAACGTACAGGTCAAACATGAACACCCTTTGGTTTGCTTTTCATGAAGCCACATGCATTGCGCGTATATATATGTGACGCTTCACAAGTGAATGTGGGGAAGAAAGAGGAGGAAGACGAAGGGTCAGAATAAACTGGTGTTCTAACTGACGCCATGTCTCATCCGTTACACTAAGTCGACAGGATCTACCGCAGCAACATCATGAGCCCACCAAAGAAGATGATCAGCCTGCCGAAATACACCGGAGCTGAAGACGACGTCCCTGTTGACAAGTGGTTGCACCTCTTCGAAACGAAGGCGAGCAACGTCAGCTGGTCTGAACGAGATCGCATCGACTGCATCAGCGAGTACCTGGAAAGTGAGGCATTCCGCTGGTACCTCACCGAGATTTTCGACGCAGAAAATACGAAGAGAAGACACACCTTGGTCGCCTCGCAGACTTAAAAGACGTTCACATAGTATCAGGATTGACTGATGGTGTACCTGAAGAGATCGAAAGGCGCCTCGCTGGATTGACGCTCACCACCCCAGCCAAGTGGAAGACTCTGTCCACAGAAATGCTTCCCAACACTCGTCAAAACGGCAGCTCATGCGTCGAGAGCCTCATTCTACGCGACCATGGCTCCCTACAAGATTGATGCGCACCCCTCACAGTGAGTGCCGACATTGTGCATCTGCTGGTTTGCCGAATCAGTTTCACTGGCACAATGAGTGCCCTCGTCGTGAAATGGTGTCTGCTCTAACTGACAACCAGGGAAACGAAGAGGGCGGCCCAAAGGCTCATTAATACGTTTTGGTGCACTTGTGAACGGACACATGGTGAACGCAACTCTGGATACAGGAGCGACTATTACCTGTATCAATGAAGTTGTGTTCAAAAAACTCAAGCTGCAGTTGCTCAAGGATTCATGCATTAGTGTCCAACAAGTCACCTCAACCACAAAAACTTTGGGCCGCATACGCATACAGTTGGAAATAGGGAAGTTAAAGCGGGCAGTTCAAGCACACGTTCTACCAGGCATGAAGACTGAATTCTTGCTAGGCCTGGACAACGCCTCCTTTTTCAACCTATCACTGGATTTAAACACAATGACTTTGTTTCAAGACAACAAAGCTTTGCAGAATTCCTTTCAAACACAAAAGTGTGTCTTCAGCGCCGATACAACCCCTCTCCAAGCCGTTGATGTCACGCACCTTCCACCATCGCAACAAGCTGCTTTGAGAGAGGTGCTTCACAATTACGAAGACATTTTCTCAAAGTCTCAGGTGGACTTCGGATGTATCGCGGAGGAACGACACTACATTGCCCTCAGCAACAACGTGCCTATCCACAGACCACCGTATCGATGCTCCCTGGCAGACAAAGAGGAAATTGTCAAGCAAGTGGACTTACTTCTCAAGCAAGGTGTAGTGCGTCCATCTTTTTCCCCATACGCGGCTCCAGTCATTCTTGCAGAGAAAAAAAAGTGAAGGACGCACACGTTTATGCATTGATTATCGAAAGCTTAACTCTGTCACTGTGCCTGACTACCAACCTATTCCGCGTATAGACGATGTTCTAGACTACCTGGGATAATCGAAATATTTTTCGACATTGGATATCACATCAGGCTATTGGCATGTCAAAATGAACCCAGAGCACATCCCAAAAACAGCTTCTGTCACGCCGAATGGCCATTATGAGTGGCTTGTTATGCCTTTCGGTTTGAAAAATGCTCCTGCCACATTCGAAAGGGCTGTGAAATCAGTTATCAGAAAACATAACTTAAAGAATGTCGTTAATTATTTTGATGATGTCGTAGTCTTCTCCGACACATTTACTGAGCACCTACAGCACCTCCAAGCTCTCTTGCATGCCCTAAAAATGGAGAATATAAAACTTAAATTGAAGAAATGCCATTTTGCCCAAGATTCTATTGAATATCTGGGTCACAGAGTGTCGCACGGTACAGTGTCGCTTATACGAAGAAACATAGAAGCTGTTTTGCGATTCCCAAGACCGAAATTCCCGAAAGAGCTTCAGCGTTTTTTAGGCACCACCAACGTTTACCGCCAGTTTATACCGCACTTCAGTGACATAGTTTTCCCACTTACGAAGCTGTTGAAGAAGGACACACCATGGGAATGGGATTCCTCATGTGAACAAGCCTTTGAGAACATGAAATACTGTCTGACCATAGAACCCATTTTACGAATTTTTTCTTGCGAGAAACCATGCATTCTTTATTGCGACGCATCTAACATAGGCGTAGGTGCAGTTCTGAAGCAAAGAGATCATGATGGTAAAGAACACCCCATTGCCTATCACTCACGTAAGCCACTCGCGCACGAATTAAATTATGCCATTACAGAGCTCGAATGCCTCGCTATAATTGACGCTGTTGACAAGAGGCACTGCTACTTACATGGACGACCATTCACTGTTGTCACCGATCATACTGCTTTACAATGGCTCAGAAACATAAAAAACCCACATGGCCGGCTCTTTCGATGGTCTTTGAAGCTGTCGATGTATGACGTTAACATTCGACATCAAAAAGGCAGCGAAAACATCGAGGCGGACGCATTTCCGCGAAGCCCTATGGTTCAACTCCTTTCATTACCAGAACTTCAATCTTACCAGGATGACCACCCTCGCTGCAAGTACACAACGGAAAACGGGGTCACTATCGTGACACGTAAGGGAATTCGCAAAGTGTACGTTCCTCTCAAGCTTCGACTGGGCCTGCTGCAGAAAGCACACTGTCAGTTCGGACACGTCGGAGTAAAGAAAACTCTGGGCTTGTTGTCATCATCCTACTATTGGCCGGAAATCATCACAGACGTTTCATCCTACGTCCGCCACTGTGACATATGTCAGCGTTGCAAGAAGCCGAAAACCAAGAGATTCGGATCTCTCGAGTCACTACCACCTCCAGAACAACCCTTCGATCTTTTAGCAATGGACACTATAGGTGGCTTTTCAGGATATGGCTCGACAAAGAAGTTTATTCACTTGGCGATCGACCACGCTACGCGGTATGTCTGGGCGTTTCCCCACAAGAACGAAACTTGTGACGCATACATTTCGTGCATCACCGCCATCTTTGCAGCAGGAAAACCCAAGAAGTTCCTATCTGATCGTGGACCAGCTTTCACAGCGGGAAAATTCAAGCAGTTTCTAAAACGCAATGGTGTCCACCAATTGTTCACATCCTCCCAAGCCCCGCCGCGGTGGTCTAGTGGCTAAGGTACTCGGCTGCTGACCCGCAGGGCGCGGGTTCGAATCCCGGCTGCGGCGGCTGCATTTCCGATGGAGGCGGAAATGTTGTAGGCCCGTGTGCTCAGATTTGGGTGCACGTTAAAGAACCCCAGGTGGTCTAAATTTCCGGAGCCCTCCACTACGGCGTCTCTCATAATCATATAGTGGTTTTGGGACGTTAAACCCCACATATCATCATCATCACATCCTCCCAACACCCTCAATGTAATGGCATGAACGAACGTACAAATCAGACTATAGTAACCCGGCTAAAGTGCAAAATGAATGAGCAGCCACAGAAGTCTTGAGTCAAACATCTTTCGGATGTTGTCGATGAATACAACAGAACCCCACATGAAGTAACACGATATCCACCATCGTACCTAATGTATGGAATTCCTTCATACGACACAATTTTAGACGCACCAATGGAGAGTGTGCAAGAAGCAAGGAAAAGTGCAATGAAGAACACGCTTGCCTATCATGAGAAGAACAAGATAATCTACGACAAAAAATTCCTACCACAAGATCTCCAACCTGGTGAATTGGTCATCTACGAAACACCTTGGCACCCGAACAAAGGAAAGCTCAGTTCAGTCATGGAAGGACCTTACACAATTCTTCGCAGAGTCTCTCCTGTGAACTATGAGATCGACCGATGTGTAGCTCCGTTAAGCAGAACTACTGATATTGTGCACGTCAACAAACTACGTCGCTACTATTGTCCCAATAAGCAATAAGTTGACGCTCTCTCGGGGGGAGGGGGAAACGTGTGACGCTTCACAAGTGAATGTGGGGAAGAAAGAGGAGGAAGACGAAGGGTCAGAATAAACTGGTGTTCTGACTGACGCCATGTCTCATCCGTTACATATATATATACATATATATATATATATATATATATATATATATATATATATATATATATATATATATATATATATATATATATATATATATATATATTTGACGATATGTAAGCGGCTAAAGCAAGCATATATATGTGAAAACTAAGCATTTCAGATTGGTACGTCTTTTATACGTTTAAATACAGTTCGCTGGGCTGTTTTTTTTTCATTAAAAGTCTGAGCCCGTGGTCAAAAAAGCGCTTACTCAATGACTGGTCATAGAACTCATTTTCAGCTTATTGTGGTGGGTGCTCTTAATGCCTTGCCTTTATTGAACGCGACTGACCATTGCAAAAGACCAATACGTAAAATAAATGTTTTGAATCCAGTTTAAGCGCATAGAGCGCTAGTCATTAGAAAAATAATATCAGCGTGTGAGTTCGCCACTTCGTCTTGCCGGTTACATTGCTTGTCAGCTACCTTAACACGAAATAAAGAGCGCATCGACTCACGTTTCATCAATATATGTCCCCTAGTGAAAGAGCTTTCATGGCCCCGGTAACATCATCATACTTCATTGTCCATATCAAGCAAGGGGTTAAAATTCACGGAAGCTCGTGGGCCACAGTCAGTAAATTTGCCTCTTGCAACGGCCCAAATAGTGAAGAAGGCCTTTGGGGCGTCTTGACTGCCAGGAGGAGCACGAGGGGGGGGGGGGGGCTTAGTTCGGATAAAATGTCTGCTTACGGGGATTTCTGAATAAGATTGGGTGCCAGGGCTAAGACGTATGTCAACACACGGTGGTCTTGTAGCGCATTCCTCACGAAAAAATGCTGGACGCGAAAAATGACGCGAAAAATGCGAAAAAATGTTGGACGCAACGTTGCACGCGCATTTCCGTCGTCATATATGTTGCATTATCAACAGTAAGTCTTTTTTTGAATTTTTGTCAACAGGCCTCATGAAGTGTGAGACCCACGGGGTGGCTTTATGCTTTACCATAGCAGAGTGCCTTGTAGTTTAAATCGTTACTCACTTTTTCTAAACATACTCATGAACATGCTTGTTAAAAATAAATATAACTCGGTCAATGCGCGTTGGGGCGCTAGCGATGGGTCGACGGGCCGAGTACCTGTACTCACTGATATAGAGAACCAGCGTCACTGCAAGGTTGCAGTAAAATTATATGCAGCTCGCAGGCGCGAACTGATTCGAGCAAACCGGGTGGTGGCTAGCAGATTGCACTAAAATTATTTGCAACACACACCTTAAAGCACAAACGTAATACTCTCATAGAGATAAATAGTTATGCCTAGAGCGCAAGTACTTGTTGCAGTAATCGATGAAGTGAAAGCATTGTCGTACTTTGTGTGCAATAAGAAGCAATCAGGGCAGGATTTTGTTTGACGTACAACGACTTTCCAGGCCATTATTCCTTTCAGTTCACCGTTAATTACCTTATTGTTCACTCAATCACTCACAAATCACCGTTATTAATAAAAAAAATATGGACCATCTCCTCCAAGGGAATTCTGATGGGATGCGAAGCAGCAGCGTTGGACACGGTGTTGACCAGGTTAAAACGAATGTCGACGCTGTTGCTAGAAGAATGAATAAAAGCGAAACTTTTTTTTAGCGTTTAGTCGAATAGACATGTGTTTGAATGCAAAGACACGGGAGGTGGGTTGGATTTTGTGTATGTTTTATCGCAGATAAACGAGCCGAAAGAGTTTTTCCATCAACGTGTGGTTGAGCGTTGTGGGTGGTGGAGTGGGTCAAGCGAGAGAGAAGTGCGTTGCGAGAGGACGGGGGAGTCAGCAGCGGCGGGTGCTGCGCTGAGCGTGCTGCGGGTGAGGGAGAGGTTACGCCAGAGCGCGCCTGCGAGGGAAGTGTGTGAGGGGAGCGTGACGTCAACGTGCAGCTGCCGCGTGACCCATTTAACGCTACTCCAACACCTTCAGCGAGGGGAACACGTTGCGGCGCGTTCGTATGCACGCACGTACGTATGGCGTTGCACACGCGAATAAGGGTTGCTTCGCGTCTAAAATTTATTACATAACAGCATTGCTTGTTGTAGCATGCCTTTTTCTTAAAGAGTCCCCCGCATTTCATTTCATGACTCTTCCCAACTGACTTGGGTGCGTTGAAGCTCTCGCTTTCTATCTATCTCTCACTCTCACATTCCCATTTTCTTATGTAGAGTAGCAAACTAGATGTATCGCCTATAGTTACCATCACCATCTTACCAATAGTTTCGTTTTTTCTGTAGCTGAAATGATTTTCTTTCAGATAACAAGCCTGCAAGAAGGGAGTGCAAGCAGAAAAGTCCTCTTTATTCGGTGAGAGATTCGGGTCAATACTACGACACTGCAGAGTGATACAGGCGTCGAACAGTTTGAATCAGTAAAAAAATGACTGTGGAATACAAGAAACACTACGAACAATCAGACTCCTTCCTTCTATAACATTACCTTGCTGATTTGTTGCCTCCTGTCAAGTGACGAAAGGAAGTCTCACAGAAACGTGAATAAATTGCCCGCGGCTAGGCCAAAGACAATCTGTTTCCTGTCATAGTTTTGCGTATACAACCCACTGATGCTATTTTTCCCAGCGGGTGGTCGTAGGGGTGCTTTTTTTGTATGCTTATACGTTAGATACGGTGTGGTGGAAAGTTAAAAACTATGGTGAAAACAGGAGAATCTAGGGATACTGCGAGGTCGGCGACAGTCTCCTCCACCTCCCGTTGTCCTTAATCCACTTTCGCCTCGGCCTGCCGACACCCAGACCGATCGGCCAGACGCAGACGCTTTTTCCGAAGGTGTTGTAGCTGAGCTCGCACCCCTTACAACGAGTTTCGCTAATGTAATAAACAGGGGCTTCAGGCTCCGGCTTGAATGCAACCGTTGCACTTTGTGGTGTTCTTGCTAACGTGGTCAACTTGGAGGCGCCGAATGGAGCCGATAACGAAACCACCGTGTGGTCACCCTGGTGATATATTTTTGCAGGCACGCGCGATTTGCTCTGAGAAGTATCCCGCTCAGAGACGACACTCGGGCGTTGTGTAACTCTCCGGTGGCTTCTCACGCATCTTGATATTGTCATTTTTTTACTAACTGAAGTGATACGATGCCCTCGTGGCTATGTTATGATGCCTTTCGAGTGAATAATATAACAAATGGCTTCGCAAGTAAGATGAAGAGCTTGTTATTAAATGCGAAGCATTTCTCAGCGAACTTCGGCGACTTTGAGCGTATCTATCTATCTATCTATCTATCTATCTATCTATCTATCTATCTATCTATCTATCTATCTATCTATCTATCTATCTATCTATCTATCTATCTATCTATCTATCTATCTATCTATTTATCTATCTATCTATCTATCTATCTATCTACTATCTATCTATCTACTATCTATCTATCTATCTATCTATCTACTATCTATCTATCTACTATCTATCTATCTATCTATCTATCTATCTATCTATCTATCTATCTATCTATCCGTCTGTCTGTATGTCTGTCTGTCTGTCTGTCTGTCTGTCTGTCTGTCTGTCTGTCTGTCTGTCTGTCTGTCTGTCTGTCTGTCTGTCTGTCTGTCTGTCTAGCCGCCTACGACTTTTGGCTCTCCTGGCTGTTTCAATAATGGTATCGATACCACAAATGGTATGGCATAACGTGACTGTATGACGAGCATAAGTGACGAGTCATAACATGAAAATCATGACATGTATGTTGTGAATGTCATAGTTTTGCTGCTGTTGCGGTGGTTTCGTTCTCATGACATGTTGCAAAACTGGCATGGTATGACATCATTGCATGGTGAACACAAGAAATAGATCCTGACATGAAAACCATGACATGCATGTCATGTAACACGACTACATGTCACACTCATGAAGTTCTCGCAACCGTTTCGCTAGCTTCGCATATACTAAATTTAGTATTACGGGACACGAATAAATGACGAAGGTATGTGACTGGTGCAAACTTGATAATCATGAGATGCGTGTCATAAAAACATGACTACATTCCACGCTCATGATGATGCGCTCGCAACCGTTTCGCTATCCTCGCCTGTGCCAAATTTGCTATTACTGAATGTGATTGACGGCGTCTCTCATAATCATATACTGGTTTTGGGACATTAAACCCCACATATCAATCAATCTGATTGTCGTTGGATGATGAGGGTATGTGACTGGTGCAAACAGGATAATAATAACATGCGTGTCATGTAAGAATATGACAAGCCATGCTCGTGATGGGCTCGCGGCCGTTTGGCTATCTCCAGATATACCGAATTCGGTATCATGTGGCGTGAATAGATGGCGGAGGTAAATGACGCGTCAAGACATGGCAATGAAGATATGTAAGTCAGGTGCGGCATAGTTTACTTCCGCTTTGTTGCGTTGTGCTGATTTTAAATTGACATATCAACCTTCCTCATTCGTGCGTCACGTATAGTTGATTGATTCCCACTGTACGTGGGATCTGTCAATTTTCATTTTTGTTTGTGAGTGAGTGAGTGAGTGAGAGAGTGAGTGAGTGAGAGAGAGGAGCCAGCCAGTTAGCCCGATCAAGGCGATCAACGTTGGTCACCTCAGGTCACACCCCAAGCCTGTTTGTGTGATATCATGTACAGAGCAATCATTGTTTCATTTACTCGGGAAAGAATTACGTGATTTAGTACTTCTACCCCCGGTCCTCTTGCACTGCAGCATAGCTACAGGCCATCATAGAGTTAGTTGGCCAGAGTAGATTGGGAAGTAGACGGTTATAACGTGGCAGCACTCTACACATTGTCGTGTTGACTGGAAAAAGGTATGGAAGACGCTTTTCCCTGCAGCAAGCGTAGGGAGGCTGTAATGATAATTTTAAGAGAGAGACGAAAAAAAAAAACGCTTGCCTTGAATTCTTTCCTTTCATCGTTGTTTCGCTTTTATGGGTAAGTTTTCGAAAGGAGCCATAGTTACCCTTAGTGCTTTCTTGCTTCTTTGGGTTCTCTCTTTTGCTCGCCGTAATTCTACGCTGAGGCTCATTCTTTCTCAATCTACTTCTTTGTTGGTCACGCTTATGTAATGTTCATTTAGCGATTATTTTTTATCAATTTTCTCTCGTTAGTCCCTGTCTCTTGTTGTATTGTCACCGGCTAAAGCATTTTACAGTGATTCTTAATAAGCTTTTTCTCCATGTTTTGTGCACCCTTCAATTTTCCTCTTCCCGAACACTAAACCAAAACTGCAAAAGATTTAAAAATATATATATATATTTCTGGTGGCTTGAGCAAGAGCAAAGAAATACTATAGTTTTGAACGGCAGTTGACCTTCGGCAAATAAGAAGGCCGTTGGCTTCGCCAGCCCGCTTTTTAAATGTCTTGTCTTTTTTTGTGTGTGTGTGGTGGCTTCTGTTTCTGTGTCCTGCCCATCTGGGTATTAACGTAATACAGACGTTTGACCATGTTTTCATGAACGAGACGATTTATCTTTGTAGTGCTCAAACTTTGGGGAAAACTTAACAATCTCCCTAAAGATTGGGATTTTCCTTCGTCCTAAACTGATGACAATGACCTCGAAGCGGAGATTGCACTCTTGATGGCACAGGAAGCGTACGTGAAGATCATCTCGAGTGAAGAAAAATAGCACTCCCTCATACCCGTTTTTACTGCGCATGTTGGTATTGTTCACGTTGACTACCTAGAAAGGGCGTAGGTGTCGCTCAGTGAACGATGGAATGAAACTTATTTTCACTGCACCTAGCTGGTTGCGTAAATGATGAAGTTGGGTGGCAAAAAAGGGAAATGTCTTTGTTGTCCAGCTTTATTGTAATAAATTGAATATATTAGTAGAAAGTTAGAAAAATGTACATATCATGTCTTATCGAAGAGGTCCATGAACTTTATGATTAATTTCATCTTGCGCGTAGATCACAACACAGACTGTTTATGCCAGCTAAAAACAAAATAAGAGTGCAGTACGTGAAAGTGATGCAAGAGGCAAGGCGGTTTAAGATGTAGAACTATTCAATAATATGCAACCACGTGAGTTTCTGCAGAAAAGGAAGAATGTAAGGTCACCGCAAACAGCAAAAGAATTGGAAAGTGTGGGAGAGAGGAGATGATTGAAAAGATAATCGCCAGTACTCGCAACGAGCATTAAACTAGAAATGCCTTCAAGTTAATCTTTCAGCCAATCCTAAGGCTAAAGACCTAGTTAGAAGAGAAAAATGTCATACATGTATCCCGAATATTTATTAATAAAATTTTTTATTTATTATAAAATCAAGCATCCAAACAGAAGCTACGCTTTTTATTGTTTCATTCGCGTTCAAACTAAGTTGAAATATATGAAAAGTATTTACAATAATTTTAATTGAACCTCTTCAAAGCAAATTAAAGCATTGGACTTTCCGCATGTTTCCCAAGTTCTCGATTGCTAGAGTGGTAAACACTTCTACCCCATCACTCGATTGCCGGACACATCTTCCATCTGTTTCAATCTCTGTCAGTAAACACAGAGTTCAGACGAAATGAACATAGAAGAGAAAGCGAAAGACAGCACGTGCAACACTGGGTGACAATCTTCTTTCAATGCTGTTCCATGTATCTTGCAATGTTGTAAATGCTTGCCGGCTGCAGGCTTATTGGTTGTTTCCCAGCTTGATACAAGTTGCTGACTCTGCGGCGCGTCGAGTTGAAACGTATGAGGCGGCAGAAAGTAAGCCGAACTCGAATGAAAGTGCCCAAACTCCGGTATGTCGCATTGGCTCGCGCCCGATGGGTGTCACTGCTCGCAGGAAATGAGCCACCCCAGATGCTTTTCTTAGCGTACATTCCATCACACAGACCATGTGTGGCGCGTTGTCTTGGTTTTTTTCCCGCGCTTGTGAGGTTCAAGAGCTTGTCACGCTAATTTGCTAACGAAGACAGAGTGCGTGCGAGTTAATTCTACAGGGCCAGATAGAGAATCCCCTAACAGGTTAAGTGGCCGGCGTAACTGCGCTGACTGACGCTCGCACGTCTAATGCACATATATACCCCACGAAACTGAGTGGAGGCTAGCTGCCGTGGAAGATCCATTGGTAGAGCACCGGACGCTTTATTCGAAAGTCCCAGGTTCAGTCCGTGCTCACGGCAAGTTATCTTTTCGTCAACTTTTCTTTCTTTATATTATTATTTTAATGTATAGTATGTATTCTAATGTATAATTATTATTCTAATGTATGTATATATTATGTAGTATTCTAATGTATAAGTATAGGGGATTCTAATGATATCCCCTATACTTCCTGTGGGATGATTGTTATGTCCAAATAGTATTGTGCCAAAAAAAAAACAAGCCCTTAAATGTACACTTATTTCCTTCATCTCTACAATATATTCCATGGAAAAGCACTTGTAGGTCAATGGAAGACGGCGAGTTCACCTACGTGAGCGATCGTTTGTTTTGCTCCCAATCTGCGACCAGACCACAGGTAAAAACAAGCGTAGTGACAGAGAAACGATCACCAGTTGCATGTCGTGATAATGCTCGTCTCACAGATGGGGGCATGGCATCGCTACTTCTCGCGCACCGTCGTTCACGAGTCAACTCGCGCCTTTTGTGCGGACGCGGAACGCCTGTGCGTGTCGCCCTCAACAATGGCGGGTGCTGGGTCATCTGCGTCCCACATCTCCGAGGCGGCACTCGCCCCGGGACATGTGTTGCCGAACCGCTGCTCGAGCTGCGTAACGACTTGCGTTGTATACCCTTTTGTTTTCGCTTATTTCCGGCACTCGCACAATTCATGTCTTGCCGGGAAGTGCGCACAAATTATTCAACATACAGAAATGCGGCTGAATTCGCAGAATTTCTTATTTGTATGTATGTTTTCTTTGGTAGCCGGCTTCACTAATAATATGTCCCAGAGCGTCATTCGCAAAAGTATTTTCTTGCAACAACTTTATGCGTAAGAATTTATTGTGAATACGGACCTGGTGCAAATGTAGAAGCAGTGTACCGTTGTTTTAGGGGAGAAGCTCCTTAAGGTGTGCATGGGTCTGTCCGTCCCTTGTATGTATGTAGTAGTACGTAGCCACCGGTGGCACATAACCGCTCTAGAGCGGGTATGTGCCCTCAGGGGATGCGAGATGGGAGATCACGGTACTGTTCCCTAGATGGACGCATGGACGGACGGACAGACAGACTAGCAGACGGACGAACGGATGAATAAACGCGCGGACGTACGGGCGGGTGGACGCACGAACAGACAGGCAGACAGATGGATGGATGGACGGATTTGCGGACGGACGCATGAACAGACGGAAGGACGTATGAATGGACGCATGGACGGTCGCGCGGATGGTCAGAAGAAAAAGCGAACGGACGAATAGAAGCACGGATGGGCTGACGGACGCTTCGCCCCCCTCATCATCGTTCACTCCTTGGATATGATGTGATTTTTTTCATTTATAG
Organism: Rhipicephalus microplus; assembly: GCF_043290135.1. Classification (NCBI taxonomy): domain Eukaryota; kingdom Metazoa; phylum Arthropoda; class Arachnida; order Ixodida; family Ixodidae; genus Rhipicephalus; species Rhipicephalus microplus. Next base: position 6,922,650 of record NC_134703.1, on the reverse strand, counting down.
AGTAGTAATATAAACTATCACATTAAAGAGTATGCATTTCGCTTTTGAAGCGTGAATTGTTGCACTTCGGATGATTGGTCTTGTACAGTGCTAGTTTGAAAAAACGGGGTGCTAAAGAAGAAGCACATACGCAATAAAGTACAAAACAACCGCAGTTTCCTGTGTTCATTCTGTCCTGCCTCTTCGCGCCGCAGCCTTGCCTACAAGCGCGTACTAAATAGCTGTCATTGAAGAATCGTGCAGTTAGCTATTCATGCATATTTATTAACATTACCCTAATTATTCATGATTTTCTCTTTCAATCTGGAATTTAGTCACTTCCACTCTTAGCAACTTTTCAAACTGAAGGAATATCAATACTACAATGATAGTGTGGAGCCAACGGTCCTAAATATTTATCTGGGTCAAGTAAAAGTCACCCGTAGTAGAAAGAAGACGGCGACTTTTAAGTTAGAGCTTAAAAGTTTTAGTCTTTAACCAGTGTGACGTGTGTTCTTGTAAGTCTATTCGAATGCGCATAGCCTTCTGTTTGTGTATTCCGAGTAACATTTCGATAGAGGTAGGACATATGTAGGCACAAGAAGGCGTCGTCGCTGTCACAGGCAAACTTCCCCAACCACGAAGAATACATAGGTATACATGTGGCGGCAATATTTATTTAGGGCCGAGTATTGCTACTACAAAACAAGATGCTTCTTAACAAGCTTGATATAATAAGTTGGTTTCCTTTAAACCCCTTTATAGGCTTCCTTGATAGTGTGCAATTAATACCTGTGGGCATTATGCATTGACTTATATGTGGGGTTTAACATCCCAACACCACCATATGATTATGAGAGACGCTGTATAGTGGAGGGCTCCGGAAATTTCGACCGCCTGGGGTTCTTTAGCGTGCAGCCAAATCTGAGAACACGGGCCTACAGCTCTTTCACCTCCATTGAAAATGCAGCCACCGCCGCCGCCGGAATTCGATCCTGCGACCTGCGGGTCAACAGCCGAGTACCTTAGCCACTAGAGCACGGCGGCCGTGTGACGCTGCACATTATTCATTTCAAATTTATTTTATTTTTATTTATTTTTACTGTAGATATCTTCAGGGATTATTACAAGGAGGGCATCATTGACATGACATATTAAAAAGTACAAAAACAAATATTTAATATCAAGGAAAAGAGGTATTGGCAGTTGACAAGGTAAATAAGGAAACTTGATAGTACATTATAATACATGGTACCATAAATAGTTTTGTAACTAGCTTATTTATTAATTAAAATATTGCAACTACAGTTACAGCGACCTAGGAACTTGGAGAGGACGTTACATAATGGATTCGTAAAACACAAACAATCGAATAAATTTAATTTTAAAATAACATGAAAAGGCAGCACGTAGCATTAAGTCGGCATACTCGGAAAGGAACTTGAAGTGATTGCCATCATCACCCCACGTGAAGCAAGCAGTATAAGGAAGTTCAACAAAATTGCCGTCCCGCTTCCCCCTCCCTATCATAAACCGATCATTCCTTTTCTTGGAGTATTTTTTTTCTTTCGTGTTTTTTTCATACATTCAGTTGACAGTTTGCGCTTGTTGTATTCACTTCGTAACGTGTGTCCCCTCCAACTTCCTATACAGTAGTAAGTGTAGCACACTATTTCAATCATGCAAAACCAACCATCCCAATACCTCACTTTGCTGAGTTTCTGAATTCTCTTCCGATAGCCAACATTATAGAAGACTAGGTATTGAAGAAGACTAGACTAGGTATTGCTAGTTGGCATTTAATAAATAAATAGGAAGTGACCACCATGAAGTTTTGCTTTCAGTGTTCCTTTTTTACTGTCACTTTTTCGTCACAGTCTAGCGCGTCACACGTGAAGTTTCTCAGCACATGCAGTGTTATTCATGAAAACACTTTTTTGTAGTAATCGAGAAATGCATAGCCGGATCGTAATGATGTCTGAAATAATATTGCGCTCGTAGATACTACCATGAATTCTTAATACGAAATTTCTGAATTTCTGAAGAAGTGATGCAACTTTCCTTGAGCAACGCTCATTTCGACACCTGCATAATGATGTTTTTATTGCGATAGCATTTATATGAACATTCTCGGTTGGATTTTGCCGCCGATGTCGGCTGGGCGTCGACGTCGACATCAGTGTTGATGTTATGCACCGTATATGTATACGTATCTATATATATGAAAACGAAAGAATGAAAAATGTCGCAGAAACAAAAAGACTCCGGCGCGCGGAATCGAACGTGGGTCCCTCCACGGCGTGAATGCGAGGCGTTAAACACTGAGGCTTCGAGAGGTACCTTTTTCAACGTTCGAACGCCAAGCTATTCATATCTACCACTTACCGCATTTGGCAGGCATCTCGAGGGGGGCGGGCTATCGTGTTTTCAGCATTATCAGCAAGATGGCGTGAGCCACCGCCCGATCAAAAGGGCACAGCCATATACGTCCATCCATCCATCCAGCTCTCATCTCTCACGCGTTCTTTAGCCACCGTAGAGAATAAGGGGATGTATGCTCGATCACGGGCCCTTATCTTGCAGTGGGGAGAATCGTGCGTCTTGGCTTGTCTTTGAGTTTCGTAGGAACAATTCTGTTGTAGTTACCGGGCGCACAGAGGTCAATGCAGTCGCTGCACAGCCTCCGTTTTCGAAAAGGGCGCACTTTTCAGAAAAAGTGAAGACGCTCATTCGCGTTAGCCTTTACCTGTGAGTACGTTTAGTGCTTCCTTTGTGCGTGAGAAAGGCGGGACACGTTTCGATCTGCTTGCCATTCTGCGCGTGACCTTCTAATTCGTTGCTATCGCGTTCATTGGTTCGCCATCGCGACAAAGCTGCGACTTTTCAGAGGCGAAGCTCCTCATAGTGGCACCCGTTCGTCTCTCGTAGTCGTAGTCATAGTCGTAGTGTATAACCAGTCTTAGATTTTGACCTCAAAGGTGGTGCGGGTGGGAGATTTCTTCTGTGCGTTCTTGAACGATAAAAAAATCGCAGCGTGCGCGTTAACTAAAAGTCGAATTTTCCTGTCTCTCATTACCCCTTAGCAGCCATTTGTCTGTACATTGAGCACTATCTGACAAGAAAGGGTTGCTACGTTATACTCGCTGGGTGTAACCTCCTTGGTTTTAGAAAGGTTTAGTGAGCGTTGGGCTGCAGTGCCATGAACACAGTGAACTAGTATATACCATGAACTCGAGTTTTGGTTAAATGTGGGAAGTAGACACGAAGCGCAAGCCTTACGAAAGTGTGCGTGTGCCCCCTCTCGTTCAGTCCTTGGAATGTCCGCTGGATGACAGTGCTTCTATATGAGGAGCATATGATTAAAAGATGCGAGATCGTAGTATTTGGAGTGTTGAATAGGTGGACGAACTGACGCACAGACCGATGCACGGACGGACTCACGAATGGCTGCACCGACGGATGGACACATGGACGGATGCAGGGGCGAATGCATAGACGAACGCAGGGACGGACGCACAGATGGACGTGCGGACGCACGAAATGATGCACGCACGGACGGGCGAATGGACGCACGGACGGTCACTCAGACGGACGCATAGACGGATGGAAGCAAGAATGAACAAACGGACGAATTTTCGCCCCACTTTCCATCATTCACTCCGTGGATATGCTGCCAGTTTTTTTTTTTACAATGAAAACTCTTTTGTTGCAGATATAAAGTGCTCTCCCTAATGTATTTAGTCTTGTCTTTAATGTATCACCGTCTTTGCACTTCGACTGCTTTGAAGTGCTATGCAGGCAGTGTACCATGGGATGACAGCAGCGTTGATTAAAGGACATCAGACAATCGAAAATTCCAGAGACCATCACCACCGCGCGATCACAGTCTTAGAGTATTTTGACAAATGGAACCCTTGAAACCACTATAAAAGTCCGTGAGAAATAGGTAGCTGAATAAATGAACTTTCAGCCGGAGCTGTGGCAGAAATGGGTACACAGAAAGGTTCCACTCATTCAGCAGCGACCTATGAAGTGCTGAGGGTGACCGCCCATTCGAAGTGGCTCAGCCAGAAAGCGGAAAACGTAGTCACCGTACCGACAATAGGCATTTGTGTTCGTTCAATTGCGGCCTTGGGCATCGGTTCATTAACAGCGAGTGCTTTATGAGGTCAGCCTGTTGAACAAATTGCGCGGAAAATGAGTCTCGCTTACTTAATTTCCGGTGCTACTCATGCCGCCGAAACAAGAAAGGCGAGCCAGGCCGTATTCGTGCAGAGCCTAGTCATTGATCTCTGGTGTGCAGAAGCGAAGAAGCCAAGCCGGAACTCGCCGCTATATAGAAGCGCCGCTAACGAAGAAAAGGATGATCGTTCTAAGCAGAGCTGCGTTGACCCTGTTTGCTTCTGTCGCCTCTTCAGGATCGAACTCAATACCCTGGCTTATTCCTGCGCCTTTCGCTAAACGAGCTTCGATTCGCTGCATTTGGGGCCTTTGTGCTCATGATATGGGTGATTGGGTCACTCACTTACATCTCCCGTTACAATGTTTCATTCAATTATTTTCTTCCTAAGAAGGGCTGTGGCACAGTCTTGACCTTTCATCTTTCACGTTGTGACCTTTGCGCCTGGTAAAATAGTGCTGCCAATGCTACTATTCTATAGCGCTAAAATTGAAAGCGACACACACACACGCACACACACACACACACACACACACACACACACACACACGCGCGCGCGCACGCGCACAAACACACACACACACGCGCACACGCGCACACACGCACGCGCGCGCGCGCACACATGCACATGAAATGAAATGGCAACAATACAAGGAGAGGAAAATTTAGGGTTTCAATTAAATTTCAGGAATGCTCTTTAAACCCTAGATTTAAATCAGCGACAGCACGACGTGACGAAGCGCTCAAAGCTAGCTATTCTGCGTAAAAGAAGTGACGCTGATGTGACCGATATTGCGCCAATACATCTAATTGCTCTAAGAAAAGTCTCTGCTGTCTGCACTTGCACCAATTTCAATTAATGGTTTTTTGTTATTCATAACGCACGCAGAAAAATTATCCATTAAGACCCAAAAACATAAAGTTCGGAAAGCCTTGCACGATCAGTTTTGCTTATTTATGTAAATTATTTCCATGTATTATTTCATCTAAAAGAAATTACAAAACATTAAAGAAAGATGAGTTCATTCCTGGAACCTTAGATAGGCTGATGATGATGGTGACGATGTGGATGGTGGGCATAATAACTTTTACACTGAAATGCAATTAGGTTTGAAAACAAAGATTAGCCCCCGCCCCTCTTTCTGTGAAGGCGCTTCACTACTGTCCCGAAGGTGGCGGGGTGCAATCCCGTCCCCAGCGGCTGCATTTTCGATGGAGACGAAAATGCTTGAAGCCTGTGTGCTTATATTTACGTGCATGTTAAAGAAGCCCAGATGGCCGACAATTTCGGAGCCACCCACTGCGGTGTCAATCATAATCATATCGCGTTTTTTTGGTACGTTAAACCCCAACAATTATTACATCTTCAGGCAGGACAGTGACTCCATCGGGCGATCAGGCAGTCTTGAACATGTCTGTCTCATACCACCATATCATCTTTGCGTGCCTGCGTGAAATGAAAGTGAGGAGTCCGTAGCCAGCTCTTTCCCGTTGTTTTCTTCATGTCAGTGGCGATCTGCACAACGCATACACGCAAGTCAAGTCGTTCAGCTGCGTAAGGGACAAATCATTGTATTCCAGCACGCACTGCCTTTCACCGTAGCACCCTCGGAACATGTCTGAGAAACCGCAGCAGTGTCCTCGGGACACGAACCAAAAACTGGAGCAGGGAACTGTTTTTCGGCGCCGTCCTTTTAAATAAAGTTTGCGAGACCGACAGCGTGAGCTGGCTGGCCGAGTGTCTGCCAAAAGAGTGCCGACCCGGAATGCATGCCTGCCTTCTATTGTTACGAGTCTTGTCCTGTATTGTTCGCCCCATTACTCCCTGCATTGGTTTCTGCTTCGCAGGTTCGGTGCTACCTCGGTTCACTTTTCTCGATATCGCCTAGATATTCGTGACTTGCTTATATCGTGCACAACGTGAGTGGAGCACGCAGAAACGCGATTGTCCGAAAGTTGTTTTGAATGCTTTCTCACAAATGAAGAAAATAACGTAAATCAAACCACAAGCTTGATTTATTTCATATGACACCAAGTTCATGGAACGAAAGCATTACATATGTCCTTTCTTTCCTAGTCGTCAGTTTGGCTTTTCTTGTGGCTGTTGATGTTTGAATGCCATACAATACTTTCTATCGACCTTCTATTTCTTTTCTTTAATTTTTTTCTTTGCTTTTGCTCAAGAATTTGTGGTTCTAATTTGCTGCGGAGAAGATGACGTTGCTTTCTGGCTTGATTTGAGGTGGTTGCGGGCTTACTGGGCTGATGAGGGATGCCTCTACGGCTTGTTAAAGCAAGCGTTTGAAACAACGATAGGACGGAACAAGACAAAGGCGACAAGACCAGATGCTGATTAAAAACAACGTGTTTATTTCACCGTACAGGAAGATATATTATCGGACAACAACAATTGAAATGATCTAATGAGAGCAGCTTTTTACGACACACGCCCAAATACTATGGAAAATGCTCAAAATATTCATGATCTTTTTCTGCAAACCTATAGAGGCCATTATTCTGGATTCGCGAGTCATTGCGTGCGAGAACGAGAGCTGTTTTCAAAGGCTCAATTCGCACCAACCAGCCTGGATGAATGCTTTAAATTGGTTAAGGCGGACCATCAAGCCAGTTTCTGCAGAGCACAATACATGATAACTAGTGTTTCTGGGCGTGAGCGTGTCCCTTCTTCACATCCTTGTCCCGTTGCTCTACCAATCATGCCTCAAGAAACCCGTGTTGAAAAAGACAGGGTGTGCTAATAAAGACACAGTAGGCAAGTCACTAACGATTTTCGTGTGGGCATGAAGTTTGCCTTGTACGCGTGCTTGTAGGCCCTGTCTTTTTTACCCCCAATACACAACTAAGGCTGGGCTCTCTGTGCAAGCGTATTCTTTTCTGATGCATTTTTAGATGCGGAAGCATCTTATACTCGCGCCTTGTAGTGCGCCGTCCGCGCCGTCGGCGCCGTCCGCACCGCTTCTCGAACATTCGACAGCTGACGCGCGCGCATGCGCCGTCGCGCCGTCGCCCACCATCTGTGCCGCGCGCGCTTCTCCTTCGAGAACATTCGACAGCTGACAGCGCATGCGCCGTCGCGCCGTCGCCATCTGTGCCGCGCGCGCGCTTCTCCTTCGAGAACATTCAACAGCTGACAGTGCATGCGCCGTCGCGCTGTATATATACTCAAGGTCGGCGCTCGCTCGCTCAGTTGCCGCTCGTCGGTTGGTTTGTACGGCGTGTCGACGTCCAAGGTCGCGGTGAAATGAATTCCAACGAATCCACAAACACAATGATCGACGTCCCTTCGACCAGAGCCGTCCTTTCGCATACGTGTGTACGTGTTCACTCATTTAACACCCCCTCCTACAACCACGTTAACCAATTTAGCCATCAACCCAAGTAAGTCGCAATTTAACACCCCATTTCACAACCACGTTAACCAATTTAGCCATCGACCCAAGTAAGTCGCACTTTAACACCCCGTTAACCAATTATATGCTCCGCATCCTCCTCAGTGTTCCCCCGAGGGAAGCTGCGGGCAATTTTTTTATAATAGAATGATCACCGTCCAGCGTTCTCAAGGAACGCTTGCAGTGTTCTCGGTATTTGTGAAAGTGGGAGGTATGCTCGCATCAGCACTTGGCGCTCGTATGTGAGTGAGCCCTTAATGTTCGCGTCCCTATAAGCAAGTAAAGGCTCCTCCTACCCACAGCTGACGCAACATTGTTCCCCGTTTCTAACGACACATACACAGGCAGGTTTGATGAAAACTTAATTAACATCAGGAAAGCCTCATTGTGGTAATGGTCAGCGCGATAGCTTAAAAGGTGATCCTATCGACCAGGTAAAGGGCGCTATCGGTGGGCTCATGTATTTAAGCAACGCCCATCAGGTTGCCAGCCAGAGTGAATTCGTGAAACTTCTATCAGCCCATTTAAGTGCAGCGGTGCGAGAACGTGGCTACTGTCCCGGGGCACCAGACATTTAGAAGACCATTTTGACTCTTCCCTTTCGCTGATAGCACATACTGACTCAAACTTGCTGATGTTACTTATTGGCGAATGCCAGCAAGTTTGGGCTGATTGAAGTGCACTATTTCGTATTTGTTTTTTACCAGAATGCTAAATGAGAACGTGATTTATTCTTGACTGCTTATTGTCTCTATGATAACGGTCTGCGAGATAGCACACTGTAGTTAACACGCGCAAAAGCTGTCTTGCTTTCTAATTTCTTGCTCGCATTTGCTGTTAGTGGTGTTTGTGGTGAGAGAGATGGAGATCACGTTGATGATAAATCTAGGTTTTGCGCGTATAGAAGCTTTTCAATTATACAAGTGCTTTACCTGAGTGTCTATTTTTGCATCGTATATTTCACTTCAATGAAATTCACCTGTAGTTCAGACTCGTCCGAAAAGTGTATTATACCTTCATAGTTGTTTTCGGCCAGTTGTTTTTCTTACACGAGCCCGATTTGAGCTATAGTTCAGCCGCTTTCAGCACAAAGGTTCGCTTGTTGACCAGGGACAGCGCCGGAGTTGCTCGAGCAGTTTAAAAAGCTGTAAGTTTGGTGTACCTTACGGAATATGCACCTACTTGTGTAATCTTTTGAAATGAGACCTGGTTATAGAAACAATGCACCTGAAGTGTCCCGTGTGGCCCCAACGTGATGGTCTATACTAGCTAAGGCACTCGGCTGCTGACCCGCAGGTTGCGCGATCGAATTCCGGCGGTGGCGGTTTCACTTTTGATGGAGGCTAAAAGGCTGAATGCTCATGTGTTCATATTTGGGTGCACGTTAAAGAACCACAGGTGGTCACAACTTTTGTAGCCCTCCATTACGCAGTCTCTCACAATCGTATGGTGTTTTTTTGGAATGTTAAACGCCACATATTGTTATACTAAGTATTCCGTGTGTGAAACCTTAGTTCGTACGCAGTGTTTCAGTTCAGTGTGCATGATTAAGCAACCCTGTATGAAGCCAACCGCGAATGGGTAAGGTGTAATATCTGCGAAGCCTCTAATTGCATGAAACTGTATTTTTGGGGGGAATCATAGTTAATACTGAAAAATTTCTCCCCAATAAATAGGAGGAAAAACAAGATCGTCATTCTTTTGCAATGAAACCAATCTCCACAGTAGAAGGGTCAGCCAATAACCCCTCAGCTGTCATTCGGAACTTTGTTTGTTAGCTGCTTTATCGCTTTGCTTTAGTTTTTCTTCAGGGTATCTCGAGAAACGCTTGGTCACTTTCTTCGAAAAACGCTTGGTCACCGCTCCAATTATCATTGGCCTAATACATCAAGCAATTCTGCCTGCTAGTCTTCGTCCTCCTGACGCTTACACAACAACAAAAAAGAGCACTTTTCTTAAATGAAAACAATGTTCTTTCTCTATTCCATGTGAACACGTTCACTTACCGATCCACATGCCATCCTTGGATATGTGGGAATAAATTATGGACCACATGTTTCAATTTTTTTTTGCTCAATTGCATGTAACATAAGTGAGGAAGTACTTTTCCTTGCGCCTCGAGCACAGAACATCTAACTCTAGTGCAAACATCTCTGCTACCGAACTCTCTGTCGCAGAGTTTTGCTCAGAATAGCAACAAGCGCTTTTCATCACTGAAACAAAACCATGTGAACACTTCTAGCTCTCCAAGCCACTGCAGCCCTCGCTACAGGAAAGTAGAGCTTATTCATTACGGAGCTCAAACACATAGCTCTGTACGTAGCCCGAAGTACAGGTAGGCCGCCGCGTAAACTTTGATTGCGTCATTTGATTGCTTTATTTGCTTCGTCACAGTACAGTGTAACAGGAGGCGGAGGGAAAAGCCGTAATGACGGCTTGAGGGATCCTCCGCCCCCTTTGTGAACAATGGCAGCAGATGAAGGACATCACAATATCATACACTTTCACATTGTTTTACGTAAAGATCATGCCACAAAGGAAGGAAACCTGAAAACGTAGTTGATACATAGCTTACACAACAAAGAAACTTGCAGCAATCTTCTGCACCTGAATAAATACATAGTTTATAGAACATAAAACATAGTTTGCTACATAGTTTATAGAACAAAAAGAGCCGCTAATTCTGCGACACTTAAATGAGACACATCTATACCTTTGCTAATATAAGTATTCAGAATTCGCGGTAGAGTACATCGAAGCATCTGAAAACCATAATTAGTGCGAAAGTACGGAACGTTCCACATTTCTGTATTTCTTGTTTCATACGCCTTTTTCTATAAGCAAAGATTCGCCATTTCCGTAAACAAAAAGTTTGCGCGTTTGCAGCTAAGGCAGTACTCTCGTAGTAGTCTGTATTGATATAGGTCATTCACTTTGATTATCTTATATTTTTTAAACAGTGGGTCACTAGGTGCTAGAGCTGTAGCGTTTTCTATCAGCCTCAGTATTTTCTTCTGTATTCTCAGTAATTTTGTTAAGTTTGTTTCTGTAGTTGTTCCCCAAACCAAATAGCAATAGTTAAGATAAGAACTAAACAGCGATTTGTATATCAATAACTTCACCGAATTGGGGATGAGGTACCGGATACGGCTGAGTATTCCAGTTATCCGGCCTAATTTTATTTGAATATTATTTACGTGGTCATCCCATTGCAAAGAACTGGAGAAATGTACCCCAAGTACTTTCACTGACTTCACTATTTCTATATCTGAGCCTCTAAATAGAATATTATTCTTCAAAGTCACTTGTTGACCTTTCGAATGAAAAACTACCGCTTTTGTTTTAGTTGCATTTATTTTTAACTTATTGTTACTTGTCCAGTTGTCTAACTTCTGTAAGACGTCATTAGCTTTATTAGAAAGAATAACATCTGATGATGAGGTGACAAATATACTCGTGTCATCTGCATAGATAATAAACTTAACTTCTGGGGAGATATGGACTATGTCATTAATATATAAAGTGAATAATAAAGGGCCAAGAATGCTCCCTTGTGGTACCCCTGAAATTATATTTTTCTTATCTGATACTAAATCATTTATCGAAACAAATTGACATCTATGCGCCAGATAGCTTAAGTCCAGGCCGCGGGTATTCGCTCCGTGAACAGACTCAATGACAGCGCTCATTCGCAATTCACCTCACGCAATTCAGGCGGCCATGCATCGCATTTCCCATCCGCATACCACGTGTCCCTTTCGGCTCGTATGACTGATGTTCCAGGGAGGGCCACATGTTCAATTTCAGACGTTCCTTTTTTTCCTAATATTTTGGAACCAGTGATGCTAGAATCATTACGTGGGCGTTATTTTCACAAAAAAAGGAATAGGTTGAAAGTAGGGGAGACGGAAAACCTTAAGAGTCATGACTCTGGGAGAGAACAGAAATTGAGTTGGCGTTCGCAAGACCAGATTCGCTGAGCCGCCCAAAAATGACGCTCACATTCCCACCTGAATTTAAATTCTTTCATCTTGCTCGTGAACCAGCGCCCCAAACTCGATCGATAAACGTCGGCTGAAAAATCGTTGCGTCGGGTGCTCTGCAGATTGAAATCAGGATGAATAATCAGAAATGGCGACATTGATTGTATGGAGTTTCTCTCAGTGGTGTACTGCTGAAATATAAGAATAGAAGTGAAAGTGGAAAGAAAGTTTCAAAAGCTCTAAAACGTAGACACTGCCCCGCAAGTATATGATAATGAAGAAATATTTAAAAGCATGGCAACGACCTAAAGGCACCATCCGCAGTTTATTCTTTCTGGATCAAGTTAAGTCACCAGTTTATGGGTTGCAGCTGCGCCCCGGCCTACGGAAGTGTTGAAAGTTGGTACGCCTGCCGGCGTGGCTTAGTCAATTTTCGTAACCAGCAAGGGCGTTTTGTTTGTTTTATGCGGTATTGAAGAGGTCGCAGCATTTACAGGAGATCATCCTCCCCCGCCCCCCAAAAAAAAAACAATTGCCGAGAATCTTCTAAACTCCTCAACCGTTGCCGTCATTCGCAGCTGCCTTCCACTGACGTGCATACAACGCACGTAAAAAATAAATGGGTGCTATTTCGACTACTTTTTGAGGGTTTTGACGTGAAACGACTTCTTGACATGGCGAGTATAAGTGACGTGCCAGGCATATGTTCACATGACTCTCTTTAAAGAGCCCCCTGAACTACCTTTTGGGTCCCATGGTTCTCCAACAAGAGTGTAAAAGTATTCGAAAAGATCTCACGAGTTCTCTTTAAAAATATTTTTATGTCGATCGCAAGTCATAACTCACAAGAAAAAGCAAGAAGACTTTTTTTTATTGAAATTGAAAAGAAAGAAACTGAAAGAGAGAAGAAGACCTGTCAAAATGCGAACAATACAAGAGCCAGTAACTATAATGGAAGAAACCTTGTGCTGGATGATTCAACGTCCTTGCCATTTCAGCTATAGTGGCAAAGTTCGGTTCTTACATGAGAAGATTTTTGTCGAGAAGCACTTATCTAAACGCAAAAGGCTGCCTTTCAACCTTATGTGAGTGCATTTCGGTGTAAGAACAACGTAAACAGTGCGTGCGAATGCACGAAGGTTGTTCAAAGCTTGCATTTGTACTTATTTGGTTCTTAGCTTTTTGTCCCTCTGAGCGCGTGTTCACGTGCCTCCGTGCATGTGACGGGTCGTGACATTGCCCCCGGCACCTTGTCTTTCTCACGGTACTTTAAAGCAGCGTGGCGAAACACGAAGCTTATAATGCATGACCAAGTCAGAGGGGATGCTTTCACATGGTGAGATAAAGTAATCGCAGAACCACGTGTCCAGTGTGGAAAAAAAAAGGAGGTAAAAAGATGAGCAACTTTAACGAATACAGGCAGCCAATAGTATAAAACAACAGGGCCGACGTGTTTCAGATGCTCACGTGTGACTGACTCGGAGTTGGCGTTGTTTTACGAGTTTGGGATTTCGGTTGCAATGACCTGCGTACTGGTCACGTGCTGGAACTGAAAAACAACCACCGACAGCTACACGGTCCAGGCAATAAAAGGAGTCACAAAGACAGTGGCGTTAGCTAATAAAAGTAAGTGACGTCTCCGGCCTTGTACTGGAGAGGGGAGAACAAGAATAGAAAAAAAAACGCCCTGGGCAAACTGGAGACACAGGGGCGAGCGAAGAGAGAGAGAGAAAGCAGCAATGGATGAATAGGCATTGTCGCGAGCTCCCCAGTTATTTCACTATGTGGATTGTCTTGTACAAAATCAGCGCAGATATGTGACGGAGAACGAGAACATACGAACGCAGTACGAGCGCTGGCGCTCTCTTTTCTCGTTCTCCATCCTATCTTGCGCTGATGTTGTGCAAGTTGCATCAAATGCAACTCTCCTACCGCTCTACTTTATCGTCTTCGCACACTTGGACGAAACTAGTGCCTGAACAAGCTATTCTTAAAGAAAACACAGGGGTAAGATTACTGATCATGTAGTTAAAAATGACACAGCACAAGGCAAGGGAGCAAGACGAGTCCCTTCTCATGTTATGTGTAAAGGTTTTGCTCTACGTGATCAGTTGTGCCTTACCAGCATGCCTAACTCTATACTCTTGCTACGATTACGGCCATCTATCTACATTCACACAGAGCACAGGATGATAGCTTGTGCACAAGGAAGAAGATTCAGTATAGAAAGGAATGCATGGAGTTCAGGATAACCGGTTTCCTGTCCTACGCATGAAAACGCGATGGCGGGAATTGAATGAGGGAAGAGAAGGAGAATGAAAGATAACACATTACACAGTACGCACAAACACGCAGTCATTCACAATACAACATTCTGGCGTGGTACGCGATATCACTGTGACAGCCACCCTTCCAAGTTTGTTTGTATGAAGTGCAAGCCATTTACCATAGCAGTCAGTGCTGCTTTTTCTTGCTTTTTTAGTGAATAAGACACAATTCAGTTGTATCTTAAGAGCTGCCAGTTTCGAGATTTTATATGCACCTGCAGAAGCGTCAAATTTTGGATAGCTGCACAGATTTAGTGGTATAGTGGCAAAGGACAGAGTAATAATGCAACAACCTAGACACCGAGAAAGTGTGGAGGTAGAGCGCAGATACAAATATCGTCCGTGAATATGGGTGCAAAAGAGCTTATTGGGTTCACACTTTGGCATGGTTTGCTGTAAGTCTCTGCCCTTAATGCACTTCAAAAGCCTGTTTTCTTTTCTGTCCTGATAAATTGTGTAGCGCATGTAGTCATGGTCACGCGGAACAATCCTCTTAATGGCGCGAAACCACCTGAGTCCCCTGTACAGCTTCCCAAGGTTGTCAGAAATGAGGTCACGTATCCTTAATTAATGCCCTAATTTGACTGCTGCTCGGATGACACAACCCCATATGCGCAGATACTTTCACGCCCTTAAGCATGCGATTATTTTTTATTACCATGTGGCATTGTTTGTTTGTTTTTCGGTGAAAGACTAGTTTTGTTTTTCTCGTTTCTTAGGCAACCACCACATGGAACTCTACGAAAGTACTCAAGCGAAGATAGCACTGTAATTTCTTTTGAGATAAAGTATCTGGGTTTGTCTTTACTATGATTTGCACGGTTTTTTTTTCTTTGGTCACCCACTCTAGGTAATAATATAGTTAGAATCCATATTGAATATGATTTCCACAAACGCACAAACATTTCAAAACTAATATTTTTGCTGCAATACAGGCGTCTTGCAATTTCGTTGTGATTTATATCTTTTGGTGCAGCCACTGTATGCGTATCGCATTAAGCTTTGACGTGTAAACCTGCAGGTGGCAAGAAATTTATATACACATTATTTACGACAAAGCAGAATTTCCGCACAAACTGGGTGCACAGTGCCTAATTTAGAGTGCTGATACTTTGCTTAACTATAAACAGTGCTTATGCATTCAACAACGAGTGGCGTAACTTTCAAAGTAGCCACTCACATTAGGGGTGAAACGAGTATTACATAAGCTTTTCATGACTATTTCTTGCTATCTCCCACACACGCAAACACACTTGCACGCAGGCACACACACGCGCGCTCACATGCACAACCCACGCACACACACACACTCACACGCATATACACACACACACATGTACATACACGCACACGTACACAGACGCACACGCGCACATGCACGCACGCATACGCACGTACTAAAGCTCGCCACTCGTCGTAAACTGCTGACCAAATGATCGTGTGTTCGACCCCGGCTGCGGCGGTCGTATTTCGAAGGAGGCGAGATTGTAGAGGCCTGTGTACTGTGCGATGTCAGTGCACAATAAAGAACAACAGTTGGTCAAAATTTGCGGGGCCCTCCATTACGGAATCTCTCATATCGATATAGCTGTTTCGGGACGTAAGACCTCAGATAATATTATTCCTATTGTTATTGTCGTAAAATCAAGTATCGTCTGCGATCACTGTGTATACGGTGCCCTGCTGCGAACCAGAAGGTCACGGGTTCTATCCCGGCCACAGCGGTTCCGATTCGGCGGTTGATAAATGGCAGGGGCCCATTTACTGTGTAATGGCAGTGCACGTTGAGGAACACCAACTCGTTGAAATTTACGTAGCCCCGCTGTACGGCATTCCTCATATCGTGGATTCGGGGCGTGAAACCTCAGATCCTAACGTTATTGCACACTAGCATCAAGACCATGTGTTACCACGAGCATTGTTTTTCATAAGGCCGCTTTACCTAACAGAATGCAATAAGTAGCTGTCAGATCTCACGATTCGCGACAACAGCCGTTAGGCATAGTTACGCAGCGCGGACGCTTCGCCTGTCTGCAAGACCACCAGCTGTGGTAGAAGTTAGTGGCCAATAAAGATACGCCGTATGTTGTTAGTGATGGAACTAAAGGCATCGAACAAGAAACAAGTGGTGTGCTTATGTTCACTGTAGTTCAGTGCACTACTGCTTGGACCTCCATGGCAAGTTAGCACGAAAACAGAGAAAACAGTTAGAGTCACGAACCCACAACGAGAAGTTTATGGGACGGAGACAATACAGGCGGTGGCGCGGGAGGTCGCAATAATTGGTCTAGCATCCTCAGTGTGTGTAACTATTAGGGACTTCAAAAGACTCCACTTCTAAGAAAGAAGCAAGCCCTTTTTTTATTAAACAAAAAAAGGTATTTACGATCTAAATCTTTAGTCAAATGTGATTGTTGTACGCGGAAATTCACGCATGCAGTTTTTGTAACAGTCAATCAAACAGCATAACACCTTAAGCTGCAATCACATTAAAATAATTTGTGGTATATGTAACAAAGAAAGGTCAAATTAAAACTCGCTAAATTAAAACTTGTGCTTACAATGCTCATTTTAGAAACTAGCAGTTTCGGCTTGCTCTTTGTTAACAGCTGTTCAATTTCACAAACTTATTGGCCTAACCACATGCTCAGCAGATTAGCATACGTTCTTCAGTGCGATTACGGCTGCTAAACATTCTTGGAAAGTAAAGAATTTTTCGCTAATATTCTAGAGTTTATAAACCTACCTTATACTCGAGCTTATACTTTTCTGCCGGAACAAATGCATTTAAAAATGGGGGTATTACAGACTAAACGGAATCGTTACGAGTTATGCTAGAACTATCTCGAACATACCGAGGCCAGCGCGGAAGCTGCAGATTTAGGCGAATCTTTCGAGCTGGAAGTATCCTATACTGTAGTTGTACGCCCATGTTTTACTTTTCCAAGAGTTTCTGGTGCGGAGGAAGTTGGGGAATTTCCATGCACGATGTGAATCTGTGCGTAGGAAGCCCTGGCGAACTATATACAAATTGGAGTATTACTGAAAAAAATGCGCTGCATATTTTCATTGGAAGATTGTTCCGCGGCCACTGTGAAACGCATTCAGGGGTGTGCAGAAAATTACTCTGTACAGAAAGTTGAACAATTGTTGAGTGTTAAAAGTCTGTAACCCACAAGATATGACATTCACTATATGTTCTAGACTTGGGACACACGTTATAAGAGTATGCACTGCTTCACGCAGCTAAATAAAGGTCGACCGTTTGTTCTAACATTTCTCTTTCTATCGATAAAGCATAGTTTCTCGCGCCTGCTGTCAGCCAATGAACTCCTGGTATGTTTAACTTGTCCAACATGCCAAAGGTTCTGGGATGATGGCTGTCTCAAATAACATTTGCAAAGGGGTCTTATTTCACCTTTTCATACATAAGGTACTTTGTGATGTTTAGATAGCATCCCACTCACACGATTGCGTCAAATGTTTAAATAACTTGCCTTTTATTTTGCAGCGCAAAATTCTAGAGGACTTACACCTTCTCAAAATCAGCTGCGCGAGTGCACTCTTAAATTTACATATTGAATATGAATGTAGGCTCTAGAAAGCCGAACGACAAACTGACGCATCAGTACCTTTAAATTGGGCCGATATTGTAAAGGTGCACTGGTTCAACTTTTGTGATTCACGTTCTCACACAATGCCACATTAGTTTCAACATGTAGTAATAGTGTAAAAGTGCGAAGTGGGTGAATAGTTTTGACGACTATACGTAATCGATTCGCATCTGTTCTTGCAAATACACTCGATGTAAACCCATCCCCTCAACTGCTTTCTAGTATGTAGAATTTTACACACGTATTGAAAGAAAAGAAAAGAGATCATGAGGCCCGCTTTTTGACAGACGTCGTAGTATGAGGTCAACAAAAGGGTAGTCAGGAAAAGCGCAAGAGGTTGCTTTCTTCCCGCATTACTTGGTTTCATTATTTATTAGTTTTGCATGACCGCGCGGAAACGCCAAATACTGTACTGAATTCCTGCTAATCACTAATTATAACCCATTCTCTTGTCTTCTGCTTCTTATATGTACGTCAGGGCACCTCAAGATCATATATATTGTCTGTTTGGAAGCCTGCTAGTTATTACATGACAGTGCGTCCACGTAAGCAGACTGTTTTTATTGTGGAAACATTCCTGAGGCAACATAGCGAAAACACGTTTTCTCGCTATGTTGTCCCAGAAGGTAAACATCATGATAAGAAACAAACAAATAAAACAAAATCAGCTTTTATAGATTTGAACCCAGGCCCTTTCGTTCCGAAAGCGAATGTCATAACTTGTGTTTGTGAGGAGTCACTTCAGGAATCGAATCATGCCTGGGCATGCGAATATGTTGTGTGCCGAACTTTTTTGAGTCACTGTGTGTCCTTCCAAGGGATTATTGTCTTCATTCGTTCGCTTACCCTGCATCCATGCTTGCACGCACAACCGAATAAACAACGAGTTCGTACCCTCGAGGAATCGCATTCAGGCCACGGTGGACGCATTTTCGATAGGGTCTAAATCCTGTAAGCTCATATGCTTGGATTTAACTTCCAGTTAAAGACCCCCCCCCCCCCCCCCACCTCCCAGTGATGGAAATTTGCAGACCACTCGCTCTGCTACGACGTTTCTCGTTATCGTATCGTATTTTTCGAATGAAATACTTCCACAATTATTGTTAGCAACTTAGTTAGCATCTAGCAATAATTTTCTGCCATTCAGTGCACCGCACCAAGAAACAGTATTACTTGATATTCCCTCAATGCTGCAACTTTGCGGCGCATGTTCTTGCAATAATGAACGCAGAGCTGTACCCACGAATGGAGCATTTTGATACTTACGAAGCTCCACTGGCATTGGAAACTGTTGGAACACATGCAGTATGCTAATGTGTGTGCCATGCGGCTTGCCCTAAAGGACAAAGCTTAATCAGGGGGAACAAAAGTGTTCGCAATTACGGGACACTTTATTGCCTAGTCTGGACTGTGCGTCCCACTTGTTGCCCCCTAAGGAGGATATGGTGCCCGAAAAAGAGGATAGTGTAGATCAACGGCTGCAACCATACCACATTGGTTGTGACGTTGGAAATGAAATGGAAGCAGTCCCACGGAAAAACAAAAGAGAGGCTTCTTGGGAGAAACTGCCGGAAAGCAAGCTATAGAGCTGTTACTGCGGCCACGGCTAACAGTTTTATGTTTGGCCCTTCGTGTACCCATAAATCCTCAGTTAATCTTATGCGGGCAAAGAAAGAGGATATAAACTCTAGCCTTGTTAGCGCCGACGCCAATTCTCTCACTAGAAAGGTCTAACTGTCTGTGTGGCGCTCACTGCAACTACTTCGCTCTTGCTGTAGATTCAATGCGTTGAAACTTGTTTTCAGCAAAGGCCGCAAGTGAATGGAGTCTTGAAATTCTAACAGAGGCAAAAATTACAAGTATTGATCAGTAAGAGAATGGGAGAAGAGAAACTTATAATACGAAAGCATTCATGATGCCCTCTTTCTGTTCATTTCAGGCAGTGTTACAGCACAGACGGTGAATGGCCTGTTTGAACTTAAATTACATCACTTAATCAAAGCATGTGGATCAGCAAGAGCGACACAAAAGAGAACTTAAACAAAAAATAAAGCTCTTACAGTTGATCTATACTATTTATAACAAGCCCACTTCTGATTCGCTATAACGTAGGCGCGGAGTGGATGGGGAAGACAAGGGCAATAAACATACGTCTTCTACCTGTTTAAAATAAATTACTCTGGGTTACTTTTCACACGGAAGCGCCAATAAATTTTGGTGCTAATCTTCTAAAAACTAGACAACGGCAAACAGATTTCCGTGATTGCAACGGTGAAGTTTTCTGTCATTGTCATACAAGAGTCTTTTGTCCTGTTTTAGAGATATGGCTTGGCGCATCGGTAACTTACAATAAAACCTTCCCCGTGACGTCCGATTCGGCATCCTAGTCCAAAGAGTGTACGCAATGTGGGCAGTACTGCTTTGAGAGTTCCCGTCCAACGCAACAAGTTTCATTACTTGCCGTGGTCGTTTTCGGCCTGTACAGCACATGAACTAGCACAACTGTTTGATCAGTAGAAATTGAAGCTGTGATATATCAAAACAGTGGATTGAGTTAAGAAATTAGGAAAATCACAGATAATAAATAAAATCAACTTAGGCTAGCTGATGAATGATAAATCATGAACCGAGGGGTCTTAAAGCTCCAGTGAGCATAAAAATAAGCAGACGCTGACGCTTACTACTGCGCGCTTCGGGCATATTCTTCTTTATTACTGCCTAAGCATGAAATGTATTTCGTAGAAGTGGGCTGAGTGGGCACCATAATGGAACAAAGGTTTATCGCATCTCGCAGACTACGCCGTCGTTGTCCGGCTAATGAGTGATTTATCGCCCGTGGCTACGTGGTTTCCGAGAAAATTAATCAGGCTTAATAACCTAAATGTGGCGCAATCGCTTTTGTTTACCTTTCACTGCGAATGGCACGAATGCGCGAAACGAGATGTGAAGAGAAAAAAAGATAAAACCAATCAACATATAGTTGGAGTACAGAATGAAGGACGGGCGCTCGCAGTTCGGTCGATAAGAAGATTGATGGTTCAAGGTCTCCAGGGCAGTGTCACTGCGCCATAACTTTATCCGTCGCGACTAACGTCCCAGCGGACGGTGTCAGTAACCGGCCGAAATCGCACTTTCCATTTATACGTTCACGCGTCATTGCACTTTGCCGCCTCTCAATCGTGCCTTTGTCTCTGGTCTCATCGCGTTACGCTTCGCAGACTAATCTACCACACTGAAAGAGCCTTCACTAACATTAACGTTTTGTTAGCGCCAAAAACTTTTGTTGTAGATGGCAGTTAAAACTCAGCAGGCTTATAAGGGTGTTCGATACAAACTGCTCCATTTTTACCTGCAACAAAGAAAGAACACGTTTATCATGCGCTTCTAAGTTTATTTCAAAGAAGTGACTGAGTTTAAAGCTTGAGTAAAATCTTTGTTCGTGTTTTCCAGGCATGTTTCTTCTTTACTAGTATTCGTCTTTGTTATTACTGCGATAACAATTATATGGACACTTTCGGCTCAATTTCGTCGCTGGCGTCGACGATGACGCTGACGCCGGCACTGATAATCCAGAAAAAGACAGCGGCGCGCTGAAATAGACGTCTGACCACCTAGTTGTGAGTGCTAGGCGTTAGCGACTGAGCCACGAAGGAGCACCTTCGTGAACATTGAAGTGGCAAGCAAACTAGATAAAAATAGTTTAGCTAACTAATGGTCAGTGTCCCTCTTGCCAATATTTTTAAAGGCCTCAAAAAGTTCTTATGCAAAGACTTATAAACTTTTGCGATAAACATCACATAATACATACAGCGCAGTTTGGTTTTAGGAGAAAGCGCTCAACAAAACTCGCTCTGCTGAAACAGAGGGAGTTCATTTCGAATGCTTTTAAACATCGACACTTAGCTCTGGATATCTACGTAGATTTCATGAGAGCTTTTGATTATCTTAATCATAGCCTGTTATTAAAAACTCAAAAAGTATGTAATTCGCGGTAAGGTATTAGCCCTTCTTCGCTTCTATTTAGGCAGCAAATTGTAAATGGCCACTCTTCCGACATCAAAGCAATTTTGTACGGTGTTCCACAAGGAAGGAATTTGGGTTCATTTCTCTTTAACTTCTACATAAAAAATATTGTCAATATTGATGAAACCATAATATTCGTAATTTACGCCGAAGACACGAATTCGCCTTTCTCCCGTACAGTACTACCGGACGCAATGATTAGAGCCAACAACACCAACCTCTCCTTATATACATTTATTTAAAAAATACATTAACACAGCTAGGTAAATGGACCCATTAGAATACAATACAGGATAATACTACCAAAACAAAAGCTGTAGTTGTCGGGCCAAAAAACAGGGATGTGGTCACCGATGCTGTTCTAGTGTATAACTGGGCACTTATAGAGTTGAAACATTTAAGATACTTGGTGTAATATTTCCGGAAACGATGTTATGGGACGACCACGTTAATTACGTAGCACAAAAGTTAGCTAGCATTGCAGGAATAATGTATCTAAACAGACGAACTCTCTGCACGTATGTTAAGCTTCTCATTTATAATTCGCTATTTTATTCAAAAGTAACTTATTGTCATCCCTTATGGGGATCAAAGACAATCACTAATTTACAAATATTTATGCACTTCAGAAAACAAAATGCTAAGGCATACTTGTATAATGTGGCTTTCGATCATTCTTCAGCATCGCTTTTTCGTACAGGCATCAAATTCTACGTATTCCTTCTCTCTATTCTTACTACCTCTCCATAGCATACGAATCAGAAAATAAAAATAACGGCCATTTCCTAGCTCAATTATCCTGTTTAAAAAGGAGGATGCAAACTTATTCAGTGCGTCATTTAGAGACTTTAAAAGTACCGTTATGTCGAACAAATTACGGGACACAAATGCTAAAACACAAGCATCCGGAATTACTAAACATAGCAACGAAAGTATTGAACCGACGAGATCATCTACAAAAACTGCGCAACATTTTTAAGCTAAATGGTTATTGTATGCAGAGTTTTAAAAGTGCTTCTACCTCGATATTCCGATGCTTGATTTTGACACAATTTCTTGTTTTTTATGCAAAATTATTTCTTTGTAATTGGAACGCATATGTTGTCTCGCTTGCTGCTGATAAATTTCAACACTGGTTCCTCTAGTAACGAATTGTTTTTTTTCTTTTTTTATATTATACCAAGTGTTGTAGTGTGTGATTACATTATGTTTTTGATGAAATTGCATTGTGTTATTCTTAAATTCTACTTCCTCGGTTTTCTTCCTGCCCTATTCACTTAAACTTTTTAATAGCCTGTCACTTTGTCTTTCTGAGTGTCAGTTTTGGTTTTTATTTTGTGTTCAGCACAGTCTGCTGTGAATGTGCCCAAGCGTACAATTCTTGGGTGGGGGGGGGGGGCAGAGCTAGTAAAGCTGCTCATCAGCTTTTTTTCTCTGCCTCTTCATCTTGAGCCTGATTAAAAATAAAGAGCCAATTATTATTATTATTATTATTATTATTATTATTATTATTATTATTATTATTATTATTATTATTATTATTATTATTATTATTATTGGTATATTTTTATTTTATTTAGGAATACTGCAGAGTCGCTTGACTCCAAGCAGGGGTGGACAAAGAAAAAAAAGTTCATCAAAAGAACGCATCAACAAATAATTATCAACCAAAGCATGAGATCAACGCTTGAAACACTGCAATTCATAGAATACAGCGATGCGAGTTGACTCCAAGCATTTGTGGACAAAAAAAGAAAAAGTACATCAACAGAACACATCAACGAATGATTAGCAACCGAAACATGAATCACCGCATAAAACACTGCTATTCAAAGAATACAGTGATGCGAGGACAACTTTACCCACGCTTTTTTCTCAAGTGTGTAATAAACACTTCTACACTGGGCCATCTACAACTTCTTTCGGAAGTTTGTTCCAGGCGCTTATGGTTCTCGGGAAAAAGGAATATTTGAATGCATCGTTCCAAGAGCTGTATTCCTGTGTCATTTTCCCGTTATCAAAACGTGCACTTGTGCGCAGTGTATAGTGTGTAATGTATTTCTGGTTGTTAATTTGTATTACATTGTTGTACAATCAATACAAGTCTTTTAATCCATTTTCGCCACATCTTGTTTTAAGTGTATCAAGGCCAATATAATTCAGCATTTCTGTCACACTATCGGTGCGTTTGTATTTGTTGCAGATGAATCTGACAGCGGATCTTTGAACTCTCTCTAGTTTATCAACATTTTTCTGTCTGTAAAGGTCCCATAGACATGAGGCATACTCCAGACATTGCCAAACTAGCGCTTTATATGCTGCTAGTTTAACGCTCATAGGAGCTTTGGAAAGCTTGTGCCGAATAAACCAGAGGGATTTAAAAGCCATGGTGCAGATTGTGTTGATATGAAGATTCCAAGACAGATTTTCCGTGATAGTCCCCCCGAGATATTTAACAGCTGGTGTTTCCTTAAGTGTAATACTATCTATACAATAAGGATGGTTCAGAATGGTTTTGTTCCTGCATATACAGAGAACTAAGCATTTGTCAGCGTTTAGGAACATATTTCATTTTTGCACCAGCCTGAAACTTCAGTGAGGGCTTTGTGGAGTGAGATTTGGTCAGCTGCCGATTTAACCGTGGTGTATAGAATGCAGTCGCCTGCAAAAAGCTTTATCTTTATATCACTTGGTATTATATTTACAATATCATTTATATAAATGAGGAATAAAATCGGGCCCAGAACTGACTCTTGTGGTACCCCTGATGTTACCCGAAGGGTCCCCGAGCAGTACTTATCAACCTGGACGTACCTATCTTGCAAATAAGCCAGAATGAAATCAATCAGTTTGCTACCTATTCCAAATGCATATAATTTATGTAATAAGTTATTATGGGGCACTTTATCGAACGCCTTTGCGTAGTCCAAAAATACGGCATCTATCTGATGTTTGTTGTTTATCGCGAGTGAAAAATTGTGGCATACAGTAAGCAACTGTGTCACTGTTGACAAACCACGCCGAAACCTATGCTGGGCGTCTGATAGCAAACAATTTTCTTCTAAAGATGTGGTCAAATGTCGGCAGATTATGTGTTCGAGCATTTTGCAGCTTGTTGAGGTCAAAGATTGGGCGGTAATTAGACACACGCAAGCGATCAGATGACTTGTTTATGGGAATGATGCGGGCATCCTTCCAATCTAACGGGAGCGAGCACTGTGCTAGGGACGCGTTATAAATGATCAACAAGTAATGCAAGATCCACTCTGCGTAGCTCCGCAAGAAAACTGTAGGGATGTTATCAGGACCACCAGCTTTATTAGCATCGAGCTCAAGAAGCAAGTTAAAAATACCTTCCCGGTGCACGACAAGATCCTGCATAGAGGAAATGAAGCCTTCAGGCTCACAAACAACATTATTATCTTTCGAATTATACACAGAGTGGAAATATCGGTTGAACTCATCAGCTTCTACTTTAGCCTCTGAGACTGGAGCACCGTTGACTATTAAAGATATACTACTGGTTTTGTTTTCGCCCAAATACCTTGAAATTTCCCCGGTGCCTCCTTGAGGAAATTGCCTAGAGTGGTGGCGAAAAAAGTGTCCTTAGCTTTTTTAACCTCAGTTTTCAACGCTGCGCTTAGGTTGTTGACAGTAGAGTGGCGTGGCCAGAGCCCGCGCGTCTCATTCTTTTAAGCTTTCTTTTCATGTGGATTATCTGCCTGGTAACCCAGGGGTTCTGCTTCTTATTGTTAATCTTGTCAGGAACAAACATAGCAATAGCATGCAGACAAATTTGTTTGAACTTGCACCACAACACATTCACACTTTCATCAACACTAAAATCATCTGAGTGAAAAATCTACCACTTACCTGGCGATGCGAATCTCGGGGAAACTATCGTGTTTTCAGCATTACCAGCGAGATAGCACAATTAGCACGCGTCGTCTAAGATTCCTAGATGCGCCGCCACATCGTCACGACGCGGCGACGCGTGCTCTCATCTGAGTCATCTCCCACGCGTACTTTGCTCTGCGAAAAGATGGAGGTGAAAACTGACGCCTGCGTTTGCTTATCTCGCGGTGGGGACAATCGTACGCCTTGAGCTTTCACCGGATGATCTGTTGTAGTTAACGGGTGCCCAAAGGTCACTGCACTTATTGCATAGTCTCAGTTTGCAAAAAAAAAACGTGCTTTTCAGACACAATGAAGTAACAGCTGAGACGTTTGTTTGCGTTAATTTGTACCTGTGAGTACGTTTTGTGCGTCATTTGTGGGCGAGAAATGTAAGACACGTTTCGATCTACATGCATTCTTCACGTGACCTTCCAATTTGTTGCTATCGGGTTTATTGGTTCGCCTTTGCAGCAATGTTGTGACTTTTTGTTTGCCTACTTCAACCATCCAAGCTCTCTTTTTTTCCTATTTTTGTTTTCTTTCATGTCTTACTCCCGAGAAAATAAGCAGACGTTAGGCTGGTATCTGTAGTAGCTTAAGCATGCTATATTCTTGTTTATTTTTTGTGCTTTTTTGTGTTTGTTTCAAATGTGAGTGCATTTATTAGTCGAGCTATATGAGTCGTCTCCATTTTTAGTGTGGTGACAACTTCGACTAAGGTTGCTTAAAACTGGCTAAAACGGCCGCCATACCTGACGGGCCGCCATGTTGGTTCTCAGTGGTCGCTCATTTATACTGAAGGCAGCGTGTGTTTTAACGAGGAAGAGGTGTTTATATATATATATATATATATATATATATATATATATATATATATATATATATATATATATATATATATATATATATATATATATATATATATATATATATGCAGTGGTGGAGGTGCGGGGTACAGCACGTCGAAGAACCACGGAGCCACAGCTGTTTGAACTTCACCGGAGGCCTATCTCGCTAGCCGAACGTCCTCTTCTCTAATCCGCCTGCTCCCCGCTACCCAGAGGCTCATACCCAAATCACATATGCATAAGATAACCACCGTTTGCGGTTATCTTATGCATATGCATAAGATAACCGCAGTTAACCGCCGTTTTGTAGAACAGAAAAGACGTGTTCGTGACTCGAGTTTGTAAAAAATACCGTTAAAACACCTCGTTCTCCCGCCTTGTAGACTCATCGCATTGGCGGAGTGAGGATATTTAGGGAGTCTATATTAGCGAAGGGGAGGCCGTCGATGTCACTGTGAACGGATTTCAAAGTCTGCGCGGCATTCCCGAAGTAAATTCACCTCAGCACTGCAGAAACCTCAAAGGTCTTCTAATGCAAGACTCTAGACTGTGATATGCTATATGACAGTACTCATAACGACGGGGAAGGTAGATGAACCAATTGGGTAGCTCGCTATGTTCTCTGTGAACTGCATAACTCCGCCAGCCTGTTTCTCATGACCTAAGTATTGCTTTTCTTAGTATTTTAATTTTCTGAAGCAAGTTCAGTTCCTGCGAGCGTATCTGTACAATGCACTGCTCAAAAACCTTACAAGCTGTAAGCATTTCCAGAAAATGGTAGGGCGCTCAATCATATTCAGCAACCCACCCCCTCCCCCTCAAACTTGTATATTAGGCAGGAATAAAAGCAAAGTGGGGCAACAAGAAACAAACCAAGTTTTCCAAGTCAAATTTTATTGCAAACAGCATCCCAACAGCAGCTGGTCTTAATTGCTTCTAACCATCCTGCCTCTTTTGCTGGAAGGTTGTGTTCTCGCAGTGGACCTACAGTAAAGCAATAAGGCGGAAGTCATATTCACGGCGTACCACATATACGGAGTCCATATGCATTTTCTCTACAAGCACTAAATGAGAAGTGGGTTCACGATATCAAATCATCTTCGTGGCTTTTTATGAAACAAAAAAACGACAAAATTAACTATTCAGGACCAATATCCCATAGCGCATATTTGAGTTATGGGCCAACAACCGACCTGCTTAGTGCACAGGTACTGTACCGTTCAGGACCGACACATAGACAGAAAGACGGACGGACACGAACAGTAAATTTGTCGCATCCTATAATATTAAAGCGAAATTATTTTGCCATTGTTGAGCAATTTTCGGTGTGGTTCCGCGTGTCGTAGAAATCATACTAGAAATCATGGCATGCATGTCATGTAAATCACGAGTCATGACTACACGCCACGCTCATGGTGTGCTTGCGGTCGTTTCGCTAGCTTCCCATATACCACGTTTGGTATTACGGGACGTGAATGGATGACGAAGGTATGTGACTGGTGCAAACATGATAATCATGAGATGCGGGACATGTAAGAACATGACTACATGCCTCCCTCAAGGCACCAATTCACTTCGACGGGACCAGGCGCGCGTGCGTGCCGCTGTTCGTTTCGTCGCGTCACGACGGTGATGTCACACCAGGCGCCGATCTACCTGCCTTATACTCGGAGGCGCGCGTCTCGCTGCGTTGCTTAGACGCGTGCACGTATGAGCATGGCGGGCGTTCCTCCGTCACGAAGAGAGGCAGACGCTGTGCTGTCCGGGTAACGTCATCCGCACGAAATGAACTATGTTGCATTTCGCGCCGGTTGCTGCCTGGCCGCGCCGACGAACGCTGGTCGTGCCGGTCGCGGCTGGCGTCAGACTATAGAGTGCTCGCGTTGCGAGTGCAGCGTTGCAGTACCCAGCGTGCACGTGCGTCAACACTAGGTCGGAGTGTATTGGGCCATTCTTCATGCTTTTGTAGCCGTTTCGCTTGCTCCACATATACCAAATTCTATATAAGGTGACGTGAATAGATTGAGAAAGTAAACGACACGTTCAAACATGATAATCATGACAAGAAAGTCATGTACGGCCTAATTTACTTCCACCTCGTAACTTTGTGCTCATTTTAATATGACATATCAACCTTCCTTATTCGTGTTTCGCATATTATAGATTCCCACTGTACTTGGGGTGTGTCAATTTTTTATTTGTGTAGCATCTTCAGTGCGCGCCATTTGTACAATGCTTCGAGAGCGCAATTTGAAAGCACTTTTTTTAAATATAGCATATCAATCATTCAAAAATCTTCGGGCTAGTGAAAATGTCACTGGGAATGGCTTCAAAGCAGGCCAGCTCTTGCTCCTGCGATCCTGTGTACGTGGAGTCCAGAGACTGTAATTGAAGTATTAGGTGTATCACTTCTTTGTTCGATGCTAATGGGCATAAAATTTGTTATTCACACATCAATATTATCTCAGAGCAAACGTATACGCGTGGCAGGATACACCTTGTTCTTGTGAACAGTGATCAATGAACCCGTGCGCTGTTCCGAAACATCTCGAATTTCGTCAAGCCTGGTCAGGGACCATGTTTACTTTCGTTCCATGCCTGGCCGGGCGCAATTTTGTCGTATGTTTAATTATGACTAAAAATGTAGCGAATTGAGGAAACGATTCCAACTTTCTGATAGTTCATATCCATTTATACGATAACTTGTGAATCCGCCTGTCCTATCGACTACTCCGCCTTCTTGTTTGCCGTCAGTCCATTTATCTGACCTTAGGTTCATTTAACCGTTCTGTCTGCCATTTGCGGGGCTTTTGTTCAGTTAAGCCCTAAGCTTAAGATTTTGAAGACCGTGATTGATCAGTAAGGAATA
This sequence comes from Rhipicephalus microplus, assembly GCF_043290135.1. Lineage (NCBI taxonomy): Eukaryota > Metazoa > Arthropoda > Arachnida > Ixodida > Ixodidae > Rhipicephalus > Rhipicephalus microplus. The sequence goes on along the minus strand of NC_134703.1, from coordinate 6,893,520 downwards.
ACACATCATATTTAATACGGCGTTCCTGCAGTGTCAAGTAGGAAGAACACCCTCTGTACTTGCACGCCTTAACTTTGCAACCACGACAAAAATCCGCTTAGCTATAGTCTGCGAACTTGGAAAGTAGAACCCGCCGCGAGCACAGAAAAGCTTCCCTCCTTTCCATAAGCTCGCTTCGCCTCATTTTGCTCGGGCAAGGGCTGCTGCGTTATTTCCGCAGTGGTATAAGATGCTTGTGCATAAGCAGTGCAGCCAGCTTCAAGACTAAGCTTCCAAATGATGGAACACGTTAACGATGACAAACAGAGCTTTTCCCAAGAACGCCCATTTGTCAGAATGACCCGAGCGTACAGACAGCCCGGCAAGAACACGCGCAGTTCTTGTCATACGAATATCTTCAGGCTGCTTTCATCCGTGTCCAGTAACTCAGCTCATATACGCAGTAAACTATGTCCGCTGGCATCGGAGTAAAAGGAGTGCACTAAGGTGTAGACTAACGCACGGAATAGGCGGAATCATCTTTAATTAAAACTGCAGATATATCGTTCGGTATGCTAGCGGATGATTAATACATTGCGATGGGTGTTTTGCTATCTGCGCCACCCGCCTAGTACACAGACATACTGAAAGGACCACAAAAATATAGAAAACACTAATTGTAAGCTTTCTGTGAGCGGCTTGTTCTTCGTTTCTCGTGGGCGTGTTGCTCATGGTTAACTGAGTAACCTTGTGCTCGCTTAGCGGCCACTCAAACTAAAACCAGAACCGGCGGCTTGCAGTGAGCTCGAATGTGAAAGTAGGCATTTTTATAGAGAAAAGTGCACTAAACAATGCGGCGATACGGATATGTTGTTTCTGGCAGAATCAAACGTTTGGGCGTACTTCACTGTTGTGGTTGCATAATGTATACAGGCGATGCAGGCACCGTTACTTCAAGCGAAGTCGACGGCTTGCAATCATTTCCTTAAAGAGAGAAAATGCTATACGCGCAAGCAATATCGACATCTGCCTACTCAACTCAAGCATGACTGCTTTCAAGCAAATTATTTCCTAGAGTGTTTTTTACGTTATTCCAGCAAGTATGGCGTTGAGATTGCAAAGCTCAAATAATTCTTAAAAGTATATAGCCAAAAAATTGATGCACTTTGTAAAATATATTTGTTCTGTTTTGTTGGCGCTATAGATTTATCAGTGTGACTGCCACGTTTGTACTGAATAATTTTGAATTAGGTGACAGCTGGGTACTCTAGAGCTTGTAATCCCCCGCCATGGTGCTCTGGTGGCTAAGGTAATAAGCTGATGACCCGCAGGTAACTTGATTGAAACCCAGTTATGGCGGCTACATTTTCAGTGGAGGCGAAAATGCAGTAAGCCCATGTGCTCAGATTAGTGTGCACGTTAAACAACCCCAGGTGGTCTAAATTTCTCGGGTCTTCCACTACGGCGTTTCTCATAATCATATGGTGATTTTGAGACGTTAAGCCCCATATATCAATCAGACTTTGTAATGCAATTAATAGCAACATAAAAAGTAATAAGATACGTCATACAAAGAGTACTAGCTTCACAACGAGAAAACATATATGTCCGTTCGCATTGATTTAGAAGTACGTATTTTAATTCAGTATATCAGCAATGAAAAAAAATCACCGTGAAAGATATAACAAAACTTGAGTACATTAATTTAGGACACACAAAAAACATAAACGAGAAGACTAATTGCGCATATTTATGTTACATATATTTATCGCATTCTAATCAAACTTGTTCAAGAAGTTCTAAAAACTGATTATTTTTATTGCAGTGCAAGCACGTTGTTGGAGCCCTAAGCATTTACATAAAAGGGTAATGAAAAAAAACGCTGCTTTGTTTTTTCTTGTTTTTTTAGTTCATTTTCCCTCAGGCCACGTTACTGCGTGATGCTGAACATGCATGCAAACAGCTCAAGCTCGACTTAGAACAGCACTGCTATTAAAATAACTTTCATTTTTTAAAAAAACCAAACAATAGCAACGCATTTAACGAAACAATGGTGGGGCAACTGAAAACAAAAATGGCCGAATTCGCCAGATGCTACGTACCTTGGAAATTGGTGTCACGCGAAGTAGGCGGAAGGAAGTTGTCTGTGTTGTAGTTTATTTATTGAGCAAAAGGTAACATATCGACGCTGAAGTTATGTACGAGCGTTTTACGCACAGACATATGTTGAGGAGTCACATTTTTTCTAAAACCGGTTGTGTACTGCTGCGTAATCATGCCAACAGCAACATGGCTTCTAGCAACACCAGAAGCGGTAAGCTGATATTTAGCCCTTGTGCAGATGAGGATGACAGCCCTGAGAGTGCTACGTATATGAACTTCAGTGGATGGAGGGAACAAAGTTTCTTTTTATTCCCCAAAAGACTTCGGGGCAAGTGGGTGGGGTCCTCAGTCCAGGTGTTCACTGGCCTTTGCTGCTCGCTGGGCTTGGTCGAGCAAAGCCAGCTGGCTTTCGTGATCTTTCCTAGCAAGCCAGGCCTCCCACAGCCTCAGTCGAAATGTTGTCCCCAAGAGGGAAGAATTGACAGTATGGGGCCATGATTCGCATTCCCACATAATGAGGGTAAAGGTTGTCCGTTCGCCACACCACGGACAGCTATCTTCGTGCGTATATTGTGGGATTTATGTCGTGGTTTCTACGTAAGTGTGATTACGTGTTCGTCTGTACTCGACGCCAATCTCGCGCCTGTTCTCCGGTAAGATCCAGTTGGGGATGACTGTATTTTTTTTCGTTCTCCCCTTTGGTTTTCGAGGATGTCACGTGAAGTTATTGGGGGTTCCTCGTGGGTTGCGACCGGTGCTGGGATGCTTATTTCACGAGCAAGCTGGTCGGCCTTTCGTTTCCCTCAAGTCCCGCATGCACTGGACACCAAAGTATTACAAGGGAATTTCGTAGTTGCTACCTTAGAGTTCTTATTGTTGCCCTTGGAATCGCCCCAGCCTGAAACATAAGGAAGGTAATTGAGAGTCGGCAGTCAGAAGGGTGGAGTCTCATTTTTGTTCAGCGCATCTGATAGTCAAAGCAACTGCCACCATTTCAGCTGTGCTGACTGACGGGGTTTTTATCGATGCTGCTTTAGTTGTACCTTCGTTGGTCACAACAACGGTGTAACTGTTGCCTTGAAATCAGCAGGCGTCTATGTAGCAGACTGTTTGGTTGTTACCGTAATGCTTTTGTAGTGTTCTTGCTCTGGCTTGCCACATGCATGGGTGGTACTTAGCACTCATATTCTTGGGGATATGGAATGCCATGACTTGGGCCCAGATGTGGTGAGGCAGTAAGCATGTCTCCTCTCCAGCATTTTGACGTCTCAAGGGGTAGCCAACCTACTTGAAAAGAGCTCCGACTTGGTCCGTCAAATTTATTCTTCCTTTCTGAGATATCAACATGGTGGACACAAGTTCTTCGTAGGTATTGTAGAGTCCTAGCGCCTCAACTTTTCGGATGTTAGCACTGGTGAAGTTTAACTACAATTGGCGTTAACCCGACGTGACGGCTGCACAAGCAGAGCACATATTTATAGTTTATAGAATTATATAGCCAGCATTGCAACCACGTTTCACCCTTCACGAAAATTCGGGTGGTCTTCAGAAGCAGTTTCCCTACCTGTCGTGGCTTTCTGCAAGAATACTTCCTTGTCACAGAGTATGCTTGCGTTCAAATCCTGCCCCGCCGCTGTTGTATAGTCGCTACGGTATTCGGCTGCTGCCGCGCAGGTCGCGGGATCGAATCCCGGCCGTGGCGGCTGCATTTCCAATGGAGGTGGAAGTGTTGTAGGCCCGTGTACTGAGATTTGGGTGCACGTTAAAGAACCCCTGGTGGTCGAGATTTCCGGAGTCCTCCACTACGGCATCTTTCATAATCATATAGTAATCCTATGGTTGTTTTGGGGCGTTAAACCTCACATATTAATCAATGTTCAAATCCTACTAGGACACTGACATCTTAATAGAGGAGTAGTTCTTTGTCGCATGATGCCACTTGTCGTGCGTCAGCGGCAATGTGCATACCCCCACTGCGCATGCTCGCGCCTCACGTATCGTGCCGAATGCTTGCGTCTCGTACCAACTGTTTGCTCTCCCCCCCCCTCCCTCGCCTCGGAAAGCCGACGCAGGCAGCATCTTCTAGTACAAACCGGCTGCTTGAGCTGCACAGCTGTTGCCTGGCAAACACGTATACGTAGACACTGGATCACACGTCAGCGTCCCACAACTTGTTGAAAGCAACGCTTCTGCTTCATTCAATAAATACTAATAATAGTAAAGAAGAAACAGCAATAGGGCATTCCCAAACCATACCCGATTGCACAACATTCACGCGATATCTCCACCACTCTGCGACGCATTTTCTCAAATTCTCCCCGTGGGAAGATGCGGGCACCATTTTTAGAAACGAAGCTCCTTAGGCCTTGGGCACTGTGTAAGATACAAACACTTTCTTACACCATGGCCGTGGGTCCGGCGTCCGATATTTATGTAGCAGCAGTAGTAGTAGTCGTAGTAGTTAGTAGCCACATCTCGTTTAGACCTTGGTATGTACGCTGGATGGCGGTACATTAATACGGTGAATATATGATGAAAAGATGCCATATGGTGGTACTTGGAGTGTTCACTAGGTGACGGACGGACGAATGGACGCACGGACAGACGCACGGACAGACGCACGGACAGACAGGAAGACAAGCAGATGGACGGAAGGATAGGTTACCGACAGACAGACAGATGCACGGACAGACGGGCGGACGCATGGACAGATGGATGGGCGCACGGACCGACGCATGGACGGACGAAGGCATGGACGGATGAATGAACGGACGGATGGATGGACGGATGGTGTACCTTGTGATACCCTCGCATTTTGTCGAATATGTGAAATGTTACAGTCTTGATATGCAAGACAATGAAGAAAAAAATTCAAACTGCTCATATAAAACTTTTAACGTATGTCTGTGTGTGAATTTAAAAATGTATCTAGAGCCCCTACATAACATCTCGCTCAAAAATTGAACACCTTCACCTTCCATCCGCATGCTTCGCACAAACTCGATTCCTAAGGTACGCGGTATCAGCAGAAAGTTTTAAAGAAACATCGAAGGGACACTGATGCATTCACCTACTTTCTTTGGTATGCAATACGACCCAAATGCTAGATGTGCTAACGTGTCCCTGGTTCTTGATATTTCACGCTTTTCTTCGAACAGTGGTGTGGCCGCTCGAAGCACATGTGCCCCTGCCTTGTTTCTTCTCATTTTATGAGCTTGCTTCTTTTGTTGAAGGGTTGTCTCTCGTCTTTGTGCCGGTGTGTACGCTAGTGCTCATTGCTCCCGCTATAGGCACCGCTGTGCTCTTCGTTTCACGAGCGCTCACGAGATGGCCCAGGCGACGCTCGCTCCACTCTCGGTGCGTGCACTATAGTTTGGAAGGAGACCAATAGGTGGCCGCGCCTATATGCAGCGCTCACTCTCGGCGCACTTCCTTCCTCTTTCACCGAGGATCGCTCATTGCGCGTCGATACCGTTACCCACAATGAACACCGTAGAAGCCAAGGTGGCAACGCAGAGGGCTTAAAATACGGCTGCAGCGCGGGCTCGCCGTCAGGACCCGGCTGCAATAAGAAACAGAATACAAACATAGCCACTTCGTCCTCACCGGAAATTTTACCATAGACATCATGCCCAACAATTGGCTAGTCGAACAATTAATGTCACTGTTACGCACTCCGGTTCGTTTCATACAAGCGTCCCACCACCACCATTATGGGCGCTTGTATGCACGTCGCCTTCTCGAACTTTCCACTGCATCCTATAAACCAAAATTCTAGGGCTTTATACTTTATGATTCACAAATTCATATGCTAAAAGGAAAACGTTCCTCCGAGCTCATGTTATTCGTAAATAAGCTGTTGGACAATATATATATATATATATATATATATATATATAATGCATCAGCATGTAAATATCTGTATATAGCACATTGATATCTGAATAATGTACATTGTGCGTATAATGTGTATATACAATCACATCACAACAACTCTCGTGTCAAGTCTTAATATGATGACGATTGAGCATATGCACAGAGAATTCATGGTTTACCGAATTTAACCTCTCGATCAAGCACCTTCATCATCATTCACTGCGTGGATATGCAGGAATTTTTTTTCTTTGGTTTCAAAAATATTTTGTTCAGCTATATGCATCAACTCACTTATCGTTAAAGTCTGCTAATAAAGGAGAAGCTCTTTTGTAGGATGACTCGTCAGCTGTACCTATCGATTTGTTCCAAAAAAAGCTGCGTCATGGATTCCTAGGCCATCGAACAAAAGGCAGGAAGGACAGAAAAGACAGCCTATTCTTAACGTGCATGGCATCCGATAACGGCGTGGAAAACGCCGAGCTCAGTATACCCTGCACAACTGTCGCTGGCTCTTTATGTAAATTTACCGCTCGTGTGTGTGTGCTTCCACTGAGCTTGTTGCGGCATTTTGATTTCTTCTTGCGCAATGTTCCAAGTCCCGCAATGTTCCATGCATGTCCCGGTTTTTCAATATTGATAGAAAGAACTCTCTTGATTTGAATATGCCTCTTAGGTAAAGGCACTGAGCGTGATATATTGATTTATTGATCACATAGCGCAAAGAATTTCTCAGATTTTACAGGGGTTTTTTTTTTCGGAGCTAGGAAAATGCACAAATGGGCAATGCCCTTTTCGGTTTCTTTTAATGCTCTGCGGAGACCATAGGAGGGGCTGATAAGAGTGGTTGACATTTTATTATTTCGCGCCAGACACTCTTGAAACTTCATCTTTGCTGCCGGGCTTGTAAGCTAGAGCATCATGAAGCAACGTCAATCTCGCTATTCCTAGGACTAAAGTTGAATCGGAAGTAAGTTGTTACTGGTAGAGTGGATTATAGAGCATTCATTTCGAAGTGCTAGCGATGGATTAAGAGAGCTCGAGGCATAGAATTGAGCCAATACCAGAGGCTGGTTTGTCATGATTGTGAAAAAATATAGCGTGAAGAGCAACCAGTAACTTGTTGAAAATTGACATAAAAACTTTCGCTGAAGACAGTACAGTGGACCACTGCGCGGTAGAGAGCTTACAAATAGATTTTTAAATAACTCCAGAGGTAGAGGCCCGTGGATCAGTGCATGATAAACACCGGATAATAAAAATGTTCCACAGCTCTTTACTATGGAATTCCTCATTATTATATTGTGATTTTGGGACATAGAACGCCAGTTATAGTTTACAAGTGTAAAAGAACATAATCCATTTTTAGAGAACATTTTTTGTGATTAAGCTGCTGGTAAAAAGATGATTCCATCAGCCATACTCATAATGCTGGACATATAATCAAAGCAGGCAGCAGTTCCATGGGAAAGAGCACATCTGATTGAACAACTTTGCGAATTCAGCCACGCTTTGAATGCGACACTAACGCAGCTTTAGGAAGCGAGGTCTGCAGTAAAAGCTCGTTAATTCAATCTCGAAGTGTACAATAAAAGTGTTCGATTTGAGCAGAGTTCAAATTACCAGGCGGGTGCTATCCAATGAGCAGACCACAGTGCGTGCCCAAAGCAGGGCGCCTCTGGACTCATTAACGTGAATAAGTGAACAAGGCAATACTTAACATTTGTAGCAGGTGTGTTCATAAATCGGGTTCGTGGAGCGGTAACGGCCAACACTTACTTACCAGTCTTTGATATACTAAAAAGAAGCACTGACATGTTCAGAAGTGAACAGCGAGCCTTAACATCAATATAGCGCTCCTTATGTTCTAAACCACATTTTTTACATAACACCAATAACGCAACCGAGATTGAAAGTAATCAGTCATTTGTATATGGCTACTTTTCCTATTACGTGGCTCCGCAATCATCTGCAGCACGCCCGAAAGGTCCAGCGCAGTATCCGAATTTTCATCTGCTGAGGAATGTTGCTTCGTTGTATTGTGTCCCTAGTAATTTTGGGTTCGTTCGATTTCGTAACACACTGTCATCCCCTAGGGCCCACTTTTTCGAAGATCGATGGAGACCAAGGGCTGCCTGTTCAAATTACCCGTTGTGAACAATGTGTTCTAATTATCGGGGGTTCTTTCGCTCATAGAAATACAGTGGGTTGTTGCGTGACCGAAGCGTCAGTTCGTATGAACTGTAAGTTCAAACAGACTAAGTTCGCATTGACAAGTTGCTACTGTATTCACACCCTATGACACGAACGAAACTGGGTGAATGGAGATCTAAAGTAAATAAAAACGAATATATATCCGAATCTGATGATAATATTTACAGTCTATAACATTGAGGAAGTTGTAAACAACGGGTAAAATTTGTTGTTAAATTAGGAGCAAACACAATACGGAATCGCTTGAGAATTCTGAAGGAAAGAATATACAGCCCATACATGAGGAAATTTTCGTTTTGTTTTTTTTAGACTCCTGGTAGCACGAACACATGTTCTATTGTTTATTTGCATTCAACAGTACAATTACTTTGCTTCGTTTTGTAGTTTTTAATGTTGCGCGGTTCAACTAATTTGGACTTAACCCATTATTGAAGTCGATAGTGAAATATTAGTTATTATTGTTTCCATCTCAAAGAATCAAAAACATATGAGAAGCTATACATACAAGTGTCTTCAGCTACACGCTAATAACGAAAAATTGTTAATGAAGGCGCAGTAAATAGTGAGAACTGCTGGTTTGACCGTTGAATTATTGCTGATGCGTCCCTAACGCTAACAAACAATTACTAGAATACATAAATAAGTCGAGTTACAATTAATCTCCTAACATTCCAATCGATGCTTGAATTGGTTTATTCAATATTTATGTGCTTAATGTAGGATTGGCACACAAAAACATCTTTAATTAGTGGCAATTTTGTTTGCTTTAAGAAGAATGGCCGCACAGAAATGCGTCTTGCATAGGTTGTTGCAATGATTGTTCGCTTTAAGCGGGTTTGCCCCCCCCCCCCGACACACACGCACGCATACGCACACGCACGCACACACACACACACACACACACACACACACACACACACACACACACACACACACACACAAATTGGCATATCCCACGTACATTGGTAATTAATTAAATGCGAAGCACGAATGAGGAAAGTTGTTATGTCTCTTTAAAATTAGCCTAACGTTACGAGGTGCAGGTAGAGTATGCTAAAAATGACTTCAATGTCATTATCATGTTTGGACGTGCCATTTACCTTCATCATCTATTGACGTCATCAGATACGAAATTTAGTATATGTTGAGCTAGCAAAATGGCTGTGAGCACGCCATGAGCGTAGCATGTGGTCATGTTTTACATCACACCAACATCATGATTATCATGTTTCGACAAGTTCTTCACAATCGTTGGACACGCACGTCACATAATACAAAATTTGGTATATATAAAGGTAGCAAAATGGCCACGAGCAGGGTATAAGCGTAACATGCACTCATGTTTTATATGGCACGCACATATTATCATGTTTTGACGTGTCATTTACCTTCGTCATCTATTGATGTCACGTAATATCAAATTTGGTATATATAAAGCTAGTAAAACGGCCACCAGCGCATCATGAGCATGGCAGGTAGTCATGTTCTTACATGACACGAATCTCATGATTATCATGTTTGCACCAGTCATTAACCTTCGTCATCCATTCACGCCACGTAATACCGAATTTGGTTCAAGTGAATCTAGCGAAACGGACGTGAGCGCATCATGACTATGGCATGTAGTCATGTTGTTACATGACATGCGTGTCATTATTGTCATGCTTGGACTTGTCATTTATCTATGTAGTCCATTCGCGTCACGTAATACCGAATTTGGTACATGTGAAGCTATCGAAGTGGACGCGAGCGGAACATGAGCATGGCATGTAGTCATGTTGTTACATGAAACACATCTCATGATTATCATAATTTTACCAGTCACATATCTTCGTCATTCACTCACGTTTTATAATACCAAATTTAGTACATGTGAAGCTAGTGAAACGGCTGCGAGTGCGTCATGAGTGGAGCATGTGATCATGCTGGTTAGATGACACGCACATGAATTTCATGACGATAGGTATAGTGCGAGAACAGAACGACGACATAGGGACAAGGAGACGAGCGCGTGTGCCTTTCTCTTAATTCTATTCTCACGCTATAACTGTCGTCATGTCATACCAACTAGCCCAAACCACCACACTTCTATGATTTTCATGTTAGGGGCTGCATTGAAGAACAACGGCTATTTGGGCTAGTTAATTTGATTTCATTCTTCGCCTTCTGTTTGCCTTTCTTCCAGCACTTTCGTGCTTGTGCTGCGACCCTTATTACAATGTTAGGGTCTGTCGCTTGTGTTCGGCATGCAATCATGTCATACCATACCAGTTTTGAAACATGTCTCGTGAACGACACCACCAAAAAAGCAGCAAAAGCACCAAATATAAATCATTATATTCATGACGTATATATAATGATTTTCATGTTATGACTAATCATTCAAGCTCGTCATAAACTCATGTTATGCCATATCAATTTTAGTGTCCAATAGAGGCGGAAATGTTGTAAGCCCGTGTGCTCAGATTTGGGGTCACGTTAAAGAACCCTAGGTGGTCGAAATTTCCGGAGTTCTCCACGGAGTTCTCCATAGATAGATAGATAGATAGATAGATAGATAGATAGATAGATAGATAGATAGATAGATAGATAGATAGATAGATAGATAGATAGATAGATAGATAGATAGATAGATAGACAGACAGACAGACAGACAGACAGACAGACAGACAGACAGACAGACAGACAGACAGACAGACAGACAGACAGACAGACAGACAGACAGACAGACAGACAGATAGATAGATAGATAGATAGATAGATAGATAGATAGATAGATAGATAGATAGATAGATAGATAGATAGATAGATAGATAGATAGATAGATAGATAGATAGATAGATAGATAGATAGATAGATAGATAGATAGATACGCTGAAAGTCGGTGAGCTTCGCGGAAGTGCTTCGCATTTAAAATATATTTTTTTTTCTGATCGGCATTAAACTTATCTATTGTTGTAGCGTGATTAATAGCGTTGCCCTGTTCATGATGACGTAGTGAGCTGGATTCATGGCACAATGTCGGGCATCAAGTGCCAAATTTTAATACGAATCATGTGCAATATCTAGTGTGCATTGTTAGGTCTTGCTTCAAGTTAAATAGGGAGCTTGAGATGGTCATAATACCTTCAAAGTGCCCCTAAGCGGCCGGCTTATAGACACATTGAAATTTTAGTACGTTTTTGTTTATTTTAGTAACGGTCTTTGAAGTTCTTCCTACAAGCCTTCATCAGCGACGGATTTAGTTTGCTGCGTACACTTAACGTTTTCAACAGGCGAACAAAGTCCGTAACTTGGAGCGATACACAGTTCTGGCTTTCTGAAGAACCCTGCGTGGAAACATGAAGAACGGGAAGGTAAACACCGTCCCCCGTTTGGAGCGAGGTCGACTTGTTTGCTCAGCGGACAGCTTATAGAGGTGAGAAAACTTTCTGAAGAGTGACTTGCCAAAACAAATGCTATTGATGTCTGCCCTTAGGTTGTCTCGTGTTTTAGCGACAGCAACGTTTCAACAAATATTAAGTACGTCACTGTGCACGAGAAAAAAAAAGACCCTTCCTGACATGTTTGGCGGGCAATGATCGCGCCAAAGGAGCGCAAAACAATAAATAAGTAGATGAGCACATAGAAGGGAATATTCGAAGGCATCTGTTTCAGCCCCTAGGGTCGACTTAAAATAACTTTAAAGTTTGTTCAGCAGAGAGAACTTTGCAGCTGATAGCAATTACGCCATGAATGCCATCCGTGCAGTTCCGGCTTCTGTCACCGACCTTATTTGAAAAAACACATTCCCGCAGTCTATACGAAGACACCGGTACGGTTTCAAGAAGGCAATGCTTTTAGAAACCCTGAAGCCACGTGGCCCGCACTTTGAGGCTCCTGTGATGCTTATGATATTGGTGATTAAAGAAGCAAAAGTGATGATATGAGAGGCACACGGTACATGGTACATACTAATATTGTCATGCTTTTTATACATTCTATTTCGATACATTCACATTTCTGTCACGAATATTGTTAGCAACGCTTGGCGCAGACCACGTCGCAATGTTTGAGATCATTCCGCTTTTCATTCCGCAACGTTTAGAATCATTTGTGATCATTCCGCTAAGATTACGTGCAGCGTGCGAATACTGAAGTTAATTCAGAAACTTACGTGTCGGAAGCTTCCGACCATGACTGTTTTATGAAAAGAAACGACGCGCCCCGCCAATCATCGAATTGTCTGACAGCAACGACTGTTCACGCCACAGTCAGTTCACTCTTTGAATCTCTTGCACGTTCTGTATTCATTTCCCGGTCATAATTTCGCCCGAATAAAAAAAAAAAGATGCCGTGTTAAACACGCCGGCTGCGGCATTCAACGTCATGACCACGTGACAATATTTTGTGTCTCCTATTTTAGAGGCTTGGACAGATAGGAAGAGAGGGCGAGAGAAAAGCTGAGGCATGTATTCAAGAATAAAGAATTATTTTGAGTAACTTATGTGTCCAAGCTATGAGGCACGCCATACTGGGTGGAGCATGTTACGAATAATAAGACCGTCCGGGGTTCTTTACGTGGCCATAAATCCAATCAAGTCTGTGTTATAGCATCTGCTGGAAAAAAATGGACTCTTCATATCTATATAACCATGGATGTTCTTGTATTGCTCCCCCGTCGAAATGCGACCGCCGTGGTCGGTACTCGAACCAGCGTCGTAGAGCCCGTTTCAGTCCGCCGAGTTACTGCGGCTGGTGTAGATCTTGTACACCTAAATGGCTGTAGCCATCTGAAGAAAGGACGCTTGATAGCCTCACAATATTTGATTATTGAAGCAATACTAGAATAGGACAGAGTAAAAATAGGTAAATTATAGTGCACTGTACAAATAAATGCAGTAGTTTCACGACCCCGCAGAGTTCACCACTGCCTACTTCCGTACCCTACCACCAGACTTTCGGTCCACCCGTACCACACACCAATGGAAAATTACTCTTTGCGACGCCGCCCTCGAGGTCTGTCAGGCACTGGTTCCGCGGGCCCCGGCTCTCGCAGAGTTTGCCATAGGAGTCCTGGAACAAAACATCCCCCCGCTTTCTTTTAGCTTGAATAAAAAAAATGTTTGATGATGATGATGATGATGATGATGATGATGATGATGAACATTTTGCTTTGCTGGCACTCGCCCACAAAGGGTATCTGCCAAGAATCATTATCATCCTGAACTAGCACGCGCCATCTTTGTCCTCGTCCTCTTCTCTACCAGAAGACTTGCACCAATTTGTCGATTGAATTATGCAATAACTTCATCCATACGAGACAACTAGTACATACAGAAAGAAAAAGAGACAGAAAGGGAACCAGAAAAAGAAAATCTGGAGAAACAAAATTGCCCGCATACCTGCATGCTTCCCTGAAAAGGACGTCGAAAGACGATCGTGTTCTATCAGGAGAGACAGAAAAAAACATCTTTTTTTCACGTTATGCGCCAGAAGATCGGCGAGTGCGGCGTGAGATATGGCACTGTCTGGCATTATTGTGAATAAACAAAAGTACTTCAGAAAGGACACCTTCTGGTAGGTGGCAGCACCGTGTCGTTTTAGTGAAGCGTAGGAAACACCCACTTTTTCGTTCACAGTGTCACATTGTCACGCAGCTTATTAAACAGTGAGGTCTTTATTGTTGTGCATATATGCAATTTCTAGATAATGTTACACATTCCGGAATTCTTATTGAATGGTGTTGTACCTCAAATTTGCATATTGTTTCCCTTTAGGGACGAAGATCCTTATAGCGTGTCTTGTGCGTCCTTCGTTGTAGTGTGTAACAACCGGTACCACATGCCCGAAAGGACGGTCCTTAGAATGTGCGCTAGATGGTGTTACTTGTATACGATGAATATAACAAAAACAGGTGAGATGGCGGTGCTTTGAGTGTTCACTAGATAGACGGACAGACTGATGGACGTACGGAAGGTCAGACAGACAGTGGGGCGGATGCACGGATGGACAGACAGAGGGACGGCTGCAAGAAGAGACGCACGGACGTGCGAATATAACAGACAGACGATCGAACGGACAAACGGAAGAACGGACGTACGGACGGACGGATGGACGCACCGACGGTCACATGATTTGGCGGACACATGGATGGATGCACAGAAGAACGCATGAATGAACAGAAGCAAGAACGAATGAACGGACGGAAGCATGGACGGACTGACGAACGCTTCGCCCCACGAATAGTCATTCACTGCGTGGATATGCTGTGATTCTTTTCACAATGTTCACAATGTGACCGTCGTTCTCAGTCAGTCTTTGTTAATGGCCACCTATCTAATTCTCTCCCAGTCAGATCAGGCGTTCCCCAAGGATCTGTCCTTGTTCCCCTTCTTTTCCTAATATATATAAACGACTTGCCCGACCATGTATCCTGCAGCATTCGCATGTTCGCGGACGACTGTGCCATTTATCACACTATCAGTAAGTAACCAGCATGATCACCTGTATCTCCAAACCAATCTTAACAACGCGCTTAATTGGTGTAACACATGGTTAATGACCCTTAATCCTTTTAAATGTAAACTTGTGTCTTTTTCTCGTCGCCACAGCCCATATCGCTTCCAGTATTCCATCGTTAACACCGCAATTGAATCAGTACCATCTTATAAATATCTTGGAATAACCTTGTCTTATGATTTATCATGGCGTGCCCACATCGCTAATGTAGTTTCAGCATCTAATAAAGCACTTGGTTTTCTCAAACGCCATCTCCGCCTAGCCCCCCTACATGTAAAACTACTTGCGTACAAATCTTTATTCAGACCGAAATTAGAATATGCATCTTCCATATGGAGCCCACATCAACCGTATTTAATCAAAGCATTAGAAGCGGTACAAAACCGTGCTGCCAGATTCATTCACTCATCTTACTCGTACGATATCAGTATTTCATCTTTGAAAGCGAAATCTGGACTGCCACTCCTTTCTTTGCGCCACCGCACTGCAACTCTCGTGCTTTATCACAAATTATTTCATTCTTCCCTCAATCAGCCACCTTATATAGTAGCCGCAGCACGCATATCTCATCGAACCAGTCATCCATTTCAGGTTTCCTGCCCATCTTCGCGCACCACTGCTTTTTCTGCCTCGTTCTTTTTTCGAGCAGCCACGGACTGGAACGGCCTCCCCCGGGACATCGCCAACATCGCCTCATCATCTGCCTTTCAAGACAGTATCATTGATCATCTTCAATGCTAAAACAACTCTTACTGCTTATTGTTAACCTAAATAAAACCCCACCCCTTATGTAATGCCCCTCCCAGAAAGGGGGGCCTTTAAGGTAATAAACTGAAACTGAAACTGAAACATGAACGCAGTCACTGGATCAAGATGGGTGGTCGTTGAGTTTTTGCGACTGCTGAGTCGTTGGACAGACGCCAACAGACAAGGATTTCTGCGTAGAAGTATCCCAAGGAAGGCTATCGTCTTTAAAAAAATCTGTCATGGCCAGATTCGAACCCGCGTTCACATGATCCGAAAGCGAGCGCTCTGACCACTCAACTTTTGAGGCACACTGGCAGAGCAGATCATAGGTTTGTCGTGTAGAATACTGCAAGGTGATGAGAGGGGAAGTAAATGCGAGCAGGATGGATGTGAGGGTTACCAGAAGGAAAAAGTCGATTGCAGAACTTATATAGATGGAGAGACAAAGAAAGAAAAGCGGAGAAATAGATTCAAAGAAAGGGAGCAAGCAGAATAATTGTTGAAGGCAATATGCAAACTACACGAAGGGCAAGCGAGTGATAGAAATAACAATACAAAAAACATTAAAAGAGAGAAGACGAGAGTGTGACCTCACACGGATAGAGGTATTGGAACAATGACATCAAAAGAAAGCTACAGATAGTAAAAGAGAGACAACAGGGGATACTAAACAGAAAAATGCAGCAAGACAGACTTATATACATTAAGAAACACAAAAACAAATAAACAAATGGAAAGAAGAGAAATAGCCTTGCATTGTTGTAAGTATATTTTGCCGTGTGGCGTAGTATAACTGTCACCTACAAGAACCAGCACGTGGTTTTTTGTTAACTTTAATTACCTCTTCTTTCTTTTCTGCTTTGCTGTTAAACACGTGTGTATATTTAGTCATCGTTGGATGAAATACTAATGATGGACGCATGATGCCACTTTCAACACTTGAGTAGGGCTAGCTTTTGAATGCGAATCATTTTTAGTGGACTGTAGACACTTTGACCTTTTGTTTACACTGGGAGGAAGATTTGAGGACTTGTGTACGCAGCTCCACCTCTCGTTGGTGACCGCCGTAGACTGTCGCAACTGAATTGAAAATATATGGAAGAAATCATATAGATGGAAAACAGCTAGTTACGAAAAATGGCTCCCGGTTATATGGAGTAGAGGACCAACTGGCACATTCTGGTAATATTACAGCGTCGTGCTACGAGGATTCTAAAAGTGTTCAATATTTAACAATAGAGCTGAATGTGTTCCCAACGGGTGGTTTTGAATTGTGCAACAATTCTCAGTGCGCTACTGTACACTCTAGAAAAAGAGCGAGTAAAAAGGGTGCCTTTTTGTCCCACAACAATAATCGTCATCTATATTGCGTTCCATTCTTGCGCTATCGCCCCGCGCCCGGTACATTCCGGTCACGATCGGCATGCCCATTATCGAGGTTACATTGCATTCTCGATAGGAAAGTGGCCAGCGCCGAGTTTTCAAGAAAGGAAGCGCACGCAAGCCTGATTACGATTATTGTTGTGTGACAAAAATACACCCTTTTTACTCGATATTTTTTTAGAGTGTATCTTTACAAAAATGCGCCAGAGAATCCCTGTTGCTAGATTTTTTTCGCCTACTTCCCATTCTGTTGTAACAGGATGCAGTTGCATCTATCTATCTATCTATCTATCTATCTATCTATCTATCTATCTATCTATCTATCTATCTATCTATCTATCTATCTATCTATCTATCTATCTATCTATCTATCTATCTATCTATCTATCTATCTACGGTTGTTGGCTGTCGTGTCGCGTTAGGGTAGACCAAGATTATTACGCAAGGGTAAAAGGATGTGACGAGTATGTCTGGTTGGTCATTACAAGAGTAACATGAAAATACCCTCGTGTACGTCGTCACACACAATCCTCGAGAGGCAGCAGGCACATACCCGAAAACAACGGGCCGCGGTATGCGAGTATGAGCCACAGGTGATAGACAGTTGATATGTATCGAGAATGGTGAGAGCAAACTTTAGTAATTAAAATGCGTAAGCATTAAGCAAATACACCGTCTCTCACTAAACGGAACCGTGTGGCAATGTGAGGCGGCGTTTCCATTGGTCGTTTCCATTTGTATGTTTACGAGTATGTTTCATTTGTGTGTGGACTCTAGATATCTGTGTATGTTGTGTACTGCTTTCGTTACCACCTCCAATTTGTTTGTATACTGTGTGTGTGCTGCTAAGTGAACACCCTGTGCTGCTAGGAGTGTGCCGCGGCGCGAGCGCGCTCAGCAGTATATACGAGTGCAGAGCTGTGGCAGAGTGATAAACGATAGAAGGTGGTTATACTGGCTCTTGAGGGAAAAGAAGAAGGCACCTAATTTCTGTCTGCCATAAGGCGACATGGCGCAGTGCATTGTAAGGGATGGGAAATGGGAATGAACAGGATAGAAGAGGAAGAGGTGTGGAGAAGAGAAGGAACAGATGAAAGCAGCCGCGAGTCCGTCGCAGCAAGGAGGAACGGAAATCGCCTACAGCATCCCAGCTTGTGATGAGAGGCCATTGGAGGTTTTCTTGATGTAGGAGGGCAGGTGTGCTTGCTGTGGGGCTATTACTCGCGCTGAAGTACACTGAGTGGCGGCTTGGCTGCAATTGAGTCACTGCGCTGTGTGGTCTTGGGGCAGGTATTAGAGCACGTACTGCAGGGTGGTCACGAGGCTATGGTTGTGAGCGTCTCTCTCATCCTCAGCAGGCGGGACATGGTGAGCAGCAGACAACTGCACCTCGGTAGAAGGGGCTTCTGGCAGGTTTAGCTGGCGCGACGCGGATGGAGTTCGCGGCTGGCCAGGTGCTTTGCTGCTGGGAGGCGGGCTTGCCTTCAGGGCGGCAGCGTACAATCGTACCTCGCGGCGTTCTTCGCGGACCGCCACCCTGACTGCACGCCTCGATAGCAGCGTCGGCGTTGTAGCCATGAGTGTGGCCACGCTCCGTTCCTCCTGACACCCTGTGCTGGTGGGGTTAAGTTCGAGGTGAACCCCACCGCATTTCACACAGTGGCGGTTGCAGACATCGGCCTCCATTTGCCGGCGGCCACATTGGACGCAGTCGCCGGGGCGCTGGCATGACTCGGTAACGTGGCCGAAGCGACCACACTGCCAGCACTGTAGTGGATGTGGTCTCGCGGGCCGCGCATGCAGCTGCAGCCCGAAGATGGTGATGCGGTCGGCTGGAGAGGGTCTTGAGAAGTGCAGCTTCACAGTACCTCCCTCCCTGGTCGCCGCAGTCACAGGAGTGGCTGAGACGATGCCTCGGAGCAGCTCTGTGTTGGTAACATCACCGTACACTCTGTACAGATGGTTGGTGCTGACGCTACGGTCCGCAGGCTCACTGGTGGTCACGGGAATCCCGTTGAGCTCCAGGATGAAAGGAGCTCGCGCAAGCACTTGGGCGACGCCGCGTCAGTAGCCATGATGTGAGGACGGTTGTGAGGACGGTGGTGGTAGAAATTGCTGAGGTACGAAACACGAGTCGGCAGCTCGTTAAGTCGTGCCGTGGTCACGGCTTTTATTTGGGACGAGGGTGTAGG
The DNA here is from genome assembly GCF_043290135.1 of Rhipicephalus microplus. NCBI lineage: Eukaryota > Metazoa > Arthropoda > Arachnida > Ixodida > Ixodidae > Rhipicephalus > Rhipicephalus microplus. Next base: position 6,874,528 of record NC_134703.1, on the reverse strand, counting down.
TCAGGTCGCAGCTCCAGTGTCCGGCCAGGCCAGAAGCTAGGCCGTTCTCGGCCTATCTCCTGGCCATGCTGATGGGTTGGTCGGGTGTCAGCGTATGGAGTGGGGGCGCTTGCATTTTCGGGGCCGTTAAAGGGGATATCGCGCTGAGAAATCGCAGACTCCGCAGTAGGTCTTGGAACCCGTAGTCCAGTGACGAGCACCACACGCACAGGGGAGCATGCTCATCGACTGCTTGTGTGTCTGCTGCAGCATGCGCGGTTGGTTCCAAACCTGGCAGGCCCGGCGCATTGTGCTTGGTCGTCGCTGTCCTAGTGGGCGGCTCGGGTGGTGGTTCCAGAGAAGTCGCCATGTGGGTTAGTTGGCTCGTCTGTTTTCGGTGCATCTGTCGGGGCAGTCAGTGCAGCGAAACATGATTCTGTAACAAGTCTGATGATGTGCGACACCTTAACAGGTGTCAGCTTTGTCGTGGAGAGGAGTGGAGGTGGCCCGGGTGGCAATACCAACACCTCGGAGACAGGAATCGGAGACACCGGTGTGGTGGGCCACTCGGTTGACGGGCCGCTTGTAGTGGCAAGGTTATCTACGTCACCTGTATAGCCTATGGTTAATGGCAGAGCGGTAGTCTTGACTGGCCGAGGTGCGGGAGGCTTACGCGATGATGAGCCAGGCATCGCGGTGTCGCTTTTGGGAAGGCAATGTTTGTTGTCGTAATACTGGAGCATGGCTTCGCGCAGATGATCGTAAGGACGAGAGCTCTATGCGAAGTACGTGAGGTGGCATTTGAGGTCCCGCGGAAGATGGTAGTCTAGTACCTCAAACATGGATTTTTGCGGAACGGAGGTAGAGGCGGGACGAAGTGCGACCGCAAGGCTTGAGCTGGCTGGAACATGGCCGCGAAGCGTGGTGGCAGCGGTGCAGCGCCGGTCACTTGTCCGTTGGTCCGTGGTCACCAAATGTTGAGGTACGAGAGATGAGACGGCCGTTCATGAGACCGTGCCGTGGTCGTGGCTTTTATTTGGGACGCGGGCATATGCGCGTAGCGGAAACACATACTGCCACAACTCCGGGCTGCCCAGCAAGCGCTGCCGCGAGCGCCAGGCGTGGAGATGCCCGAAAAAAAAGCCGCTGAGAGCAAATGGACGGTGGAGGACTGTGCCCACTACAGCTGGGTCCGTCACGGCATTCGCAGCCTTCAGGACCCTTGCCCTCCGCGGTGCCGTCTTGGTGACGATGGTGATGAAGTGTCCCTCTGCGTGAGAAGGGCTTTGGCACGGGCGCGGCAGGGTTACGGGAGAGCTCTGAGGTACCGATGCTTCAGCGTGTGCGTCTCGGAGGCACGGTGTTGCTTCCGCTGCTAGCTCCGAGCTTGTAGCTTTCTCTTCCTCGGAGCCAGAGCAGTGGCAGTCGTGGTGAGAGCTTTTGATGAGGTTCCCACTGTGCCTTCTGAACAGTGGTCAGTCGAGAGACGTGTTGTGAGGGCTTGTAAAGTCACTGCGATGCTCCGCGCAAGGCCGGACATCTTGGGCACCGCGCTAAGCTCCTCGTTCTGCTCACGTACCTGCTTTTGCGAGGCCTCGGGGGTGTCCATGTATTCTGCTTTGTCGAGTGCAGGATTGCCTGAGGTGTTGTCTCTTTTGGCCGGCGTAGAGAAGGCAGGCGTGACATGGTCGGAAGCAGTTGAGTTGGCCTTTTGTACTTGCTGTTGAAGCCAGCCGCCGATTGCACAGACGGGCGGCTTCTCCAGCAATCGCGAAGTAGTCGAAGCTTTCGCTGGGCTGCTGTTTACGAGGGCGACTGCCATGGTAGCGCCTCTGGCCTAGATGGGCGAGAAGGAGCTTTGGTTTGGTCCTTTGGCTTCGTTTTTTTGGTCATCGTGATCCGCGATGAAACACAGTAATCCGACGCACGAGAGCGTGCCGTGAGCGTACACAAGACGCCGTCGAGGCGAACGTGCACACTGTGAAGAGGAATGGTCAAAACACGAAGCGTTAAAAACACATCTTTTCAGTTCGGAAGTTCAATTGGTTCTCTGGGAGAGTAGAAATGAAGCGGAGGCGGTGCTCTGCCACCTCTTCCACGCCACCTTCTCCTGTCTCCTCACATGAGCACGAGGAGAGAGTCCTACAACTTCCGCACGCTAACGTGAGAAGAGGGAAGAGTTCGCTTACGTGCAGTGCTGGAGCGGATAGTCCCCGAGGAACCGACACAGTTCCGAACATCGCTTTGGGATGTTTAACATCCGTAAGGACATCAGCTGCGTGTAACCGATAACTGCGAAAAAATAAATATCAGGGTCCCCGCAGGAATCGAACCTAATACTTCTGCGTGTCAATCAAATATTCTATTACACAGCCACTTCTTCATTCTTTGTTTTCGGGTAAGCTTCACACACGGGGAAATAAGAAAAAATATATTACAATACACAACAAACATGACAACAAAAAATTCTACGACCATCAAGCATTGCTGTAGCATATCACATTTTAAGATTGCTTCATGGTCAGTAGGGCTTCGATTCTTTTTAATCATCAGGAAACACATTCATTTCTTCTTACTATTTAGTGAAACATTCAGATACTTTTAGAAAATAATGTCTTGTTGGTTTCATGTGAAGATCACAGAGAAATCCAAACATTCCAGAGCCAGATATACTGTGCAGAGCAGTCATTATGATTAAATCAAAAGGTGATCCATCATCATTTTCTATTACTACCTGATATTAAGAGGGTCTAACGGAAATTCATTTCATTGTCCTTTCTAATTCGTCCCAAAAGTATACTCCCTCTCCACAGTGTAGAAAAACGTGGTCGATTGTTTCCGGTTTGTTACAGATGATACAGTCAGATCCCCATGGGATATAAAAACCGCGCTCCACTACAAATGTTCTTACAGGAAGTGTTCCGGTGTGTAATTCAGAAAAGAACGATTTTGCATTTCGGTCTTCCTGGATTTCTTTAACCCGATTAAGTACGTTCTGACCCTTGCGTGCTGTATATAGCACTCTGCACAGTGGTATTGGGAGCAAAGTGTGACATAAATTTTTGTACAGCCTTTTCTTTCCAAAACTCCGCAGTTAGTCAGTCGAAAAACGGACACACAAAAACCACACGCTGGCCACAACTTCCTTCATGTAGCCTTACAAAGCCCCTGTCTTAAGTCGAGTGTTCACAACAAACTCAGGCAACAGTCAACTTAGCCTTATTTGACACACTGATACCAGAAAAGGATCTCTTAACTCGCCGAAAAATAAAAACTTATTTACAAGCTGCTTAATAGGCAGATGTCCTAGCCCAGGACTCCTTACTTTACCCGTTTGGACAAACTAGAGGAACTGCACCTTTTACAATTAGACACCGATGTATATATCGCAGAAACCTGATGTAATGATTGCACAGTAACCCGGGAACAGTACAGCCTTGCAAACATAGCATAGCTTAGACACAAAAAGCAGTTGCATGCAGTAGCCCTATCAAACATGGACAAATAGGATGCTTTCTACCTATTCGCTTTCTCCTTTATTTCTTTTGTTGGCTGTTTCAAATGGTCATCAGCACTTTTGTATGACTTTAGTGGAACTCCGAGATATTTAAATTACGTTTTTTTATTTATAGGCTGCGGAAAAATCTAGGATTGAAGCCCCAGATCCATTCCAAAATCCGATGAGTTCAGTCTAGTTTATATGGCTTCCTGTAACTTTGGCAAAAGATTTAGGGACTTTTAGCGATTCTTCAATACTTTCATAAGAAATTCTAGATATTGCAACATCATCAGCGTATCCGAGTAGTTTGACCTCCGAGGATTGAAATCTAAACCCACTAATGATAATTTTCGGCAGTATCGACAGACATATAGTTTCAGTGTAGTAATCTAAACCCACTAATGATTCGTTCTGCAGTATCGACGGACATAATGCTTTAATTTAGATGCCGAACAGAAGCGTACTAACAGGGCAACTTTGACGCACTGAGCGCTGAATTTTAATGACGGGTCCCAATGTCTTGCTGATTATTAGTCTTATACTACCATTTTTATATGCCATGACTACACCGTCGACAATTATCTTAACAACATAATTGTGCTCCAATACTGGCCATACTCCAGCTGGATATACTCAAAGCGTTTGATGGCGTTGGCCACGCTCTTTTGTTTGCAGTATTGGACCACAGAGGCACTCCATGTAAGGTCTCGAAACTTGCTTAGAAAAAGAATGTGCAGGCGTAATGCTGGTGAAATGTCACTCGTGGTCACGGTGCTCCCTGTTTATTGTTATAAACATTACATGTGCACTCCTGTAATACAGGGATCACGTTGTGTTAGTGACGATTGTATATTTAAGCGCCATCATTCAACGTTGTCTACGTACCACTTGCCAGCGCTACTTTCTTCGCAAGCACTAGCGCTACATATCAGCTCACCGGCATTGGCAGTACCTATGTTGCTGTCAGCGTCATTGCGCAACTGTAAGCAACTAGTTACATAACACGTATAGAACTGTTCAACTATGTTGGTTCGTGGAGCACTTCTACATATCTGTAGCTTAATTACGTAGCGTTTTTCCCAATAAAAAATTGCACCATGGTCACCTTGCCTCCGCACGCTTCGCATACCATCGATCAAGTTCATGTAGTAGTCATAAACAGAAAAAGTATCATAATCACGAACCAGCACGTGCTCTCTTTCTCCTTTTGCTTCTCGTCTAATTCGCTCCCAGAACAGGAGCGCGAATTTGCCTGAGTATAGGGATGAAATGACTGATGGACGAGAGAACACGTACAGAGAAAGAGAATTAAAGAGACATATACAAGGAAAGAACGCAAGCGTACAGCCACGTATGGAAACTTTAAGCAAGGAGTAGGAAATAGACTGTCCAGAGGGTAAAAGCTTAGCCAAGCAAAGGGCTTCAAGATGCCTACCAGCTATGCTAAGACCAAGCCCTGCACAACTTCGTGCAAGCTGCGCTATTTTTTTTTTCATTCATTGGCACACCAACACTCCAGCAAGATGTGTATTGAGGTCAATACCTCACCAAATTTTGTGAATTTATCATATTAACGCCCACATCACAAGCCACTAATTATGCTAGCACTAGAATGAAAGCCGCTTTTTGTGCTGAGGTTCGCAAGTAGAATCTATAGTAATCAATAAATGAGTGCGAGTAACGAGCAGACCTGCCGCTTTGTCTGGCGTGGCAGCTTTTCACGGTGATCCAAGTGTACCAGAGAGCAAGCGCGTCAGCTAGACGTCGTGAAAACGAGCAAGAGTACTCAGTCGATGTTGTTAGAAAGCACTAGTAGAAAGGAACTCGTCAATACGATGGCATTCCTCACTACTGTTATTTGTTTTCTCGTATGTCACGCAAAAAAAAATCAAAACCAACGTCACATAGCTTAAAGATAAAAAGTTCGTACGTATGTGTATATAGGGGTATATAGGACAAGAGAGGTTCAGAACAAAGCGTTCATTTTGGCTGCTTCTTTTTCTTCGTTCTTTTGTTTGGTTTACACCACCGTAGACAATCAAACTGCACAGAAATGGAGAAAAAGGCCCCACAGGGTGCAGAACGTGTGCGTATTTGTTTCGCTGTCACACTACTACTGTGGGCGAGAATTCATTGATCAGGAGGTCTCACAAGCGACAACGTTTTCCATAGGTCCCCTTGTTGAAACATCGGCACCAGCGACGTGTCCTGTTGAACAGTTTCTGGTCACTTCAAGCGTCCATATTGCACCGAATATGTGTCCCACTAGAATTTATGGGTGGTCGTATATTAATAATGAAGCGCAAGTTAAAAGTGTGGTTGCTACTCACTATAACAATGAACGCAACACTTGCATGTGTTCTCTCTACACGCCGGCACCTTAGAGTGGTGAGCAAAATTTGCTTCTAATTTCAAGGAATTTGCTTTTTTCTGAGAGCTGTGGTTCAATATCGATGGTTCTGTTTGAAACGCGGTGCAATTTAGGAGGCCTGGCTTCTATGTGCTGCCACCGTCGTTTGGCGTAACGCTGGTGGCATAGAAAATAAACAGCTGTAGCATACTCAGCATGCGTTTGTGCCGAAGAAAAGTTTGCTTCCTCTTATTCTTCGAGCGGCGTGATGATGACATAACATTACTATTGCGGCTAAGGCACCAAGCAAGACAACGCAAAGAGCTTGAAAGAGGAAGCAAGCGACAAACAGAAAGAGAAACCTAACAATAGAAAAGAATAAACATAAATACAAAAAACGCTGAAAGAAAACTGAGGAGGAAAACAAACAAGACTACTCAGCTCTGCACTTTCTACAGGCTCGGGTGAAGCTACCCTAACGTTTCTATTCTACCTGTTACGCAATTACTCAGCCTTGACCGTTTGTTAGCCATTCGAAAGGGCCGGTAAAGCAATTTTCTTAACAGACAAGTAATCTTGATGTATGCTATAAATAACGAGTAGGTGGTGGCACCATAACACAGACACAGATTCAGGCACTGGGACGACAGCGTCGGTGTAGGGCCAGTCCGCAGGGACGCCGCAACGTGAGTGCTCACCGCCGGGCACCGCGAGTATATAGACTGGCCTATAGGTAAAGTACGTAAGAGCGGGGGCCTCTAAGGCACTTGAACGCGCACCAGTTCCGGGTCGTTTGGAGTGGCTAGAGTGCGCGTAAGTAATGGGCACGAGTAGGCAACGAGTCGACGTAGGACCTTATCAAGTTCAGTGCATAAAGGCCCAGTGTAGCACTCTAACACGCCTCTAAGCATCGCCAAGTGGCGCCTGATAAATAAAGCCTTCGTATTCTCGCCTAAATTCATCTGATAGAATCACAACATAACGAACGCTATTCACCAAGCGCACCGCCACCTCACCGGGTAAAGGTAGTTACTGCCGTGTTCATGAATCCACTTATCGCAGTATGGCTGCTTATGAAAAGAAGGAAAAAGTATGAATATAAAAAAACATGAGGCTTGTTTCAGGCACCTATTTCATCTTGTCATGATTGCGCCTTATAAAAGCCGTCATTAACTAGTCAAAGTTGTGCCCTGAGAGCGAGGGTAGGTAAATTTTTCCTATAACATGATTACCTCGAGCCGCAATAAATTATTTTTATTACAAGATTTTACGTTTTTTTTTTGGCTGTGTTCAATGATGTTTTTATGCTTGCTGTAGTTTTGTTGCTTTCTATCTAATTGTTAAACTTTCACTTTATATATTTACTTTTTAGCAGTTTAACACTATTGTCACTAGTTGTATTTGTTTTGGAACGGTGAACTGAAGTGAACCTCACCGACAAAGAGTGCTGCATCCTGATGAATTTTGCCAAAAAGCGCCTTGAGGTACAGGAAAACATGAAGACGGACGCCGTGCCCTTTTAGAGAAGGCAAAATAACGTGGACGCCGCTCGCAATATAATTTGACAACTGACACAATTTGCATCCGTGCACTACCGGCCGTGCCCTTCATTTTACAGGTACGCGAAATAGCATTTTTTCCGTCAAGATTATATATCCGCTTGACTGTATACTCGTCACGATGTCACCTCTCTTAAGCTGGAACGTATACCTACTCGATAAAAACGCCATTCGATTAGCAGCTACAAGAAAGATGACGTGGAGAACATACGACCGTGAACATTTTCCTGCAGAAACATAACAGGGCACAATTTGTAAAGCGGCGTCGTCACGAAAATTTCTCGCAGGTCTCCACCGGGTTTACAAGATCCTTTAGGACTCACCACGGCGGTGACGTGTACGCTGTGTAGTTCAATATTTCTTCGTAACGGTCCACAGCATAAACCAACTTCGCAGTGTTGTCGTCCGCCACCATATTGCTTGTGTACAAGGAAGACTTGAGGTAGGTCATAGGCTATACACCGTATTTGAGCCTTACTTTAACCCGGGGAGATATCGGAGGTAAATACAAGATAGGTTCCTAAAAATCGTAAGGGCGGACTTATACCTAAGGTTAACTTAAGTCCGAAGAATGAGTTTATGTTTGGTTTGTGAATGCAGGGGTCAGTGTTGGACAGCCAACGCTGGACGAACTCTAAAGCGAAGACTGAGAGAAACAGGTAATCTGAAACTAGAATGCGCGTTGGATATGCGATTAGGGTAATGAAAGAAGGCTAGGGTAAATAACTGCTTCGTGTTTCTTGTGTTTGTTTTTCCAAGATTTTCTTCTCGTTCTCACGAAAATATTGCTTGTTGATTTTTTTTTGCAATCTTAAAGTGTTCTACCCTTCTGGCCAGAACAGATATAAAAAATCAGTGAAAATCTAGACTGATCAACACATATTCCACTAGAAATATTTGCCTTCTTTTCATGATCACATAGCCGATTTTATCTCACCACATATTTCTTATAAATCGACCATGGTTGCTAGCCTAATGTCAACTTTCGTTAATCTTTTTCCTCTTCATTATCTATCTTATTCTCTCTCTGGCACTGGTATGTCGTTGTAGTGCAGCCGACAGATGTGCTTGATTAGCCCTTAGGCGCCATGTCAAGTACCTCACTAGCAAGCTCTTGCCAAATCCGAGTCACTTGTTTTGGCTTTAAAACTTTACAATGAGCCAGCAGTAGCAACGTAGGCCTTTATTTACGCTGGTAGTTCTCTGGTTTCAATGCATTCTTTATGAAAATGACATTTAGTTAACAAAAAGTGCAACCCAGATGGTTTTCTTTTTTCATCTTGCTGTAATGCCAGTGATGCCTTATAACGAGAGCAACTACTTTGCGTGAACAATGAACAAGTCATTTTTAACGCTTATGTCGCTTGAAGCACGGTTGAACAAAGAAAGACAAACGATGTTCGTCTCCAACCATTCGCATTCTGTACTCGCAACATTTCCTGAGTGGTCTATTTCTCCTACCGAAAATTACCACGAGTAAAAACCGCCCTATCCACTCTTGCTGACCTCAGAAGGGTGGTCAAACTGGCGATCAACCTAAAGCCCTCCATTTCCAGCGCAGCGTGAGCGTAGTAATCGCCTGTGCCTTACGGATGACGCAAGGCTTCAGAGTTGGGAAAACACCCAGCGTGCCTGATGAACGCTTCTTTTGGAGTCAAGTCGAAAACGCGGCCGATGTTGAAATGTGATTTCAGCAGTCGCCTGACCATCTTTTAACATTAGCAGTGCAGTGTTGGAATAGTTTTAGTAATTCTTTCTTTCCCGCTCGCTCACTCACCCGGACACGAGCAGAGCATTTAGCATCACTGCGCAAGAGCGTTTTTGTCATTGTATGCAAACCCAGTGTACTATATTTGTTGGTAACATTGCGCAAATTAAATGTGTGCTTGTAATAGAATAGCATGCTGTAGAGGCAACCAGGTTAATCTAATTGTGAAATATATTGTCTTCATCCTATGACCTCTGGAGCTTTAAAAAATGAATGAACAGCGTGTCAACCTTGCTTGTAATAACGATCATGGCTTTTCCCGTTCACCATGAAAACAAGAAATAAGACGGGGACTCTTCCATGTCCCCCGCTCCAAGTCATTAGCTCACAGCTGTACAGCAGGCCCGTGAGGCGCCCGGCACGGCAAGCTCGGGTTTCCGTTCTCTGCGTGGAACTGAGCAGTACGTGCGACGCAGTCGCGTTCCGCAGGACATTTAAAGTTGCTTCCCATTCCATTTCATAAACTTTTACAGTACATTTTAACAATTTTTGTGAGTGCATGTATCCACTCCTGATTACACGCAACCAGGTCTAATGCAAATGGTTGACTTTTGTTTTTATTATGTAGCCAATAATTGTCGTGTTTGAAGGTACGAGGCATTTCTTTCTTGGAAAACGAGATTAAAATAATACAGTAAGTATAATTTTATTTTTTTCAAGAACGGAGCTGCTCATGTTTTTTTTTTTGTACCCGGTAATGTAAACCAGAATTATTATCATCACGCATCGGCAAGCATTCGTTTCGTTCCTTCTCAATTTCTCCTGCAACACATATGCCGAATTGTCTGGCGTGATTACAAAAAACTATGATGTGTGGGTTCATATGTATTCCTTTCTTCGTCCTTGTTTGTTTCGCTGAAAATGGCTAATATTCATTCTAAAGAGACAGGCCAGCAGCCTTGCTTCTCTTACGCAACTACGAGGCTGAAATCGTGTAACATCGGTATAATTAGTCTTGCTACGAAAATTGCCCAACGACACTCGCAGGACAAAAATAACGCAGAATCGCACAAAAAGTTGTGTGACTAGAATAATGCACCTTCTAGCGTGACTATAAATCATGTAACATCATGCAAAGTCTAGTCACAGTCTAGTCACAAAAACTTGCGTAATAACAAGTCGCGTGGTCTAAGTTGAGAAATATCACGCAACAGCTTGCCACGTTGCACGTTCCCACCATGAAATAGCGAGTCACGTGATTAGCATCCCACCAATTCATATAAGAGGTAGTCATGTGACATGTGTCCAGCCCCCGTCCTCCTTTCTTTTTGGACCTGGCAGTGATATTTGTATGTTTATTTTTACATCCTGTGTATGAATGTTGCATTCACGAAGGCATAGTCATCTCACATGCGTATGGCGGACTCCTCGATGAGCGGCTCCTTCGTGAACGAAGAGGCAGTTCGATACTTACTGTGCAGCTGTACTCGCTTGACACTTAGCGAGGCCCGTTCCGGATTCTTTTGTATCGGGTAGAGGCAAAGCCACCTAGAACAGGTTAAGGCCTGCGCACTCCCTCCGTGACGTCACGCATCTTGCCCGAGTGGGCCACGCCTCGCGAAAAAGTTTGTCTGCTAGCCGTCCAGGCTGTACTCACTTCCATGCACTAGATGTGTGGGGTTGCCTTCCACAAGTCTCAGAGTGCTAATCACATATATGTACTTTTCTGCCAAGCGTGCAGATATAAAATTTGAGGGCAAGTTATATCAAACTAAGACATGCTAAAAGAAGCTTTGGTTATTGTGCCCGAAAGCCGTAGCGTTAGAAGTGTGGCAGGATATGGTATGGCGCATTTCGATTTCCTTGAATAAAAAGAAAAAAACTACGATACAATATATTTCATGGAGTCTACATCATTTATTTATTCTAACGTGAATATTCAAGACGTTGAAGGTAGCTTAACTGAGCGTTTTCAGTGTCCTCTTCAGTGTTGCGCCCTTCTTTGCCGCCGTTAACTTGTCGATTTTTATTTGGACGTAATTTTTTAGGAAGGTGTTGGTGGCTGCCTACAAGATGTTGTGAAGCACTGTTTCTGGATGGTGTCCTTCGCAACAAATGTCCAAATCTTCATTGTCAATTAAAAGGTGCTTCACCACACTGAGAAGAAGCTACCTTTGGTGCCGTGCTGCGTGAAACCAGGCGGTGTTCTCTTTCGAGGTCAGCTTTTCTAGCACAGTCGGATAGGTAAGCGGGGCTGTTCGGAAACATCGTCGGCACTGCATCTTCGGTTAGTCGAGTAAGGCTCATCGGAGCTTCTATAGTCTTTCCGTTGCTATCCGTGTAAGTGGAGGTAGTCCTCAAGTACTCTGCTATGAAATGAAGTTCGCAGACCTGCGATATGCAAAAGCAAAAAGAATGTTTTAAAATATTTTAGCAACATTTTATATATGTTTTTCTGCCTGATTACATTCTAGAACGTTATAATTAGCAAAAACTGGGATCTAGAGTGACGCTGCTCCGTAATGCACTGCACTAGCACAGATCTGCGACACAGAATCCGCTTTATGTGAAGGTTTGTCGGTAAAAATTTTAAACTCTTACCTTCGGATCACGCAGAGTGTCGATGTCGACGTCCTCGCGACGAATAGCGCGTTTCCATTCTATCCTGCGGTCGTCTTTAGGGAAGGAGAACAAGCGGACCTTCGGTCCACCGTCATAATTTCCACGACAGCTCGGCACGCAGCAGCGGCCCATCCTGTGAACTTCCTGGTAATTTCACGCGAACAAACTTCACATCTTGGACTCCAAATAACACAGCCAGGACCAAAACTTGCACATATCTCTGAAGAACGTCCACCAGCACTATTTAAAAATTCTTATGCAGCGTAGCCCCTCGCTTTGCCAGGGTCAAACAAGTTCTAACAGGCTCGCCCTAACGAAGGGAGTCACTGAGCCTGCATTCCCCAACCAGTTCTCACAATGCCCACCAGTTCGTCGGGCTAGGTGTGCTGACGTCAGACAAGGAAACGAAGGGAGTGAAGGGGCCTTGCAAATTCTAGGAGGCTCTGGTAGAGGCCAATCATTGTGAACAAGATTGCAGGACATAAGGTATGTGCGTCGAGGGTGCAGAAACCAGTAAAAGTGTTGCTTAAATACGTAGAACAAAGGGTCCTATGCGACCACCTGTCTTCTGCATGTGCTCCTCCAAGTGCACTTGGAATTCTCTCTCTCCCACTCTTTCTCATCTATTTAGCACTTTTGTCCCTTCCCCAAATGAAACTAGCGAGCCGGACGTTGGTTCAGTTAACCACCCTGCTTGTCACTGCTTTTCTCTCAATATATATATAACTCCTGGCACACGTTAGGTGTCGATTGGTCGCTCTCTTCGCGTTGGCCACCCCCTCACGTCGAGCGCCCTTTCTAGTCAGCCTGCACACTGGTAGCACGATCAAAGCGCCACACTCCTCTGTGTGCTGCGTGAATGTATGGGAACCTGGCCGATGGACACTCGTGTTCACCAATGGGTTCATCCTGCCGGATCGCTTTTCTGCGGTCGCCTGCAGAGCTTCTCAGCTTGTTATGTAGTGGCACTACCACTTGCGGTATTGTGCACCTTTAACGACAGCTGAGGTAGTCGTGCTTCAGCTTGCTGTCGACCTCCTGCGCGAGTCGCCAGCCGTGTCGAGCGCAGCAATTTTCTGGGAAACTTGCCCGGAGCCGCGAGGGAGATGGTGGTGGTGGTGGAAAACATTTATTGTTATATTTGCAGTGAGAGGTGTGGATGGGGCGAATTGGAAGGGCCCACACTTCACAAGCACTAGGAAGAATATACTGCATAAGAGTGGCTTTTTTGGGCTGGTTGGTAGTGCATTTATGAAAGAAATATACTTTATTAGTGCACCGGGAAGGCTTCACTGTGTTCGGTCCTGTTTTCTTTCTGAAACCTTCCCAGGTCACTCAGAAAGTATATTTCATTCAAAAATACTAGGAGGGATTCCTGTAGCTGCCACGGCAGCCTGGGCACTAGCCACCAGTACTTTGAAGGTCAGAGCAGCCCAGCAGACAGCTTTCTAGTCTTCTTTTGTGGGATTAGGGTGCGATGAATTGGCGTAACTTAAGGGGCGTACCCACTTCATGCGAGACATGGCCCGCTCCTTGCTCAGCGTGCCGCACTCAGCATGCCGTCCTTCAAGAGCGCCACTGTCATCTAGCCCTTCAATGACACCCTTCACACGTCGGCACGCGTCAAACGAGGCTGCAGGCAAGCTTGCCAAACGAGGATACTCTGCCGAGACCCCGCTGACGCACCACGCAAGCTCCGTCGATTTAGCACCGACAACCTTCGCCGCTAGCGTGTTGACGCTCAAGACACCTACCAACGCACCCCTCCCTCCCCTACGAGCGACTGGTTTCGCCCGCCACGAGCTCCCTCTAGCCCTGAGAACCACCTACGTATGGCCACCGGGACAGACTCACTGTCTCCGCAACGTCCTGAACTGCGCCGATTGCGGTGTCGTGGAAACACTGTCCCACCTATTGTGTGAGTGTCCTGCTCTCAGTGATGCATGCAAGCAGCTCTTCATGAAGTGCCGTCACGTCGTATTGCCAGGTGGGACCCTGCAGGCAATCATATATCCGACCGGTTACGAGGACCATCGCCGCTCTGCCACTAAGGCCCTACTCGTCTGTCTTTAGGACGCCAGCTTGACCCAGCTACCTTTAAAGGGGTGGTGTCACCAAATTTCGAGGCTATCCCAAGCCTGTTGTTGGTTTCATCTGTATGCAAGGATTCTCCACACGAATGGTTGGAGAAAACAAAAGCGCAGAATATATATTAATTCACTTTTAAAAGCGTAGATGAATGCCCACTCTTACGGTCCAGACCCATTGCTTGCGCAGCAACACTGACGTTTCAGAATAGGAGAAGCAACGGCAGTTGTAGTGAGGTCACACCTGATTTGTAGGGACGAGTGTGTTGGCGTCCCGTACAGGGAAATGGCGTGTCCATCAAGGACCCTGGGTACTTTCTAAGAGACACTAGACGTGTCCTTGTCCATCAGAGACACCGCGCGCGTCCAACAACAGGGCTGCTCCGTTCTCTTTCAGCGTATCGGCGCCTATAAAATGCCGGTGCATTTAGCGTCAGGCGGCTTCCACGTCCACGTTATTTACATATGTTTTAAATATAAACGCTTTGTTTCCTTCAGGCTGCATTTTGTCTTGCTACTGCAGCTGGCCATGGCGACTGTCAGCGTGTTTGTTTTGCTGGCGCTTGTGAAGCACGCTTGTGGAGAGCAGACGAAACTCAGCACGATGTGCGTTACAGCTTTGTGTGGTCACGTGGCGAAGCCACCTACCCAGGCATCGAGGTCACTGCCTAAGTCGGCGCCGCGAAACCGAAACCGAAAATGGTCCACATAACTAGAGCAATATTAAACTATTTAGCGAAAGTACACGAATCTTGGTGCGTGTATCATGCTTCCTGGAGCTGAAGGAAACGCTTACAGCAAAGAACACGCATTCCACGAATTCGGTTTCACCACCCCTTTAAAGCCATTCGCCATAGTCATTCCGGTGCTTCTTCTTACGTCACGTGACCGTTTTTTCTCCTTGAGTTAGCCTCCGTTTTTGCCCCGTATTTCATCTCTCCTCCCATATGTTTTTTTTCTTTGACCTTACTTTCTTTTCTTCACACACATTCTCCTTTCAATCCTTATTTCACCGTGAGTGTATCGGTTGAAGTGTCCTCAAATCATCGGCAACGTTTACTCCACATCCTGTGTTCTTTTCTTTTTTTAATACAGAAAGAACTGCACCCCCCCCCCCCCAGCGCTCCAGTTTAACACACGCAGCACCTCCTCTCTTGTTTTCCTAGTGGTTCACTCTGCACCGTTCCCTCAATTTGTGGAAGTGCACGCGTAGTTCTGCATGAGTGCTCTGCCGGCCTACCCTCTCGCTCAAGAAGAGGGGCAAAGAAGTGCAGCATGGCGTGCGACCCCTCCTCCTGACAAGGAGACGATGCTGCGTGTTTATGATCAGGATGTGCATGCAACACCAACTTAAGCTCATGCCACCAACGGGTAATCGTAGCCGCATCTTCTATATCTTTACAAGTCTACGAGCAGAAAAATACAGCGTGGTTGACGGCAATGAGAACCATAAGTAATAATAAAAAGAACTTGGGCCATCTCCCCGACGAAAACTTAGGAGGCGAAGCAGCTGCGTTGCGCACAGGTGCCCTCATGGGGAATCATGGGTTGAACGGCGCTAACACGGGTGCCGCGGTGAGCACTGGAAAATTTGTTTGAAGCGATAGCGGGCGTAGATCTTATAGGTGACAACTACAGTCATGTTTCAATGCGTACGTTAGTCGTGTGTCAGATTTATTGAACGTGAACCGACGAGTCGGAGGTGTAGCGAGTGATGGCCGCGGCAGGTGTTGTGGGCAAACGAACGAGGTGGAGTAGCGGTCGCCGTAGGGAGCGCATGGCAAACTGCGGGCAGAAGACTTTCAACTACATTCGTGCTTTTCTATCACATCGCACCGCCTTCATTCGCCTTAATTCTACCGAACACGGCCCGTACTTATTAGGCACGCGGGGTACACCTCAAGGGGCAGTCCTGTCTCCTCTGCTTTTTAACCTGGCGATGATGAACCTCCCCTCTCTTCTAAGCGAGGTCGAGGGAATACAACACGCACTAAATGCGGACGATATCAAAATCTGGACCAACACCGGCTCCTTCGCGCAAATCGAAGAACGCCTGCAAAAGGCTGCCCTTCTGGTGGACACCTACGCAGGTTCATGCGGCCTGGAGTGCTCTCCAGCTAAATCGGCTCTTCTTTCAGTCTCTCCGCTACCGCCACCTCAAATTTTTCTTCCGTCCGGGCCCGTCCCGTCAGTGCAAAATATTCGGGTTCTTGGCCTTCACCTCACATCGTCCTTGGATCCAAAGGGCACAATAGCAGGCCTCAGACGCACCAGCGAACAGGTGAGCCGTTTGATACGGCGAGTTTCTACCAAGCGCGACGTCCTCCGCGGGTCTCAGTCCCTCCAATTTGCCCACGCGTTTGTGACCAGTCGCGTCCTCTACGCCTTGCCTTACCTTCGCCTGCGTCGTCGACACGGGCACCAGCTGGACGTCCTTCTTCGTTCAGTATACAAACGCGCTCTGGACCTACCTATTGCAACTTCCAACAGCCGATTCGCGGCTCTGGTGGTACACAACACCTTTGCAGAGATGCTCGAAGCTCATCGCGTTAACCAAATCAATCGACTGTCGCAGACGCCTTCAGGGCGCCGTCTTCTACACAGACTTGGCCTTAACCCGATATCTGACCAAGACCCTCTGCAGCCGGTACCAGAGCTCTTGCGTCAAAAGCTATGGGTGGAACCTCTACCCCGTAATATGAACCCCGACCTCCATCCTGGCCTTAGACTAGCACGCGCCGCGGCCCTTCATACGCGACACTCCGATCGTCCTGGTGTTTTCTACGTGGACGTCTCGGGTCCCTCCCCCTCGGGTCACTTCACGGCTGCCGTGGTTACAGAGGGCAAACACGTCGATGGCCTCTCCTTTCGAGCAGACACAGTAACGCACGCTGAAGAGGTTGCCATAGCTTTGGCCGCCTCTCACCCTGCCTCACGCACCATCCTGACGGACTCGCGCTCGGCCTGTTCTCAGTACCTTCAGGGTTCCATTGCCCCGCTGGCGGCTAGCCTACTACAGGCAGCCTCTTAGCGCTTTAACCCTCATCCCATTCGTATAGTCTGGACCCCAGGCCACTCGGGCTTGCCCGGCATTGAGGCGGCAAATGCCGCTGCCCGCGCTTCTCCTGTCCAGGCCATTGCCCCTCCATGTCCCGAGACGGAATCTGGCAATACCAAGCTGACGCGCTTTCGCGAAATTTTGGCTTATTACCGGGCTTCGCGCCGCCTCTACCCGGACCCCGCACGCGGTTTGGAGAAAGCGGACGAACGACTGCTACGCCGCCTGCAGACAAACACTTTTATCAGTCCGGCGGTCGCCAGGCACTTTTTGCCGGAAATCAATGGCACCTGCTCGACCTGTCATGTCCTCGCCGACACATTTCACGTCGTAGCATCGTGCTCAGTTAATCCCGTCCCTTTTTCATCCCCTTTTCCTATCCCAACTAGAGAGGCTTGGGAGGAGCACCTGCTCGGCTGCTCTACCTTGGCTGCACAACGCTCCTTGGTGGAGCGCGCACGGGCAGCTTCCAGCTCCACTGGCGTCCCGGAATAGGGTCTTGCCACTCTAGCACGCCGATGGGCCACGTTGGCACTCTCTAGTAGACTTTTTCTGAAATAAATGTTTTTTAGCACCACCACCACCATGGCAGGTGAGGAAGAGAGTGACGTCAACGCGCAGAAGTGGCTTGACGTACTTGGCACCACGGTCAAACCTGCGGTGCGTGGCGCGTTCATGTGGAGGGACATCGTCATACAGGTATAGTCTCGCTTGTGAAAAAAAGTCGGTAATGAGGGTGTGGCTCGAGGCGCGAGCTGCACTCTCTTTGCCTTAGCGAAAGCGTGAATCCGATGCTATAGGAAGGTTACGTCAAAAGCTACTGAGTTTAATGAGGTATCCACCACGAGAGCTTGCGTATACGCGTCATGTTGGTATCAAACAAGTTTAACATTCGTCCTCAAGAAAAGCGTGCAGAAAGGTGACAATGTCAATAAAAAGTGTTCTACACGAAGCGAGCACACACTTTCAGGACAGCTGCATTCTCGCGTTGTCTTAGAGTACGTCAACAGGTACTGCTTTTTTTCGCTCCATGGCATTTCACTCAGTAATCGAAACAAGCGGGATTCACCACTGAACAATTAAAAGATCGTTCTAGACAGTCTGAACAGTCTCTACAAAGTTTACTCATGGAACCTTACAATGACGTTACTGTACCTGGTAACACAATTGGGATCTTCACGTGCCAACAAGCAGGCGACTTTAAGGATCACCACACTCGAATTGTCGTCGCTGCGTAGCACTGTCACATAAGGCTACGCAGCGACGTGATTGTCACCTACGAAGACAATCACGGCAGTGTTTTGATAAACACCACAATCAATACACGCCACATGGCCTGCCCTTGCATCTTCATTTTGGCGATATCCGCTGCAAAGTATTGTCGCAGCTGCACTTGCTGAACCAACGCTGCTGGCCTACCGAACCATTTGGCACCACTGCAGCTCTTTTCAGAAGAAGCCAGCAAGGCTTCGCAACCTGGGGCTTAAAATAAATTCTTGGTTAATTTTTTCTTTTTTTCTTCAGTTTGCAAATCTAGTGCAGGCGGTGCAACCCAAATGGAAGGAAACTATAAAACATTTTATCCAAAACTTGAGTCGCCGTTTCAACTATTTAGTTATTATGCAATAAAAATTTAAAAGATGTGAGCTAACGAAGCAATCAAGGCAATTACATGGGGTTAGCTCAAAAGCTTAGCGTCTGGCTCGCTTCATTACGTTCTGTCAAGCGACTTCCGGCATAAATCTCCTAAGCGAAGAGTTCCTGTCGGTGTTGTTGGATTAGTCACGCTTCGTATAATACAATGTTGTCTCTTTCATTAGTTGTATCTCTTCTTGCTATAGGGCTCCAAAGCGACGTTATTACATTCAACGCGTGCAACCATCCTAAATAGGTATTTAGTTTTTTTTATGCTCTGTCAAGAGCAGTAACTCCTTCTCAAGAGGCTGAAAAAAAATCTGTGTCGGTGCTTCTCTTTAGACATCTGGGACAACATCTCCGCGATACACTGTACATTCTCTTGTTTTTTTAATACATTTGGAGCTATCGTGCACCTCTTCATCAATAGTGTAGTGTTCCTCTGTTATCGCCAGCCGGGTCTGCATGAACAGGTTAATAGCTGCGCTGCGCCTTAAACACTTGAAAATACTTCGCGTATTAACAAGTTTTGATGTAGTCGCTTTGTATTCTTCGCTCTCGGCATCTTGGTGCAAAGGCAAATCTAGTTGGGAATACGGATCTGGTCGTAGTAATAGTAAAACATCAATTGCATAAAAATAATGAACTACTGACAAAGGGAAGAGTTGCATTAATTTTTTAAGAGTGGCTGCAGGAAGCGCGTGCGTGCGCGTTTAAGTGTGTGTGTGTGTGTGTGTGTGTGTGTGTGCGTGTGTGTGTGTGTGTGTGTGTTTTCAACCTATTTCGCCTGTTGTCTTTTATTACCCGTAACCCCCTTTACTACCAGCACACGGCAGACAGCCAGCTTAATCGCTGGCTCACCCCTCTGTCTCTTCGTTTATTTCTTTCGCTCTCACCGCATTTTATGCATTAGTATGCTGTCGTCAATATTTTACTTCGGCTAACGTGTGTTTCGGTGTACTTTCAATTCAGATATATAACAACAAAATGACTGTCATCCAGGCTGACCTGCTTTTCATTTCACAGGGATGTTAAGACGTCTTAAAATCTAAGAATTCAAATATATACCACAAAAGGGAAAAAGAAAGCGTTTGAAATGGTGGTAATAGTGCAGGCCTTTTTTTCTTGCTCATCTCACTCCATCAAGTGAAAACAGCCCTACTCCTTCAAATTACAAGTCCTGCATTATTCTTTTTTTTTTCATTTCGGAACACGTCGACAAAACTTGACACTGAGGAGCAGTGTTGTGCACAACTTACTCTTTCATACGCATTGTTTTTTTTTTGCCCGTCATCCATCGGTATTCTTCCTGAGTGGTCCTGCCCCGCTTTTGATTGTGTGTTTCTCCTCTCACGAGAAACGCCATCATGCGTTCCAAAGCGAACGAGTTTTCAGTGCCTCATGAGTTTCGTAAATACAGATATGTATGCCTGTCATACTTTTTTTTCGAATAGGTTTCAACGCTCAAAAATCGTACTAGGGCAAACGCCTTCGCCTTGAGCCCGTCTCCATATTTGCAATTCGAAACCTCATGACTTAAATTGAAGGTGTCAGCTGTACTCGCGTTGTCACTAGCGCTTTCCCAAGCGGGTCTGGTTATGACACCTCTCGTCACATCAGAACACTTTTTCTTCTGTCTTTCCCTGGAAACAGATTTTTACTGGCAAAATATTGTTTTTTTCTTTCATTTTGTTGTCACGTTTAGAGGGAAAAGTATTATGAGGAAACATGGGTGTACATTGCTCAATTCTTAGATGTATTTTGGTTCTCTTCATTCAAATTTCTCGTTTCCTGTTTATCCCAAAAGTGAAACGATTGAAAAAAGACGTTCTTTCTACCATAACCTTTGGTTTCCGGAAAGCTCTGTACATTCATGATCCGTTACTAGAATGGCTTTACTGCATATAATATTCACTGAATAAAATCAAAAAGAAGCGTTGAGTTCTGGAGGTACCATGCAGACTAGTAGGGGATTCGCATCACTTTTCGACTGACGTACTGGAGTGAAAAAAACAAGAAAATGCACTTTAAATCTCTCACGCTACCTGAGGCATCAAGATGCTGTGCGGAGATAAACTTAGTTGATTTGCCAATGTTTATGTACTTGCGTTACCCACTTCGGCACGTCATCTCAATTTCCCGGTCTACAGTTCCGAGCCCGTTTTGCAGGGCTGGCAGCATACTTCTTTTTTTCTCTACAGCTGAAAAGATAAAGAACACTGCTTTTACAATGTTTATAAGCCCATAGTAGGTAAAATTACTGTTTTTCTAAGAGGCGCAATATGATTGAGCACCATCACTAGTCAAGCTCAACGAGCTTTTACTTCCCGTGCACTCTACATGCTGAGTGGAAGATAAAAATGATTTATTGATTCATTTATTCATTTATTCATCGATTGATTGACCTTTTGAAAATATTTAAGGGTAGCTTGGTGGGACTGTTACAGTTTAAGTGTTTCACGTTCTTTCTTAAGAAATATGAATGCACCACAATAATAATACATTTTTGTTTATATCATGATTGGTTTTATGGTTTAAGTGGTTGATTGCATTGTCGAATCACTTTGGTACTGCACAGGAGTGGAACAGAGTAGTCTAAACGCATTGTCTCATTGTTTTATAACAGAGCAGGTGCAAATACCAGGAAAAATAAAAGCATTCCTTTGGTTTCTATAATAGCTAATTGGGAAAACTAAAACCAGTTCTCTTTCATGTTGTCTCCTTTCAAAAAAAGAGCGCATGAACTCAATAGTACTGCATCCTCCGCTATAAGGGTTTAACGTGCCTTGTAAGATACGTATTTTCTGTGGTGTGTAAGCAGGAGTCGGGCTATAAGAGTAAGCACCTTGAAAAGACGGAGAAAAGCCAAGTTTATTGATGGGTCTCTCAACCAGTACGAGTGTAAAGGGAGGGAAGCAGCTTTTTTTTTTTCTCACATTGGCTACCTATCCTGCAGATGTTCTATTCTTTTCGCCACTTCTTTCTTTAGAAGACATGTGCATAATGTCAGTTCTAAGCGCTCAGACAATCAGAATTTTACGCTTTTCGGCCAAAGGCTGTTACTTCCACTTGCGCCGCACGAAGTGCACTGAACGATATGAAATGGGTTCATTTCACACTATGGTTGTGCGAGGAAAAACAAAACGGGTGTGGGTATGTGTGCCTAAGGGTAATAGCTGGCGACGCAAAAACAAGATGCCTTGTATGTGGACCGCTGAATTGTTTTTATGCCAACGACGTCATCTGAATCACCCATGCAGCTCTGAAAAAGTGCGCCGAAAAGAGATTGATTCATATATGGGGTTTAATGTCTCAAACGCACCATATGAATATGCCATGCGCCATAGCGGAGGGCTCCAAAAATTTGGACCACCTCGGGTTCTTTAACGTGCACGCAGATTTGAGCACATGAGCCGACAACATTTTCGTCTCCATCGAAAATGCAGCCGCCGCAGCCGGGATTCAATCCCGCGACGTGCGGGGCAGCAGCCGAGTGCCTAAGCCACTAGAGCACCCCAGCGGGGTTCACTGAAAAAAAAAAAAAAGGAGGAGAATAGTGGGCAAGTTATCTGTATTTCAAGGGGTTGTCTGAGGTTTCGTATGTTGCGCATGTCGAAATGATCTGGCAAAGCAAAAACAACATTTTGCAAAACTAACCAATTGAATTTCTAGAACGCCGAATCCTAACTAATCCTTTAATGCAGATAACCAACCATATTATGTAATAGGAAAACGACACTCTAAACCAACGTTTTTATTGTTTTCTATGCTTTGTGCTGCGTTATTTCGCACATTGTATTTATTGGGATCTTAATGACTCGAGACTAGGTACGTATTATTGTTACGAATTTTCCACATATGTGACAGAAATATATAAAAAAAACTAGGCAGAATGTATTCTTAGCTGCACGTAAAACACTCCAGGTGGTCGAAATTTCCGCAGTCCTCCACTACGGCATCTGTTATAATAATATTTCACGTAGTCACGACGTTGAAGAAAAAAGTGGTTTAAATACGTCCAAAGTGAAACTGGTTATTTGGCCCAACTTGTGCCCGGCGGTAAATAAAAAATCAAGCTAAAGCAATGCACATTGGTACAGACAGCGGTGAACTGTGCGTAGGCCATCGATAAGCAGACAAGCGATGACACGAGTCGGCAATTACACATGTGCCTTCAAATATGCCAGTGCTATTCCTAACGACCACATAAGTTCCAGAAGAATCTGTAATGGTCCCGTTGTGCACGTAATCGCATCGGAAGATTCTACGATCATCTCAATGGTTATGTTGTCAATGGGCATGGTTTCACGAGGCAGCACTTACACGTATAATGGGGCAGTAGGTAAACTTGAGAAAGGAGCGTGGACATGTCGTGGTTTTGTCAGGTTAAACCTGAGCAAGTATTATTATCAAGGATTTATTCTCTAATAACGACCACCAAAGCAATGACGCTGCTTTGCTTGTTTTAATTATTGGAGACATACTGTCCATTATCCTACTTATATTGCTACAGGCCGTGATAAATAAAATACTAAGAGCCGAGTGAGAAGATTTCACGAAGCCTTTTAACAAAACTACGTTCTATATTTATTATGAAAGATCAGGCAGGGCAAGAAAACGCGAGGTAGCGGGAAATCATTATCACGCGAATTATTCGTGGCGGCTTCGAATAGCGGCTAGCTGTTCTCAGTTGGGGCACAACACTCTACGAGTGTTAAATGTGACATGAAGCACAGTATGAATACAACTCGAGAAAAACACCTTTGACACTATGGCAATTTTCACTTCTTGCAGATTCTTTACTTCGTGCTGGCACTGGCCCATATTGCTACATACGTGAGCTGTTACGTGCCACCCACTTTTCATCTGCTGCCTACGGGTGATCAGTCAAATGAGCTGGTGTGCAGCGACAGCGCTGTACTTCCCAGCCGACCAATGACTTCGTACAATTGTCCGCAATACTCGCCGCTCTGGTTGACCAGGACAGCCGAATCGACAAACGAAGCAGTCTCTGTGCAAGCTATAACCAGACTGTCACCTCAGTGGCCACGGGAAGAGCACTTACGACACGAGGGCTCATTTTCACTTTGTGGGAAGTTTCTACGTACTTCATGCAGGATAAGAACAAATCGTTTGCTGTTCGCTTAAGCACAATTCCAACAGATCTATTTTGCTATTTCCGTGCTGCTATCATTGTGTACCGTATATGATCAATGTGCCCATGTGCTTTACAACTCGTTATGTTCTGGAGATATCAGAAGCTATTCCGGCACTGAAGATTGGCAAAACGATGTGCTAGCAATGGTAAAGAAACTAAAAGTGGACGCGGGTAGGCGATGCCAAGGGCCAAGTTGAAACCTCAGCCCAATGTTGCAACAGCACAGGAGAAAAGATTGTTTCATGAACAAGCGATTATTGAATCGAGGGCCGGTGGGAAAATAAGTTATGATATAAAATAACGACTCCATATAGCATCAGAAGCTTTAAAAACCTTCTGATGCAAAACCACTGTTGTCACTTCGCGCGCTGGCGTTTCCATTTCAGATCACTCCCTTTTTCTTCATTCTTGATTAGCTCACCTGCTTCGTGATAGTCTTCTTTTGTGATCTGATGTATTCCACCTACCTGCAACTTTCTTTCTACACATGTTCACATGCCAGTGTTTTAGATGTGAAGCTTCTCTTTGGCTACCATGTGTAACGCTGTTCCTCCGTGCGCCCACACGAACGCGCTGCCGCGCGCTCCCCTCGCCGCAGTTGTTGGAGTGGTGCTAAGTAGGCCACGCCGAAGCTGCGCGTTGACGTCACGCTTCCTTCGCAGTGCGCGCTGACGACACTAGCTCCCTCGCCTGCCACCCGTTCGCCGTAGAACCTACAGCTGCCACCTCATCCGTTCGCCCGAAACACCTGCCACTACCGCCACTCGCTTCGCTACCACGACCGTTAATCGCTATACCACCAACTCGTTGGTCCACGCGCAGCACATCTGACGCGCCAGCCATCGCTTCAAACGAATTTTCTAGCGCTCACCGCAGCACTTGCATTAGCACCGTTCAATCCGTGATGCTACGCGTGCGCAACGCTGCTGCTTCGCATCCCATTAGGGTTCGCGTTGGAAATATGGTGTCATTTTTTCTTACTTTTTTTCGCATTTTTCCTAGATTCGAAATTCGCACAAACGTTTTTACAGAGAATGAATGTTGTACTCGTAAGGCTTTCAGTAGTATTCATTCTAAATAATAAGCCTGCAAAGTTTACTAGCATGGATGCTCTTTCCTGCCATCTACGGCCCCATTTCCTGACAAAGCAGTTTTCAATTTGCATTTTATTTGTACCTGAAGCGTTCGCTCGCAGCCATAGCGCTACTTTCCTGCCAAATTCATGCAAGCGTAACTAGCCAGCGTTTCCTCACTAGCATGAAAACTTCAGGAACGCCATATGGTAAAACGAATGACTAAAAGTTAACTTAAAGTGCAGCACGAATTCCAACCTAAGTGAGATTTTTTTCTCCTTACTTAACGCACGTGGTCACTTCAGTAAGTCGCTCGGTAGGCATTTTTATAACGGTACTCAGAGTATAGCCGCACTTCTTTTACTGAGTTTATTGAGCACTTAAGGAAGCCACGAATCAAGACTACTTGGCACATTCCGACGTCTAAAGTGTCATTACACAGACAAGGTCGAGTGTTAAGTCAAGCGTTCATGTCTCATAGCAAAACATTTGCCAGAAAGAAGAAATAGAAAAGAAACGCAGCACTTGCGACACTATGGTTCCGTTGTGTTTATACGCACTAAAAAAGTAAAGCCCAAATTGGCTTCACTTGCAACGGTGTGAGCGCTGATGGTCCTCCTTCGGGCCGCCTGCTTGATGAGGGCCACCTTGACCTGTACGTGGTGCTTCAAAATAAAAACAAACATTGCGTCCCGACATCTCTCGGGATAATTGTTGAGAAACCGGCCGAAGATAATGTGATGTAAGCTAACACAAGGCAGTTTGGTAAGGTAACTGTTGTCGACGAGAAAGACGTTGCATACCTAATAGCCCATGAAAACTGATGTAGAGACAATGGCAGCTTTTATAGACAGCTGTTCGAAATAGAATGACCCCTATTATGAGCCAGTGGTAAAAGTAAAGCTGTTTACATTTCTTCAGTGCTTCGTTGATGCACACCGACAGACTAAGATTTCACTTGTAGTTATTGTGGCCTTCATTTTCTGATTGGACTTTATTCAGAAAGCATTACAATAGGGTGGGGCAAAATGAGACATGGGGTAAAACGTGACATTTAAGTTTGCTGATTACTGCAACTGCTTTTATTTGTTTCTCTATTTCAGTAGTAGGTGGTGGTAGTTGTCTATGTTTTTATGTGTAAAAGTTTATCATAGCTCACAGGCTTCGCTTGGGAACAATTACATGGCTGATGTTGGTGTGTTCGTGACCCATCAAAAAGAGACGAAATTCAGCTCGGCAAAATTTTTCGATACGTGCATGAAGCTGCTCCGGTGTCAGTAAAACACGTATTTATTTTGTTACTTTATGCTACTATAGCTACATACCCCTAAAAGTTTGCTTCGTTTGGTGCACGGTGCCAAAGCGAAAATCTTTTTTGAATTCGGGCTAGTGGGAGGGACAAAGTGTGACGAAAAGGCATCGGAACGCCTTTTATATTGTCTTAATGAGTAAACCATTTACTAATACTAATTATATCTTATACTTTTGGTTTTGAAGGTTAGGACGTACAAGAAAATATTATATAGAGCTTGACGGGTGAAAAACGACATAAAAAGATACGGACTTCTGTTGAGAACAGCACTCACTCTATTCACACCACATCGACGCTGTTCCACGTACGCAAGGATGCTCTCAAGAGATGGATGAAAAGAGCTAAAAAAATTCAAGTCAAGACGTTCAGAAATACGTCTTGGAATAATGTTCTTATGAGAGTTTTTATACCAATCTAATAAAATTAAAAAGTGGTAGAAAATCTGAAACTTAGCGCCTCACAAAGCTTAGCTAACAAAGGCAAAGCCATGAAATGGCGATGCAGTTATGCATAAAAATGGCAAAAGGATGCGAAGAAGATGCTTCAGAACTTATGTAGCCTCTTATCATTGAACAATCTAATGAAATGCAAGCGTTCAACAGAATACCTCATCAGGACAAAGTAAGACAAGAGGTCCTTAATCTGATAAGTATTTTGGAGCAGCACAGGGCGGGTTTTCGTCTGCATTCATTGTTTGGAGCGCAAGGAATGTGCTGATGAAGACTGCGTGGGGGTCCACGGAGTGAATTTCAGGTGCTTCCACTGCAAAACCTGAAGGGCTAAAATTTTTTCACGCTGCATTGTTTTGCCCCACGCTGTGTCTCACTTCGCCCAACAGGTCGGGGCAAAAAAAATTAATTTAGTGCGATTTTCTAATTTATTCTTAAAACACCCTTTAGAAATGCAGTGGCAAGGTCATACTTAT
This sequence comes from Rhipicephalus microplus, assembly GCF_043290135.1. NCBI lineage: Eukaryota > Metazoa > Arthropoda > Arachnida > Ixodida > Ixodidae > Rhipicephalus > Rhipicephalus microplus. Next base: position 6,847,563 of record NC_134703.1, on the reverse strand, counting down.
ACACCGCATACGTTGTACCAGAAGAAAAGTTTCTGCATTGACATTTAACGGTAAAGAGTGAAATAAATTATTATTCATTATTTCATATTTTTGTAACATTTTATCCCACCCTATCCTAGCGGCAATGATATATCAATGTTTGTCAAGGCAACGCAAGTGCACTGGCGTCTCTGAAATCTGTTTTTAAAGTGCTTATGTGACTTTGTATCTGATCGATGATATTTTTGCGATAGTAAACACGTGGACACTTCAAGTGCATTTTCGCCATTGGAATCGGTATCATTGTGAGGTCCTTATATTGCTTCAGCTTGCAGTGAAACTGAGACTTTTCTTTATACCTTTTTACTTTAGTAAGATTTTTCGTTTCGTACAACTTTTAAATATCCCAGAATGTTTTCCTTGTGTTTTTCTTGCCTTAATTATCTGTTGGCTTGAAGGCATGATTCATCGAAGCATTTGTCTCATCTTCTATATTCATGTTATCGCGAAATTTGCAAAAGCCTCGTATCATAGTACTGTTACGAAAGAACTTCGAAACCCACAGATATTGAACTTTGTGAATATGCACCAAGCCTTGTGGACCACATACTTGGGAAGTCGGGCATACCTGAGTAAGGTACTTCAAATGTTCTTGTAAGCTAACAAGATTTTCAAGTTGGTTAAACTGGTGGGTAATATAAAAGTAACTAATATTTAACGTGACTGCTGATAATATGTTCTGCTTCGCCTTTTATTTCTCTCTCTCTCTATCTCCGCTATTGCAACTACCTAAAGAAGCAGTTTCGTGGGAAACATGGCCGCGCTTTCGCAAGTTCACGGTTCTTCCTTACCAAACACGAATAAATACAACAAAAATTTCTGCAACATTTAGAAAACCAAGTGCCTTCTTTGAGAATAAGAAATGTATTATTCGAAACCCAGTGCAAAATAAAAGAAAGTAAATAATCTCGGCACTCACCTTGTACCGTGCACTGTAAATTCTGAAAAGTGTATGTAAAACTCCGCGTTTGCTTCGTAGCATCTTTCGTTTCAAACTGGGACAAATGCCGGAAAGCATGCCTAGATCTTTTGTTTTGTTCTCCGGATTGATTGCTTGTCTCTTTGGATACACTGGCGTAAACAAAAAGACGTGCCCGGAATGACTAGAAGGGCTCTGACAACTGCGCACATCGGATGGTTGCATTTTACTCAGGCAAACCAAACCCGCGCCAAACATTTTTCTGCTTTTGGGAGCCAAGTTAGAGGACTGCAAAAAGCTTTTTAGAAGATTGTTTCGTGAATATTCGAAGAACTTTTTCTCATTGAACGATAATTTTTAGAGAATAAACGCCTAAGTATCCTGTATTTGCAATACCCTAGAATTGTTTTTTTATCAAGTATCACATTGATGCATGACGCAAACAAGTGTTATGGGAGTATTCGGCTTGGCGCCAAAAATTACGTTGATATAAAAAAGAGCTGCAATGCCACTGAACGTAGAAAGAGTAAGATATCTCAGTGTTCACTTCCGTCTTCAAGTTGCATTGTCTGGGGGAAGCTCATTTGATGCCAGTGTTTTTGTCAAGGCAACGTTAAAATTCTGCGCGTCCTTTCTCCTTGAGTGTTCTGTTGCAAACATAATGCAAACATCTATAGATACGGTTGTTAGTTGTGATAAATTGGGAGAATTGCTCCAGGGACATAGTAGTGCATGCTTGTAAACTAAAAGAATTTATTTATTATTTATTCATTTCCCAATACTGCTAACTCCTGGTGGAGTGAGTGGGGTTACAATCAAGAATGACGCATAGAACTTTTTTAAACAAAACAGCTGGGTAAATTGGAGACAATACGAAGGAATGAAGTAACACTACTCGTAAAGCAAAAGAGGAGCACAATGTATAACGAAAAAAAAAACCAAAGACAGACAACACGTTCAAGCTGAAATATAAGACGAAAGGCAAGTATAACCCAAGAAAAGAACTTCACATAATCAACTGGTGAGTAAAGAGTCGAACAATTCTATACTGTTAGTTTTAACGGTGAGTGCACCTAGGGCATTCCACTCAACGATCGCTCGCAGAAAAAATACTTAAAAACATTATGAGCCGTTTGTTATCAAGTGATTGAAAAACAATGTCACATTATCGTATCGTAACTTACTCGAAAGCACATAATTGGATATATTGTCGTTGAGGTGACCTTTAGCTATTTTGAACACTGAACGTAATCATGCGATTCTATTCCTCTCCGAAGTGTGCTTTATATAAGCCTTAGTCACTAAACCTGAGACCGATACCCTATAGTTGTGATTCAAAATAAATCTTACGGTTTTGTTAGGGACCCTTTTTAGCATATTAATGTTAAATTGGGTAAATGGGTCCCAAACAATATTAGCGTACTCTAGAACAAGTAGGGCGACTGTTTTAAATGCTATATATAACCTTCGTATCACAAGAAGAGTAACGGAGGGAGCGTTTTAAGTAATGCTGTTTAGACATTGCTTTGTTAGTAATTTGTCTTTTGGGATAATTCCAGCGCAAGTCGCTGCAAATAAGAAAACGAAGGTACTTATAGCACTCAATACAGATAAAGTCATAGCGTATCTTGCATAGTCAAATGAGTATTTATGTGTTTTATTTGTGAAATACATAACAACTCTTTTCTTAAGATTTACTAACGTTTGCCCAGTATTGCATCTTTGAAAAAGCTGATGGAGTTGTAAAAGCTGATAGAATTCATAACATTTACGTGTTATATTCCTAGTAGTGGTATTCTGTTCATCATGCATTATGGATGATATCAAAAAGTTAAACTCATGATTCAATACTTTACTACTTCTTTTAAAGGCAGCATATTGGCTCAAATTTTCGCACTGTATTTTCAATTATGAAATTCTATTTACAGAATTGAGGGTAAAAAGCTCGGGATAAAAGCTGCCCTTGCTTCTTTGTATGCCAGTAAACATAGATAGATTTCTTTTTGTCTAAAAGACGGGGCCACACTGACATCACTTTATGCTAGCTGGGAGATCAAGCTAAGCTGGAAAGTTTGCTTCTCACTGATTTATGCAAATGAAATTTGGATTTTGTGGTAGAGGTCAAGCGTGCAGGCAGAAATTTTTTTTTCAGACGAGCACCTTTTTCAAAGAGTCCATTTTCGCTCTCCTTGCCAGGAGAAAAAAATTCAGGGAGGGTGTGGGAATGGGGAGGGGGGGGCACACTGGTAGATATGAAGAACCGTGGCATGATCAGTGTAAGGCGCAAATAGGTATTTGTGGAAAAACGATGATGTGATTAAGTTGGTTAACTTAAAGAGTTCACAGCTCAAGCACGGCAGTGCTGAATGCAAAGCGAGACAGGGAAGTAACAGAAAGGAAGAATGATGCACACGATTGTTTTCTCTTTTCAATGTGTCACTGTTCTTTCAACACTTTGATGCTTGTGTTGCAAACTCTTTAAAATAAAGAATTCACTAGGACGGCCATTTAGGTGAGTACCAAAAATATGTATTGGGCACCAATGAACACGGTAAGGGCAAGCTTGATGTTGCGCTGACTAGCTTATGGATTTCGTGTCGTTTACCGACCCCGGTGGTTACCATGGGATGCGTACGGAGAGAGAAATTACCCGTGTAAGTATACTCACCAAAAATTAAAAAATGCTTATTGGTGGAGCCCAGAGTTCCCGGTGTCGTATTACTACTATATGATGGTTCTCAGAAGCAATTCCTCACAACCTTTTTTTTTTGCAGCCAAAACCAAGCTACTGCTTCACCGATAAAATGTTTTTTGATGAAAAGGTGGAGGGGAGGGGTAGATTGGTGCTATGGAAGCCTTGGTGTTGCACGTCAGGTGCGTGTACGGATTATTGGGCACGAGGAATTCCACTGTCGTGTGACATAACGAACGTTTCAAACGTGGCATACAAATTACGTTCGAGCAAAGGCTAGTTCAAACGCATTCAAAATGAGGACTACAAACAGTGTGCTACAATTTTTCGTTTAAATATAAAACGACAACTCAACTAAGCAGGGCTAATGAAAAAAGTTTCTAAACTGCCGGAACTTCGTGTAGCGGTGCCTAATCGCAAGCAGCAGGGCAGCTGCCATCCCGACGATGTTTTTTTCGTAACGTGTTGCTCGGGCTGCAGGTAGTCTGAAAGAAGAAACACGCTTGATCCCGAGTGCAGGTAATGAACTGATCACGAGTATATTCCACAATCATTAGTACTTACCACTCTTCGCTACGCAGCGCAGAAAAGCTCTCATTAGCGCGCCTTCGAACATCCAACATCACGTATTTGTTACAGTACGTGATTTCTTTTTAAGGAAGAGCTTCGTCGACCCAATTGTGCTTTCTGTTTTCGGAAGCTTCGTGCTGTTTTTTTTTTTGCATTGTAGCGCTGCGGTAATATAGCAAGCGACTTTGTGGTACGAGCGTGAGATAAAAGTGCCGCCATATAATAACAATATCTATCATTGTGATTTTACCCTGCATTTTGTTTTGGCTAAGCTTATTCGCCTCATTGTCATCGTTCGTACGGCAATTCATCACCGTCTTCGCGAACTCTAAAAATTTAAAGAGAGACTGAAACTGCAGTGCGTTCTCGCATCCTCGGAGCCTGAGAAAACTAAAAATAAATTCAGCCATTGTCTTCATCACCTATAATACACAAAAAAGATTTATTTATTTAATAAAGCATGAGAACTAATTATATATATCGCACATTGTATTCCTCGTTCATTTATACAATAAAAAAAGAAACATTTTAATGAAGAGCTTGAGCTGTTTGTCTGACTTAGTGCCTGACATGCTGTTTCGGCTGCTGGGCGATAATTACGATAGGCACAGTGATCAAAACGTGACACATACATTTACACACATGTAGACAAATGTAGACACTGTTTACGAAGTATCGTTCAGCCTCGTGGCCCACAAGAAAGTCAACAGCGCTTTCATGGCGCATATGGCACAGGTGCGCATCTGTCACTCGGCCAAAACATGCGACAACCTATGAGGGCGCTAACACTCCCTGTGAAGCTATTTGTGCCTCGTAGCGCTTCTGTCTTGCGCAGAAGCCGCAATCAGAGGTTACAACTATCGAGTGGTAGGTGGCGTTGTGCTCGCGAGCGTTTGTCACTTCTGCCATCCTCATGGTTAGCGCGTAGCGCCGGCGGTGACGACTGGTGAAAGGCCTGGGTGGCGGCGCCTGAGATATGAGCGGTCCTTTCTGGCGGGTGGCGGTTTGCACGAATGGTTGTCTCAGCGGTGGGTCTGCCGTAGGTGGCACCGCGAACCATCTGCGGTGGGCCCTCGTGGTAGGTCAAGCGTTGGCAAAGCCGCTTTTGGTATTGTATTGTGTTTGTTATGTTGTTGAGTGTGATGTAATTTTGTGTAAGGCTGTTATAGCGTGTTGCTCACAATTCATGTTATAAAAATTCGGCTGAAAATATGGACGTTGTAAACGTTTTGAAGTAAATATGTGCTGCTTGGCTGATTCCGACCGTGTCTACTGTGTCCCTTCACTCCAAAAGTTTGGTGCTCTATCTCGACATCGAGACCCCACAAACTCCATGTTCGAGCCCGATGTAGGATATAAGATAACCTGCAAAGACTGTCTTTATGGTGCGCACTCAGTGCATTCACAAAAAAGATTATTCATATCTTGTCCGGACGCTCCTTTTCAACACACAAAATGCATAAACGGTACCGACTAATTACTCGAAAACATTTGTTCAAGATTTATCCACTGTACATAGAACATACCAGTGACGGCATGCGCTACTGACGCAGCAATTCTCTCTCTTTATATATATATATATATATATATATATATATATATATATATATATATATATATAGTGGGAGTAATAATTCAATAGCCCAGTTAGTCTTCGTGAAGGTATGGGATATGGCACAACGGGAGCGTTGTCAACAAGGATAAATATATTTATTTCCCAACAGTTTCGGGAGGGGTCCTCCCTTCATCAGGGGATAAGTTATACTGACATGAACTTCCAAACTTCGGCAGCAACGAAGTTTGGAAGTTCATGTCAGTATAACTCATCCCCTGATGAAGGGAGGACCCCTCCCGAAACTGTTGGGAAATAAATATATTTATCCTTGTTGACAACGCTCCCGTTGTGCCATATCATATATATATATATATATATATATAAGGAAGAAGTCATACTTAAAGGCTCGTTTTTTTGTGTTTGACACAATATTATTCAGATATAACAGACAATAATGCCAAGAAAGTATAGGGAAGATACTACATCTAATTGTAATGTAAATGTGAAGAAAGAAAAGTGGGTGCAACGATAGCTTGTCGTAGGCCGTAAACGAACCTGCAACCTTTGAATAATGCGTTCATTCGACCCACTTCCTTGGGTATATATGTGAAATAAACGTTGCAGTGTAAGTCAGCTTAGCAGTAGCATGGCGGTAAGTGTGGCGCACTCTTTATGAGCTTTTGCGATACTTCTATTCGGTGGTGCACGAAGTCTACGCCGTGCAGTTGTGTGCTCTAGTAATAACGTTGCACATCGAATATATTCGAAGTGCAGCAATATGACTGAAGCTCTGCTGCACAAACGTTTGCATAAAACGTCTATTGCAGCAACGCCCCCACCAAATTTGTTCCTAAACCACCTCAGTTGGGAAATATCACTTATGAAATAACTGTGTTCCTAATGTACGAAATAAACGTATATATTTATGCAGCCTCAATGCACGAGGCTTTACATATTCCGGAATGACGTTCGTGAGATTGAAATTACATTACAGAGTTTCAAGTTTCAAGTTTCAAAAAAATATATATACCAGCCAGTATGCAAGCCACAGTCGAAACTTTATGTTTACAGTTTTTACTTCACTGACACTCTCAAGTCGTTCGTAGAAATTCAACGTTTTCTGGTATTTCGGGAATTCGGAAAACGAGACCTTGCGAGCGAAACAGTTCGTGAGCGCTTACTGGTGCCAGGCTAGCGCCGAGATAAACCGCTCTTTCGACAAGCTTAGAGGAATAATGAGAAACGTTTCGCAACCCGTGGCTCTCTGCAAACGCCCGCGCACATTGAGTGCTATGCGAGTTTTCATATTTCTGCTACTGCTCTTCTAGTGCCAAGCTATTTCTCACTCACAGACTTGCAGACATGTGCAACAAGCTGCCTATCCGTGGAAAGAACGGCACAAGGAAGCAAGCTAGAACGGATTTATTTCTTTATATTTCAATAACAATTACATGAACACTCTGGGCTGGATTTTGCTGCCATCAACGACCACCATCATTCACCGTACACGTATCTATATTATGAAAACGCAAGAAAAAATTATCCAGAAAAATATGACAGCATATGCATGAAGTAAATGATGATGAGTGGCACGAGTTGTTCGTACGTCCATTTGTCCAACCATCCGTGCTCCCATCCGTGCGCCCATTTGTGCTTCTGTCTGTCCGCCTATCTGTCTGCGCATGCTTCCGTTTGTTTCTGCTTCAGTTCGTTTGTCTGTCGGTCCGTCCATGCTTCCATCTGTCCATCCGTCTGTATGGACGTCCATCCTCCCATGCATCCTTCCATCTATCTGTGTGTGCGTCCATCTGTGCTACCATGAATTCATCTGTCAGTCCGTCCGTGTCTCTGTCCGTCCGTTAATATGTCTGTCACACTAGCACCACCTGCTGATTGAGTCATACAAATACGCGGTTACGAAGCGGTCACAAAGAGGAATGTATGGCCAGACGCACGGCTTTATGAGCTTCACCCCTAAAAAACTCCAGCGCGTGGAATCGAGCGTCCGATTTCTTGCTTGGAACCGCGTGGCGTTAACCACTGAGCCACAAATGAGCATCTTCTCCAACGTTGAAACCGCAAGCTATTTGTATCTACCACTTACCGCTGACGATGCCCATCTCAGGAGAACTATCATGTTTGCAGCATTACCAGCGAGATGGCGCAACGAGCGCGCGTCGCCAGATCGTCACAATGCGGTGACGCGTGCTCATGCGTTGATCTCTCACGTGCAGCTTGCGACGCGGAGGTTTGGGGGCAGGGGGAGGGTAGACACTCCCACATGTGCGCGCTTATCTAGTGGTGTGGGGGGGGGAGGAATGTACGCCTTGGGCCTTCATCAGAAGGATTCTTTTGGAGTTACCAGGCGCACAAAGTTTACTGCACTCACTGCACAGTCTCTAATTGCGACTTATTTGTTTATTTTATTTGCATACACAGACACACAAGGGCACAGAGGAAAGAGGGAGAGAGCAAGCTGACAACTGCCACCTGGAGGGGCACAGCGCCTACTCACTTTTTGGGAGGAGGGAAGAAACAGAGGAAACAAAGATTAGAGGGGAAAAAGAGGAAAGAAGATGATGAAGGAAAAAAATCACGAAGGCTTCGATGATTATGCGTAAAATAATATAATAATAATAATAATGATAATAATGATAATAATAATAATAATAGCATACTATAATAATGATTTAATATTAATGAGCAGAAGAACGTCTATGAACAGGTGGCTAGGTCCGTTAGGTTCATAATTGTAAGGAGAGCTCGGTGGGCCTGGTCCCGTCGGAAAGCACAACCGCTTAGAAAGAGGTAGTCGTCTAGGGTCGTGCACTCAAGTCCTACGAATTTATATTCCTTAATTAGCAAAGACCGCTGCATATCAAATGTGGGACAGTGCACTACGAGATGCTCAAGTGTTTCGCAGGAGCCACAAGCTGCGCACAACGAACTGTCCACACGCCATTGACGGTGTAATCGTTCACGCACCAGCACAGAGCCCACTCTTAGTTTGTACAACAGCGCTCGGGAACGACGAGGCAAGTCGCGGCCACGAACACGGGGAGGAAACGGTCCATTCGCCACACGCTTGTCTGGGTGCTGCTTTAGGAGGTGTCGACATATAGGCAGACGACGTTGTCCATTGTACATGGAATTCTCGGACAGTCACAGTCATTATGGTTGTTTTACGAAGCAAGGCGATCCGCTTTTTGATTGCCCGCAATGCCCATGTGCGAAGGTACCCACTGTGCAGCTATATGATACTTCACGTGACAGAATATTCTTGATGGATTCCATGATGCTGCTTAGAATAGGGCGGTCGGTTTCCTTGCTGCTGAGTCTGCTAAGTACACCTCGAGAGGCGGTGAGGATGACAACCTTCGATTCTGGTAACGCTTCTTGTAAGTACTCAAGGGCGACATCAATTGCTGCTAGCTCGGCCGTCACCGACGATAAGGCGTGCGCTATTTCAAACAACCGCCTGATATTGGTTGAAGGGCAGAAGAAAGCTGCAGAAGCGCTCAGACCATCGCTGCGTACAGAAGCGTCCGTAAATACTTTTGCATAGTCTTCAAAGTTTTCAAATGAGTGTGAATGGGCTAATTGGTATAGTTCCGAAACATGTTGGTCAAACTTTTTGCGTATTCCTGGAATTGACAGATGGGTAGAGAAGGCACATGTCAATGTCGGCAACACGCCCCACCGCGGTGGTCTAGTGGCTAAGGTACTCGGCTGCTGACCCGCAGGGCGCGGGTTCGAATCCCGGCTGCGGCGGCTGCATTTCCGATGGAGGCGGAAATGTTGTAGGCCCGTGTGCTCAGATTTGGGTGCACGTTAAAGAACCCCAGGTGGTCTAAATTTCCAGAGCCCTCCACTACGGCGTCTCTCATAATCATATAGTGGTTTTGGGACGTTAAACCCCACATATCAATCAATCAATCAATGTCGGCAACTGAATGGTGCCACTAGAATTACCAGTAATATCATTGATTAAAGCCGCCATTTTACCCATCCGAGAAAGTGGGTGCTGTAACAGTCTGTTAAGGAGTGTCTTGCCATCTGGGGCTCGGTTTATACGCGCAATATGATGTAGCGCTCTCTAGTCAGCTTGCAGCCTTAGCGGAAACTGGTGTGTTTCAGTCAGTAGTGGGATGAATTGTGCTTCAGAAGGTAAGCCAAACAATACTCGGAGGGTAACACGATGATCCCGTTCCAGCTGATACATTAAAGCAGGCGGTACATTCAAGACTGGCAAGGCATACACCACGCAAGAGAGTACAGCTGACTTGTGAACCTGTAGTGCTGTCTTATGATCAATGCCATTACCCCTAGCAGTCAAGGCGGCCACTTACTTGAACAGGAACAGCGATTTTTGCCTCACAGTTTTAACAGCAGGGAGCAAGCTGACTTCGCAGGTGAAACTAGCAGGCCAACTTCCACCAAGTATTCTGAAGTTGCATTGAAACCTTACTGCAATATACCACAAAGATGTGGACCATGGTGTGAAGGACTACTGAACAAGGGTGCGATGTCGAAAGCATAAATCGCTATGCCTATAGTAAAGTCACATTCTTGCGGTAATTGCCCTTGAAGTCCAGCAAGTACGCTGTTAAAGAGAAGTGGCAACAAGATGCTGCCTTGCGAGATGCCACATTCAACAGCGCGAGGTTCACTCTGTACTTCTCTAGTGCGCACTTTCATTCTGCGCTCAGATAGAAAATCAAGAAAAAAGTGTAACAGACGACCTGAAATTCCTCCATTCATCAATGGACAAATAATCGCCTTATGTGGTACCGAGTCAAGCGCTTGCTGTGTGTCAAGAAATGGAACATACGTCGACTGCCTGTTTGCTCGAGAAGATTCAAGGAATGATACGGTATCTGCTATGCTGTCGAGGGCTGAACGGTGGCGATGAAATCCACTCATGACACCAGGGAAGGAAGGGTAGTTCCTGTAATCTGGCGTCCAGACGAAACAGTACCACACGTTCCATCAGCTTCATAACATTAGAAGTTAGTGATATTGGCTGGTATGACTTCAGGTGTTGTGCAGGGCAACCAGGATTTAAAAGTGGCTTCACCACATACCATTTCCATTCAGCATGAATCAGACTCATTTGCCACACTTTGTTGTATTCGTCCAGGATACTTTGACGAAAGACTTCATCAACGTTTCGCAAGGCTTGGTATTTAACACCATCTTTGCCTGGGGCAGTGGGACGATAACAGAGGCTAAGTGCATAACCAAGCTTGGCCAGGGTAAATTCTGCCTCATCCATCTCACCTGAAGGTCCATATAAAATTGTTATAGAACGATGACTGGCGTTATCTCTTGACATAGGACCGGTGAAAATATTGGCAAAATCTTCAGCAAGAATTTTCGGAGACCGTCTAGTCGGGATGCACAGTGCTGTAGTTAGGCTCATGCAGACCTCAGGTGTTCGGATAGCCTTGAATATGCGCCATACACTCCCAAAACCGCTCACCATATGTAATGGGCTATACAATGTGGCCCAGCTTCATCGACGAAGTTGTTTTGTGTGCCGCCTAATGGCTGCACCTAAGCGTTTATAAAGTGCCCAATCAGAGCTTCTTTTGGAACGCTGTGCCCTCCTGTAAGCACTTCGTCGACAAGCACGTAGTCTCAAGAGCTTTAGGTCAGGGTTTGGCTTGTCTATGCTTCGCAGTCATCGTACTTGTAGCTTGATGTAGACATACACTCGCTAGTTTGAACAAGTTATCGTGTGATGGCGCCCTTGCAATCAGCTGACGAAACTTGTCCCAATTCGTCACTGTGTAAGCAGCACTTTGGCTGCTAGGAGAATTCTCTGGAACCAGACAAATGGGCAGATGGCCTCAACACCATACGTCAGCTTCACTTGATCAAGTAAGACGCACATCTCTCGTTGATATGGCAAGATCAATGGTAGATTGTTCCTCTCCTCTGCCGACAAACGTGGATAAGCTGTCATTAGGGATCTGGAGATCATGTTTAGAAATAAGGTCATTGATTTCCACTCCACTATTGTTTTATGTGCGGCAACGATGATGATGGGCATTGAAATCTCCCCACAACAGAAATGACGAGCCACGCCGAGATAGCAGGCACTCCAGCAATGTGATGTCCGAAGATCGCGTTGGCCGAAAATGTATGCTTGCCACAGTCGTAGTTGTGTTCCTGAGAATAACAGAAACTGCTACACATTCAAAATTGGCGTCGAAGAGGTCTCTTGCGTCAATCACTGCGAAATGAACGTCATATCGTATGTAAAATGACGCTTTGGAAGCATTTCGTGGATGCGTTGTGGCTGTACACCTGAAAAATGCACACGCCATTACCGTGCATCAGGTATTGCTGTGAACGCCCACGTGACCCGGAAGTCTGAGCTTGTCATTTCTCACATGGGTTTCTTGGTGAGCTATAACATCCGCCGGATTCTTCATTGCAAGGAGCCGAAGAACGAGATCAAAATAGCGCGGTCGTAGGGATCTGACGTTCCATGCAGCACATAAGGACGTGGCTTGCGACGGGTGTTTATGCTGCTTTTAGTGAAGACTGTTGGCAACTGGAACGAGAGCCTCCAAGAGCTGTTGTGTGGCTAATACTGCTGGCGTTCGGCAAACGACAATGAGAGATCTGACGACGTTAACAAGCATCTTAAGCATGGTTACAAGTTGGGCATCATCGACGGCTGAAGCCGTTTCTGGCGCCCTGTTTACAGTATTTTCTACTGCAGACATGGCCTTGGCAGAAGCTGGTTCCGACACTTTATGAGGCATGACTTTTGAGGAGGTTGTGTCTGACGGCTTTGATGGAAGCGCTGACCACGATGTTGCCGAAACGCTGAAGTCGCGCCTCCCCCCGTCACTTTTCATGCTTTTCAGACACAGCTAAGTAGCAACTTAGACACTTATTCGCGTTCATCTGTAGCTATAAGTACGTTCCGTGCGTCATTTGTGCGCAAGAAACGAAGGACATTTTTTATCTGTTTGCCACTTTTCGTGTGACGCTCCAATTTGTTGCTATCACACTCATTGCTTCGCCTTTGCGGCAAAGCTCTGACTTTTTTTTCTTTTTTTAATAGTTGCCAAAACGTGACCACTAATATGACGGCTTCGTCGGTGTCCCATAACTCAATAAATATTTCCTTTTTTATCTTTTAGGCTAGTAATAATACCAATAAGTGCCCATGGCTTTCTTCTTATGCTACTTATGCAATGCCTTCTGTGTATGCTGCTGATTACAAGTACTAATCGATGTGTTTAGTAGTCGGTGTGACAACGCAGTGATGACGTGGCACTCATCGTACCACTTTTGTACGCTGTTATGAAACTCACCAAGCTTCGTACCCACAAGAAAAAATGAGGACCTCGGAATCCTTTCGGGTAGTCCCGACGTGCCACGTATACAAATTTTGAAGAGAGGCACGTCAACTGTCTTGAGAGATAGGGGGTCATTACACTTTCTTCTAAGAGCCGTGTGACCCGCAAGAGAGTTAATGTACTTCTTTAATAGAGGCATATAGCACGCAGCAAGTCAAGACTACCGAAAAGCAGTCAAACTTTCCCCCTTCCTTTTTAGTTTCTTCAGAGTGTGTTCAACTCAAACCCATCGGGTACCGAACTCCGAATTGCCACTTTCAAGCGGCAATTTCGTGTCTTCTCATTCATATTATTTCATTTGGCAGCGAAGGTTTTTAGGGTAACTGCTAAAATTTTGGTGTATACAATGTGCACAAAAAGATATCATCATAACTAGTGTTTTTGTGCCACAGAAGTTGGCGAAGTTTCGCTAGGAACTGCTGGTGTAGTTAAAATGAAGGCAACCGAAGGGTGGCAAGCACCAGGTAATATTTCAGGCCACACGTAAACATTAATTGAGAAACACTTTCAGCAAACGTGGCCTTCATTCCAGCGGTAAAGAGCGTGGCCGCACGTTCCAGCTTCGCTGAAGCATCTGTAGGAAGTGCTTCAGTGGTACGTACAATTTGAGAACGCTAGGGAACGGAAAGGGCAACGGTGGTTGCGAGAGGACTCCGAAGAGATATGAGCACTGCGCGGAAGACGACGTGCCTTTAAACTTATAGGAAGTGCAATGCTCGGTCTCCTGACGAGTTTTTATCTCTCAAATTCGAACATCCGCGTCATGGTCTATGACTAACAGTTGTTTAACTGGAACCTCTCTTCGCAGAGAAGCAAGCTTGAAGCGGCAAGGTATGACTTCAGCATCGTCCCGCTTCTCTCTTTCAAGCTTTGTGTTCATGAAAACTTTACAATTTCTTAAATTCCCGTCATTCTATTAAAAACTACAAATTACGCCCCGTACGATTCTTCTTGCTTCACAAAGTGTTGAAGTGACTTGGCCAGTAGGACGTGGTACACACAAGCGCTCACTTCCTCTGTCTTAATCACTGCGTACAATTGCCTGTTCACGTCTGAATAAACCATCGAACACTTAAAGCGGGCTTGTATTTCATACGGCATCTAGCGCTTTTCTCTACTGACTGCACTAAAGGAGTTGAACCTCAGATCTTACTGTTAGTAAACTCCTGCCAACTGACTACATTCGCCACCATCGCAAAAAGCTGCATGCGCGTCACTGCAGTTTTGTGAACCAAACCACTCTCACTTGCCAACTGCATGTTCCTTGTGTGTTAATCTTTGTTTACAATCGGGAGGAACGTGAGATGAAACACCTGATTGGAGTTTTTTCAGTGATAACTCCTATCTTACTGATATGAATGTGCCGTATTGAATTTCAAGAGATACCTTACCACTTTGTCATCTAGTGCCATGAACGCTCTTGCGCTTGCCTACAGCAACTATGACCTTTCAAGGGCGATTTCCGTGTTCCTTTTTCATCACTGTACATGTTATTTTTTCTACTATAGTCATGTATGCCGTGGTGGTTATGGGGTTCGTCGCTAAGGTCGTGGGTTTCATCCTGGCCTCGGCAATCACATGTTGATGGAGGCAAAATACTAAAGGCCTGTGTATATATACTATTTGATGCCACTGCAAGGAAAAAAGCACCAAATGGTCTATATTATCGAAACCTTCCACAACGATATGTCTTGAAATCAAATTTCGAGCGTTAAATGCATGATAATACTATTTCCTATATATATTTCACCTTCTCATACCACCACGTATCTGCAATATAGATTAGCAAGCCGCATGTTGTTTCTTGTAATCGCACAACCTGTCCCAGTTTGTGTTTCTCCTCGAGGGCACAGCTTCGTTAGAGTGATTCCTATAGTTTGTAAAACTCTGCTGTATTTGAATATATTCTTCAATCTATGCGTAAATGTACATCACAAAAGTCTTTTCTATGGCAAAATCATTGCGGCATCCGCCCTCTGTTTGTCCATGTCATCTTAGTCAAACTGATAACAGTAACTGGCAATGAGAAAGATTTATTATTCGATGTACTTCAAATAGTTTCTGTCTCTATAACAGCATTTTGTTGTCCACCTTTCCTCAAACTATTCCTTTGATAAGAGAACAGGGAACGATGAAAATCGGATTCTAATAACATTAATGCTTGATGTTTTAGAAATTCCAAGCTTTCTTCAGAAGCTTGTGCACAAAGCCGGCTTAATCGGTGATCTATGAGTGGTTTCCAGTTTCAGTTTTTATACTGTATACCGATGACTAGAATCCTTATACAAACAGTGTTAATAAATAATCATTAAAGGAATTCACGTTCTTGCATTTTTTCTTCTATTTCTTTTTTGCTTGCACAATCTAATATACGACACTTCAGCCAATATTGCGTCTCATTAATTCTCCGAATCATTTGAATATTCGTTTTATTCACTCCGCGTGAAAAAAAAAAGAGCAAGAGCTAGCTTTGTTTAGTCATTGGAAAGCAAAGTATAAGCCCTATAGTAATCCCGAACCGGTGCGAAGAAGCCACACTTGATGAACAATGAATTATTTTTCCATGCACAAATAAATTGAGCAAGAGAAGCTTCACAAG
The DNA here is from genome assembly GCF_043290135.1 of Rhipicephalus microplus. Classification (NCBI taxonomy): domain Eukaryota; kingdom Metazoa; phylum Arthropoda; class Arachnida; order Ixodida; family Ixodidae; genus Rhipicephalus; species Rhipicephalus microplus. The sequence continues at coordinate 6,831,810 of NC_134703.1, read as the reverse complement.
TCTGACAATTCCATCAGATGAGCAAAAATGAAACATTGGTCAAACACTTTTGTTTAATGCGCTGTATTTGGCACGTAAGCAGTTCATAGTATAACCTGATCCTTCAGATTACTACTAATCACACTGTTCAGTCCTTCGGCACAGTGAACTGACGTTAATCTTGGTTGGATATAAGCAAATGATTTTCTACGTGCGATCAGGCAAATATTTTTGTTGTTTTTTTTTACAGCAAAAGATGTTATGAGATTACAACTCGGGTCCCGCCCAGTTGTCTGCCGCCGCCGCCGGTGTCCGTAACCACATCGCTCAAAATTTGAAAAAAAAAAGAACTCGCATTATTGACACGGTGGGGCTTGAACCCAGGTCCGCTGGGTGCCAGATCAGTACTCAACCACTGGGCAACTTTTTTTTCTTTATTGCCTTCTTGACTACAGGTCAAGCTAATGTGACAAACACCATCACACGTGTTTCATGAGTGATAACGCATCAAACAAAGATATTACATCTTCAACACAGTCGGTTGTCTTATACACATCTCGCACTTTGTATCTTCAGACAGGGGAGAACGAGACTCTACCACTGGGCCACACCGGTGCTTGGGACTTGTTGGCGAACCTGTCTTAGGCAGGCTTCATGTCAGAAAGCAATTGCGTTAATACGATTGACAAAGCCTTCTAAAACAGCGAAAGCACAACCAGTCATTGTACAATGCGAATAGCGTAACGAGTGGGTCGTCAAATGCTCCAACCCATTACAAAAGCTTGTTCCTGTTTCCCTATTAACTGTGGCGCATACCCACCTCAGCAATAATACCTCACCGTCGTCAGCCACTGCATGAACAATTGGCACAAAATTCCTTGCAAGTGTTTAGCGGATACTACGCTTCTCAGAAGAATGTCGAAAATAGCATAGTGAATATCGGCCTACTACCAAAATACTTTTATTATGTAGTAGTAGTGGGTATCAAGCAAGTGTGCTTGCAGTAGTTACCCAGTGTGTGTTTTCAAAGGCTTAGAAAGGCCGCTTTTCTAGCTTTCGCTGTGACTGTGCTGCGCTTTCCGCGCAGGCGTGGCGTTTTTGTTCTTTTTTTTTCTCAGCGAGAGCTCCAAAGGTTCAGGGAAGAGTGAAAGTGTTCAGTGCACTAAGTCGCCTAGTAACGATGTTGAATATACTATTTCGAAAATGTTCGCACCCATTTACTCTGTCGCTTCCTCTTTTATACTTGTTGCAGTCGGTAACACTCCGAATGATGAGCTGAAGTTACTTGTGCGTGACAGGCCTATATACACATCTGATTAAACTGCCGAGCATGAGACCTGACGCGTGCTCGAGTATTGTGCATTGCACTGGCACTGTTTTACAACTTTCGCACTCCATTGTAGTTGCGCTAGACTACAGTGTAGTATAGTGCATCTATAATGTAGCGCGAATACAGTGCACAACTATAAGCTATATAAATGCGCAATGTATTTGCGCACGAAGGGCTAACGAAGAAAGACGGCAAGACAAATTATGAGCGAACTTTCTGCTTTGTATCTTCGCAAAAGTAAGTCAAAGATATTCACAAAGCATTGATGAAAGTAAAGCGCTGTGTCACAACGCGATATTCAGGATTAGTTAGGGTTAGTCTAGACTGCTCACGCCAAACTCGAGGGGTTGAAGTAACTTCCCTTCATGAATATTACATTCTGCGCATAATTCTTCAAAGTAATGAATGTATTTTTTATATCTCTCATGGACTCTTGCGAAAGTTGAGTTGAAAACTTACGATCCACTTGCTCTGTCCTGTTAATCAGAAGCGGTTTTGGGACGTTAAACCCCACAAATCAATGCTCTGTCCTGTTTTTTCGTTAGTCCTCAGTAGACTTTGCTCAATACAAATGCATTAGAATGCGGGACTAATGAGCCCAAGTTGAGGCTTTGCTGCAGATTCCGCACGGCTGCCTTCCACTTTTCTGCAGCCACATAACTAAAGTCTATTCACTTCATTTCTCACGTGTGCACTCACTAACTACAAAACCAAGTATACGCTCTGTGTAACAGCACAATGATCGACCAGCTTTTGTGCCTGTTAATCTAAATGACGCCAATATGAGTCACGATAATGCTGACTGCATTTATAGAGGGCCGAAAAATGCCAGTTCACCCGTATGCCTACTTTTAGACGAATGTTTAGGAAACCCAGGTGTTCGAAACTACTACGCTCCCTCCCCCATCCCACTCGCGTTCATATAAATACTGTCTAAGTACCGATGTCAGCAGGATCCCGCCGCTGCCACCAGAAGTTGTTTAAATCGGGGATTGACCAGGATCCCACCCACTACTATCTGTTGTTTAGTTGTTGGAACTTTGCCGTTACCGGCACTGGGGACTCGGGAGGAAGACTCCAAGAATGAAAAGATTGATGAGAAAACTGTACAAAGGTTTATTTTACATTATTCACAAGCGAGCGACTCTTGCCACGAGACGAACATGTAGACGAAGATGGCGTCCTACATCGTGATGATCTCGTCGAAGACTCCCGCTCAGAGCCCACTGCGGCTGGTTATCATGAGTCCACCCCCCCCCCCCCCTTAGATGGGAGTATAGCTTTAAACTTTTAAACTTCACTGACCAACCACCGGACACACATCCCTTTCGACGGTGCCGCCCACACCTGCCCTGGTCAACGTCTTTCACCGTGGCATGGCCATAACACTCCCCATCTGGCGCCAAGTTGTCTACTCCTAGGGGAGAATATGCCGCTGGGTGCTGCGTCCCACGGCCGTACCACCGCCATACTACCGGAAGCGTCAACGGACCCGCGCTTAACACGCTGATTGTGGGGACTGATCGTCATCTGAGCAGACGCCGCCATTTCTTCAAGAAGTCTGTCGCAACCGAAGTCATTTCGGTCGTCTCACTGTACATTGGCGGCGTCGCGACAGCATGCGCCTCACTTCCAGGTAGGTAGGACAGTACCCAAACTTTGACGGCTGTCAGCAGGCCAGCATCTTTTCGGCAATTTTTCGCCGGACCATGAACATCCTTCTTTGCTTGGCTCAAGCGCCGATCCTAAACATACTTACTGCGTTTAATCTGTCTCTTCCCCATGGCCCTAGATTTTCCGTCTTTACGTAGTATGAGCGTGTGTATGTGATTTTTCATCTTGAAGTGATGCAAAATCAGCGCTTCAAGCTTTCCATTCTTGCTCAAGAAGAGGCCAATTTTACGAGTTAGCGCTAGGAATCGTCCAAGCATTTGACCTAACACAGAGGAGCAGTCACTTGATTACACTCCAAAGGATTCCTGGACACTGCGGCCTGGTTGGCAACGAAACAGCCGATAGTGAAGCAAGAGCGGCAGTATACAACGCTCCTATGTACGTCACAGTACCGTATTCGCGAAGTGACGTCAACACATTGTTGAGATCACTGATGCGCGAATGCGCTGCCACTTACTGGTCGCTACCAGATCACCAGAACAAGCGCCTGCGGGAAACAGACCCCGGTATGACTTTTCATCTTCCAGATAAAATCAGCCGAAGACATGCTAATATACTGCACCGAATTCGCCTGGGCGTTGCCTTCACTCGCCACTACACCCACCTAATCAGCCATGCGGACAGCCCGAATTGTGAACGCTGCCAAGTGCGCGAAACGATAGCTCACATATTTTGTGACTGTGCATTATACGTGGCGCAAAGAAAAATGCTAACTGCAACGTTGGCAAGCATCGGACGAGCACCATTAAGTGAAAGCTACATATTGTCAGCAATGAACGACCAAACAGTGTCAAAAACTGCTACAAAGGCTGTTCTAGACTTTATAAAAAGCACTGGACTAGAAACTAGACTGTAGGGTACTATGCTAAGTGGCTACTGTACATACGCACCACCTCTTCTTCTCCCCATCATCACCCTTCATCCCTCTTTCTTTCCCCCTTTTCCTTATCCCCTGTGTAGAGTAGCAGGCTAGAGTAAACTAGCTGAGGCTGACCTCTCTGCCTTCCAATAAATTCTTACTCTCTTTCTTGTGTATGTGAATTCTCTCGGATTTGCCTTTATGAACGTCATTGAACCATGACTTCGTTCTTATTTTCGAAGCATTATTTTACGCAACTTTCATTAACTCAAAATTACTATAAAAACATAAAATTCCTCCTCAGTGCCCCTCTTTATCTGCTTGGTATTTCTCTATACTGGCGCCCATGTTTTTCGAGGTCAGGCCTGCGCTTCATGAAAAATCGCAAGATTTCCACGGAGTGAAGGATGATGAGTGGGGTGAAGCGTCCTTCAGTCCATTCGTGCGTCCGTCTGCCCACCCGTGCGTCCATCCTTGCGTTCGTCTGTGCGTCTGTCCATCTGTCCGTGCATCCGTCCCTGTGTTCGTTCATGCGTCCATCCGTGCATCCATCCATTCGTACGTGCGTCCTTGCGCCTGTGTGTCCGTCCATGTGTCCGTCCATGTGTCCAATAATGCGTCCGTCCGTGCGTCAAAGCGGATGACTCACGTTTTGCCGATAAAACCCTCAAAAGCTTCACCCCACTCATCGGCATTCACTCCGTGGATATGCTGTGAAGTGGTTACTGCATACATGAATACATACAAGTCATGTCAGCTTCACTCCTAATAAATGCATGACTCAAGCGTCCGTCATCTTTTTTTGGTGGGCTGCTTAGCCATACTTTTCAATTCGGACTGTATAACGAAATGAAACGTCGCAATCAAACCACGTCGCAATGAAACGAACCACATTTCATTTACGCATAATTATTTACCTTAGACCCAACTCTCAGTCTTCAAATTCCTCCATAACTTCGCCGACGAGACGCTACTGTGCTTTGCAGGTTATGGTTGGGAGTAGCATTTACCAATGCGTAGGCGTTCCGCATAGGAACGGCCGACACTGCTGCATGTAACCATTGTGGCAGTGACGAAACAACTTGGCATATTCTGTGCGAACGCCCACAATACTGCTCGCAGAGACAGTCACTCTGCAATGCATTTGACGAACTGGACAACCAGACTTTTTCGCAAGAAAGAATCCTGCGCAACCGACAGGTCTTTATCTCGCAGAAGAAGGCTGTGAAGTGCTGTCATGCTTCTTGCGTTCAACCGGCCTCTCCAAACGACTGTGATCGGAACGCCCTGCATACGTTTTTCCTAATTTATTTTGTATCTTTCTATCTCTATTGTCTTTTAGACCCTCACTTCCCCACACCTGTACAAGGTAGAAAACCAGTTCTTTAAGTTAACCTCCCTGTGTCTTTGTTTTACTTATTTCTCTCTCATGGCCCACCCTCTTACCGTATTGAAAATATTTTTATGTTTAACCATCTACACTACTTGTTGTGATCAAGAGCAAACTACCATAGGCATTACAGCGCTATATCAAAATGCTGCCTTAGAATAGCTTCAATGGGTCTATATATCTATCTATCTAGCATCTTACCTTTGGGTGCTCTCGTGGTCACCCCATTAACATGGCGTTAACCAAAATGAGCATGGGAGTGTACGATGGCCTGACGAATATGACACGCTGGTCAAGAAATGAATAATGTCTCAATCCTATCGCGTACGTCGTCAAACATTTCCCGGCAGACAGTGGCACATACATGCCAGACAGTGGCTTTAACCACTGTAACGTTGACTTTCGCCGTGGTTTTCACCTTGTCGTCTCTTTCTTTGTGGTGTGTCTGTGTTTGCGGAGTAAAAACTCTTGTTTGCGCAGTACACCAAAAGTTGGTATGTGCCACAGGAATTGAGCAAGCCCGGCTGCTGAGTGCAGCAGGTGCGAATGTATAACGGAACTCTGCTCGGTGAAATGGAGCTCGTTAAGTATAGTTAAAAGAGAAAAAGATAGAAAGAAACAAACAAGAAATACAGCTGAAGGAAAAGAACAATGTGATACGAAAAAAATAGAAAGAGAAGAATGTAGATAAATGAGGAGAATAAAATCTTGGCAGGATAAAAAAACAACGAAATACTCAGAGAGGGCGAAAGAACAAAAAAAAAGCAGACAAGACAGAAACTTGAAATACACAGAGCTACACTGAAAGCGAAAAAAAGGGGAAAAAATAAAGTGAGACAGAGAAAGAGAAAAAAGCAGACACAGAAAGAAAGAAATAGAAAGGCAGCAAACGACATGAAATGACAAAGAGAAACAAAGATAGGTAAAGATTTGGAAAGAGAAATAAAGAGAAACAAGGAAAGAGGAAGGACAAAGGGAATAGAAAAGCAAAAAAATACAGAAACAGAGAGAACGACAGGTATAGAGATAGTTGAAGTTTATTGAAGTTGAAGTTTTTTTAAGGGTAAGCATACATATAAATGAACAGATAAGTGGAGTACATGAGGAGGTCCTAGAGTAAAAACTGTCGGGGTGAGCTCCTAACACATCGCGAATAAGATGATGCATAAAATGAAGCAGACAATTCTAGTTGTGACAAAGTTCTAAATACCGAAAACAGTTTACCCAATTTTCAAAAACACGAATATAAACAACAAGTCTACAATAATTAGAAGAGCAGAACTAAACCATTCATAAAACTATGTTTTGTTTAGAGGTGGTGCACATCTCCAATTACACTATAGGAGTAGCCACACTGTTATTACACATATAACGTACGATTCATCAAATCAGTGCAAAACAAGCAGAAAGTAAAAAAAATGAACCAATTTCAATTTCCTCATTGCATCTATATCTATATATCTAATATGTTCTAGTTATTTCAGTGATTAAGTGTATTTTGGTTCGTCGACAAAATGTGCTTGTCGTCAAAGATTGTTTAATTTCTGAAGAAATTGAGTTCCACACGGACACACCAGGAAATTTAACAGCCATTTCCCCGTAGTTTGTGCGAGCTTTAGGTAAATGGAAATTCTCACGCACAGAGAACCGAGTTCTAAAATTATTAGTCAAAAATTCAGGTGAGAAACTTTCTATGCGCACATCGTGGTGAATAAGGCGAAACATGATGACTGCTAATTTTAAAGTAAATAATTCGTTAAGGGGAAGTGTGCTTAGGTCAACGTATCGGGGGATGGAGCGACAAAGGTACGGACTGAACGTCATTAGCCGCACTGCTTGGCTTTGGACGCGTCGTAGATTATCTAGATGTGTGTTGTACGTGTTTCCCCAAGGCGATAAGCAATATGAAAGGTGCTGTGAATGTAAGAATAGTATGGTGACAGAATAACATGTGGTGAAAATATGGCCATGCTTTCAATATGACATGAATGTCGAAAGAAACCTTTTTAAGAAGAGACTGTGCATGAGCATAAAACTTCAGATGTTTATCCAAGATGACGCCTAGAAACCGAGTGCTAGCAGGAGCAGGTATTGTGTGATGACTTATTATAATCGAAAGAGGTAAGGTAACCGTTTTCTGTTGGGAATAAAATGCCATATTAGTTGTTTTTGTAGCATTCATTTGCAGTTGATTATTCAAGCACTACTGGTGAATGCTGATAAGGTCCTTGTTTAGTGCATTTTGAAGTGCAATCGGATCGCTTCTGGACGTAAATATAGTCGTATCATCCGCATATAGCAGACATTTAGAGCTTTGAAGCACACTAAGCAAATCATTATTAAATAACAAGAAAAGCAGAGGACCCAGAATCTAACCCTGAGGAACACCCCTGTTAACTATTTTAGCAGAAGAAAGGTGACCATTAATTTTCACTATTTGACGTTGATCGCATAAATAACACCGAATGAGTTCACGGGGAGGATCAGAAATACCAAAGGATTCAAGTTTGTGTAGCAGGATTGAGTAGTTAATTGTATCAAATGCTTTAGTAAGGTCAATAAAAACGACCCCAAAAAGTAAGCCCTCATCGATGGCTTCTTTAATTTGATCAGTAAGATGAAGAAGTGCAAGCTCTGTGGAATAACCAGGTCGAAAACCAAACTGGCGTGAGGTTAATAGGTTAAATTTAGTTAAGTAAGACATAGGTCTTGAGAGTACAAGAGCTTTTCGACTATTTTACTAAAAATGGTAAAATGCATATGGGCCGATAATTGTCAATACATTCACGAGTGCCTTTTTTGAAAATGAGGGTTATTTTTCCTTTCTTAAGCGAGTTCGGAAACGTACCATCTTTGAACAGTTTGTTGATAATTTCTGCTAGAATAGGGGACACTTCTTTTGATACTAGTTTTATTCTGGATGGAGGGATGGCATCTAATCCTGGGCCAGTTGTTTTTAGCGATGAAATGAGCTGAAAAACTTCATCTGTCGATGCGGGGAACAAATAGAAAGACCGATCACAACGCGTTGCAGGAAGCAATGACACATCTTTTTGCGAGTGAGCAGGATCACCAAAATGGTCACTAAATGCATTCGCTATATTACTAGGATCAGTGTAGGTGTTGCTATTTTTTGTTATTTTCTTCACAGGGAGTTGGTTGTCATCGCCATTGAGAAACTGTTTAATTAACTGCCAGTTTTTTTCTGCACTCATTACCGTTCTTAGTTATTTCATTTTCATAGTAGAGGCGCTTAGCACGCTTTAGTAGGGAGGATAGTAGATCGGAATACTTCCGGAACCGAAGTTTGAGGACATTATTCTATGGTTGACTTCTGACTTTTTTATTAAGCTTATATTTCTTTGTAATCGATCGCAATAACGCCTGGCTGATCCATGGCTTCCTTGGAGAACGGTACCATTGCGTGACTGTAATAACACACGTGCACTGGGTAATGCACGAGGAGATTTTAGTAGAAAATAAAATGAAAGCTTTTTCCCCGCATTTATCCTTTGTAACAAAAGCCCAATCAATGGCTTTGATCATTTCGACAAATTTCGAAGCGTCAAAGGATGATTTAGTGCTCTCTAAGTTCCGGTTGAGGTCTTGAGAGCCCAATAGCAAAATGATGGGGTAATGATCTGTAAATACATAGTCGATAACCCCGCCTGCGTAGTACGTTGTTATGTTCGTCAAAATATGATAACTTAAGGTGTTCAAACCAGACAAGTCGAATCATGTAGGAGAATTGATTGCGGAGGTAAGCCCGAAACTTAGGAAGCAGCGCACATATTCAGAGCAAGATTGGTTATTTAGATCGATATGTTTATGTTCATGCCACCACATATTATGATATTTTTATTTTCGGAACCTAATGCGTGTAGGATTTTTTCAAGTTGACAGCAAAATCCAGAATAGGAAAATGAGGGTAAACGGTAAATTGAGGGAACAATTGGGTTAACGTTATTCAAGACACGGAATTGCGGTCGAATTCTAGCCATACCGATTCACATAGAATGCTTGTAAACAATATGTCCGAACGACGTTTGTACGACAATGAAGATTTGGCAAGAATGGCAGACCCACCGCCACGCTGAGAATTGCGGTTGCAATACTCAATTGTGTAGCCGGGCATGCCATACAGATCGCCGTCACTGTCTGATAGCCATGTCTCCGATAAACATATGATTGAAAAATTGTGCTCGATTACCGAGATGAAGTCAAAAACGTCATCGTAGTATTTACGAATGCTGCGCGTGTTAAAATGTATTACTGACGACGCAGGTGATTCTTCTGCTATCAGTGCTTTATATTCATTTCATGTGAAGCCTCTGACCGCCATGGCTACGCTGCAAAGAGGCTTGCATGGATTGTCTCACGTGTTCACGCAATTATCGCAAGATCATTCGTGCTAGAGATGCGGTGAACACGGCTGTCGTCAGTCTTCCTAGCCTTGATAGTGCACCGGTCCGTGCAAAGATACTTCCAGCCTTTTTCTTTTTTGATTGCGAGTGCCTGCGCAAATAGTCGCTTGTTTTCTGGTGTGAGGTGCTCGTTTACAAACACAGGCTCATCTGATTTTTCTTTGAAACCAGTCATCCCCGCTGTCATCCTGGCCTTCCTTGCTTTGCTAGCAAACTCTGCTTTTTTTGGACCGCGAGCAAAACCTAGCGATGATGTGGGTTGTCTTGTGCTTTGCAGGTAGGTAAATGTGAAAGAAAATCAAAAGCAACGCATACAATAAAAAGGAAAGAAAGGAATGAAAGGGGAATCAAGAGATACCGCTGGCTCTGCTCTCCCTTTAGTTGATCGATATGTGGGGTTTAACGTCCCAAAACCACCATATGATTATGAGAGAACCCGTAGTGGAGAGCTCCGGAAATTTCTACCACCTGGGGTTCTTTAACGTGCACCCAAATCTGAGCACACGGGCCTACAACATCTCCGCCTCCATCGGAAATGCAGCTGCCGCAGCTCCCTTTAGTTGTCGCCTTGTCTGCGAAGCTGCAACACTTTTCGTAATTTTTGCTAGTGCTGTTTCACTGAATTCATTATCCATCGTTTGCTGGCCTTTTCGTTAAAGTGAGCAATCAGAGGGTGCAGTAAAGACACCGCAAGAGGATTCATCATTCTTCTGCATGCACTACGGACGGAGGCAGCCACCGGATGCTTTGTCAGACCAGGTGCATTTCAGTAGGCCTACTAATGACGCAATTATACTGGCCAGCACCATCAACGTTGCACCGCCAAAACACCCCATGGCCGAACAGCCTGCTAAACAAGCAGTTGTCTATTGATGGCGCGTAATTAGAGCAAAGTCTGTGCCCATGGCGCAGGAAATGCAGCCAGCCGAGCTAGCATGTACAACGAGTGAGGTCTGGTGCCGTGCTCCGGAGCGGGAAAGAGTGCACACGAAACAAGTGAACGAACGAAATCGGCTTTCAGGAACACAAAGGTCAACGTTGTCGGGACTTACTGGCATTGGCTAAAAGCAATTTGTTCTATTGGATAAAGTAGTTTGAGATGTATCAAATGGTCTGGTGTTAGATTTAAAAAAAAACAGAAACAAATTGACAATAATACCATGCAGGCAAATCTGGATACTAAGTAAGCGCAAGAGAGGCTAATTTTAGAATACTTGCCAAATTATGTAGATTACATAGCGGTTAATGTGGTAAAACAACAAAGACGGAAATGCTGTAATCATCCACATACTTGGCCACATCTTTTGATATACTCGTCGAAATATATGTTTATTACTTTAGCAAATGACCCAACTATTTTAATTTCTAATCATTCACCATTAGCACTTGTGCCTAAATACTGAAAGTTATCTATGAAACAACTGAAAGTTATCAATGAAACAATCTAGAAGTTTTTGTTTTACAATTGTAGGGTATACTAAAAACCTTCCGCAATTTTTTTATTTTTTATTTTTATTGTTTGGTTTCTTGGTCAATTGTTACTTGACTGCAGTGCCTACGACATCGCTTCAATAGGTAAATCTCTAACTCGTACGCAACATATCATAATCATCAACATCATCATCATAAACACTTTAGTCGTCATTATCATCATCATGACCAACTTGACTATGCCCACGGCCGGGCACAGGCTTTTGCCATGATCCGCCAATCAGTCCAGTTTAGTGCCTTTTGCTGCCACGTTATACCTGCGAACATCTCAACCTCATTGGCCCACGCAACCTTCTTTCTCCGCTTCGCAGGTTTGCATTCGCTGGTAATCCAGTCAGGGACCCTTAATGATCAGGGGTTATCCTGCCGACATGCTACGTGCCCGGTCCATATCCGTCTCTTCTTCTTGAATTCAACAATGGTATCCTTAACCCCAGTTTGTTCCCTGACCCACACAGCTCTCTTCTGGTCTCTTAAGGTTACACCTATCAATTCATTTCTATCGCTCACTACGTCATCCGCAATTTAATCTGAACCCCCTTTCTAAGCCTCCAGGTTTCTACTCCGTAGATAAGTGCCGCCAAGGTGCAGATGTACCTTCCTCTTAAGGGTTAGTGACAGATTACCAATCATATTTGAGAACGCTTGCCGAATGATCGGCCCGCACTTACTACCAGTCCTAAGTAGACATACTCCTTTACAACTACCAGTGTTTCTCCACCTATTGCATTGCGCTGTTTTTTGTCCAGACTATCGCACAATAATTTACTTTTTGGGCATAATAGTTTTAGACCTACTCTTCTGCTTGCGCTGTCCTGTTCAGTAATCCTGAGCTTCAATTCGTCCCCTGAGTTACTCATCAAGGCAATGTCATCAGTGAATTACAGGTTACTAAGATATTCTTCATTAACTCCTATGATTAACTGTTCCCAATTTAGGGCCCTGAAAATCTGCTGTAAACACGCTGTGAATAACATTAGAGAGGTCGTGTCTTCCTGCCTTACATCCTTCTTTATTGGGATTGTGTCACTTTTTTATAGAGAACTATGGTGGCTGTAGATACACAGTAAATTTTTTTTTCTGTACGCTTGTGTAGGGTTCTTCGATCCTCTTGCTCTGTAGCGCCTTCATTACTGTTGATGTTTTGCTGAGTCGAACGCCTTCTCGTAACCTGTGAAGGGAATGTATAGGAGTTTGTTTGAAGTTTGAAGTGTGCTGTTTTGTTTGGTCTTTCCTTTGGTACATGTAATTACACATTTAGAGACCCAGCAAATCTGTTAAAGGGTATCTAACGGCATTTTAACAGAAAAAACACTAAATGGCAATTGTCATAGGCAAGAAACTAAGGAGTAATTATTATCAAGAACCCCAAAAATAACGTACCACATAATAGTTATGTGGTACATAATAGCAGATGCAGAATAGCAGAATAGCAGATGGTAAATATTACTAAACCAGCAAAGCTTAAAAGGCGCGTTAATTTGTTGTAATGAGTACAAAAAGGCGCAAATATATGATATGTAAAGATTCTAATTTAAATACGTGCGAAAGTCAATACTAGAAATCTTTCTAAATGGATGAATTATTATAGATCAAATTTTTCATTTGTGCAAGGAAAGAGGTGAGTGACGGGGCTTTTTTAGAGTAGCAGTCAGGCTATTACAAATGGTACTTCCTCTGAATGACCATATTTATTATTTATTTTTGGTAGCAAAAGTCGGATGCGTGAAAAACACTCGGTAGCTCGATGTTACTTACGAAGGGACACCGGTAGTATATTGAGACTGATATGAAGTATTCTGTATATTAAAGATGCAATATTATAAGTGACAAGATTGTGTACACTTAATACTTCAAAATTCTGAAACAAGTCATCACCTCTTACATTGGCATTATAAGGCATTATTATGCGTAGAGCTCTTTTTTGGATAATTTTGGCAGATTTAGGGTGAGATTTGTACGGGTTACTCTATATAGCAATGCAATTGATTGCTATGTAAGGTTTAACGCCCCAAAACTACCATATGATTATGAAAGACGCCATAGGGGAGGGTGTGCTAGAAATTTCGACCATCTGGGGTTCTTTAACGTGCACCGAAATCTGAGCACACGGGCCTACAACATTTGCGCTTCCATCGGAAATGAAGCCGCCGCAGCCGTGATTTCATCCCGCAACCTGCGAGCCAGCAGCCGACTGCCTTAGCCACTATAGACCACCACGGCGGGGCATATAGCAATGCAATATTTTATGTGTGAATGAATGAATGCATAATAAATAATGCGTAGTATTTCGCTTGAAAAAAAGTTTTAACACTTACAAAGCCGATGCAATCCGCATGAGGCTTTCTGAACAACAATGTGAGCATGTAAATGAAATTTCAGGTGGAAATCTATGTATATTCCCAGGAATTTCATGTGAGTGGCGTGCTGTACTAATTTAAACAGCTGTTCTAGATTACGTCATTCTATGCTAAGGTTTGTAACTTTTCGGCGTTAAAATTAATGAATACACTTTTCGTAGGAATAAGTGTGACCTCATTGGTTGTGTGCCAGCGGTGGAGATTATAAAATTTAGCATACTTTGGTAATTAACGAAGTTTTGTTCCTATCAGAAATTAGCACCTTAGTGTAATCCGCATAAAGTAGCGCAGTATATAGCCTTGTATAGCTGTGAGCCTAATCCAGTGTGCAGCCCAGTGGCACCTCAATATTAACGAATGTTGCAAACGATTGTAACGTGCCCATATGAGTGATTTGTGTTTTGTCTTTAGTGTAGCTGCTGGTGAGTTCTAGAGGCATTCAAGCAATGCCATGACAATCAGTTTTAGATTTAATGATATCATAATTTAAGGAGTCAAACGCCTTTGCGAAGTGAATAGAAACTCCTGCTACCAATAAACCGAAATCTATCGCTTCCCTTATACTGTCAATAAACGTTGAAATTGCCGTTGTCGTCAAGCAACTTTTTTTGAGAAACCAAATTGGTGGGGCGAAAGAAATTTGAACTTTTCCAAGTAACTCATCATCCGAATGCAAATTAACTTTTGAGGGACTTTACTAAAAATTGAAGTGCCAAGATTGCTTTATAATGTTCTACCCTGTGTTTTTCTTTAGATTTGTACAGCAGAGTAAGTTTAGCAATTTTCATCTTAGAGGGACATATGCCAGTTGTAAATATGATATTTATTATATATGCTACTACTAGTAAAATGCTGTTTTAACAAGTTTGATGGTGTGGGCTGATATGTTATCGATACGATAAGCAGTGTTACGCAATGTTAAAATAACAGAAGCTACTTCGTTTTGATCTTGGAGATGAACGAAGAATGAGGCATCAGAATGAGGCATGTACGATGCATCAAATTTCCTTTCCGTTGGTTTCAATTGTGAAAAAAAAGAAGGCAAGGCCTGCGCGAAAGGCGCAGCTCAATCACAGCAAAAGCTAGAAGAGCGGCCTTTCAGAGCTTCTTCAAAACCCTCATTGGGTAACTACTGCAAGCACACTTGCTTGATACCCACTACGGAATTAATTTAAAAACTTTAGAGTAGTAAGCTGGCATTTTCTAGGCTATTTCTCGTCATTCTTTTGAGAATCGTCGTATCCGCTAAACATTTGCAACAAATGTTGTGCCAATTGTTCATTTTTCGACGATGAGAAATTACGGCTGAAGTGTGTATGCGTCACAGTTAATAGGTGAACAAGAACAAGCTTTTCAATGGGTTGGAGCATTAGACGGCGAACTCGTTAAGTGGTGAGCACAGCGGACATTATAGGAGTTGGCCAGTATCAAATGAGCCATGTATGGATGGTTACGTGTGCAAGCAGCATGGTGAAACAGAAACTCGTCACTTGTGGTGAGCTCCGTGTAAAAGGGCTGAAGGGCATGTTGCTAGATCCGGAAACCAAGAATATTAGGCTGAAACTTCGTTGGCTTCCGCCTCATCTTGAATCGCGACGTGTTGAAAAGGCGTCCCAAGCTTACGGCGTTCTGAAGTCCGTTGAAAGAGAGGCATGGAGATGTGCAGGAATGGAACAATAGAAGACAACAAATAGGGACGTTGCCTTGGAGCTCAAGGACACCAACACTGTGAGCTCAATACCACACCTTATGTCAATCTATGGCCACCAATTCCTCGTACTTATTCCCGGTAGGCCTCCGCTGCGTCTTCGGTGCAAGCCAGTGGGGCATGTACGTCGACAGTGCAAAACACCGAGGTGCTTGCAGTGCCAGCGTTTTGGCACTCGTCGGATGCCTGCGGGTCAACTTATGCCAACAAACTCCGTTCTGGCCGAGGCACAGAAGAGCAACTTCTGGATCACCTTATGGATGTCACTGAGGTAGTTGATGCGACAGGAGAAGCAGCGGGAGGAGCAGAAAGTACCTTAAAGGAAAGTGAACACTTGTCCATGGATACCCTTGGCACGCAAAATAACACCGCTAACAACGCCAGTGAAGGCATTAATGAATGCAATGCTGCAGAAGAACACCAATTGGAAGACCTTAAAGACAAGCCTTCTGACAATGAGGAACAAGAAGGAATGGATAGCGGTCAGACAAGGAAACGTCAGGCACCGGTCACCAATGAAGCAACAACGAGTGCGCCAGACACGACACAG
This sequence comes from Rhipicephalus microplus, assembly GCF_043290135.1. Taxonomy (NCBI): domain Eukaryota; kingdom Metazoa; phylum Arthropoda; class Arachnida; order Ixodida; family Ixodidae; genus Rhipicephalus; species Rhipicephalus microplus. Next base: position 6,816,045 of record NC_134703.1, on the reverse strand, counting down.
CAAGTGTCTTCATGTGGTCCACGTGTCACCTTCTTTGAGGACCGAGAGACGCGCCGCCTATGCCAGCGTCCTCAGGAAAGTGCTCCTAAAAAGTGCAAAGGAGGTAAACCCACAGGTTGCCCTGTGGCTATAGGTGACCTACAAAAGTTCTAAGATAGCAAAATGGCTACCGCGCTAACGTTTCCCATGTGCGTAGCGACACTGAACGTACTTGGCTTGAGGAATGTAAGGCGTGAGTGGCAGTTGCGTCACGTGCTTGAGCAGTACAACATTGATGTACTTGCAGTGCGAGAGGCTAAGATTTCCGCTGCTCGTGACGCCGATCTTGCACTGGAAGTTTTCTGAGATTACAATGACGCCTCATTTGTTTCGACTTGTCTTTTCATTCCCATAATTAGAGGTTTATCTGTGTCTATGCTCCCTCCAAAGTGAATGAAAGGAATTCTTTTTTCCTCTCTTTAACTTCGCTGCTAAACACTGACAGAACTTTGATAGTTTTTGGAGACTTTAGTTCTGTTTGTGACGCGAGAGATCATTCATATATAACAAATCGTTATGATGCAAGTGCAGCCTTACTGCAGAAACTATTGAATGACTACAATTTAATAGATGTGGGAGTGCATGCACCTTCCTCGGTAAGGTACACGCACTTTCAAGGCATCTCTCATGCTCGGCTTGACCATGTATATGTATCTCTAAGCTTATGGTCTCACATTCATAATTATGATGTAAATCCCATATTTTTTTACAGACCATTGCTTGGTCACTGTCTCTTGGGGGCCTGAAAATTTTCGTAAAACCATTCTAAACTGGGACCTATGGAAGCTTAACGTACAGTTGTTGCGCGAAGATTGTTTTGTTAAATTGTAAAATAATCGGTACAAGAGGTAACACAGTGTCGATAGCTGCCGATTTTCGCTCGATGGGAAAGGTTCAAAGAAAGAGTCAACTATCAGGCCATTAGTATTTCGTGCGAAATGGCGCAAAGAAAGAAAGCTGAAAAACGCTATCTTTATGATTTGCTTCATAAGCTCCGTACTTTTGAAAGTCAACAGCCGGGATTGTACGGGGACGAGATAAATGTGATTCGAGCACAGATACAAAAACATGATACAGATTTATACAGAGGAGCTAAGATTTGTTCCCATGTTACCCATTTCACTGAAGAGGAACCCACTAAAAATCCCTCGGGGATGAAAAGAGATATGCACTTTAAACAGATACTGCATGTAAACAGATATTGCATATTGAGTCGCGGGGTTCCCTTTGCACAGATACATGTTAAATAAGAGCCGCATTTGAAGATTATTACAAATGTTTGTTCACCGCGGCTGAGCTTCAGGAGAATTTTGTGGAAGAAGCTAACCACTTCATTGCCCTTGTGCCTCAGTTACAAGATGATGATAGACTCACTGTAGATGGCCAATAACCAGAGAGGAAATTAGATTTGCAATAACAATGTTGCAGAAAAACAAAACTCCTGGCCTAGATGGCCTTAGTGGCGAATTTTACATAGCTTTTCAGGAACTTCTGATACCATTCCTTGAGCAACTTTTTAAAGAGGCTTATGGCCGTGGTGAACTTCTTCCTTCTTTCTATCAGAGCCATACAACATTAATTCCAAAAGTGCTGATCCTGACGCATTAAAGAGAGTTAATGAATACAGGCCTATATCGTTATGTAACGTTGACTACAAAATATTTGCTAAATTGTTGACAAATCGGCTACAGATAGTGATTACTAAATGTGTAGATGACCACCAAACATGTGGAATTTGTGGTCGCTCTATAAAGACAAACATTCATATTGCACGTTTAGTTTTTGAGTTTATTGATGGTAGCATTGACCAAGTAGCCCTCCTTCAAATAGGCCTTCCAAAAGCATTTGATAAGGTACAGCATGCCTTTTTGTTCCGGCTCCTAAGACACCAGCAGTAGGGTGATCTACTACACAATGGTATCTCACTCTGTTATAAGAAGTGCACAACAAGGCTAATTGTAAATCGCACACTTTCCAATATAATAGAGTTAAATTCAGCTGTACGTCAAGGATGTCCGCTGTCACCTTTGCTTTTTGCACTTTATCTGGAACCATTATGTTTAAGTGTGCTTCTAAAGCCTAGCATAAGAGGTTACCGATATGATGCTGAGGAAGGTAAAGTTCTAGCTTATGCAGATGAGATTGCCTTCTTTTGTGCTGATAAGTCCAGCGTTCAAGAAGCAGTCAACACTACTTTACGTTTCTGTGAAGTTGCTGGCGCCAGCATAAATTTTGATAAAAGTAGTGGATTCTGGCTAGGCATGTGGGCCCGAACTCCTTCAGTCTTTGCAAATATTCATTGGAATGCGACTACTATGAAATACCTTGGTGTGCCTCTCGATAACTATCGTAACAGTGGCCCACACTGGACCGCTATGATAACTACGATCCACTGAAAGGTGGCAGCATGGCACGGACGGGAGCTTTCCATTTTTGCCAGAGTGAAAGCGTGCAATATATTCCTTGTATCAAAGCTTATTTATATTCTGCAGGTGTTGCATTGCTCTCGGGTACACATTCAAGCCTTTCATAGGATATTTGCCTGCTTTATTTTGAGCTTTTCCTGGGAACTCATGAGAAGAGACAATCTTTTTCTTCCACTTGAAAAGGGTGGCCTCGGCCTTGTGCATTTGTTCGTGCGACAGTTGCTGTTGCGATTTTTTTACCTCAAGGATGTGTGCCACCCATTTCTATTAGCGGTTCTTCGTAATTGTCTATGTTACCACTTTCCTTTTACTCATGTCACAACAAGCGTTGCTAAGGAATTGCCGTTGCGGAGATTCCTAAAATAAATTGTTGATACCGTCAGTTTTTTGAAAGCCAGGTTTACCTTGGAGTATTTGTATACTATTGACAGAATAAATGTAACCGCTGCACTTGTGAATAACCTTTTTCCCGATAATGTTCATAGAAAACCATATTTGCTTCTGCCTGGTCACGATGTATTATTTTGTGTACGTAGAATGTGTATATCTCCTTCAGCGAAAACATTTTTCTTTAAACTGCACACTTCCATGCTGCCAGTGAAAACGTGGCTGAATGAAAAATCAATATACGTACCCTGGACAGTGAATTGTATACTCTGCAACCAACCTGACACTATAGAGCATTGTTTTATTTATTGTCGTGACGCTTTTTATTTTTGGGACATTCTAAAAAGAACGTTAACAAAAGAACTTCCAGTCACAGCTCATGGTATTAGGTTCCTTCCGTTCAAAAAGAGTCTGACTGATAATACTCCTTACGACTTGTTCATGTTGTGGGGCTTTATTCATTAGAGAAAAGTCGCATGATCGATAGGCACGCTGAGCCACCACGGTCGACGAGATCTATCTTCCGAGAAGCAGCTGCTCAAGCGCGCAGTGTTGTCGAGACTTTTGACCACGTTCCGGAGTGGCTTCCCGTTCTTGACGCTTGTGTGTGTTTGCCTGACTTCGAATGAAGTATGTTCTGTGTAATTTACTGGTGATAATTTCATTCATTAAAGAAAAAATACTGGTGTGCCCCAGTGTTACAATACTGGGCTCGCACCCAGCGAACCCGGGTTCAAGCCCGGCTGTGTCATTAGTGCGATGTTTTTTTTTTTTTAGTTCGACCGATGTGGTTACGGACACCGGCAGCGGTGGCGACGGCAGACAACTGCGCGTGACCCGAGTTCTGATGTCATAACAGCTTTCGCTGTAAAATAAATGCTAAATGCTTCACTGATATCATCTAGGGAAGTATACGAAACGTTGTTAAGAATTATCTTTTCATCTAAAACCACCTTTTTTTGCCGGCCAGGATATTTATTCAGAGGATTTCAGTCCTCTCTGGAGTCAATTTAATTGCGAGAAATTGGGTTGCTAAAGTACTCTTTTTTTTTCAGCGTAAATGGCTCCATTCAATATATATGAGTATGTCGTGTACCATTTCCTAAATTAGGCAATATTTGGCTGTTTCGTTAGTGTTAAATACATATTGTATCTTTATTTAAAGAGTGCAAATTTAAGTATGATAACCATGGTTCTTTAGGCACTTGGTGCGTGGACGTCCCATGTAAAGATGTAATAGCGGTACTTACTACCTTTGAGTACACCTCGGCAAATCTGTCATAGCTCTCATTTGAGGATGGCAGCTCAAGCATAGGTGTTCAATTAAGGCACTTACGTTTTTAACAAAAAGCTCCGAGTCAAACTAAGTCTCAACGAAATGCTTCTCAATTATTTTAAAGCACTTGGAAAAAACAAACGCCACATGGTAATGATCTGTAATAGCTACATCTAATACAAAAGAAGTAGTACAAAGTGAAGTATTAGATAAGACATGATCAATAATTGTGCTGCTACGGTCAGTGATTTGTGTAGGAGTATGAAGAAGATAAGAAAAACCACAGCTTGTGAGACATGCTAAACATTCAGAGCAAGTTGGAGAATTTATATCTGATATATGAATTTCAAAACCCCCGTTATAATCACGGTCACTTTGTTATTTAAAAGGGTCTGTAAAATTGTATCCAGATCATCACAAAAGTGATCATAGGGTGCTAATGGCGTTCTATAAACAACACTGATGATCAGATTTCGTGGCATTTTTATCTGTATTTTGTCTACTTCTATCCAGACGGATTCATAACATGAACTGATAAATTGAACGTCACATCGTCAATTGTAAATGCTGCTGTCGTTTATGTACAATGCTGTTCCACCATGAGCAGTTCCAAAGCAGTTTTTTCGATGGCACTGGGCTTCAATGCTATAACCTGGTATTTATAGAAGTGAACTTCATTCTCAGATAGACCCGTTTACGATATTCCAATGAATGGGCATTTACGCTTAAAAAGGGCAAAAAGATTTCTAATTTCATCGAAGTTTTTTCTCAAGTTGTTAGCTTTAAATTTGCGCCAAAAAGTTTATGTTGTATTCTGCACATTTTTATATTACCTCACTGATAGTATGAGTATGCTCTATTGTACGAAATCTTGCTTGAACCTTTGTTTGATCGAACTCTAATGTCAACTTAATTCGATTAGCTATAATTTTTTCAAATAGGTTGTAGAGAACAGACAAAGTTGATCTGCCTGTACTTTTTCTAGTCTTTCACGTCTCCTTTCCTAAAAAGTAAGATGATGCTGGCGTTCTTCCAAGATTACGGTACCCTTGCCGTCAAGAGAGACTTCGCATATAAGGCGGCCAGTTTTGCTAACACAATTTCTCCGCCATCTTTCAGGAGGTCTGTCGTTACCTTTTCCTCACCAACGGCTTTGCCTCTTTGCATTTATTCTAGGGCAATGCTTACTTCTCCTGTCGTTACTGGTAGGATATCGAATTTCTCTGGACCATTATTGTTTCTCACGATATTATCCTGGCTGTTTTGGCCTCTGTACAGCTCTCTGTAGACCTCCTCCACGACCTCGACTATCCCATCCATATTGATTATGACATTGCCTTTCTTGTCCCTTGATTGTTACATCTGATCTCTGTAGACGTCCTCCACCACCTCGACTATCCCATCCATATAATTTATGGCATTGCCTTCTTCGTTCCTTCATTGTTAGATCTGATTTTCGCCTATGCACAATTTTGCCTTCACAGCTTTTAGGCTTCTGCCGCTTTTTGCAGCCTGCTCGGCTTTCTTTATGTTACATCTTGTCAACTTTGCTACCTTACGGCTATTGATTAAGTTCGCAAGCTGCACGTGCTCTATTTGTAGGTTGCATTTGAGGCTTACATAATAACCTTTTTCGTCTCCTGAGATATTTTGAGTGTCTTGTCTAGTGACTGTACCTCCAACTTTCATTGCACACTCTTGGATGAGTGAGCATATCGTTTATTGTGTCAACGCTAACGTCGGTTGCATCGTGTAGAGCCTCAAATCTATTCTGAAGCGAAACTCTGGATTTCTGTACTTACCCTCTCACTTCTAGCTCATCAATTGACTTTTCCCGTAGCAGATTATACCTTTAATTTTTTAAATCTAAATAAATACGAACTCTTACTGTTCTATGGTCACTGCATCGGATCTTGCCAACTACTTCCATATTATGTACAATGCATTAGTGTACACACCAAATAAAGTCTTCTATTTCATTTCTAGCTTCACCATGAGGACTTCGCCAGGACCACCTACGGTTATGTTGTTTTCTGAAAAAAGGTATTCAAGATCAGTAAATCGTTACGTTCTGCGAACTTCACTATTAACTCCCCTCTAACATTTCTAGAGCCGATGCTACACTCCCCCACTGCATGGTCTCTGAACTGTTTCTTGCCTAATTTGACGTCAAAGTCGCCTATCAGAATGGTTTACTGTGTCTTTACTTTATTGATGGTTGACTCTACGTCTTCAAAAAAGCGTTCAACCAAATGATGATTATGGCTTGACGTAGACGCATAGGCCTGCATCACCGTCACCTTGTACCTTTTGTTAAACTTGACTACGATACTTGCCATACTCTCACGGATTATATAGTAGTCCTCTATGTTGCCAGCGATACTTTTGTGTATAAAAAACTCCCCTCTTTGTTCTTTTTTTCTGTCGACTAATCCATGGTAGCATATGACGCGTTCGTTCTTCACGTGTTCTTCTAACTTCGCCGAGCCCTTTTACATCAAATTTAAAACCCTCTGATTCCTCCAATAGCCCAGCTATAAACTAGCCTCACTAGATAGCGTTCTAGTGTTGAACGTAGCCAAGTTCTGATACAACTGACAGCCTGTGCTAACACAGGCATTTTTGCATTCCACGGCGCCTCAAGTCAGACCATTGCCATAGACAGTTGGTTCACAGCCACTGGGGTCTGAGTGCCAAAGGCAAGTCTGTTGTATCTGTTGTAAAGATGAGCTTTGTGGCATTATTTTGTTGCAAGGAATTTATTCAAACATGGCGTATAGCCCAACTTTTCAATATAGACAGTCTCTTGAAAGCCTTCGACATACATATAAATTGGGATACAAAGAGAAGCAAGTGATGGTTACTGGAGAGAATTTGTTATTTTGAAATATGTAGAATCGGTGCTGTCAGCCGATAGCGTTGAAAAAGGCCTGGTGTGTCAATGTGCTTGAGTAATCCCCTTGTCACTTTTCCTGGAAAAGAGTCTATTTAAGACAGCCATTAAAATATGGTCATACGACGTTCACGTATTTCATAGTATGTCACTGTCTAAATATTGTGAAACCCATTTTTTTTTCTTGGCAGTGAAGAACTACACAGGTTTTCAGTGGCTTGGATTTTCTTGTTACGTCTGATTCCATTAAAATAAAGCTTTCTTCACTATATAGCATTACCAAGTTCGCTGCTTATTTCACTTTCGCATATACAATTTGACGTCTTGCAACCGCCATTATTCGAGAAAAACTTCGAATGACTGAATAGTTCTTCGTAGAATGTCGTACATTGCTTCAATCAAAAGGTACACGTATCAATACTTCCTTTTCCATTGACACTTTTCTCTCTAGGGGCATCTACAAGGAGTTCTCGTAGCGGAAGTTTACTGTATGTCACGTTGAATTTTATAAGCCAGGCAAAGAGGCCGCCATGCCAATACTCTGTTTCTTATATCATAAATGTAGAATAATGATTACAACTACTCAATACATTCATAAAATCAAAACTAAATAGTTAAGATAAATAGGCGCATTTACCACTGACGCATCATCGTAACAGCGATGCCCTGAAAATTCGTTTTTTTTTTTTTAGTGAAGCATATGGAGGTAAAGAGCGTCGTCATTTCTAGTTTGAAGCTCGTTTCTTTAAGCTTCAACGGCTTGCATGATGTGGTATACTTTTCTCTAACAGTATAAGTATTCCGTACAGCGTCGACATTACCATTATGTCAGTGCACGCAGTTGACTGTGGAATACTTTTCACCGTCACTTATAAATACTACTTCCCTTCATTCTATCATATTTGTGCCCAAATTTTCTCGTACCCTCTACCCCTGTTGTAGTGCAGTACGTGTAGCAGGATAGAGGCCTATCATACAAGCTAGCCTCTGCATCTTTATCTTATTGACTTCTGCCCTTCTAGCACCAAAGCAAATAACAAGAAAACTGTGCATGGTTATGTGTATATTCAAAAACTGTATGATTCCCCAGAAAAACTCTCACCATCAAGTTTGATAGCGTCTAACAGCGTTCGTAAGCCTCAACAACCAGAAGCTTTCCCAGGATCCAAATTGGGCGTCTTATATCCCCTCGCATGAGAGCGATGAATGCGCTATAATCAAATCGTTTGGTTGATTGACCTAACTGAATAATTCTCCTACGCGTACAATGGCATTCATATTTACGTGTGTTCATGTGTATACGTTTTACTTACCTATCGTTTGTACAATATCATCCTATTGAAACTACCTACCATCTATCACTGTCATCCATTACGTAATAATACCACCCAATGGATTGTAGCGCGCGCGCACACACACACACACACATATATAATATATATGTATAAATATATATATATATATATATATATATATATATATATATATATATATATATATATATATATATATATATATATATATATATATATATATATATATATATATATAAATATATATATATATATAACGTTTTCCCCAACATTTTTTTCTTCACATTAACTTTACAATTGCTCTAATAACTTCCCCTATACATTCCTTGGCATTATTATCTGCTAGATTTTATTGTTGTGTCAAAAAACTTGGAAAAGCGAGCCCTTAATTATACACTTCTTTCTCTTATTCGTTAACGAGGGCCTCGTACTGCCATTAGGTTGTATTTGAGGGACTGGTCAGCTGCCAGATCGTAATACGTTCACGTGCTACGTGACGCTAGACATGCTCATAATAAGTGTGCCACACTTGCCTCCACGGCTACAGGGGGCGCTGACTGGCACTCCCACGTTTAAATTCAGATATGAAACCCAATAAAGTGGCTAGTTGCGTAGCCGTCGTGGTAGCTCAGTGGTAGAGCATCAAACGCGTTATTCGAAAGTCGCAGGTTCGGTTCCTGCTCACGGCAAGTTATCTTTTAACCTACTTTTCTTTGTTCACATTTACATTACAGTTAGACAAATAACTTCCCTTATACATTCCTTGGCATCATTGTCTGTTAGATCTCATTAATATTGTGTCAAAACACGTAAAAACGAGCCCTTAGTATGCAATTCTTTATATATATATATATATATATATATATATATATATATATATATATATATATATATATATATATACATATATATATATATATATATATATATATATATATATATATATATATATATATATATATATATATATATATATATATATATATATATATATATATATATATATATATATATGCTTTGTTTTATCTGAAAGTGGCAAGAACAGCTTTCTTTTCTAAAACAGGCAAGATGAAGCGTTGGTACATGAATCAATACAGACTTGCAACCACAAGGGAAGCGAAGTCTAGAGTAGCATGAACGTATGGCGCAACGCGATCAGCGTTCTTTATCCTCATGGGATACATGGTTCTCGTCAACCAGCATGCTCTAAACGATACTTAGTTGATCTGCACATAAAACCAAGGGGAACGCAATTATGTCTCGATGGTCATTCGTGTCATGGCCAAATGAGTCTAGATGCCTTCCAGCCGCTTTTCTATATTCCGCTATTAGTCTGGCTGACGAGAAATGCAGGGTAATGAGATCCTGTTGCCAAAGAACAGGTACGCCTGTACGACCAATTTGCTGTTGCATCACCGTTCATTGTATTAGGCTCAGTGGTTCTAATCACCAGTTCCGCGAATACTTGGAAGTGATTGGCTAAATGAGCGTCTAGCGTTTTATCATCTGCCACGTGTGACAGCGCTACAGTGTTAGCGGGAAAAGTTTCGTTATCAGCTGTCAATGTTACCGAATAACTACGTTACCACTATGCAACGTTATCTAAATAGCATAAAGGTTATAATTTTACAACAGCAAACAGTTTTAAGGTGCAATATTCTATACTTCTCTTTTTCGGGTTGAAATTGGGAGAAGCACTTGCGGAGAACAATTTAAGTCAACATTCTGGAAAAGGTACTATTAAAATCTAGATATTTTCGGTATCAGCAGACTCCACCAGAAAGCACGGTATATGTATAAGAACGCGATCATACAAATTCAACTGGACTGTTGAATAAATTTAACCTGTTTAGGTTCAGCTTCCGTGTTCGTTATTTGTCAGTCCTGCACTGCTATTCTTAACTTGGAATTGTATTCTTTCTTAAAAGCAAGGCAAAAACTAGACTAAGAACAAATTCATTGGAGCTGGTTGAGTATAAACCGCGCATGAAGTATGTATTAGATTAGGGTTTATACTATTTCACTAGGCCTGTAGAGTTCGATACTTGCTCTATCGTCTAGTGATCGTTCTACTCACTCGGTTTGCTCAGACAAGAAAGAGGGCAAATGTCTTTTTTAATAATAGGAAAACTAATGGGCCTAGGCTGTTCAGTTAATGACAGCAGATAACTGGCCACCAATTTTGGCGTCGCAATGGGCACCCAGATAGGGGAAGCGTGGCCGAGGACTCCAGATCATTTGATGAAATGACCAAATAAATTTGAAGCACACAATTGAATCAGCTCTCACAAGGTAGGGAAAATTGGAGCTCATTGTGATTGGCAGAGTCATTTCTGCTGTAGTGGACGCAAGATTGGTGGCTGCTGCTGCTGCTACTGCTGGAATCATGAGAATGACGATGACTATGGTGATGAGGATAAAAATGTAGAACCGGTATGTTTTTCTGTAAAGGGTTGGTTGGTAGGTTGGTATGTGGGCTTTGACGTCCCAAAACCACCGAATTATCGAGAGAGACGCCGTAGTGGAGGACTCCAGAAATTTTAAGTACCGGGAGTTCTTTAACGTGCACCCAAATTTGAATATACGGACCTAAAACACTTTCTCATTCATTGAAAGTACAGCTTCCACAGCCAGAATTCGATCCCGCAACCTGTGGGTCAGCAGCCGACTACCTTACCCACTAGACCACCACATTCGTAAAGGGCTGAGCCAGTAATGAAAGAATTGCGAAGACTCTTTGTGTACGAAGATATTTACTTGTCAGATAGCAAAAAAATGCCCGCCCCCCTTCTGCCCGAAGGGAATCGTCAGGAAATGCGAATGCATTTCTTGCGCCAAGAGAGGGCACCGTTGCCGTCAGACAATCGCCTTCACCGACTTCTGTCATCGCCTTGAGAGGTGCCCAGCCAGCGAACGGTCGTGAGTGAGCAGCGAGAGGACGGCAGAGTGGGGCAAAGAGAGAGAGCACTGCACCTACCTACGAAGCACTGCACCTACCTACGCCTACCTCTCTCGCAACACATGTCCCGGTCGCTAGGGGCGAGGATAAGCGCACGCGCCCGTAGCTGTTGCAATGGGAGAGGGAAAGAGAGCAAACAGATAACACTTGCCGGTGCGCGAGCACCTCCGCTGGAAGCCTGGCATAGGCCAAAAAATGAATTCGGATTTGAAAGCAAAAAAAAAAAAGGCAGATCGACGTGCAGTCAGAATCGACGTTTTGAGAAACACGAATAAGGAAGGTGGATATGTCACAATAAAATCAGCACAACCTTACGAGGCGAACGTAAATTACGCCGTATATGCCTTCCATGTGATGATTATCAAACTTCAACGTGTCATTTACCTTCGTCGTATATTCACATCACGTGGCAATAAATTTTTCATAATGGTAGCAAGCCAAACGGCCGTGATTACGCAATGAGCGAAGCAGGTGGTCATGTTTTACATGACACGCAAATCATGATTATTGTGTGTGGACATGTCCTTTGCCTTCGTCGTCTATTCACGTCACGTGGTAAGAAATTTGGAATATATGGACCAAACGGATGTGAGCTCGTTATGAGCGTAGCATGTAGTCATGTTTTACATTAATCGCATGTCATGATTATCATGTTTGGACGTGTCATTTACCATGGTCGTACATTCGCGCCACGTAATACAAATTTTGGCATATGTGGAGCTAGCCAAACGTCCGCGAGCATGCTATGAGCGTAGTATGTAGTCATGTATTACATGACAAGCATCTCATTATTATCATTTTTGTCCTAGTCATACACCTTCGTCATCAATTCACGTCCCGTAATACGAAATTTGGTATATGTGAAGCTAGCGAAATGACCACGAGCATGACGTGTAGTCATGAGTTACGTGGCATGCGTGCAACGGTTTCCACGTTAGGGTCTGTCACTTATGTTCTTCATGCAGTTAGGTAATACTATATCAGTTATGCAATATTGCATGTCAACAAAACCACCGCAAGAGCAGCACGACCATGAAATGTAAATCATGACATTCGTAGTCTTGTATACGTTACCAAGAAAAAGCAACTAAATACGTTACTCGTTACACCAACAAAAAATGTAACGTGTTACTGTTACAGTTACCGAAAAAAAGTAACGGTCGTCACCTCTGCTGTTGCTTAGCAATAATAAATTTCGATTATTTTAATTTTGCTGCAGAAACCCTCAGTAAGAGTATTTTGAAGCTGGCAGTTATTTTTCACACAAAACTTCTAAGCCAAACGACGATTTTACCGAAATGTCGATTTAACTTTTTTTTGTTCAAATGCACTGAACCTTAGCAATTTCATAGAGCTTATAGTTAGTTGCCTCTATAGTTGCATGTCATGGCTTCGGTCTATAGCACATGGTGAAGCTCTTTGTCTCAACGTCCCATCATGCACAAAACAAGGTTCAAACATCAACGCCTTAACATGAATTCCCACAAACTAGCACAGTTATCTGTTCTCGTAAAGATAGACGGTCTCCGCTAAGACGCATCAGTGGACTCCCAACAAATTTACGGCAATTCTTTCAGCGTGCTTCTCCTGGCAAAATAAACGCGCAAATTTTGTAGTAGAAAATAATTGTTTGAATGGCCCAGTCGTCTGGGAATATAATTGTGCATAAACATTTCTTGTTCAATTTAATCGGTTTACTTACTGAAAAAAAAATTGGGAGCACTTATGTGAAGGGGTTCAAGATCTGCCTCGCTCGCTCAGGAGCTTTTTAATTAGAAACAATAACGAGAACGCAGTCTGCCATTGCTGCACGGGCTAAGTTCAGCATGCGAACAAATTACTTGCTCATCATGCGGTCGCCAATGAGTTTGGGCATACCATCGGCAACTTTCGTGGTACGAGACAGATTGGGGCACAAAAACACTTCGCCAGCTCTCTACGCCTCTGCAGCGAAAAAAGGTGTATAAGACCTTTTTCACGGAGAGAAGAATCACTTCCTTTCTACACTGTTCAGTGGAGATACGGAAGCTGGCTTTCGTCTCTGCGCCAGTGCAGAATCGTGGTGCTGTCTATCACAGGGTGGTAGCAATCACAATGAATAGCCAGAAAGCTATCTGTCTTGTTCCGAACATTATTGTCGTGCTTTCGGAGATGGTCGTTGGGACACCTGGCTGATGTGGTGGGCTCCACACGACACAGGGATTCTGTAGGCTGCACCCCCCACCATGCCTCTACACACATTCCAAAAAACGATTACGATGCCTTCCCTGGCCTCCAAGTTCGCGTTTCATGACTGGACTGTTCCTCTGTGAGAGCGAGGCTAACTTGTGTGAGGCCGAAAAAACCACATGGGCACCAACTTGCCGGTCGATCTTTTTCAACCTGTGTGGAAAAAGCTGATGTTTGAAAGAAATGACCACGAATTTTTCGCGTCTGCCCATGCTTTCCTAAACAATTATCTGTAGCACGTCGTACGTGCTCCTGAGCTCTGTAGATGCTTTAGGCCACAGCAACCTGCAACGTCTCAGGATAGCCAGCCTGTCCAAGACGAGCCACAGTGCGCAATACTGTCTTAAGTCCGTGCAGTGAATCGGCGCCGGCTAAATTTGTCACCCTCCCCCTCAAATTCCTCAAACTAAATTTTGTTTACGCTTTCTTTGTCAATGCCTCGTGGGCGACAGCGGTCTGACGCTGCAACAAAGGAATTCGTCTGGGCGATTTCCGGGAATGTGGCACCTTCGAAACAAAAAAGTAGCGAGTAACGTGGCACCTCACGTTACCGAAAAATGTTAACAGAAGTACGTTACCCGTTACAGTTCCGAAATCGTAATGAGTACGTTACTAAGTTGCCAGAACAAGTAACGTGTTACCGGTAACGACGTTACTTGTAATGCGTTGCCACCGGACATTCGTGAAGTACATGTTTTGATTTTCTTGTTATGACTAGTCACTTATGCTCGTCATACCAACATGTTATCCCATACAATGTGGGGTATCAATACAATTATCGAAACAAACTGGAGGGCTAATAGTCGAGATAGATAGATAGATAGATAGATAGATAGATAGATAGATAGATAGATAGATAGATAGATAGATAGATAGATAGATAGATAGATAGATAGATAGATAGATAGATAGATAGATAGATAGATAGATAGATAGATAGATAGATAGATAGATAGATAGATAGATAGATAGATAGATAGATAGACAGACAGACAGACAGACAGACAGACAGACAGACAGACAGACAGACAGACAGACAGACAGACAGACAGACAGACAGACAGACAGACAGACAGACAGACAGACAGACAGACAGACAGACAGACAGACAGACAGACAGACAGACAGACAGACAGACAGACAGATAGATAGATAGATAGATAGATAGATAGATAGATAGATAGATAGATAGATAGATAGATAGATAGATAGATAGATAGATGGATAGATAGATAGATAGATAGATAGATAGATAGATAGATAGATAGATAGATAGATAGATAGATCTTAAAGAAGGCGAAGTTCGCTAAGAAATGCTTCGAATTTAAGATGAAAAACGCACGTGATTAAAGCATAACAGTGTCGTGCTAGGGATGTATGATTAACAAGATTTGACAGTATTCGCACGACGAACATGAGAAGTGTACCCCTGCTTTGATATTTTCTAAAAAGAACATATACATTCACATTTACATTCACATTTACATTACAGTTAGTGTAATAACCTCCCCTATACATTCCTTGGCATCATTGTCTGTTAGATCTCAATAATATTGTGTCAAAACACGTAAAAACGAGCCCTTAGTATGCAATTCTTTCTTTTATATATATATATATATATATATATATATATATATATATATATATATATATATATATATATATATATTGTGTGCTTTGCTTTATCTCAAAGTGGCAAGAACAGCTTTCTTCTCTGAAACAGGCAAGATGAAGCGTATTGAAAAAGAACAAGTTAGCACTGAGCAACGCACGTACGTACAATTTCATTTGCAGCATCTTTGATTCATATCGACGTAATTTCTACTCTGATGCGTAGATCCGTGAAAACATTATTTTTCGAGACCGTATCCGGCACTACGTATCGTTTCATTCTATGAGTATTGTAAATAGATTGCGTATGTTTTGTGCAGGGCCGTTGCTCCATCACTTAAAGTTTTTTTGGGCGTGAGATAAGGAGCTAAAAGAAGGGTACTAAAAAAATCTTGATCCCTTCGGAGTTAGAAGAGGAAACGCTATTAAACAGAATCTCTTGCACAAGTTTTCTGGAAGAACAAGAACGCATCAATCGGGCACTCACAGATATCAAAAAGCAAAGCGCACGTTCTGTAAGGGAAGAGCTCCTGCGATCAAATAAAATATCAAACCACAGCACTTTGATGTCCTGCTTTTTTTTTCTTCATTGAGCAGTGGTGTGCGAGCCCACGCAAGCGTAGTCGTGATAGCCGCTGCTACAAACAAATAGCATAGGTCGGGAGCAGTTCCTCTTCGTGGTGTACACTACGTATACGGAGGGAGGCGGCCGCTTCGTATCCGGCAGTTACGGTTGAACCTTATATGACGCTCGCCGCTGAAATTGAGCGTGTGATACGTTCCTAGAAAGTAGCGTTGCCTATGAAGTGAAACAAATAAAAGAAAGAAATGTTCTCACTCTGCCAAATTGGTGGAAAATAAACTTTGTATCGACCGGTGGTTTCTTCTGCACAAGTATAGCAAAGAATACAGCTTAGAAAAAAAAGATGGCGGGGGGGGGGGGTGTACTAATTTTAGGAAGTTTTAAAGGAAGAATACGTCTCAGTCAAAAAATCTAGTGTACTGAAAATATAATGATGGGAGTGAGCGTAGAGTTCACCTATTGTTTGATTTTTTTCGTTCGAATCTTGTAGATAGGCTGTGTGTTTGATTTGTTCTACCCAGTTATAAAGTAAGCTTGACCGCCCACACCCCACACGGAACGATGAAGCACACACGCACACACACACACACACACACACACACGCACACACACACACACACACACGCGCGCGCGCGCATACTTACGTACATACGTACATACATACATACATACATACATACATACATACATACATACATACATACATACATACATACATACATACATACATACATACATACATACATACATACATACATACATACATACATACATACATACATACATACATACATACATACATACATACATACATACATACATACATACATACATACATACATACATACATATACTGATACTGACTGACACTCCCACCTCTAAATTCACATAGAAATGAAGGAAGGAAAATAGGAGGAAAACAACAACCGGGAGGTTAACCAGACTATAGGCAGCCGGTTTGCTACCCTGTGCATAGGAGGAGGACGGGGGATATTAAAGTTAGAGAGGAGAGAGAAAAGAGAGATAAACACAGCACATTAGGCAGCATACGCGTGCACACTCAGTCATAGTCCAGTCTTGTCTTTCGTAGTGTGTGACATTGCTGTTACAGCCACTTATTCAAGTGCGTGTCACGTAGAAATTTCAACAGTGCTTTTGTCGCCTTTTGTTGCAACATCCTCTCTCGGGCACTTGAAAGAATAGTGTCTACACTCATTTGGCTTTTGTCGATGAGCGCAGAAACGGACGCCAGTGACTTTCTCTGGATATCATACAATGGACAGTCGCACAGGATGTGGTGTAGCGTCTCTTCGCAACGACAGGCATCGCAGAGAGCGTTGTCGGCCAGTCCTATGACAAATGAATCAGATTTTGTAAATGCCACCCCCAGCCATAAACGATCAAGAAAGATGGCTTTTCTTCGGTTGAGCCCAGTGGGCATGCGGAGAGCCATAAACAGAACAGGTGGTGTTGACGATTGGTGTCGTTGCTTGGTGGGCACCACAGTGAAAACGTGATTTCGCGCGCAAGTCGTTCAAGATTACTGGCAGCATCGGTTCGCGAAAGTGGTATGGCTTTTTCTCGTGTTCCTTCAAGAGCTGCCCGCGCAGCAGTATCGGCATGTTCATTCCCTATGACGCCGCAGTGACTTGGAAGCCACTGAAACGTCACTTATGCCCTTTATCGTGTGCAATGTGAAGAAGGCATCGAATTTTGAAAACAAGCTGTTCGTACGGACCGCGATGCAGCGCTGAAAGCACAGATTGTAGGGCAGCCCCTGGGTCGCTGAAAATTACCATTGTTGCGGTGGTTCCCGATTGACCACACAAAGTGCAGCGTGCAAAGCAGCTAGTTCCGCTGCTGTAGATGCCGTGGAGTAGTCAGCCTTAAAGCTTATGGTAACACCTCTTGCTGAGACAGCTACTGCACCTGAGGAATACTGGCGGTTCGTGGAGCCATCTGTATATATACGTACACTGTCTGAATATGTCGCGTGCAAAAGAAAAAGAGACAGTTGTTTCAGCACGGGGAATGAAAGCTGAGATTTCCTCCAGATCCCTGGTACTCTACAATGCACTGTGGTTTGAATAAGACTCCAAGGGGGTATCGATGGTTTAGATGCAGGATTGGAGATCGAGGGAAGTTTCTCGTTTTACTTCACACTCATTTTAGGGAACGATGCTTGGCACCTCTCTGAAGGCAACAGTGCAAGGTGATGACAGGAAGCACGCGCGAAGTGTCCGATGTGCGTTTTCAGGACTTCTACAGCAATGTGAGTTTGTATTAAAAAATCACGCGAAATTGCAATTGCTGCCTCTGTTGACGTACATCTGGGCAGACCAAGGCACACTCTCTGTGCTTGGGCTTGCACTGCATGTAGAACACGAACATTGGTCTTGCAGGTATTGCTCAGCACGGGCAAGCTATATGTCAGAAAACCAAAAACAGGGTTCTGTAGAGTTTCATCATTACGTCTACTGACATCCCCCACTTCTTTCCTGCCAGAACTTGAAAAATTGGGAAATAGCGGTGAGGCGCTTCTTCATATAGGCCACATGTGGACTCCAACAGAGGTCCCTATCAATAATGATACCCAGAAACCGGTGGGTTCTGGCGTAAGAAATCGGTCGCCCGCAGATTGAGATGACATAAGGGGTCAGTGCTTTGCGAGTGAAGGCCACCAGCGCGCATCTTTCTGGTGATATGCTGAGACCTTGTTTGTTTGTTGGCAATCATAGTTGCTGCTCTTTGAAGATGGGAACGCATCTGAGGGCGTGTGACTGCCGATGTCTAGACGCAGATGTCGTCTGCGTATAATGAGATCTCAATGGTGCTTGGAAAGTATTTAGCAAGGCCTATTTGTGCAAGATTTAATACAGTCGGGCTAAGAACTCCGTCTTGAGGAACACCCCCGGAAGTATAGCGTCGCGTAGTTGGGCCATCTTCTGCTATCACCAAGAATGATCTTGCAGCCAGGTAACTCGAAATCCACCGAAAGACTCGACCGCCAAGGCCAACCAACGCAAGAGCATCAAAATGGCTTCATGTAGTACATTATCATACGGGCCTTTCTCATCTAGAAACAAAGCTGTATAAAGTCGCTTGCGGGATTTTTCGTGCTGATTTTACGAAACCAGATCTACGACATTGTCAATAGAAGAACGGTCGCGTCGAAAACCAGCCATGGAAATCGGATAAATCTTGTAGTATTCAAGATACTAGTCCAGGCGGCCTAGTATCATCCTTTCCATTATCTTTCCTACGCAGCTGGCCAGTGCTAATGGGCGGTATGAGGCGAGTGGGAATTCGCCCTGCTTCAAGATGGATACCAAGCGACTTACTTTTCAGTCGTCAGGAACATTGCCATCTTGCCACGAGATGTTGTAAAGGCTCAACAGTTCTCGTCTTGTACGTTCTCCAACGTTGCACAAGGCTCGGTACGAAATACCATCTGGACCCGGAGAAGTTGAACGCCTGCAGAGAGCTAGTGCCGCCTCGAGCTCCTCCATTGTACAAGGGAGGGCCATGTGGTTGTCACGGGATCGGGGGACGTCACCTCTCACTGGAGAATCTAGATGAGTGGCTTGGTTGGCGATCTGCGCACAGAAATTTTCTGTGACATCGATGTCTTGCCAACCTTGAAAGATCGCGAGCGCTTTGAATGGAAAACGCTGTTCCGCAAGGTGACGCAGACCTTGCACCGTTTTCCAAATGTGTGAGAGTGGCTTGCGAGGGTCTAGTGAATGGCAAAACGTTGTCTATCGTTCCAACGCTAATCTATCCAGGCGACGCTGAATCTTCTTTTGCATCCTCCTGGCTGCCCTAAAATCGTGAATTGATTTTGTGCGCCGATACCGACGCTCCGCCCGGCTTTGAAGTGCTCGGAGTCGCTCCAACTCTATGTCAAAGTCGTTTCGTGCGGAAGATATTGTCACCGTGCTCTTAATTGTTTGCTCGAACCTAGATCGTAGGCCATCGCTGCAAGCATCTTCCATGTCAGATTTGAAGTTGGTCCATTGGACTGCTCAAATTATCGTCCGTGGGCCACAACTAGACAAGCCTTTGATGTTAAGGTAGATTGGAATGTGATCACTTCCTCGTGTCTCGACATCTGGAAGCCACTTGACGTATCTCGTAATTGGAGACAAAAGCTAGGTCGATACAGCTGCCGTATGTCACCCCTCGAAGAAAAGTGGGGCTACTCTCGTTCAGGAGAGTAAGGCCATAGTTGTAGGTGATGTTTGCTAACCTGCATACTCTTGCATTTGTCCGCGTATTTCCCCATATGTGATGGTGTGCATTGAAATCACCCATGATTACCCATGATGTAGGACATGTACACTCTCAAAATATCTGCTATTCTCCTGGAATTGAGGTGGTTTGAAGGCGATATATAAACACCAAAGCGAGTACTCCATGGCATACTCCATGGCCACCACTGCTGGTCGGGGAGGTGAGACATCTCGAAAAACCAATGGTTTCACTAAAAAATACAGAGCCCAGAAACAAGCGTTCTTCTAAAGAGACATTTCTCTTAAATTCACGTGTATACCCAATACAATGGCTGGGAGGATAGCCCACGTGGTAGCTCAGGGGTAAAAAAGCATCGAACGCGTTATTCGAAGGTCGCAGGTTCGGTTCTTGCCCACGGCCAGTTATTTTTTCACCCACTTTTTTTTCTTCAAATTTACATTACAATGTGGTCTAATAACTTCCTCTACACTTTTCTTGGCGTTATTGTCTCTTAAGATCTCATTATAATGAGTCAAAACACGGGAAATTGAGCGTTTATGTACACACTTCTTTAAACCAACTGACCATCAAAAATAAATACACTATGGCAGCAACCGCGTCCAACTTTATAGGTCTGGCCTACCATACAGCCCCTCTATTCGGTTTAGGAGAATATGTTCAGACTACGCTGATTTCACCTCTAATATTGAACAACTAAGCAAGGGCCTCACCCGGCAACAGTACCCGCAATATGTCATCAACGATGCTATTAAGAAATCGGCAAATTAGAACCGTCGCCATCTGACACTCACAATACCGAATGCCGCTTCCAATCTTATTCTTACAGATTAAGTCTCTCCTAACATAAATTTCATCCTCAAATTGCACCACAAAACTTTGCTTGAGAGCGACAAGCTGTGATGTCTTTTACAGGAACCTCGACGCGTTGTCTAAAGACAGGCGAGGCACATAACAGATATCGTGACGTCCTCGAAGGTTAGCACTCTTTAATTCGCAGGCAGCGGTCCCTGCAAGAAACCTATGGGTGCAAACTCTGTCCAATGATGAACAAGGTGTCCACCATAACGGATGCCATGTCAATACTTTCTTATTATGTAATAGGCAACTTGAACTGTGACAGAACAAACGACATCTACCTTCTTCAATTCACCTTATGTCATGCCCAGTACATGGGTCAAACTTAGACTGCTCTCAGGATGAGAATCAGCAACCATAGAGTACACGTAAAAACCCTACCAGACCTTCCGCTCTCCAATTATGTTAATAATCTAGGCCACCACATCCACACATTTTATGCGGTGGTGTTTCGATCAATTTCAGAACACATTATGACGGCGAGGCTCATGAATCGTACATCATTCACAAGTTTATACGTGTCTCTGGTGGCATAAATGAAAGCTTAGGCCGACTACCGTGGTTGACCTACAATGAACGTGAAAAGCCCAATTCCGTAGGCACATAGGTGACTTAAGTCTAAAAGCTTTCTTCAGTAATATTATTTCCTTCGTTTTGTTACCACTTCTCAGGAAGTCGGCGTACTTGCTCCATCCTCAATGCACAAATTATCACATGATGTAACCTTGTAGGCCCTTGGCATTTGTGTAAACATAGGTTGTTGTTCTACACACACACACACACACACACACACACACACACACACACACACACACACACACACACACACACACACACGCGCACGCACACACACACGCACACACACACACACACACACACGCGCGCGCGCACGCACGCACGCACACGCACACGCACGCACACACACACACACATACACACACAGGAAATTTCTTTTTCGTTTAGGTAATAGGAATTTTCGCACCTCCTTTTCCTTCAGATTCAAGCCTAAATACAATTTGCATCATTCCACATCATGACGCTGTATGACGTGCGATATGATTATAGTATCGAGCATTCGTGCGACCTTGCACCAAAAACCCAAATTAACGGTCTTCGCAATCACCGCACCAAAAGCACACTTTCCTGCGGCAATTACTTTCGGTCGTCCGGCGCACACACTCCCATGTCCACGTACACTCATTCTTTATTGTCTCTTTCGTAACAATTCATCACAAAATTTCGCAACAGCGAGAAACAAGAATGTTTATGCTTAGCAGTGTTTATTACTATTATTACTTTTTGTTTGCAGCGTATGCGCACTGACCATTACGCTCACTTGTCCCTGACCACGAGGCCTCTTTACGTAAAGCGTAGCCCTGAATTCCATGCTATATTGATAAAGCACGAAGGGCGCTCTTTTTCAGTATTCGGAAAGCAGAATGACGCATGTTTTGTTAAGAATGAGGAGGAAAGAAAAGAAAAGCAGGGAGTTCAACTTGACTCTTGGATTTATGTGTTTCTGTGCACTGTGTTGAAGGAATCAAGGTATTAAAAGATAGAAGAGAGAGGAGAGTATGGTCAGGGTACATGTGCTGCTGTTAATTTATTTAAACTGATAACTAATAGATAACTCAACGATAGTCACACCAGATAATACAGGTAAAATAAACACACTTGTTAAAGCATTTTTTTCTATATGTGTGAGTGCTGTAATATGGTTTATACACTTTATACTATTTTCAACAGAATAAATCTCAAGTGCACCAGGCACGCATGTCCAGCTGTTATGGGGCTCATAACTGACCCGCCGCCGGTCAAGAGGTCAAATCTCGGCCGCTTCGGCCACATTTTTGGCACAGGTGAAAGTGATCGAGGCATGTGGTTAGATTCGTGTATACGCTAAAAAACAAAAAAATACTGGTGGTGTAAATTTCTCAAGCCCTCCACTAACGGCGTCCCTTATAATCATATTGTGGTTTTGGGACATGAAAATTTATCAACTATTATTTAATGAAGGTATGAAACTCGTTTTGTTTGCTGTTGTATTTGTTTTAGCCAGAGGACAACTGTGAGACACAGCTTTCTTCGAGGCATGGAAGCTTTTACGTCCACATACTGTCTTCGTTTCTTTTTGCTTTATATGACGAGGCCCTTGATGAGGAAAATATACTTTCTTTGAGCTTCTTAGAAAATGCTGCAGATACGCGATACTTCCGGCTTTTATCTGGCCTTTCAAAGCAACCAACAGCTTTTCTTCCGAACTGGCTTTCTTCAAATCAAAACAGCGAGGCCGTACGCAGGCAATTGAAGCGAGTTTGAAGGGTTTTATTCATATATATTTTCTAAAGGTCAAATATTGAAATCAGTGCACCTGATCACTTCAAAAGAGTTTATCTCTTACTGTACCTTGCTTTATGTACCGGTGCTTCCATCAGGACACGCAGAAACATCTTCTACATCCTCATTGTTGCATGTTGGCCCAATGAAAGCGACGAAGCGGACGTAATCTGGCATTTTTCAATCAACATTTTGCTACAAAAAACCATTGCAGCGTATCCACGGAATGATTGATAATGAGTCGGGCGAAGATTCGGAGTGTTTTATCGGCAAACCGTGAATCGTCCATCTATCTATCTATCCATCTATCTATCTATCTATCTATCTATCTATCTATCTATCTATCTATCTATCTATCTATCTATCTATCTATCTATCTATCTATCTGTCTCTCTGTCTGTCTGTCTGTCTGTCTGTCTGTCTGTCTGTCTGTCTGTCTGTCTGTCTGTCTGTCTGTCTATCTATCTATCTATCTATCTATCTATCTATCTATCTATCTATCTATCTATCTATCTATCTATCTATCTATCTATCTATCTATCTGTCTGTCTGTCTGTCTGTCTGTCTGTCTGTCTGTCTGTCTGTCTGTCTGTCTGTCTGTCTGTCTGTCTGTCTGTCTGTCTGTCCGTCCGTCCGTCCGTCCGTCGGTCTGTCCGTCTGTCAGCCTATCCATCGTTCCGTTTATCCATTCGTCCATCCATTCGTCCGCACCTGCTGATGGAGTCATAAAACTAGGCGGTCACGTACCAAAACGAGACACAAGGGATGGACAGACCCACGGCTTTAGGAGCTTCACGCCTGAAATTTACCTACGAACAACATACTAAAATAAACAGTGCCGCTCTTATTTTAGGAGGCTGCTTTTAGGAGACCTTCATAAGCATATATATTTTACATTGGCACTTTTGTAGCTCATTTCTATTATCATTATTATCTGTTTTGAGAATGAATCTAGACGCTCGTTAACTAATCCGCAGGTTTAACGAAGGACGCGATTCGTGCGCACAGCGCGATGATTGTCCGTGTTGACTTCAGCACACGTTCACAAATCATGTTTTTTTGACAGGACATTTATCGTCGCCGGATCGCGCTTTAATGTACCTTTTTGTGCAGGACAATGCGCTTCAAGCGTGTGTTTATTTTGTGAATGCACGTGCAAGACATATAGCTTCCGTGTTTCGCCTCCCACTCCACTTGTATGTTTTCATTTGTGTCTCTCCTTATTTTCGTGCCTGTTTGAAAAAT
Source organism: Rhipicephalus microplus (assembly GCF_043290135.1). NCBI lineage: Eukaryota > Metazoa > Arthropoda > Arachnida > Ixodida > Ixodidae > Rhipicephalus > Rhipicephalus microplus. The sequence goes on along the minus strand of NC_134703.1, from coordinate 6,791,638 downwards.
GCATGCTAGGCTGTAAAGTGACCCGAGAGGCAGCGGCCCGAGACGTCCACGTAGATAACACCAGGGTGATCGGAGTGTCGCGCCTAAAGGGCCGCAGAATGTGCTATAGTCTACTGCCGGGATGTAGCTGGGGGTTCATGTTGCGGGGTAGTGGTTCCACCCATAGGTTTTGACGCCATTTTTTTCGGTATGGGTGTCGGAGTGGCTTTGTCTGAGATCGCACTGAGGCCGAGCCCGTGTAGCAGACGTCGCCTTCTGGGCGTCTGCGATCGATGACGGTGGCAGCCGCGGTGGTCGTACAGGGCGGTGCAGCCACTTGCAAGACGCTCGGCAACGGAATATGCGTGCTTTACGGTGCGCTCGCGGAAAGCCGGCCTGCAGCACCTAATAAATATTCAGCAGCAGGGAGGCCTGGCGAACGAAACGAGCGAGGCAGTGATCCACTCTCAGGGCGTAAAAAAAAAAAGAATCATTACACGCACTCGTTTTAGGAATGAAGAGCAGGAAAAGACGGCGAGTAGCAGAAGTAGTATGTTTGGGTCCCTAATGTGCATTTTATCTTGCTCTACACAACAGCGTGCAAATATGCAGGCGAACGGCGTGAAGTTTGAATGATGCATGCACTCATGGGAGACGCGCTTGTTACGTGGTCCCTTGGGGTTAACTAAGAAGTGGGGAAAATGAATACAGCCTTGTCAACACGTTTGATGTTTTTGGGTGATTGGGTTACTGTAAACAAAATAGCAAAGTATAAAAAGATCATGGGCATACGCCTTTGGGTTTCGGGTGAACTTCGGCGGTTACATGAGCCACGTGTGACTGTACTTACTGTGCAGTTTACACAGTATGAATCAGAGAGAAACAGAAAGAGATACAGGCAAGAGAGAAGGGAAGTAAACTAACCACTGAACTTAACAGAAACAGAGGGATAAAAAAAAGGAAGCAGCTGGGATGTCAACCAGAATCACTGAATATATTCGTTTTTCTGCCCCACGGTAAAGAAAGGTAGAGAAAAAGGAAGAAAAAAGAAAGCGAGAAAGAAAAAAAATGGAACAAAGAAGTTGATGGGAAGTTGTAGTAGGGTGTAAGTAATATTATATCAATTTTAATATGATGCAAGTAAAGAATCAGCTTGATTGCACAATATACCCTGGTTGCCTGCAGGGAATAACCGGACTCTAACACAGCAAAAAACGAGTAGGACTAAGCAACCATTAGTGCCGTCCTGTTGTTTCTGATGACTGTAGCAGTGTTTTCGCCACACGCTGTAGCACCGGAATAAAATAATGTCTGTCAGAAAAAAGCTGAGCTTAGAAGCATTTTTCCATTCTTTTTTTCTGATGAGACGCGCATGAAGGATCGCGAGTGTCTCTCGGGCATGAAATTTTCAATTACAAACATCAGGTGCAGACTCGACGGACCATAAGTGAGGCTCTTCCACCTTTCGAAGTTTACGTTCCTTATTCAATTTCTAGCAAAACGCTTCAGAAATTGTACCAACTGAGATATTCACGAAAACCTTGTTCGTGTCTGTCTCACGTGGCGCTCCATGGTGCAGTTGTCGTGAAGCCAACTATCCTTGCACCCAAATGGTCGCTTTGATACCTTCCTTTTGTTTTATTCTATTTTTTAGGGGCGAAGCTCCATATAGCGGCACCTGTTCGTCCCTCGTAGCCGTTGCAGTAGTGTGTAAGAAGTATAACATTTTGATGCTCAAGGTGGTGTCGGTGAAAGATTCCTTCTGTGCGTTGTTGAACAATAAAATATATTGCTTAATGTGCATGCCAATGGCTGTTAAAGGGGAATGAGAGACAGGAGAATTCGCTTTTTAGTTAACGCGCACGCTGCGAATTTTTTATTGTTCAACAACGCACAGAAGACAAAAAAGGGTTGTGACCTTAATACTCACTGGGCGTAACCTCCTTGGTTTTAGAAAAGTTTAGCGAGCGTTGGGCCGCAGTGCCATGAATACAGTGAGCTAGTATATACCATGAACTCGAGGTGGTTAAAGGTGGGAAGTAGACACGAAGCGCAAGCCGTAAGAAAGTGTGCGTGTGCCTCCTCTCGTTCAGTCCTTGGAATTTCCGCTGGATGGCGGTGCTTCTATATGAGGAATATATGATGAAAAGATGCGAGATGGTGGTACTTGGATTGTTCAATGGACGGACGAACGGAGACACAGACAGATGCATGGACGGACGCACGGATGGCTGCACGTACGGATGGACGCATGGACGGACGCAGGAGCGGATGCATGGACGAAAGCAGGGACAGACGCACAGATGAACGTGCGGACGCACGAACAGACGCACGCACGGATGGGCGGATGGACGCACTGGTGGCCACACAGACGCACGCATGGATGGACAGAAGCAAGGACGAATGGACGGACGGATGCTTCGCCCCACTAACCATCATTGACTCCGTGAATATGCTGCCACTTTTTTTTCTTTTGTTATAGATCGTAGAGGCAGCAGTATAGAGCTTAGCGTACACACGTTGTTCGATGCTACAAAAGAATGCACGATATGATAGAGTGGCGCAGCATTCTCACTGGGAATAAACGCAATTCGATATTCGAGCACCTACTATTTTTCTTAAATTCTTCAAGATGCCTCAAACACAGCCTCAAATGCAGTGTGTACATTTAACAGCAGATGTCCGCACCCCTCATCTACCGCAGATTGCGTGCCGTATACTCCTACGAACGAGAAAATAACGCATAAAGCATAGAAACTGCAAGCTTGGGCGTGAATTGGCCCTGTTTTGAAAACTCGACTTGTGTTCAAGCTGAAGCAAAAACTAGAAGAGAGGCAGGAAACAGCACCGACAACTGTTTATTTTCACTTCACGATGCCAATGTACTATATGCATACTACACAACCTCATAATGATGCGTACAAAATAGGGATTCCTTTGCAAAGGTATCACAGACAGAGCTGTAATAAAAAACATTTTATTTTTAGCAAACGCCACACTCTATACTACATAATTACGAGGTGAAAAATTTTTTACAGTACTATTTCAGCTATTCACATCATCGTAGATGCTTGGTGCAATAAAAGGAAAAGAACAAAAGTAATAAGATAAAATAGAAGTGTGCATTTTGAGCTAACTTAGTAGCAGATTCCGGCATTTGCTTCAAATGAAATAATGAACGTTTATGTCAAAGGAGGGCGTGGCTCTGGCCCGCAGTTTGGGAATAGATCAGGAAGAGATTATTGAATTCAAAGTGTAAACAGAATAAATAACTTCACTTTGTGTTCATTCGTTGCAGCAGAAGTTCCTTAGAGTTGCAATCACCCGAGTTGGTCGACCTTTTCATACTCGACCTCTTTAGACCCCTCGAAGCAGGCCACTTTACTAGCATAAATAGCAAGTGCTTTTTCTGCTCCACGATTACACTGTAGCGCAACGCTTCAGCTTTTTATGACGTCACGTGGCGGGTGTGGGATGTTTCTCCATCCTCGCGCGAAAGCTGAGCAGACTCAATTGAAGTGATATAAGTCTGCTCTGCATAATTCTTCACAATGTGATCATCGGGGAGAAGTGTTTGCAATCGGTTGTCGGGCTTCAATTCATTTGGTAAGTACATGTTTTGTGTATACTGCATTGATCAGACGCTTGTTCAGAAAAATATTTTGCTGGCGAGTAAGTGCGCCTTTGTCGTTTAAAAGAGGTGATGTTGTGCTTGCAAGTAGCCGTCGTCTGAAGTTTTTTCCGCGGCTGTGTCCACAGTACCTTCGTAAAGGAATTCTGATTCTGAAGCAATGAGAAAACGCCAGCTAAAAATATTTTAGGAAAACCCGACGTTTCGAAGCCGGAACGACATCTTCCACAGGAGTGAGAAGGATCTAAATGTGCGGCGCTTATTTATGGCTTGGCGTAGCGCGGCAAGCAACCGTATATAAGCGTCGCGCATCTCGGGCTTTCTCACCCGGAGGATGTAGCCGGAGCAGCTTCGAAACTTGGGGTCTTGCTGTTATATATTCAATTGGAGTTTTCTCATTGCTTCAGTTTCTATCCCAACCAGGGAAACGTCTGCCAAATGTTCATATTTAATCCTGGTACTGCGACATCTTGATGGCGCAGTGTGGCATGCCTATGTATTGGCTTCGTGAAGTTACAGTAAACGGTTGGTAATATGTGCTTTTTTTCTGTCTGCTTCGTCGTTTTTCCTTCAGCTTGCGCAGCAAGTGGGGTTTTCAAGTATCAACCGCCGAGTCTGCGAAAAAACGTAGGCCTGGTTTTCCAGACACTCTTTCTCGCCGCTATTTCTAAATGCCGGAAGAGAAGATGGATCGTGTTCGGACTATGCCGGGGGAAAGAAGATTCCCTAGAGCCAGCTGCATTTCTTTACTGCATACGTCGACGTGCAAGATGCGCCGACTTTTCTCGCAATGATGGGTCTTTCCGCATTTATGCTGATCTCGAGGTCCTTATAAAAGGCTCCCTCGAGCGAGAAACTCTATGTTATCTTAGCTATTCCCAACTTTTCCTCCCCCATACTCCTCTCCCCCCTTTTTTTTGTTCTTGTTGAGATGCGGCTGCCGTGAAGCAGCAGCTCAAAAAAGGGGCATTTGTCTCTTTCGGCGACACTTACAACAAAGACAACGCGATCCGATATTCCCTTTAGCAATACCACCAAACTACGCACGAAGGTCGCCGGCCAATACTCGTGTTCGAAGGGACTTATACCTTCTTTCAATGAATATTGGCGTTCAGGCAAAAACAGAGTATGCTGAGAATGATGCCCGCTGCAGGGGACGAATACTTTGAGAATGTTTCCGAATGCTTCACCGAAACACGCATCGCGTAACACGGCACTAAAACGCGGCTATGCATGCATGTGAAATCCCATGTGTAGTTTGCTGTTGCCCCACAAAGCCATGCAGTTCGAGTGCTTTCAGGAGAATCGAGAAATACATCCTCTTCTTTTTTCTCTCAGGCATATAAGAAAGCGATGCAGAATTTTTTTCTCAGGAACTATTGCGCAATAAGCAGAACTCACATCCAGGAACCCAACATGACCCGAGCTAGCTAATCATACGACCTGGTCTGCCAGTGAACAACCTAACCTTCTATCTACCTTTTAGGTTTCTGGGCACAAATAGTCGAAAAGGTTATGCGTTTGTTCTCAGTGTTGTCAAGCAAACACGCAAAAGTAACATACTCGGAGACAAGTGAATACATTTATCGCCGACTATGCGTTGTAAATTGGGTTTCGTAGACACTGATCAGCTTGGCCATTTTTTTGTTTATCACTGGAGATAGAGAGACAATATTTGGCATCTTGATGGAATCACACCGGTGTGCAGAGGTGGAATATGTCGAAGATGAGATTTGCGAGCAAACTATTTGTCAGAGTTTCCTACTTACACATACTCTAAAAGGAAGAACATAGATCCGCCTTTTGAACCCCCCAACACAAATAAACGGGATAGATGGAGGAGAGGAAAATAACTTCATGATTCTGGTTCCACTTTGTTCATCTCCTGACTCGACCGACCAATTATTGCGCTTGCTCATACCGTGAAAAATCGTTTGCAGTGCGCGTAAGATTCACCTAATATACGTCACCTTATGGAGCTTTTGATATGTTTGCATTGTTCTTCGACTTCTGTTCCAGTCAAGAGGAATATCACAAAGGTAAACTGTAATTGTCAAACCAACAAATTCTTTGAAGGTCAGCTTTCTGGACACCATTTTTTCTTGCTGCCCCCCTATTGCACGACTTTAACAATTAGCTTATTCTTGAGCATCAGGATCATTGAGTACACTTCAATTAGGTACACACTTCAGGAATTTTCGTTTTTATATTTTGAAAATGTAAGAACAAAAATTTTTGAAGAGGGTGGTGCTGTAGTAGTCAATGTTTTGACATGCAGTGTTGTCATCTTCGAGTCTTCAGCCTTTAAGAGGATAAAAACACTTAAGAAAGACATAGTTCTCCAGCAATCAAGAGGCTTTCTTCATGATTATGCAGTATGAATTGCCTTGTGGCTTCGTGCTAAAAATAGATGTTTGTCAATTTTCATTTTCTTGGCCCTTCTGCCACCTAGATCTCAAACAACCGAATTGCAACGGAAACGCTTGTGCAAACGTTTGTTCCAGAGACGCCTTTTGCTGAAGATTTTTCAGCAGCCAAGGTGTTTAAGCTAGCCACAATGTGTCTGAAACTCTCTCGAAAAGACCTCAATGCGCCGTTGCCTAGCAACCACTCTCTTCGCGAAGCTGTGACATCATGTCAAGCCACGTATGCGCCGGGATAGCGGCTGCGGGCTTACCATGCCACAGCACACGTGCCGAGTCGATCATCGCTAGCATCAACTGGAGCTAAGTCATGTCAATCACCGTATGCGCCGGGCAACAACTGTGCGGCAACAGCTCTTCGTGCGCCATCGGTCGCAACATTGTCCCATGGCTGTTGCCATGGGTCGCAACAACAAGGCACGCACTTCTAAATAGGGGGAGTTCATGTTTCACCAGCTAAGACTCATTGCTATGCGGGAAAGACAACGGCAACGACACGCCAATTTCGAATACACAAAACCACGAACAGCTAAGTTGAAAATTGTTATATCCAAGTACAATGACGTCATAAGCACCCCAGTACGATCACGGTGCACTGTAGAAAATCATGAGATCGACCAACTTGGTGGTATTTTAGCATTCCGCGACTTAGCGGAAAGAATTTTTTTCTGTCTCTTCAAACTTCCACCTTCATTACAAATTCTGCCTTGTTTACACACCAAGAAAGTAGCCCTTCCTAATCCAAGGCTGCATGCATGACTTAGGGGACTGAAAGAACTCTCTATAACCATTTTTATTTAGCTCTATTGCGAGTCAGCATACTCTCATAACAGCCTAACCTACGGGCCCCATGGTTAGAAGCAACTCTCTGCCGGTACAGGATGCTCTCCTTTTCCGTCCACGCCGACTTTCGGTGATCAACGAGCTGAGGGCAACAACTTATGGTGCCCGAGTTCTGTGGCTTGCTTGCTGAAAGCTTCATTACGACTAATGAGCTGTTCGCATGCGTTGGCCTAGCCCCGCAACGATTCGGAGAGTGCGTGACGCCCAAAACACGGCCAACAATATGGGAACCTGTTGTGTCCTGTGCCTTGATGCGAAGGCCATCTGCGCTGTCTATGTTACGGGGGGAAGAGGGTGCTGTCGTCTGGGAAACCATATGCTTGTACTCTGCACAGGAGTTCCTTGTGGCGCATCACGGGTGAGCACAAATGCTGGATGCAAAGCTGTATACTTAACCAAAGGGTGGCAAAAATAATCAATGCACTCCTCCTGTTTGGAACAGAAAGTTTCGCGAGCGTGTTTTGAGACATCGTTTCAAATATACACTTGGATTAATAAGTTGAAACAAAAACTATAAGCGGCAAGTTTTTTGCACTTTTTTGTGTTTGTACGATGCTTCGAACAAACCGTCCGTTCACTTCTTCGGTAGTGCATACGTAAACAGGACGCGCAAAGGACGTGCAACCAATTTACTTAAAAGGTGCGGCTACAGACAGCGCAATAACACTGAAGCCTCTGTGGCCCGTCACAAAAACTGTTCGAGGTCTGTTAAAATTTGTTCGAAGATTCATCAACTGTTCCTACATAAACACAAGTAAGGTGGCGGTGCTCTCACAAAACATTGACTGTCTCCTCATAACGTCTTCCTTTCCTTGCATTCAATATTTTGGTGCTATGAACCAAACCCTTAGTAATTAGACGGATGAATGAATGTCCTAAATGCCTCACACAGTTAGCTACGCTTATTGAAATGGCAGAATAAATAAAGCCAACACTTCAGGTGAAACCACCATGAAATACACATAACATTTCTACCTAGAAATAATAATTCTTTTGCAGTCAATTGCAATATTTGCAAAGCAAGCTAGGGTGATAAACACACACTTTAAATATATTTGATCTTGCATCTAATATAGTAGGATACGTATGAATCCTGCGTATCTTCGCAGACCCACTAGTTGTTTTCTAAAAGTGTGGGCTGACAAACGCCAAGAAACGTGGACCGTATTTATAATAACATCTTAGAAAACACGACGTGGAACACATCATTGGTCAAGCCATCTTACTAACGAAATAAACCACTTACGAAAAAAAAATGCTAAGTTAAGCCTGGTTCCTGTTTATTACGTCAACAAGGATAGCCGTAGAGCACCTAAGTGCCATAATAAAAGTGCGCGGAACTACGTTCGCGTAGAAGTTTTTTCATATCGATCTAGTTAGATTAAATGAGGTAAAAAACAGCCTATAAAACGTGGCACATCCTCTTATCTAGGAATTGGTATAATCCAAAAGTAAAACGTGTGTTCCCAGAGCTATATTTGAGAGTTTATTGCGAATTGTTTCTGCAACACCGACATATTGCAGAATCACGTGAACAACTATAAGCAGATCAAAACTTCCAGCGAACACCTCAAGAATAAAGCACACACGAAGTTAGCATACACAGGAGGAGCGTGGACTAACAACTGTCACAGCTCGACACTTAAAGCGCGTTGTTCAAACAGAGAGAAAGACGCATGAAACAAGCGCACAAATATACATAGGACAAGCACCAACAACAGTCACTATTCTTCCTGCGTCATGTGTCTGCAGCGTGCTCCTTTGTCTTGTCCCGAATTACGGGTCTGATAAGCGCGTGCGCCAGAAAGAGCACGCTCCCTGGAGGCAGCACTTCTTGGAGGCGATTACCTTGAGAGCGCGCTTAACGCGAGCCGGTCACGTCATCTCGCCACTGATAACAAAAGCGTGCTAAAGTTTCGGAGCACTGAGGACCAACAAACGGTGTGTGGTGTATATAAATAGCTTGCGGTTTTCTTCCCCGACAACGTTGGCTCCGTGGCATACAGGTTAAAGCCGCGTGCTGCGAACCGAGAGGTTACTGGTTCGCCACCGGGCGATAAAATCTCTCTTCGTTGGTTTGTTCGCAATCCATTAGTATATATTTTACAACGTCACATCCGTGAAGTACATCAGTGGAGCTGTGGTGAACTCCAGCATAAAATATTTTTGTTAAAGAGATGCTGTTGGCATGAATTCCATAAGTGACGAAAACTTTGCCTGAAATATTGCGCTTGTTTTCGCGTCTTATTGCTTGCAACATATGAATGGCCCGGATGCGGAAACGAGTGGTACATCTGCTTCTTCGCTTCCATCTTGGGAATCGGTACCTAAACATACGAATATTTACAAGTAAACATAGAAACAAGGACGAATATAAACAGATATATGCTCATGTCCTTTGGATACGCAAGGCACAAGCACTGTGCCGCGCATATCCATTTACTGGCCACGCAACCATGCTTTCTTTTTTCCGTTACTCTGAGTCTTGAAAGACGCAGATCGTCTTTCAACGTCGGAACTGCTCACACGAAAACATTGCGTCGGTGTTGTCCACACAGCATCTTGTCTCTGTGCGATCGCAAACCGATGCCTGGCTATATCTGCTCCTACTGCATTTTCACTCAATGCTTTAGTTGAGCTAAGGAATACAAGTTGGCGGAGACACCAGTACGCGCATGAAATGTCTGCAGGTGTTGATTGACTGATATGTGGAGTTTAATGTCCCAAAACCACCATTTGATTATGAGAGACGCCGTAGTGAAGGGCTCCGGAAATTTCGACCACCTGGGGTTCTTCAATGTGCACCCAAATCTGACCACACGGGCCTACAACATTTCCGCCTCCATCGGAAATGCAGCCGCCGCAGCCGGAATTTGATCCCGCAATCTGCGGGTCAGCAGCCGAGTACCTTAGCCACTAGACCAACGTGGCGACGCTGTCTGCAGGTGTTGATTTCGGTGCGGCCACCTTGCAGTTTTGCGCCCACGGCACTATAAAACTCTGAATTCTTGGTTGTAGGGTAGCCAACCGAGCCAAGCTTGGTTAACCTCCCTGCCTTTCCTCTCTATTTATCTCTCTCTCTCTCTCTGAATTCTTGGTCTTCTTAATCTGTTCGTTTTGAAATAAGCCTGTTTTGTGTGACACATGGTTACAGCGAAAGCGTTTGTGGTTTGTCAAAATAACGAAGTCATGCAGGTACCTCTGATCTGCATTACTCAGATACAAAGAGAATAAACATTCGTAATTATGATTTGACAAAACGTGTTATAAAACACTAAAGTGAAACAGTGACTTAGTCTACATTCAAAATTGTACTTTCAGAACCCCTACATGATATATTTCACTATCATCCGTTGATTCATATAGAAGAAAACCTCGATCCAAGTCACATTTTCAAATTTTGAGCCGAAAACACCGCGCCTGCCGTCAGGAATCGGAAACTGCAATTTTCATCTTTTGGCATCATTGACCAGTATTTCGTATTTTGGAACCATTATGAAATTCACATAACTTGGTAATCTATATTTTTGGCCCCATCAGAATTCAAGCTACTTCTGTTTTACTTACATGGAACTACGGAGGAACAAGCGCAGGCTATTGCATTCTATGACATTACGGCTTTTGGTGCATATACTTCAAAGTGGCACATTTTCCTCATTTTGTTAGTTATTTGCGTGTTTTTTGCTCACAAAGTGCCGTCTCGCGATTCGTGTGCTGATTTTAAAGCTGGGAGATAGTTATACTTTTTTCACACTGCAAATGTTATGCCATTTACAGCGAATGTAATTTGTTTTCAATGTCATTTGTTTGTCGTGGCACGGGGAAACTAATGCCATTTGATGAAACTGTCATTTTCTGTCGAATGAGTTCCCGAACCACAATCGCATTAGATTTCGGACTAATAAATAGTCTCAACGCAAGAGAATTTTAGGGAGATGACTGTTAAGCTATGTAAATGTAACCATTATCATTTGTAAACATCTTGTTTTTTACTAGCTCAATTTATTACTGGTTTGAAGACATGCACGCGCGAGGTGTCTAAAAAAAAGCTGCTCTCATCTACGGTGGCTGTATGCCGATTATGTTTGATTTTTGCTCTGTTCTCGTTATTGCCTGTATCGTGAATCATGATCGTCCGATTGCACGTGTTGTGGTGACCAAAGTGGTAACTACACGATATTGCTGCCACCATCTTGTTTTGGCAGTCAGGAAGTCAGTCGTGCACACCGCTTCAGTTCACCCTACTCACACTTGGTCGCTCATACTGTCGGCCTAGTTGGTTTTCGAGTGCGTCGTGCAGCTGTGGCAAGTTATGCCAAACGACCGCGTGTAAACAGCCGTGCCAAGGAGCACCTTTTCCCCCATAAAAATTAGTTTCGTGGATACATGCATGTTACATGCAAGTTTTAGTATGTTAATAGTTTTTCGAAAATTCACGATTCAGGTGGGCTAAGGTCATGGTCATCATTTAAAAATGACATTTGTTTTCGTCATGTGACAGCACGCAGCTGAAATTACAGTAGGTCCACGTAATGTCATTTGTCGTAAATGGCATTAGATAGATTTGACGTGTGACAGGGTATAGTTTACTTATATGCGAAACGTCACTCTTCTTGTGCTCCTTTAACGAACTAAGTAAATCATTTAGAGTATGTGTTAGAATTCGCGAAATCTTGCGAGAGTTTTGAAGGCACATTCATTTGGAACGAATTACAAGAATGGTGTCGCACCAGGCGTCACACCACGTGAACTGTTAACGAGTTAGTGGGCTAAAACTACCCACCCAATGCTAAAGGCTCAGTCACTAGTAATCATCATGTTCGTCAGCCACAATACCAATAAGGTTTGGTGCACGCTACTGAGATGTACATGCATACTGGGGATGTTCAGTTTACTCGCGTCTCATCATCATCATCATTAGCCTGACTAGGCCCGCTGCAGGGCAAAAGCCTCTCCCATGATCTGCCAATCAACCCGGTCTTGTGCTGTCCCTTGCCACGTAATACCTGCAAACTTTTTCAATCTTACCGGCCCACCTAACTTTCTGACTCCCCTTTGTGCGTTTGCCTTCTCTGGGAATTAAGTCAGTAACCCTTGATAATCAGTAGTTGTGCTGCATACATGCAGCATAACTCCTATGTCCATTATTTCTTTTGATCACAACTATGTAATCCTTAATCCCGGTTTGTTCCCTGATCCACTCTGCTCTCTTCTTGTCTCTTAAGGTTACATCTATAATTTTCATTTCCATCGCTCGCTGCGTCGTCCTCAATTTAAGACGAATCCTCTTTGTAAATCTCCTGGTTTCTGTTCCGTAGATAAGTACCGGTAGTATTTCGTATACTTTCGTCTATTGTGTACCAAATGAAGTTGTTTCACTCACAGCCTTACAAATACAATGTGGGTGGTTCCTTTCGTATACGCGAAATGTGGCATACCACCGTAGCGTTTGATTTGTAGCGGCAAAAATTCCCCAGTCTTTGAAAGGATCAATAAAGCTTTATTTAAGATTGCAACCATAATGACACATTTCGTCACTGTTCGTACACTCTATGCGACGCCTCAAGTTACTCATTTATGTTGTCGCCTCTATACTAATGTGCCTCTGATGAAAATTGAATGGGATGCAAGACATTTAAAATACTGATAGCCTTCATTGGGCTTGTCACATTCTCACCTACGTCTACGCATGCGCCACATTCCAGGTCCCACTTCCGAAGCAAAGCCCCGAAAGAGCTTGCGCTGGCAGCGCTTCCAGCACTGTTGAGGGGAAAGGAGTCTTCCCTTGAGGGTTTCATTTTGCATAGCAAATGAATTAATTGTGCGTCTCTGCTGGCGCCTGCTGCAGAAGCTGTCAGAAACACGCAAAGGTGGTGCCCTCGTTGAAGATGAATCGCAGAGACGGGTTAGGTTGATGAGACGAAAAATGGAATTTAGCGGCTGTTGCGTGCATCACTAGCGTGGGGAGTAGTTAGTGTCGAAACTGGCAACTTTACGTTAGGTCTGCAAAGCATCTGCTGTGGTGGCTTAGAAACAATTTTGTTGGGCTGCCAGGTACACCGGGGGCGTGGACTCAATGCGCCGCCACGGCGGCAGATTGTCAGCGGGTGTGAAGCGCAAGAAGGCCTGCGTTTGTTGATTAGAGCGCAGGTTAAAGAAATTCATGTGTTCGAAAGGAAACTGAGGTGCATGCCTCAATCACACCATGTCCTCCACGAGCAAGATCACGCAGCTTGGCACTGTTTTTAGTTTTTGAAGTGCCCGTTTCACCTTCCTGCTGCTGTCTAGTTATATTCTTCTCGTATTAGAGTTCATGTGGCTTTTGACTCATTGCGTCAATAGGAAAGGAAGTGCACAGCCATGATGTTTATTTTATGAGGTGACGCAGAACACTTCAGAACCATCCTTTCTTTCTCCTTCGTAGGTAAGCGAGGCCATGAAATATACAAGCACCACGAGAAGTAGACAGCAGTCCACATGTTACAGCGTGATAGCTTACTTTTGCTATGCTGTAGTTATCATAAATTTAACCTATCCGTCTGTAATGAAAAAATGTTTGTTTATTGCTTTTCAAAATTAGGCTGCAGTGGAGCATAATATGGTCGTTATAGGCAAACATACTGCTCTTGAACGTAAAAGCCTCGTATATTTGTAACACGAACCTTATTACATATCTATGTCGTTTAAATTGCTTGTTGCAATAAGACGTGTCTTATGAAATCTGTATGTATAATACTCTTTTTTGATTTTCCTTTACTGATAAGCATCGACAGTTGAGCTTCGTTTTTTTTAGGAAACGACCAGGGCCCAATGAAATGGCGATTTGCCTTACCGGGTAATCAGCGTTTGTACAATGTTGACCCTTATTTTCTCGTTAAATTGAACTACACAATATTTATACAGAACCCTAGAACGCACAGAAAAATGAAAACAAATAGACATCAAAAGAAATAGAAACTTGACTTATAATTGTGTACTTCTCGATTATCTGGTGCTGCTTCTCTTACCGCAGATCAGCGATGATAAACACGAAAATAAAAATGACTTCAGAGTGTTGTGACAAATAATAACGATATATTTCCTACCTGTAATAGTCATCCTTGAAATCTTAGTTTTGTTTTACAATGATAGGAAAAACGACATTGATATTAGAGGCGTTTCAACTAGCAAGTGTAGGTTCAACAAAAAAAAGTAATCACAAAAAGGCCACGTAATGAAGCTCAAGGAGGATAAGGGCGCAATGCTTCAATAAATGTTGCCAGTTTGATCACAGGAAATTTGTTTCAACGGCTTCTGTATTTTTTACGTTCTGGACCACGAGAAAAATAAAAGCACACAAATGCCCCCAGCATTCCCATGTTGTTGATAAAGTAAGCAACAGAGCACAGCAAAGTGCGCCATTAGCACAATCAACACTTATGAGGGAGACATACGAAACATCCCGATACGGAAAGCACTTGTCGACAAACGCATTGCAAAAGCTCGCTTCCTTTCAGTGTTGACTAGTTTCCGAGAACTGTGAAGGCACGTTAATGTTACAAACAACAAAAAGTAAAAATAGAATTTGCAAACGCGCAGTGAAACACACAAGAATAGGACAGGCTTTCCAGGAAGAAGAACGTGGATGAAATGAAACTGTCAAGGATATTTCGATTTATACTAGGCGCTTACACGTGCGATTCCGGGGCACGGTGCAGAAAGGTCATCAGCAGATTTTTGGTCTGCAATCTGCTTCACGTTCTAGTCAAGTGGTCCGATGTGCTTCGGACAACGGGTAAAAAAATAGGGAGAGGTGAAACAACGCTTCAGGGTGGAATTGGGAGAGGGGTGGGTTAGGAGTTTTTTAATTCCAACAAGCCTTTGGTGATTAGGTGGCAAGCTTGTAGTGTCAACAACATCGCAACAGCGAAGCTTTACTTTTGAGAGGTAACGGTGCCCCATAAACTATAACGAGTATAAGAGTCTGCTTGCTTTTCACCCCTAAGAAGACTATTGAACGCTCTCTAGTTTCGCGATTTTTTTTTTCGACGAAGTTTGGGCTCTGGGATCTCTGGAAAGACGCTATAAACATTATATGGCCAACATCTCGCAAATGTTTTTTGCGTGGCTGAGAAGCTGGGGTTCGGAACGAGATCCCTTGAGTACCATTCTCGCGCATGGAACGAAAAAATGCGATTATCCGAGGCGAGAATTGCGATAAGGGCCTGAAACATCCTCTAGAGTGCAATGCGAACTAGCTGTTAAGGCGGAACCGTTCTAGTTAGCATTTGTGCCAAGAAAACATGGTGCAGATAAAGATATAGTCAAGACTATTTTCTCTCCTAAACTCTTTCATCAGTTATGGGCTATTATGACCCTTTATTATTATTAACTTAACTTTTTGAGGGTTGCTCGTGCCAAAATATGGTAATATTATTAGGCCCGGGACAGTGAGAAAATCTGAAATAAGTTCGGCGAACCTTTTCGTCCCCGTTCCACGCAAAATACTTCGCTCCAACTAGGCCGGCCAGCTGCTTCGCTTAATTTTAGCCACTTCAGATTCTTTAACGTTTTCTCCCAATTCGAAATTTAGCATACGTGGCCGGGGATGGAACACGCGCCCTGATGCCCTGATGTTGATCACCAGTTCTTTTTGCTCGGTTTATTTATCATGACATCTTTCTCTCTCTTTTTTCTCTCTCTCTGTCTTGCAGCTGTTTATATCAGTTGGCTTTGAGAGCTCTGAGCGCTGCTGTCCATTTATCTCAAAGCATTCCTAACCTTCATATAATAAAACCGTAAAATAGCTGACGTCAGCGACCACAATTTATTCTCGTGAACGATATCGTAAGCTCATGTAAGACTTTGCGATACTGCCTTCGAGGCGCGACAGAGCTTTGAGGGTATACCTGCCAGACACCACTTGGGAGAAGTCGGGTGGCGTGGGGAAATCTCAGTGCCCTCACTGAACCCAATAATAATGTTTTGCTCTCTCCCTCTGACGTCACCAAGACAGTGTCGAAAAATTCAACGTGACTTGGAAATACACAACTGCTTATTTGGGTCACCATTTGCCCGGAAAATGAAAGACAAAGTACAAGCAGTTCATCCTACACACTAATAGTGCGTGAACAGCATTGGCCATTGAGTAATCTGCCAAGTGGTAAAGCACGCTCACATGTATACAGGTGCCGCCGAATGAATATTCCAGTGTTCTCGCTGGTGGTAGTGTAAGCACCGCAATAAACTGTAACGTTCTTCATGTGCCCGTGATTTCATTGCTACGTTATAAGATAATCTGGAAGGTTCCCATTTCTTCAAGTGCTGTTCGCGCATGTAACGTTGTAATGTTGATAGTTGAGCATGTAACTGGCCAGCCACATAAACATTAAAAAGTAAAGGAGTGTGAGTGGCAACAGTAAATTTGAGTGGGCACAAAGCGCTTGTTTCTTTACACGTTGACCCTTCTTTGCACATGGTCCGGCTGTTACATTTTATTTTTTGAACAACACTTGTATTGAGAATGAACAATGGTAACTATATTTCAAAGCCAGCTGTTCACGACCCTCTCCTCTAGCCCTTCTTTCTCCATCATTTAGCCTTTGCGTGGGCTTTCCATTCATCTGAGAGAGAGCCCTTCATGTGGTTCTTCACAGCGGAAGTTATTCAAAGTAACTTTTTGTTCAGGTGGCGTACACATACGTGTGGTGGCATCTTGCATCCCTCGTGTTTACAATGTTGGGAGTCAGGCTGTATCTCTAAGGGATACAGTGTTTTGACATAGCATGTCACCCTTCGTGGAGCAGTACGGGAAACCAATCAGGAAGCGTCACTGCGACGATGCTGCATGCCCTGTCTCTAAGAGCACTGTGAGGTGGCGATCGTATAGTTTCAAGCAACAAAAAAAGAACGTGAAGGAACCAATCTGACAGGCGTGTAATATTGTAGAGGGAAACACGTCTATCGCATCGTAGCGCAATCAGCTCGACTATACATATGGCGTTGCATCACAACTTTTCCCTGCAGTAAGGCGGCTCCTGTGGAGCAGCCCAGGTTTTTAGTACCATTGAAATAAACAAAGGAAGCGTTGCTCGTGTGCACTGCTGTTTGGTTTTTGTAATTTGAAATCTTTAGCGTATGTCCTTTCGTACTCTTCACCAAATTCCTAGTTTTTTTTCATCACCTTATAGAAAACACTCACATAGCGATCATTTAAATACTAATGAACCATTTTGTACATTATTCTTCTCGTCTGCCTGCACAGATACCAAGACTTTCAGACAGTTTGCTTAAGCGCTCCTTAACGCTATGCTAATGAATTCACTTTTTAACGACAAAGGTTAGGAAATTTACCACTCATCTGCAAAAAATTTGCAAGCGCCATCCATGCGATTTCTCAGAAACACTTATTTTATTACGACTATACAGACTTTTTAACCGTTACACCGAAACCGACAGCAATAGTTACGTCACCTGTAGTAAAAAATACTTATCGTCCTTTAAGGGATAAAGAGTAGCCGGCGCCGTATCGGTACGCGAACATCTCCTTACGTCACATGAATAATAAAAAAATGAAAAAGAAGGGAGAAACGGGCAATTAGACCCGCTTGAGCTGTGCAGATTTTGTATAGCGACAATAGCACATTCGTTGCTAAGCTCTCCGTATAGCCTGCGCTAAGCCTAGAAGCACTACACCATTTATTTTGTGAAATGTCAGCAGTGTAGCTATCTTACAAATGATGTGCGGCTGTATGCTAAATGGTTAAAATAACAAATTAGTTACTACTCGGAAGAATCAAAGGTAGTATTCTGTGCGAGGTTCATTTTAGCAGTCCGTGGAGCATGGTCATTAGCTTTAAACGTGAAGCATTTCTTTGTATAAATACCTGAGGCAGTTTCAGTATCTATCTATCTATCTATCTATCTATCTATCTATCTATCTATCTATCTATCTATCTATCTATCTATCTATCTATCTATCTATCTGCCTGTCTGTCTGTCTGTCTGTCTGTCTGTCTGTCTGTCTGTCTGTCTGTCTGTCTGTCTGTCTGTCTATCTATCTATCTATCTATCTATCTATCTATCTATCTATCTATCTATCTATCTATCTATCTATCTATCTATCTATCTATCTATCTATCTATCTATCTATCTATCTATCTATCTATCTATCTATCTATCTATCTATCTATCTATCTATTTATCTATTTATCTGTTTATCTATCTATCTATCTATCTATCTATCTATCTATCTATCTATCTATCTAGTCACCTATGACTTACAGCTCTCCTGGCCGTTTCGATGATGAGACCTACACCAAAATTGGTATGTTATAACATGACCGTATGACGAGGAGAAGTTACTAATCATAACATTAAAATCACAACATGTATGCCATGAACATTATGATTTACATGTCATGGACTTGCTGCTCTTGTGGTGTTTCGTTCACATGACATACTCCAAAACTGGAATGATATGACATGATTAAATGATGAACATAAGTGGCAGGCCTTAACGTGGAAATCATGACGTGCAAGTCATGTAAGTCATGACTATACACGCCATGCGCTCATGGCGTGCCCGCGGCGCTTTCGCTACATTCACATATGCCAAATTTAGTATTACGTGACGTGAATAGACGAAGGTAAATGACACGTCCAAATATGCTAACCATGACATGCATGTCATGTGAAACATGACTACATGCTACGCTCATGATGCGCTCGTGGTGATTCCGCTGGCTTCACTACACACCATTTCGTATTACGTAACGTGAATGGATGACGAAGCTATGTGAGGGGTGCAATTATGATAATCAAGACATGTGTGTCACGTAAGAACATGGCTGTATGCCACGCTCATAGTGAACTCGCAGCCAGTTCGCTAGCTTGACATATGACAAACTTGGTATTACTTGATGTGAGTAGATGACGATGTTGTCTGATTGGTGCAAACATGATAATCATGACATGTGTGTCATGTAAGAACATGATTACATACCACGCTCATGATGCGCTCACGGCTGTTTCGCTCATTTCACATATATGAAATTTGCTATTACGTGACGTGAATGGACAATGAAGGTAAATGACACGTCCGAACATGATAATCATGATGTGCGTGTCAAGTCAAACATGACCAGATGCAACGCCCGTAGTGCGCTCGCGGCCGTTTTGCTAGCTCCACATATACCAAATGTGGTATTAAGTGGCGTCAATGAAGGTCAGTAGAACACAAATTCTAGGCGCCAACGTGATAATTTTGGCATGGAAGTCATTAGCGCCATAATTTACATGCCTGCTACTACCGTGGCTGCTAATAAAAACGTTAGTAGTGTCGTCGCTACGCGAATGTAAACAACATACTTTCATCTTGTCTGGATACCTGAGTGCACATAACATTTCTACTTGTGTTTATTGTGTATGTACTCCTTTTATGCGCCCCGTAACGTTGTGCTGGTTTTAAAGTGGCATATCAACCTTCCTCATGCGTGCTTCGCGTATCATCGATTCCTACTCTACATGGGATCTTCCAATTTTTTATAACGATGGCTTTATGAAAATAATATGACGCCGCTGGGTCTTTATGGCAGTCCTGAAAGAATATGCACTATTCTTCACCCGCGATTTTCAAACAGGTCAATTGTCGCAATGTATCACTTATCCTTTCGTTTCAACTCACTTTACTCTTCAAATATCTCACTGCAGGGGCATATACATAAGGGATGGGTACATACATGAAAAATAATAGCCAGGTTTCATTATAATGTAAAATATACTTGAAAGTGGTAAAGAATGTGGAAGGACAAATTATGGCTGTGATGTCATTAAAAAGGCCGTTCTGATCTGTCGCTGTGTGGGAACGGTGTAGGCACGGGAGCGAGCAACTTTTTGCGGGTGACCGGTGAGATTAGAAAAGCGTGTCGGGGGGACAATATATGGTGACTTACCTATAGGGAGCTGTAAAAAAAAACCTTTTCAAAAAGGCAAACGCTAACATTGCGGCGACGAGGTGAGAGTAATGATAAAGTGGATTCTGTTTTCAGTGCCAATATACTGACGTGATAAGAGTACTTTAAGTGAATAAACCTTGTAGTTCAATTTTGAACTGACTCGCGTTGCTTTATTAGGTATTGTTGATGAGGGTATCAAATTGGGGATGCATATTCTCATTTCGACCTGATGAGAGACGGATAGGCGAGCAGTTTTAGATCTTGAGGGGAGGCGCAGATGTAGTTTTAAAAACCCGAGTGTTTTATTGGCAGATGAAATTGTGTTCGTATACGTGTCACGTCCAGGTTAAATCACTGCAAAGGGTTACTCCAAGATATGTTTATAAAGGAACTATTTCAAGAGTAGTGCTGCGGACGTTATGTAGTTGTCCAGCAACCTTGGGCTGCGTTCCTTACTAGTGGTTTAACAATAAACCAGCACTTCCATATGAGACACTACAGGTGCAGCAGCGTCATGTAGTCTCTCGAGTTCGGGTGCATCTGTTCTCATAGCGTGACTGAGGACTAGCGTCGTTTACAGGTATACCGCTAGCAATCCGCTAAGAGATAAGTGGATATTTACGGTGGTCTAAAGAAGCGGTCTTGCATTTGTAATGGTTTAGTTCCATTAGCAATAGGTTAAATCATCTTTGCACACTTCGGAAGTCATTTTGAATCAATCGATGAAATTTTACTCTATCAATCAAATTTTAATTAAAAAGGTAACAAAATGACTACTTCACAAATAATTTCGAGCGGCACATTCTCTATCTGTGTGTTTCTTTTATTTCTCCTGATGTAAACGACGGGTGCTTTGCACAAACAGAACAAGGGCCGTATTTCTCTCCCAAGAAAGAAAAATACTAACAAAAAGAAACACATGAAATAAAAAAGCCATGCCAAAAACTACTTATTTCAATATTAGCGTCTAAAAATCGCTGGTGATTCTAAGCGCTCTCCAAATGCGACCTACAAACCGTCTTCAATGTAGACATGTGCGCGTGTTCAAATCAACAGACCTTTAAAAAATGACGCAATCAGGATTTTGCTTTTCTTATCTTTGTTCAGGAAGAATATAGTCATTTAGAGCAGAGCAGGCACCAGTATGCCCGTATTTCACACTTTGCCACTCCGGCAAACTTATTCTTTCAGAACACAATATGAGCATGTCTTTTCGGTACCGGGTCCCAGGATACGGGCTTTTATGTTCTGCGTCAACAATCTGCGAATCGCCTTCATTGTTTCTAAGAATGACATTTAATTTCTTTGGCTAATATTGAGGAGTTGGTGTCTTTAGCGAAGACCTGTCCCATGGCACTTCTTTGCATTGATGGGAGCATGGCGTAAGCATTAATATAGCATTTTTTCTTTTTTTCCTCAAGGAAATAGAAGTGCGCCTTACGAGGTATATTCATTTCCGCCTCAGCGTGTTGTTACAGGAGTAGTCCGTTACAGCTAGAACGTATTGTGCACACTATTTGCCCCACTCACACGCTCAGGCTTCGCCGTGGCTGTACACAGTAAAAGCAATTGACTTGCAACTGAGTGGAATTGAACTCGAACACCGAATAAATTTCGTCTCGAATGAAGCTCACCGCTTCTTAGTACCTGTCCTTGAACTTTTTTGACAAAGCGTGGCTGCTGCCCTTTGACAAAGCTAATCTACATTCCCGTATATGCCGTAGCTTCGGCCTTTCAATAAAGGCACCACGTAATGTATTTTTTCCCTTCATTACTACCAGTTCCTTTGACTGATTTTTTGTCACCTCGTAATATAATGTCGATCTAGTATCTTATGTAAATGAAAGAAACGTCACTGCAAAAGAAAAAAAATTTGTTTGGTCAGCGCGAGTGCGTCGAGGTCGTTCTAGTCTATTCTTATTATAGCTGTTACTAGAACATTCAGTTTCTTCGAATAGTTAACAAAAAAACTGTTGGAAAACCGTTATAACGGTGCTAGGCAAAAGCTGCTAAACAAAAGCTGCTAAGAGAGAGCGAACATAAGGAAAAAAACAGAGAGGTTAACCAGTGCTGAGCCCCGGTAGGCTACCCTGCACGTTATAGTCTATTCTTATTATAGCTGTTACTAGAACATTCAGTTTCTTCGAATAGTTAACAAAAAACTGTTGGAAAACCATTATAACAGTGCGAGGGTTTAGTAAACTAAAGCTGCTACGAGAGAGAGAGAGCACAAGGAGAAAGGCAGAGAGGTTAACTAGGGCTGAGCCCCGGTAGGCTACCTTACACTGGGGAAGATGAGAGAGGGAAGGAAAGGTCACTGACTGGGCCGACGGATAACAGTTTCACCATCACAGACGATGAAACAGGCCGGTGTCTTTGAGAAAATGCAACAGTGCTTTCGTTGCCTTTCGGAAATCGGATGGGCAGTGCCGTGGTCGCAATACTTTTTCGACAGTGAAATCCCTTCGGTCCAGTTGATTTAATACACTGCGCAGGTGAAGCCTCTTGTTTGTGTATGCCAGGCAGTAACTTAAGATGTGTTCAATAGTCTCATTGTCGGCGCAGTCGTTGCACTCCGTGCTGTCGGCCATCCCTATATTAATTGAGTAGGCATTAGTGAAGGCTACGCCCAGGCGCAGACGGTACCTTCCTCCCTAGAAAGACCAGAGGGTATACCCGCAGTCGTAGATAGGGGTCGAGAGAATATAGTCGATAATGTGCGAACTGTGATGACTGCCACTTCTCGAATGTGATGTCCTGCGCCAGCTCACTTAGGTATCTAGCCGATTCAATCCTAGATATAGGTACGGACACAGGGTTTGATTGTACGCGTGCATTTCTGGCTGCTGCATCGGCGAGGTCATTGCCGGAGATACCGGTATGACTTGGTATCCATTGGAACACAACATTATGTCCTTGTTCGGTCACATAGTGCAGCGTTTTTCTGATTACCCGTAACAGTTGTTCGTACGAACCACGACGAAGTGCCGACGAAAGAGATTGTAGATCCGCCTTGGAGTCACAGAATACTGCCCATTGATTAGCCGATTGTTGCTTGATATATTCGATGGCACCTCGCAGGGCAACAATTTCTCAACCAGTCGTTGTGCTCACGTGACCAAGTTTGTAAGGGATGTTGATGTGTGGCGATGGAGTGACGGTGGTGCCAGCGGAGCTAGTCTGGGTGGTGTATCCATTCGTGTATACGTGGATTCTGTCAGCGTGAAAGGTGTGTAAACAGTCCAGAGTCGCTTGCTTCAAGGCCAAAGCAGATAGTACTTTTCTATTCCTTATTCCTGGGACGGAAAAACGCACGTCGGGTTGTCGTAGGCTCCACAAGGCGGACGGTGAACGCGCCAAAGGTATAAAACCGGATGGTAGCAAAGCACGGTGGGAGCTGACGAACTTAGAGAACGACGCCTGTGGTCGTTGTTTTGGCAGAAATGTCAAATAAGCATATGTTAAGAGACTGGGAGACCGTGGTCGGGATTAAAGAGTAGGGGTAAATGATTTTCGATAGCTGTCATTAAGAAGACAACTGAGAGATGGACGTAAATAAGAGAGAGGAGAGTAAAATGAACGATGGGAAGTTAAAGAAGGCTTTGCTCGGTTTACTAACCTGCACTGAGAAGGGGAAAATGAATAAAAATTTTACTAGAAAAAGGTCCCTGCTATTGCTATCGGCACAATAACAGTTTTGTAGCCAAAATATCTAATGTCTGTAGCCGATTGTCGGTGGTCTATGAGTACTTCGAAAGAGATGTCGACGAAGCGTAAAGCGGTCAAGAATAGCTAACAATTGGTAATGCAACGAAAATACGAACTCCACAGTCATAACTTAGAGTCAACCTGCGCAGAACGTGGCAAGTGGGCATCACTCGCAAAATATTTTCGCCCTGCTTTGTTCATAAAGAACACTGTTTTCACCAAAACAGAAAACGCAGATATTGAAAGTGATCTATTGACAAAATACACAAAACAAAGTATGTGATTTTCTAAATCATATGAACTTCAGTAACACTAGCGTGACAATAAAATTGAAAAGCGGGATATCAGGTGCCAAAACGGGCAGTCATGAACAGGTCTGTCTCAATGACTGCGAACAAGTGATGCTTAAGCCGGGCAAAGGTTAACCCTTGTTTTTTGATCTCCTTCTACCCGGCTTTACTACCTTTGAGCTTGTGCTGGAAGAGACGCTGGTGAGGATAGAGGAATCGTTTGAATCATTCCAGTAGCTGATCTGGACCTGCAACCTTTTAAAACAGCGCAGATTACTCACGAATTTGGGACACATGGATGGTAAACGTGCACGTAAGTTCAGCGCAGCCGTCACAGCTTTTGAGGACTTATCAAAGACATGCAGGCTCACCAACACGCTTGTCAGGTCTCTCTTATATTTGCCTATTCAAAAAAAAACATACTGATAGCCATATTTTATTTTGATTGATATGTGGGATTTCCCGTCATAAAACTACCATTTGAATATGAGAGACACCGTAGTGGAGGGCTCCAGAAATTTCGACCGTCTGGGGTTTAAAGTGCACCCAAATATGAGTACATGGGCCTCCAGAATTTTCGTCTGCATTGAAAATGCAGCTGATGCAGCCGGCGTTCAATCCCGTGCCCTATGGGTCAGCAGCCGAGTACCTTGGCCACTGGGTCAACGCGGAGGGGTCATAATTCATTTCAATAAAACTACTAATAGAATAATATGAGGCGTTTTGCATGATAAAACCACCATCAAGTAAATTATCATTTTTACGCGCATATGTTTCAAATCAACCTCCAAACATGTGAATGAAACAGTGTACTTTTTACATATTAAATCTATCCTATATTACGCCTTTGATTTGGGACCCTTACCAGACTAATCTAACACAAGCAATAGAAAAGCTCAAAAATCAGGCTGCATGATTCGCCTTTAGTAACTAGGATCCTTTCCGAAGTGTCACTGGAATAAAAACTTTACTGGGCTGGGGAATTTAGCAGCTGGAAGAAAAAAAAACATGAGGCCCTAAATTTCCATTGTATATTTTTTATAATCAAACAGGCATGGACCATCGCACTGACCCGTCCAAACTATCTTATGTTTCGGCTAGGCATGACCACTACAAGAAGGTACAAGCAACACAGTTGCAACACATATCATTTTCCAGGTCTTTTTTCCCACAAACTCTACGCGATTCGAACATGTTACCGAAAAACTATGTTCCTGTATACGTTAAATACTATTTTTATTCGCGATTGTGCTTACAATAATGTATTATTGTTCAAGCGTTTTTTCTATAGCTTTTTGTCAATTTTGAACACGCTAAGCAGCTGTTTACCTTGATGGTGACTTTGTTTTATATCCCTTTGTTGTTCGTCACTGCAAAATATGTAGAATATGATACTAAGGATGTCTCCCCTGTGATAATGCCATCGAGACAACGCAGGTATCTTGTAAATAAATTAATAAATAAAAATTATGTAAGCACACTCAATTGAAGGCATTTGAAAATTTTAACTATCTGGGACTCTTCATCGTGCACTGAAATTGCACGTACAGTACACGCGTCTTTAGCATTTCGCCTCCATCTGAAGTAAAACCTGTAGCACTTGGGTTAGCGGTGGACCCCTGCAACCACTACACCATCGCGGTGTACTTAACGCAACTACTGAAAGAAATTCCGCGCCCAAGAACTCCGCACAGATGTTTACCAAGTGAAGCTGAAACAAAATGATCTGGTGTTTACCACTTAATTAATTTCGACAGTTCATGAAATCTTCTCCTATTTATTGGTTACTCCTTTCAATAAGTATAACTGGCGCTTATTCTTTTTGTATATTTACGGGTCCAGTAGGAAATAGTGCGCTTGCCCAATTTCTCTCTGGCACAAACCCATTCGTGATGATGATGATTTTTGCGTACATAGGACAGATGGTTTTTAATTTCGCCTAGGTATATGAAGTTGTGCCTTAAAACATTTTGCTTTGATTGACATCTGGATGGAACAAAGACATTGCTTTAACGAAACCCCTGGTTCCATTTTGTAGTACTCCGGAAGTTCGTTCGTGGTCTGAAAAATAGACAGCTGTCGAAGTTGTCGGAACATGACTTAGTGTGTGGTGCAATCATACTGAACGTGCTTGTTCTATTTTGATAGGTAACAAGTTCGACGTTCTCACACGCACACTTTCTGCACCTTCATCTCTCCATTATCTTCGGTCCTTCAGGAGTAATATACAGAGTCGTGGTGGAAAGACCGCAGGGCATCCAACCTAAACCACAAAACACGGAGCACGTGTTTGCGGAGGCCCGTAACTCGGAAGACACGTAATCCACGTCTCGCGAACATAGTAGTTCGCCCTGCTGTCAAACGTATTGCAATATTGGGTGCCTCTCAGCCTGGAAGACACGCTCAATGAGGAATCCTGCTTTCGTAAGCAAAGATTATTTACTTGGCCAGTGTGTTTGTCATACTAGGGCTTCTTGTGTAAACAAACTCTTTGATTAGGAAGTTCAGGGTTGGAGTCTGTGCGTAAGATTTGAATTTGTCATGTTTACTTCGGGGAAAATACCTGTTTCTAGCATTTGCAAGCTAACGATGTGGTTGGGTAATATTTTTGCACAGCAGATTCATAGCGGGAAGCAAGCGCACGTTAGCAAAATATTGACTGCGTACTTCATCCCGTCTTCGCAGTACTTCGCAAAAACATGGAATGCTATTAGCATACTACACGGTGTCTTGTTACATTGTGGTTAATAAAGCATGAGTGCGCAAAGTTTTAGCTCCTGATTAGCACTGCGATTGCAGTAATATATTTAAGGCGTGGGTCGTCTTATGATTAGTAGTTTACTAAATGAGAACCAAAAGCAGGGCTGTATTGACACCGGCCAAGTACAAGCAAAACATAAAAAAAGAAAGCTAATAAATATCGCGCTTGGACAACAAGAATCCTTTCACTCGTCTTCCATAATAAGAGTTCCAAAATCCAGGCGTGCGAGCACCATGGCTGTCAGAGTCATTGAAACTATAAAATGTATGACTTAGTTGCAGCAGTCTGTGCAGGAACACATTAGACGATTACGAGTGCAGCAGTACGTATAGCTTTTTCTGTCAAATCCTTCTAATCTGCGTTTACAGTCAGAGAGGATAGCTGATTCTGTCTGAATCTGAAATACTGGCATGGTAATAGAGCTACTGTGGAAGTTCGGGCAAGTTAACAGTGTATTTAAGGCATAGAAAAAGACAACACAAAAGAGGCACAGGGTGCTGCAAACGATGTGAAGAGCAAGGAGACTGATTTACTAGAAATGAAGCTTCAGAGGGTTGACCTTCTGAAAGAGTTTCTGAAGATGTAAAAAAAAGAGCCTCCTGCACCTTTCACGCATGTTCCGTAAGATCTCCGGTTGTGGCCGCCACTACTCCCCTGAAGATGGCCAAGTGGCCTCTTCTGCGTCAGCATCGTGCTGTCACTCAAACGCGCATTCTCTGTCGTCTACTCTACGGTTCCATGACGAACACCCACTTATCGTCGGGAGTACGTGTGAATAGGGAAGACAGGCTGAAGTTTGCGCAGCGCCGTTGACGGCCCTAGTGGAGAGAGGGCAAAGCTCCGGTCACTCGGATGGTCCGTGCTTGCTTGGTGTTCCCAGTTCGCGTGCGGGAAGTGTGTTCATTGGGGTTTTTATCTCGCATTTTGCACTCTATGGGCGCCACTCCTTCGTCATCCTGAAAAGCTGGCACACACTCCTGTTGCATTCATAGATGCTAAATAAGTTTAAAAGTGTCGCAGAGCTGAAAACGACCCGAGAAGTCCTATCGTTTCCAATGCAAGCAGTGCGAGGAGCAAATGCGTCAATATTGGATTATGAAAGTACGTCGATAATTCCGCAGTCCTGTCACATCAAAGAATTTTTAGTCGTGCACCATATTACCAACTATGAATGCGGACAAATTTGATGGCCGAACTCATATGAAAAGGACGACCGTTTAACAACTAAAGCTACAGCAAATAACCGCTTTACATTTCCAGATTTCGCACGAGCTTTCCGAGGCAACCATTTGTAACGTGAAAGCGGCCAAGCTTGTTTGCTTAACACACCGCTGTTAAAATACCATACCGGGGGCCCTGCAAGTGTTTTATTCAGCTGATGGCTGTAGATTTCTCGTCAGCGCTCAGCGTCAACAGATTTATGCGGCGCGTACGCGCTGAGCATTTATAGGTACAGGTCTTTCAAGCAACCTCCCCCCACACCTTATAAGTCAGCAGGCT
The DNA here is from genome assembly GCF_043290135.1 of Rhipicephalus microplus. Lineage (NCBI taxonomy): Eukaryota > Metazoa > Arthropoda > Arachnida > Ixodida > Ixodidae > Rhipicephalus > Rhipicephalus microplus. The sequence continues at coordinate 6,763,568 of NC_134703.1, read as the reverse complement.
GAGGTGTTGTTAAGCTAAAATCAAAGTCATGAGTTTGATTCTAGCATACGCCAGCTGCATTTCTAGGAAAGCACCACGTAGAAAAAGTGTGCTTGGATTTAGGTGCAAAAATGGCAGGCAGGGCGTGTTGGTATTGCATATTTGAAGGGTATGGTGGGATGACACTTAATGTAAACAGAAGTGGCGCTCAATGTGTGTGCAACCCCTCTTAGTTGTCGTCGTTGCGCCTTACACTTAAAATATATTTAGGTGCACATTTAAGAAAGCTCAGGTGTCCACAATCAATATGGAGTCTCACACTACGGTGTGCCTCCTAATGATATGGTGGTTTTGGCCCGTGAAATAATATATTCTAGCATGCGCCCGAGCCACAGGCGATATACAGCTGCCGCTGTGAAAACGAGTTCAAAAAAGAACCAAGGCAGCAATAAAATTTTTGATGGTTTCGCGAAATTCGACGCTGTTATTAGGGGCAGATCTCAGCATATATGTAAAAGCATGCTCGATCCTAGTAAATATTGTATAATATGACAGAGACCAAGCGAGCTGTCGAAACAAGCAAATCGACATTCGATTCAGTGATTCCGCTGTGGATCAGGCATGGATATTACCCTAAATGAAACATGCGCTGCAGCGAACAGGCATGGTCGAAGTGGACATAAAATACATTTTTTGTGCACATCATTATGCTTTCAAAGGAGCTGCAAAAATGCAAGGTGCCATTAAACTTACCATACGATCTTGTTAACAACCAATTAGAACCTCGGCAAAAGTGAAACTCTCAAGAAACTGAGCTCTTCGCATTAAAATGCTGCCAGGGACTCAACAAGGCAGACAAAAGTTTAGTCTCTTCACAATGACCTCCTAACAATTTTAAAGCGGCATGACAAACTTAGAATTCAAGCAATCGATATGCGAACGTTATATACGAACGCATGTGAAAGCATGGTGGTGGTTTTTGCCCGACAGCTCCGAGAAAACACGAATGCCGCAGCAAATGCACGTTTTACTGATAACATGCATGGTCTTTCAGCATATATGTAGAATTGGCGCCGTCACCTCGCTTTTAATGTCTTGGAAAAGCGGCTGTTCACCTTCGACATGCACAGAGCACTCGCTCAAAGACATCATGCTTGACTTGCTTGGTTCCGTAAAGGTTGTCAACGAATCGCTCTCTGTTCTGAAAAGATTCACGCGGTGAAAACATTTTTACAATCTTTTTAAACCTTCGAAGTGAGTCACAGGTGACGCTGCACGTGCACGACGACCATGCAACAGCGCGTGCAGAGCGCGTGAACGTGCTGAGACAGCGCAAGCAGAAGGCGGGAGCGGGGTATTGAGTGACCGGTTTTTTGCTAGAAAGGCGGCGCAACGCCCCCTGGCCGAGGTTGGGAGGCCTATAAGCCCTCGAGTCAGCAGGAGCTTCTCCAACAAGAACTAAGTGTCTAAGTTCCTCCACCATCCCAGCCGACGTGCACGAATTCCTCATGTTGGCCATGAGTATTCGTGTACTCCCCCTTGCATTGCCCCAAACTTATTTACTCTATATACAGTCACCTTTTATTCGGTGACTCGTAATGGCCTGACCTCTCTACCTTTATTCTTACTTTTTTGTGTTTTAGCTCACCCTATTCTTTCTCTGTATTCTCTTGTTGTCCTCTGGGCACGGGCTTGTAAACGTACGTGCGTAAGAATCTTAGGGGCGAAGCTCCTTAAAGCAGCACCCGTTCGTCCCTCGTCGTAGTGCGTAACCAGTCTTACGCTTTGATCTGCAAGGTCGTACCGGTGGGAGATTTGTCCTGTGCGTTGTTGAACAATAAAAAATTCGCAGCATGTGCGTTAACTAAAAGCCGAATTCTCCTGTCTCTCATTACCCATTTGCAGCCATTGGCATGTATATTGAGTACTATCTGACAAAAAGGGTTGCTACGTTATACTCGCTGGGCGTAACCTCCTAGGTTTTAGAAAGGTTTAGCGAGCGTTGGGTCACAGTGCCATGAATACAGTGAACTAGTATATACCATGAACTCGAGGTGGTTAAAGGTGGAAAGTAGACACAAAGCGCAAGCCGTAAGAAAGTGTGCGTGTGCCTCCTCTTGTTCAGTCCTTGGAATGTACGCTGAATGGCGGTGCTTCTATATGAGGAATATATGATGAAAAGATGCGAGATGGTGGTACTTAAAGTGTTGACTAGATGGACGAACGGACGGACACACAGACAGATGCATGGACGGACGCATGGATGGCTGCACAGAGAGATGGACGCATGGACGGACGCAGGGGCGGATGCATGGACGAACGCAGGGAGGGACGCACGCAGGGACGTTGGACGCACGAACAGACGCACGCACGGCCGGGTGGATGGACGCACGGACAGTCACACAGACGGACAGAGGACGGACGGACGCAAGAACGAATGGACGGACGGATGCTTCGCCCCACTCTACACCACTCACCCCGTGGATATGCTGCCATTTTTTTTCTGAATGTGTTGCTGCTGTCACAAGCATTATGGGGGGAGACTTTCAATCAAACATCGAATGTTCTTCAGTACCCCATAGTTCCTGGTATATACCACAAGATCATTGACGAGACACACTGTGCAGAAAAACGTTTATTTATTCATTTTTATTTGCACAATGGACAGCGCGGGCCGTAAGTCATTATTTATTAGACGTAACTGCTTCTGCGGAGGATATCAAATATAACGTATTCAAAGTTGCCCGAGTATTGCCTTCGAACGCATGTTTCAGCCTCGGTTTGTAGGCAACAGTGTGAAAGCTTATAGGGCTGTACAGTGCTTACGCGAACACGTTTGGGATTTCGTCGAACGCCTGCGCATAACTTTCAAGTTTCTGAGCTGTTTTATATAATGACTCTCAAAAACTCTTCTCGGTTTCAGCTCGACACGATACATGCTGAAAAAATGCTTCTAAGGAAAAAGGCCCTGTTTACTTTATTGATCTCAAGAATTGATGAAACTCACAATAAATCCGTATGACAGAAAAGCGTAAATATTGTATGACAACCACTGCGCAAAAATTGTATGGACATTGTATGACAACCACTGCAGCATTTATTGGAGCAATACGTATAAAAGAAAAGAAAACACGATACACACAAGGTCATGAGTGACAGTTACATGCATTAGGGCACGCATTTGAGCTCGTTGGTTCATAATTACGAGTGAGAAACGACGACAAACAGACGGAACCTGAAAAGACACGGGTGCGCTCCGCTCAGAAAAAAACCAGCAAAAAAATGTTCGTTTGCTGTTGTTGTTTTGCTCTTAGTCGGCGCCATTTCTTGTCCCGCCTTTCTACAGCACTCATTTTCACTCCTAACAGTTATCTGTTTCCTTTGGTTTGTCTTATTTTGTTTTTATTTTAATATTTGTGACGCTAATGGATACTGCAGTGATAGAACACCACTTCGGCCGAACACCAGTCCCGAGGCGGTGAACTAATGAGCGTACATCGGCTCGACCGGCTTGCGCTTTGTTCTGTATCAGTACTCCTTAGTGATATTTTTGGTTACGGTGGCTTTCAGTTCTCTCATAGTAGAGTACCAAGTACTCTAAATCGTCAACAACTTTTTCTAAACACACACAAATCCCACTATGATATACCATGTCCTAATGATGGCATTTCAAGCCAATCAGATAGCTCCCAGCAGTGCTATGAGCAAATCAATGTCCACAAATGATAGAACTTCACAGCGTCGAAAATAGCACTACAGGCTAATTTTTAATTTGCGGACATCACTGCTCACGTTATTGCTGAAGTTTGTCATGCTTGCGAAAATGACACTGCTGGCCATCCAATACAAAATAACATATCACATCATTTTGGTAACAGGTGTTTCTGCAAGTGGAAATATTTAAACTCCTCAAGCACTCGCCCAAATTCGACAGTTTCGATGAAGACCGAGAAACTTCAATATTGTGAACTGCCCATGTGTTTACTTAAATGGTGAATTTATAAATGTCACTACCATTCGTGACAGATTAGTAGGGATGATGTCAAGCAGCTAAGGTCGAGAAGGTGGGTTCCACCTCAGGTAACGCTGGTCGTATTTAGATGGCGATAAAGTACCCGTGTGCTTAGACTGTGTAATCTTGTGGCCCCATCGACCACGTTAATCATGATTTAGCTCCCTTTCAGCATCACTGTAGATGACACGCACATCGAACTAACAATATATTATTCCCCGAAATGAGTTCTCCTTACGAGTAGAGCCCTCATGAGACTTTTGAGAAGCTTTTTTTTTTAAAGGGCGCATGGTGCGGCGTGTAATTTTTATTCATGTTCTCACATTGTTTATGTCGTGCTTCATCATATTCCCGGGAGGCACGTGTTTTCATCAATAAACAAGTGTCATTTTGCGTGAGATTAACACGAAATTCAGGATGACACTGACACTTCTTTGCCTGCTTATTATTTCGTGAAAAATGTAACTTCTTTTCTGCGCACATACCCTGGGGTATAAGAGTCATTTTGACAGCGTGCTTAATGAATCCCGCGAGAAGTCGAACTCTTTGTTCCTTGGGTAGTGTGTCTGCGTATATTTTTGTCTTGCTTTATTTATTACTATTAATATTCACGATATTTTCATGAAGACTGCAGCTACAAATGATACCCTCATACAAGACGTGGGCATCACAAGAACGATATCTTCAGTGTCTCATGAGCTACAAAATACAGTTTCCTCGACCTTACCTGGTGGTAATGAAAAAAGAGTGATTCTGTAATTTTTACACACAAAGCACATGCATAGTGAGCTCGAGAAATGGGCGAAACGTGCAAAAAGGTCTTTGTTCAGGCTTTTTAAATTGAAGCTTGGAGTGTCTAGCGCCAAACACCGTTTAAAATACATTAAAGTCATGTCGTTCTCGCAAGTCGTACAAGCGGCCTACTTTTAAGTCATTACGATATCTGTCCATTAGGCGGCTCTTTTATCTCACACTTATTACTTCGTTTCGTTACCTCCTTCAGCAAAGTCTAAAAAAAAAAGACGGATATAAGCTTCCGTCAGTGAACTAATTCTCAAAGAGGGTTCTCTATTCCAACCTTTAATTTCTTCGCTTCTTTCTTGCTGACCTTAGATCCAACGCTTCATTAGGAAAGCAATTAGGAGCTCCATGCTGTCACATCTGTGATCTGTCGTTTTCATCACTGCTCGCTCGGAACACAGAAAGTAAAATACAAGGTGGAGAGTATCTAAAAGCTTTTGCGACGCGGAGGCCATGGCCCCTATAGCAGACTCACTGATTCCAAAGTCGTCTAGAAAAATAGCTGGGCATGGGAGCGAACTGCAATTGTGAAAGGAAAGGAAATTAGCTCAAAGTTAACGAGCCCGCCGGCGCAAACATCTATTCGACATCCTTTGCGCCTTTTTTGTGTGTTTTTTTTTTCTTAAGTGAAGTCTTTGGCGAGAGGAATAACGTATATATAAGAAAAATGATTTAGAAGCTACAAAAAGGAGCTTCACAACTGTAGTTAAGATGGTGGAATACGACTCATCTCAGTTTATTTGGAGTCTGTGTGTCCACGTGTGAGCACTCTTTGGTTAGAATGCGTATATGTTTCCTGAATATTTGTGATATCTCAGTTGTCAATTACACTAGTGAACATTATTTATATTAGGTCTATCTCCATTTAAACTTTCGACCAACACATTATTCCTTTGAATAACAGCTCAAGAGAAGCGACGTCCAAATAAAACTGTGATAAGTCAGATGTCCACAACTTGAACAGTTGGAACACCTTAGCAGAGTTTTTATGCAAAGCCGCCTAGGCTCTTCACCCCATTTTAATGTCATCCTTGACATGTTAGCATCCGTTGGTATGGCCTATATTAAACGTAAGTCTGCACATCCGGGGAGGCTGGTGGGAGAAGAAGGAAACGCTGGAATGTCAAAGAGACGGGTGCCCGGTTTGTTATCCTGCGCTGGGAGAAGGGGACTAAGAGGTGAAAAGATAGAGTGATAGAAAAAAACGTAAAAGGTACACGTGAGCCTAACAGACACTGCTGCGTTCAGCAGTTGTGCACGCACAATTTCAGGAAATAGAATTGAAAACTTACTACTGCAAAACAAGCTGCGGAGAGTGTCCAGGCTAGCAAAAATTAGTGGTCATTGCGTTCTCACTGGTCGCGAAGCACTTTGAAATTATGTAGTGGCAGTTGCAGTCACTATTCTGGGAAGGACATTAAATTCTAGACCTCAGCGTTCACCTACGAGGTTATCAATATTGTCAATTTACGCCTCAAAAACAGGCATGGTTATCAGTCAATCTAAGCTAAATGCTTCTCTTTGCGTGTACGCTGTTGCACTGAGATGCGCGTGACATCCAGGAGCGAGTTCAAGAAACTCCCAAAGGAAGGGCGCAACCAGTGCATTGTAGCCGCTGAATTTCGCACAAAATGTTTGCAGGTAGAGGACGCTTATGGTTTTAGCCCGTTCAAGCTCTATATGCAGCGTGTTTGCTTGTTTGTAGCATCGTGACAATTTCCGTCATGGCTTGACACTCTGAATGTAAGGGAGCATTGTCAAAGCTTCATGTACTGCGTGATCACAACTGCAAAGTCTGGTCCCATTTACGTGAGAGCAATCAGTTTGGTTGTGGCTATGTAAACGCATTTTACTCTCCTCAACCTTTCCTCCTTCTCAACCAATGCAAGCTGCAGTACGCCTAACATGTCTGTCATCTAACCGCAGTTGCGCTAAAGGGAAAGCGCACGTTAATTAAGGCATTCTGCAGAACTTTCTTGTTGCACGTACAACACTTGCAGTGACTATCAGCTCCCTCTTTTTTATCTGCTCTCAATCCTGAAGCCCCCTACTCGCTTATCGAACCGTCTGGTTACACGCAATGCTCCTTTAGCAGCACACCTCTGGTATACGTGACCTTTCTGTCCTCACAGCGGCGAGCTTGCTCTTTTTTTTTGCATTACCTGGGTGAGGCATGCTGTGTATTTTCTGCGCACACTGAGGTTCCCGTCGACGCGTTAACGAGGTAAGTAACGCAAGCGGATTGGCCTCCCTCACAGAATGTGATTTCCGTTCAGCGAGCCTGGAATGTTAGCTTCGTTACTTCGGAGACGTACGGGATCGTTGGCCTTTCCAGCGAACGGCAAACAAGCCAAACAACGTAGCAATTTGCCCGACACCCACTGCGCACGGCTCATGACATGATTGAATCCCGGGACCCACGATTGGCACTCGGAATCCTGTTACCGTATACGGTGGAGAGGACTTCGTTCGCCGTATGCGCCTTTGATTTACTCAACTGTTATGGATCCCCACAGCTGAACACTTTATACTTCTCTGTATTTGCCTAACGCTCGGTGTCACATCGTTGCCGTGAACAAAGGGAGCATCTTATTATTATCAAACTATCGATAGCTTTCCCGTGACTTCGGGAAAGCAGATTATTGACGAACTGCTGATACAACGAAGTGACTACCACGGCTTCAGAGCAGCATATCCACTGCTTCGGTTACCTATAGTCTAACGTGATAAATGAAGGACTGAACACTGTTCGCTCATGTGCCTAAATAACAAACATTACCTGAGTGCGATGTGTCAGTAACATTCATGCTACTAACGTGGTTGCTTGGGCGAGTTGGTACGACATGATTCACATAAAAAACAGCGCCAAAAACGAGAGACAAGAAAAAGAAGGAGACAGACAGCGGCACTGAACTTACAACAAGATTTATTTGCCAGAACCGCACAATATATACTTGGGCAGCTTCTAACAAAAAAAGAAAATACAAAACAAACAATACAGAATCCACCTAACAACCACATAGTCATCTTCACAACGCACCATGAGCAGCACGTGTGCTAACGTGCCGAAGGAAATCTATTTCTTTTAATGATAGCGCAATCGAAGGCCTGCTGACACAAGCACTGCCCAGCCTTTCTATTTCTGAAGCCTCATAAATTTCACGTATCAACTGGTCCCGAGAATGCAGTAGGCATATCTGTTGAAGGTTTTATGGAACTGCTACAGTATTACCTGAGGTCGACATTTGCAGAATGGGACGATCATATTTACTTGCAACGTCAAGGGGTGTGCATAGGATCATGCCTTGCGCCCATTTTGAGTGATTTATTTTTAGCCAGCCGTGATCGTGCCATTCAGAATTGCTTGGGATCCACATCTGTTAAGAGAGTATTCCGCTATGTTGATGATTTCCTTGTGTTGTTTCAAGCTGGAACCTCCTCGGATGGTCCGCCTTTGACTAGTATTTTAGAAATTTTCAGTAAGTGTCTTTCTCCGCTTGTTATAACACATGAAGTTCCGGACAGAGGAGCCATCAGGTTCCTAGATTTAATGTTAACGTTGAGTCCTTCCCACGTGTGTTGGGCCTATGAGCCACGCGCCAACAAGCCAATCCTCCCTTTTGGTTCAGCACATTCGAAAGTGGTGAAGCGCGCTATTGCTAAGACTTGCTACACAAACGCTTTGCGGAAGTCCTGCTATCACACAATTCTGTCCAGCTTTAATAAGCAAACTAAACGCCTTACAGAAGCTGGTTTCCCGATGTACGTTTTGACCGCCGTTGCTGAGTGTCTACTCAGAGAAATCAGAACGAGCCCAGAAAATAATGCTCAAAACCGTACAAAGGATAAGGGACGTGGGAAACGAAACTTCGTCGTTATTCCCTATATCCACGGCGTCACCCACTTTCTCAAAAAAGTAGCCAGCAGGTGCGACGTAGACCTGGTTTTCTCTGCCCCAGAAAAACTGGCTAGGTTGTGCAGAGCCGTGAATCCTGGTTCGAGGGGCGAGCGAGGCTGCAAAGTCAAGCATCGAAACAAGTACGTTCCATGCATTGAAGGAGTGGTGTACTCACTACCCCTGTCTTGCGGCAAGTGGTACATCGGCCAAACAGGCAGGTGTTTAAATGAGCGGCTGAAAGAGCACGCTCACAACGTCTCCTCTAGTTTCGGGCCATCTCGGCATTCATTGCCGAGACTGCGGCTGTGTCCCTGATTTTCAGCTTTGTACCGTCATCAGGCGGCATCGGGACCAGTTGATACGTGAAATTTATGAGGCTTCAGAAATAGAAAGGCTGGGCAGTGCTTGTGTCAGCAGGCCTTCGATTGCGCTATCATTAAAAGAAATAGATTTCCTTCGGCACGTTAGCACACGTGCTGCTCATGGTGCGTTGTGAAGATGACTATGTGGTTGTTAGGTGGATTCTGTATTGTTTGTTTTGTATTTTCTTTTTTTGTTAGAAGCTGCCCAAGTATATATTGTGCGGTTCTGGCAAATAAATCTTGTTGTAAGTTCAGTGCCGCTGTCTGTCTCCTTCTTTTTCTTGTCTCTCGTTTTTGGCGCTGTTTTTTATGTGAATTCATGCTACGTCACCACTAAATTGCCATCGTGTTAGTGCTATAATTTGGTGGAATAGCAGGCCAGAGCAAACTGTAGATCAGGTGAACCTCTCTGCTTTTCTCTAAAAAAATCTCTCTCTCCCTTTCTCTCTTTGGCACTTCAATTTTTTTTGTGTTACTGTGTTCAATTATTTTGTGGATAATCAAAATGAGAACTACTCTTTAAGTTACTGAGGGAAACTTAAATTAGGGATTCATCATTTTCACTGGTATAGCGCACCACGACAAGGACACACACAAAGGAGAGATTCACACACACGTAGCGCTGTGTGTGTGTGAATCTCTCCTTTGTGTGTGTCCTTGTCGTGGTGCGCTATACCAGTGAAAATGATGAATCCCAACCAACTAGCCCGGCAACGTGCCTTAGTAAAGTAGGGAGCTTTAGGAAACGTCGAATACCGACGTAAATCACGTTGTGAAATACCTACATCGAATGGCTCCAGCCTTTGGGCCGGTACATACCAGTGTATGAGAAAGCCTTACAATACGTAACCATTTGGCCACGTGAGGCATCTTTTGAAATGTAGTTTACTTACGTATGTACCATAATCGTAATTAGGCAAATTTGTTCAAACGTACACATAGCTATTTCAAACAGTGCAGAAGCGGCACACAGGTGAGACCACACAACACACGTGCTGGGTTTCAACAAACTATATTTATGCATACGCGTATATCATTTTTAATGTGTATTAACTGAAGTGGCAGGCCCTAAACCCAGGGCCTGCCACTCGTGCCTCTGCCGGTGACGACCATTCAGATGTGTTAGCAGCCTTGCGCGAACTAAAAACAGGCCAATCAGCACTACTTAGCGAAATCAAAGGTATCCGAGATAAACAGGCTGATAACGATAAAATGCTGAAAGACATAAAAGAGAGACTTACGAAAATTGAAGGGGAGTGCCAATCGCTGACGGCGATCAAAGCTGACGTGAAGAGTGTGCATGCACTCGCGGAGGCAAACGCGCATCAGATTGAGCAGCTGACTGCACGCACTGATGACGCCGAAGATAGAGCGCGGCGAAATAACTTAGTGTTCTACGGGATAGATGATGAGTCTAACGAAAGTTGGACAAAATCTGAGGAAAAGATTATCAGGTTTTCAAGCGAGCACCTCAAATTAACTATTGCTCCGAAAGACATAGAACGCGCACACAGACTCGGTACCTTTTCGCCGAATAAAACTAGACCAGTTCTAGTAAAATTCACCCATTTCAAAGATAAGGAAAAGGTACTAACTGCTAGTAGAGATCACAAGCATCCCAATGTTAACATTGTGCAAGATTTTTCACCAGCCACACGCCTAGCCCGTAAAAAACTGGTCGAGTTCAAAAAAACTCAAACTTTTCCCAGCAGCCTTCGTCATAACAAACTTGTAGCAGGGAAGAACACCTACGTGTATGACCCGGTTAATCAACAAGTCGTTCTTCGCACGCCGTAGCAGTTAGCTAGTGGTTGCCCTTACGGTCCCAAGGACTATTTATCGTTTCTTTTTACTAATATCAGGAGCGTACTACCAAAGCGGGATATCTTGTCCTGTTTAATTGACTCTTCAGATTCCAACGTTATAGTCCTAACCGAAACGTGGTTAAACTCGTCTGTAATCAGCGGTGAAATATTCCCTTCTTATCCAGATTTCAATATTTTTCGTACCGACCGAGATGGCAGGCGTGGTGGTGGCGTGCTCATTGCTACTCACCGTGACCTTGGCTGCTATCGTATCAATATACCAACCTCACTCGAAATGGTGTTTGTGTGCTGTAAAGCCATTCAACCCCACGTAGTCTTAGGTGCATGCTATCGCCCACCTGATTCCGACAGTACATTTATACCAATGTTTCATGACGCGCTACAATCACTAAAGATTCATTTTCCTAATGCACCAGTTGTCCTATTCGGCGACTTTAATTTTCCGAACATAGATTGGTCTGACCTCGTCCTTGTCACATCGAAACAAAACATTGAAAGCAACTTCGTCGATACATGTTTAACATTCGCTTTAACTCAAATTGTTAATGCAGCAACGAGGCAATCTAAACACTCAGCCAATATACTTGATCTAGTACTAACAACCCATCCTGATAGAATCACTTCGCTTTCGTACCTCGACGAAATCAGCGACCATAAGGTCATTCATGGCACATTCCAATGTAGGCTGAAGCGCCCAGACAAAACAAGGAAAAAGCTTACCTTATACGATAAGGGTGATTATAATAATTTCAATAAAGAACTAACAAAATTCTGTCAGTTTGTAGTTAAAGATTTTAACAAACGATCTGTCACTGAAAATTGGTTAATGTTTAAATCTAAAATGCATGAGCTTATTAGTACTTACATTCCAACAATTACGATTAGTGAACGTAGCACATCCCGCTGGTTTAATCCTGAACTCAAGAGGCTCAAAAACAAAAAGAAACGACAATTTCGCGCCGCAAAAAACAGCAACAATCCTGTGGCGTGGCAAAAATACCAGACTACCACGAAACTATTCTGCTCTGCCATCGATAAAGCGAAGCGGCTGTTTAATAATACCACCTTGCCCAACTTACTCCGCACTAACCCAAAACAATTTTGGAGAGTGATTAACCCGCGAAACGAAAACAAATGCATATCAATAATGGATCCAACTGGACAGCCTATCGCGAATAATGCAGTAGCAGAAGAACTAAACCATACCTTTTCTTCCGTTTTCACCAGAGAACCGATTGAAAACCTCCCTGATGTCTCCCCCCACAACTACCCTACCATGCCGGACGTCATTTTTTCACCTCAGGGCATCCAGAAAATTATCGAATCGTTAAAACTTACATCATCCTGCGGCATCGATGGTATAAATGCCAAGGTGCTCAAAAACACCAAAGAAATCACCAGTGTCATTCTTTCCTATATTTTTCAGCAATCACTCTCATCCGGCATCGTTCCTCACGACTGGAAAGTGGGTAAGATCGTTCCGGTTCCTAAGCCTGGTTCATCTAGTTACCGGCCAACTTCCTTAACAAGCGTCTGTTCAAAAATAATGGAACATATAATTCATTCACAAATCGCTAACTTCCTTACCTCAGTTAAATTTTTTCACCCTAACCAACATGGATTCCAAAGGGGACTCTCATGCGATACTCAGCTTGCACTATTCATCCATGACTTAAGCGCTAGTGTAGACCTTAACATACCAGTTGACGCCCTTTTTATTGACTTTGAGAAAGCCTTTGACAAAGTTCCCCACAACCGCCTACTACTAAAACTCTCCCAATTAAGCCTTAACCAACTTGTCTACAATTGGATTCAGGACTTCCTCACTAACCGTCAGCAATTTGTTGAAGCTAACGATACGCCCTCTTCCCTTTCCAACGTAATCTCCGGTGTGCCACAAGGTACAGTTCTAGGACCCCTCCTCTTCTTAATTTACATCAATGATTTACCCGATAACATTTCATCTAACATCCGCCTCTTTGCCGACGACTGTGTAATCTACCGACCTATTACTAACGTTTCAGATACAATTACTCTCCAGCAGGACCTACTAAAGCTGGACGAGTGGTGTCGCAAATGGCTCATGGTATTAAATACTAATAAAACTGCACTTATTTCATTTCACAGACGCCAAAACTTACCCACCACTAACTATAATATTAATGGCTCCATAGTTTCTTCCCTAAGTTCCATTAAATATCTCGGTGTTAACATTTCACAGAATCTAAACTGGTCTTTTCACGTAAGTAAAATAGTTAACAATGCTAACAGAGCTCTCGGTTACCTTCGTCGTAACTTGCATCTTGCCCCTCCATCAGTCAAATTACTAGCCTACAAAACACTAATTCGCCCAAAACTAGAGTACGCATCCGCCATTTGGGACCCATTCCAAATTAACCTAAGTAAGTCCATCGAACTAATTCAAAACCGAGCAGTTAGATTCATCTACTCAGATTACTCGTATCATACCAGTGTTACCACCCTTAAAAGAATAGCAGATCTACCTAACCTTGACCTACGCCGTAAGGTTTCCAGACTATCCTTGTATCACAAAATGTATCATACGTTTCATTACAACTGTCCCATTCAATCAGCTCATCGTACTTCAGCCCGCACAAGCCACCACAAGGCCGTGTACCCACCTCCTGCATGTACCACAGCCCACCATCACTCCTTCTTCGCTCAAGCAGCCAGGGACTGGAACGATCTTCCCCCAAGTGTCATCCATCATAGCAACACGGATAGATTTAAAAATGTCATAGAATCATTGTTTTATTAACCCTATATTGTTTGCCCACACCCTCATGTAAAGCCCCCTGTTGGGTGGCCTTTGAGGTATATTAAATAAATAAATAAATAAATAAACTAACTGCAGCACAGTAAAAGCCATTAACTAGCTAACAGGATCAGTGTAGCGAAATGTTATTCGTTTAAACTCCATATATAAACATCTCATAAGTGGTGCGATGTGAGCCTGTGCAAAGTCATACTTTCGACCTTTGTAAAACTTCCCCGCCGCAGTGGTCTAGAGGCTAAGGCACTCAGCCGCTGACCCGAAGGTCGTGGGGTTGAACCCCAACTGCCGCGGCTGCATTTCCGATGGAGGCGAAAATGCAACTAGTATCATGTCAAATAATACGAGTTGTTTCATCACCATGGCCGTTGTAAAATAATGTAAGTACCCTAAACGAGGTAGGCACAAGATCCATCGCGAACGAGCTATTTTCGTTCGTAAAGCGGCCGCATTTTTAGCACCGTCAGAACGTACGACGTGGCTCTTGCAAAACGCAACTTTCATATCACTATTTGTATAGAGTCACTGTACAGTTTTTCGTGAACTGTTTTTGCTTAAGCAACACTTCATGAATCTCGGAGGCGAATGAAACCATTTTCCCTAACAGAAACCATAGAGTAGAAGGACTGACAACTGGGCAATTTTGTATGGATTCATGCTACTGAAACAGTGCGTCGAGGTAAGACGAAAGCACACGATCAAAAATTGGCCCCGTATCTACATGTTTCACTGCAAATGTTGTGATGATAGTCTTGCGTGTAGAGAGAGAGAACAAAATGTTTACTTGATGTTCTGCGCTAGAAAGTTGATTAATTGCATTCCGGAAGCACTGCATTAGAGATTCTCGATCCGTGAAGCGAAGGCTAGTGAGCGCATTGAGGCACGCTAGACAAGAGCGCCATCTGGAAGTTATCTTCGAAAACAAAAGAAGGCATGCGAGCCCACGGAGAAAGATGGGCGTCTGTCTCGAAGGCCATAAGGAGTTAAACGCGAAGCGATGGGCAGGTGCCACCACCATGTCGTCTTAGCAAAGCGTTGGAAACACTTGCATTTTTGAGCATTGCGTTGCACTGTCAGCGCAGCATGATAAACGCTACGGTCATTAGAATTACTTGTGTGTGCCATCTCAAGTATAAAGGTACACATACAAAACATCGACGTGTTGTTATTGTGCTTCAGATATTCGCAATAATTGCTTTTTTATTGACAATCGTGCAAGTATGAACGCTGAAATTAGAGCAATATTGGTGGGCGCTGCGAATGGGGTTGGCTGTTTGGGGCATCGATTGGTGACTTTGGTGACATAAGAAGAATCGTTACCGCGGACACCTCTAAATCGTTACCGACTTTTTATAAACACACAACGAGACAATTGTACAGGCAGACATAAACATAGACAAACAGACCAATATTTTGGCGTCGAAGATTCCCAAGAAAGACTATCATCTTTAAAAGGGGACGCAAAACACGGTGCGTACCTATTTTCATGTGCATTCGTCTTAACTGGTGGCACCATTTCAGTAGTATAGGCACAGTGTAGAACGTGGCCTATTGAATGGGCTGTAGCACCCCAGCTCACTTTTTTTTCTTTCGCGCGTCTATTTCGCTCTTCAGTTTCTTTCCCATCATTATTCCCCATTCTCCCTCCCCTTAGTGCAGGGTAGCAAACCGTATACTCCAATTTCTGGTTAACCTTCCTGCCCTTCCCTCATTTTATTCTCTCTCTCTCTCTCTCAGTGTCCCAATCTTGGAGACAGTATGAGAATTGACTCACAAGATTCTAGCACAAAATGCATGCATATAGCACTGGTTCGCTCGTGCGAGACCGTGCTTTTGCAGTGGCATTGAACAAACTGGTAATGTGTGTGTTTACGTATAATTGTGAATCCAAGTGAGGCAGATATTCAGAAGATTGTGGAAGCTTGTACAGGTTAAATGACTATTAGTGCAACATCTCGTTGGAACCAACGTTCTCACAAGCAGACCTGATGATGATAGTTCTGATGAGTTGTCTAAAGACGCAAGGGCTCTTTATTGGCAACAAAGTGCCAGAACTTTTTTGTTAGAAATCTTCTCAGCTAGGTCTGCTTCTCGAAAATTTGGCCCCTGTGGCAAGCCTGTTCTAGAATGTTTTATCTGTTGTGGTGTGTGTGCGTGCGTGCGTGCGTGCGTGCGTGTGTGTGTGTGTGTGTGTGTGTGTGTGTGTGTGTATGTGTGCGCGTCGTCTGTCTGTCTGTTCGTGTACTTGAGCTATCAGTTATTGTTGTTATTTTGGTGATATGTTTCTAGACCACTTGCATTAGCATTATGTAATGCGGTATAATGCGGTTTGTCTCTTGTCTGATCTATAAAAATAAACATAGAGAGAAACAACATAACGACGGAAAAGTGACGCGATGACATGAAACTGAAACAAAACATCTAATGAAAATATACAAATAACAACAAATAGGAACAAAAAGTAAAACTAAATCGAGCTATACAGTAAATACAAAAAACGTAAAAATATGAAGTAGTAAACATTACTTCAAAACGTTTAAAACTGCCACATGTTCTATGTTACTGAAATTTTTTGTGTACTGTTAAGAAACGAAAGACCACGCAGAAAGAACCATCGGGGAGAAACTTCGTCTGCGACGTCTTTCGTCTATGCAGCGCGCTGAGAAATTTCAGTATGTATGACTAACCGTCTCTTATCTTGGCTCTTCTGTAATTATTTAGTCTCAGCGCAATTCGGAGTTGTCGGTCATTTTTTTAATCATGAAACGCACCATTTTTTCGGGACAATTAAAACCCATGTATTACGTATGCACTGTATAGGCAGCCAATATTGCCGCACTGTATGTCTATCGAGGCTTTATAAAACTGTTTACGTGGAAGCAGCCTGTTATAGTATATACACATTTTTGATAAACGTAAAGAGTAAATTTGAGACGATGTCCTGTTTATAGGCGTATGCCCAATACAAGATTCATTTGTTTAGTTACCCATTTTTCTCGTTATGCTATGCACGGTTGCTTCTTTCGTGCGCTTTCCATCTTTTTTTTCTACTTTTCTATTACCCGTATTGTAAACTGCACATATTTAACTCTGTTAACCTCCCAGCCTTTCTTTCGTTTCCTTTTCTTTTCTTTCTCTCGGTGCTTATAGCTTGCGAATGCAAATTCCGGAACAGCTTAGTAGCACGCCAACGCCCACCAATCACAGGCATTAGCCAACTACGAAAAAATTTTCAACATAATTTAGCTTTTTTGCGGTATGGACAGAACTTTCTGAAGTAAGATTTGCTGTTTGACACAACCGTTTTTCTGCATTTCTTATTTGTCTACTGTTTCTGCCTTTTTATTTGTTTACTATAGTAAGCATCAACTACGCTGTTCAGTAAACTTCAAATTTTTGGGAAATAGTTGGTGTCATATTACCAAGGTGGTAACGTCTTGCGAACACAGAAAAAGATTTCTGATTAAACTTGAAGTGTCATATAGAGCTTGGAAAGGAAGGTTTTTAAATCGCCTTTTTTTCTTTTCCGTTCTCTTATTTTATGTGTAACTGACATAGTATCGAAGTGGTAGCGGAACTTGTACAGACGGCATTGATAGTTTGCTTTTTTTTAACACAATATATTTTTTGTAAAACTCACCGCCGTATTCAGCTTTGATACGGAGCAAACATACCTCGACAGAAGCGGAAATTGAACTCGCACGTGTCCAGAACCTGAAACACTCGGAGCTCAAGAACTGTGCCTCGCTTACGCTCAAGTATCACATCCACGTTTCCTGTGGCATTGTTTGTAAGAGAGTTTCTTTAACGCTTACTGAAGAAAAAAAAAGAAAATACAAGTAATGTTGTCAGTCTCCCGAAAAACGATGTTTTTATTCTTTCACGTGACCGCAATTTACACCAAGTGTTTTCCTCGCTTTAAAATAAATGTCATGTATACATCTGTCCCATTCGGTAACTTCTAATCATCTTATTTAAAAAACGGAAACGCATTGTCATGGTAATTGCTGCTAGACTCGTGGGCGGATAATTGCATATATGTATGAAAGAAGGTAGCAGTCTAGAGTGAAAAATATAGATAAAGGCCAGTTCATTTTTTTTTTCGACTATCCCTATTGGAAATGGCTTGTTATTGTAGACACTAACGACGCATCTCTTTATAGATTCCCATTGCGACGTGCGCTTCACCACCGCTCTGCGCTCGCCACACCGGAATGTCTAACATGCCCCATTATGTAGATTGCTAGGATAAACTGAGCGCACAATGTGAATGGTTAACTTTCTTAACACGAAAGTGTTTTATGCCAAGGTCCACCACGGCACCAACGACGCATTTCCGTCAGAGATATGTCGTTTCAGAATGTTTAGTGACAAATTGCAAAGTAAAGAAAAGGAAAGATTCGGTTGTTGGGCGTCCAACCAAGAACCTCACGCTGTCCAGCACACGGCGCTAACTACTCGGCTACGGAGTGCACGTTGACAAACCTGCTAACGGCAATCTACACCATACACAGTTTGGCGCTCCTCAGTGTTCTGCAACTTGAGCGTGTTTTGGTCATCAGTAGCGAGTTCCCGTAATGTGGTCGCGTTGGGCGCGCGACGGTCGTCGCCTCTCGCATTTCGTTGAGCGCCGCTTCCAGGAAGCGTGGTCTCTCCTGGGCGTGTTCTCTCCTTTGCATTCTGGATAATGCAAAAGTCACTTCGCTTGCTGCCGCGGTCGCGTTTAGAAATGAAGCACGTTGCTCACACACGAAGAGGTAAAAATTGTGGCAGCTCTTCGCGCTTGTCCTGTGTTTACTTGTGCGTTTGTTTTGTGCGTCTTTCTGTGTGAACAGCGCGCTTTTTGTGTCGAGCTGCATGTGACAGGGTTTGCTCCATGCTTTTCCTGTGTAGGCTCAATTCGTGAGTGCCTTCTACTTGAGGTGTTCACTGGAAGCTTCGATCTGCTTGCCGTTTTTCGCGTGATTTTGCAATCTGTTGCTGTAGCATTCATTCTTTCACCGTTGTCGCAAAACGATGAACAAAGAACACTCAGCGACCTCTGTGAAGACACATTTCGCTTTCGTGTTTTACCGATTCCTAGCAAGAGTGCTCAGCCACGTTTTGTGTGTGTGTGGGTGGGTGCAACTTATGCACACACCAACACGCGGCTGTTCAGACTAACCGCGTTGTCGACCGTGTCGCCGTTGACGGAGCAGTCCATCAATCCATGCTCGACGTGTCGCCATCTTGTGGCACTGCGAAATATTACGCGCGCGCCTCTCGTGGTCGTTATTGGCAGCGGCTAAAGAATTCAACATTTCCGCGATGAGAAAATCGGCCCCACAGCTACCCGGAAAAAAGGTCGCAGGTTTTCCGCTTTTATGGTTCATTCCCTGTCCACTTTCCAAAATTTGCGGTTGGTGTGAAGCGCCTTACGGTCGGAGTCTTCAATGTCACATGTATCAATGCTCACACGCCTGGCCGCTGGCAAGATTATCACCGACCGATGACTGGGATTTACGTTATCAGTGTACAGCGTGCGGTGCTTGTAATATGACCTTCCGTTTTCCAAGCACAAGTTCGCCCGGTAGGAGGAGGAAGAGGAGGAACAAACATTAGTTCCGCATTTTACAGCCCAGCATGTTCACAATTATAACCACGTGACGATATAGCTTGAGTCATGTCAATAATGATTAGGAAATCAAGGTTCTGTATAATAAAAGTTGGCCCCGTATATGCATGTTTCACTGCAAATGTGGTCGAAAGGTGAGAGTCGTGCGTATGCAGAGAGTGAATAAAACTTTTATTTGATGTTCTGTGCGAGAAAATCGGTGACTTGTACTCTGGAAGCGCTACGTTAGAGTCTCGATCCGTGCAGCGAAGGCGAATGAGCGCATCGAGGCACGTTAGACATGAGCGCTGCCTGGCAGTTATATACAAAACGAAGGAAGGCGTGCACGCCCACGGAGAAAGATGCGCGTCTGTCTCGGAGGCGATAAGGAGTAGTACGCAAAGCGACGGGTAGGTGCCGCCACCATGCCGTTCTAGCAAAGTGTTCAAAACACTTGCTTTCTTCAGCATTGCGTTGCGCTGTCAGCGCAACGTGATAAATGCTACGTCCCTAAAACTACTTATGTGTGCCTTCTCTAGTATAAAGACACAAACACAAAGTATTCACGTGATGTTATGGCGCCTCAAACATGCGCAATAATTGTTTTATAATTGACAATCGCACAAGCACGAACGCTGAATCTTGAGCAATGTTGGTGGGTGCTGTGGTTGGGGTTGGCCGTTTAAGGTGTGGTTTTGTGCCGTTTGGGGTATCATTACGGCGGACAAACAGACAAATGTACGGACAGAGAGACAAAAATTTTGGTATTGAAGGTACCCGAAAAAGACTATCGTATGTATTAATATCTAGGGTTTTACTTTCCGAAACATCACATATCGTCGCCTGCGCTGTATTTCGTACGTACATCGCTTAGTGTGCTTACAGTATGAGAGACGCCGTTAGTGAAAGGTTGCCAAAATCACACAATACATGGGCGTCCACCATTTCGCCTTTATCTAAATGCGAACGCCGATGCCGGGATCAAATCCTTGACCTTCAGGTCAGCAGCCGAGCACGGTATGGCCACTGTTCCACCGAGGCGGCCAGTATTGAGGAATCTTGCTCTATGAGAGGTTTTTCGAATCTTTCATGTTAACATAGTGGGGCGCAAAAAGCGATAGCACATTGGAAGAGATACAAAACCTGGCACAAGCTATGAGTGTAGCATGACTTACCAATTTGCCCACAAGTGTCGTGTTAACCAGTGCCTTACCGATCTCCCTTTTTTTAATCATCTTTACTTGCGCTTTCGCCGTTCCTAAAAACGCTGAGTAGTGCCCCGATGACGGGAAGCAAAAGCAACGTTATTTTACTTTCTTATTCCTTTTCAAATCTCCCTCCCTATCTGCTCATCGACCCAAGACAACGGGTTAGATCAGGGGCCGGCAACGTGTGCCCCATGGGCCGCGTGCAGCCCTTACGGCATTGTTATGGCTAGTTCACACTAGCGCCAACCATGCCCTGACGGCGCGCTGCCGTAGACCAGCGCCGTCTACAGAAGAGATGTTCTATGTGCACGGCAAGCTTAGCCGGCGAGGCAGTTGAGCCTCCGACAAACACGGCTACCCTTGCGAATGCAGTTGTCGACCGCCTCGAATCTATCAAGCGGCAGCCGCGCGCTCTGTAGCTCGAAAGCTCTAAACTGATGATTCCATTCGCTTTAGACTCATGTCCTTTATCTTCGACAACACAGTAGTCGAATCAACTTGGCACTGTTTCTGCGAGCCATACTCAAATAATTGATGTTGTAGCCTTAAGCAAGCCTTTTCGAATCTCGAAGGGCGTACATTACGCGCTTGTTAGTTGTTGCTAATACTGGATAGCAGGTGCCACTTGTCCAAACGCCTGCTTTGGGAGACGTCATTTTGAATTTCGGTGCGCTTGTTTTAAATACAAGAGAGGTTGAATTGCTCTATTCACTGCTGGAACGTAGTATGGGCACAACACAAACGACATATCGTGAAAACCGTGGAGCAAGAAGCAAGCAGCTCGAAGTGTCCCGCGGCAGACGCACACGATGCGGAGAGGGAAAAGCAGACGACATGGCTCTGACCATGTCGCTGATTGGCTACGCCACTCTCCGGCAAACGGCAAGCCGCGCAAAAATGGTTCTTGGACCCATTTTTTGAACGGCGAAGAAAGGCAGACGTGTGCGAAACAAACAGCCGCGCACGGCTGCCTGAGAACGTCAAACGGCGAGGCATGCTTGCAGCTAACGTGAACCGGCCCTTATGGGACGCTCGGCATCACATCAGATCCCCCACCTCTGAACCTCAGATGAAGTTAGTGCTTGTAATCTATGTTCATTGCAAAGTTGTGACATGACTGTTGAAAATGAACACTATTTTCGTTCCTGTTTTTTTATATTTTGTCAATTATGATTTCCCAAATCTTTTCTCATTGTCTGGAATGAGCCCCCTCCCCCAAATGACAGCGCAGCCCTAGCCATGTCGGCTTCATGTAACTCGGCTCTCCACCTCAAAAGGCTGCCCACCCCTGAGTTGGATGAACAAAATGAGCTCTTCGTAAACAAAAATTCTTACTTACGGGGCTTAGATCGCATGATTGCGAGTTGGCACTGTGCTTGAAAAGTACCTCCCCCCCCCCAAAAAAAAAGCTGATGTCACTTATTTATCTTCAGCAGTTGTATTTCTTACATTTTTAACGCACCTTCCCTTGAAAAATTGTGAACTTCTTTATGTTTTACTTAGTTTTTAAACAAGAAACTTTGAATTGTTCAAAACTCTACTTCTTAATATGAATTAATTTTTCTGGAATATTTGTTTTCTGGAATATTTGTTTTTTCGCTCAATTCACAGGAGTTACCATTTAGACGCCCCTTGTAAAGGAAAAGTATTGATCGGCGAAGAAACCAGACCGAACGCCGCTTCTCGTTTCCAACTACTTCTCTCTTGCAGTGCTAGCCTGCACACGTTCATTTCTTTTCTTTTCCAACACCCCTAGTCACCATAAAACATTCTTGAACACTGAATGCCACTGGCAGCAGCAAAGCCACTTGTTCAAGAATTCTTGCTCTCTTCATGCTTACATGTTCTTAACAATTAACCTGTTGCGTCTGAACGAAAACTTGCCATCGACACATTTACAGCCATTCCCCTTTCGCCACTTTGTACCGACAAATTGTAAAAAAAAAAGTGAGCCCACGTGCGTAGCCTGTGAGCGAAATAAAAGAAAGAAGCCTTCAATATATACGTATAGTTGCAAGAAGTCCTTACTGAAACAGTTATGACTCGCAAATATTTGAGCAGATGTGAGACGCTTTGCGGGTGCGGGTTAAAGCCTGAATTCTAATTGGAAAAGATAAGCCTGCAAAGAATACATCATAAACGCCGAAAGTAATGCATGCACCAAGCGTAACCCAACCCACATGTGCGCACTGTTTAAACATGCACAGCTCAAACAGCGGATATACACACAAGTGCCAGCCAATCAACCTCCCTTATGTTCCCTTCGAAATGATCCCTCAGGTTACGCAGTACGCTGGGCGATTTACTGTACGTCCACAAAGCGCGCTTCGCACATTGTTCGTCATAAATACACCAAGCCGATAACTGTCACGAAAACAGGGCGTTTCAACATGTTTGAATTTTTAATCTAATCGCACGTTAGCATGTGCTCGAATATTTGCCAGCCATTTCAGTTTTAATGACACCTTTCTTTGGGTGAGTGGAGGGGGTAAATTGCGACAAAAAATTTTGAAACGTGCATTTTTAAACTTATTTCACTCTTTACAAACAAACTATAATGCAGAAACAAACATTTTGGTAAAAGGTATGTGCTAAATAAGTATTACCATGTTGCCGTCATTCAAAACATAATTCCAATAATAAATAAATAGTGCTCCAGATTTCTCATTTTGTCTCAAGCTGCGGGGCCAAACGAGACGCTGCGTGGGGCTAAATGGGAGTGTGTGAAAAAAATTGGCAGATCCCACGTACAGTGCGAATCGATAATATGCGAAGCACGAATGAGGAAGGTTTATATGTCAGTTTAAAATCAGAACAAAGTTATGAGGCGGATGTAAATTACGTCGTACATAACTTCCATGTCATAATTATTATGTATGGA
The DNA here is from genome assembly GCF_043290135.1 of Rhipicephalus microplus. Lineage (NCBI taxonomy): Eukaryota > Metazoa > Arthropoda > Arachnida > Ixodida > Ixodidae > Rhipicephalus > Rhipicephalus microplus. The sequence goes on along the minus strand of NC_134703.1, from coordinate 6,740,214 downwards.
CGTGTAATGTACCTTCATCATCTATTTGTGCCACCTGATACCAAATTTGGTGTATGTGGAGCAAGGGAAACGGCCGCGAGCGTTCTATGGGCGTCGCATGTAGTCATGTTTTACATGACACGCATATAATGATTATTATGTTCGGACGTGTCACTTAACTTCGCCATCAATTGGCGTCATGCAATACCAATTTCGTATATGTGAAGCAAGAAAAACGACCCCGAGCGCATCATAAGCATGGCATGTGGTCGTGTTGTTACTTGACACGCATCTCACGATTATCATGTTTGCACCGGACACATACCTTCGTCGTCCATTCACGTCCCGTAATACCAAACTTAGAATATGTGAAGCTAGTGAAATCGCGGGGAGACCATCATGAAGGGCGCAATACGCTGCGACGTAACGCCGACGAGAGCACGCTGAACGCAGCGACATTACGCTAGGAAAACGCGAACACACTATAGTCTGACGCAAGACGCGACCAGCGTCTGTCGGTGCAGCCCGGCGGCAACTGCTGTGAAATGTGACATGCTGCATTACGCACCTACCACGTTACCAATAATGCACCACGTCGGCCTAGCTTCGTGACTAAGGGACGCCGGGCGTGCTCAAATGCGCATGCGTCAAAGCATCGCAGTGTGGCGCGTGCCTGCGAGTGCCAGGCAGATCGGCACCTGGCGTGGCGTCACCGACATGATGCGACGAAACGAACGCTGGAGCACATGCGGACCGGGTCGTCTAAGTGTATTTTTGCCTTGAGTGTGGCATGTAGTCATGCTCTTACATGACACGCATCTCATAATTATGTTTACACCAGTCACATACCTTCGTCATCCATTCACGTGACGTAATACCAAATTTGGCATATGTGAATCTAGCGAAACAGCCCCGAGCAAGACTTTGCATATCTGTGCCCGAGTTTTCTATTTTCCATGAACTGATTTGTATGTTTTGCTTCAAGATTCGTGTTCAAGTTTCAATCAATGGCTAAGGAGTAGCCGGCGCCATAATGGTGCGCCAACATCTCCTTATATATCATATCAATAAAAAAAAGACATGAATGTGGCATGTAGTCATGTTGTTACATGACACGCATGTCATGATTATCATGTTTGGACATGTCATTTACATATGTTGTCCATTCGCGTCCCGTAATACTGAATTTGGTACATGTGAAGCTAGCGAAACGGCTGCGAGGGCATCATGAGTCCGGCTTGTAGTCATAATGTCACATGACAGGAATCTCATAATTATCATGTTTGCACCAGTGACATACCTTCGTCCTCCATTGGCATAACGTAACGCCAAATTTGGTATATGTGAAGCTGGCGAGAAGGCTGCGAGCGCATCACGAGCGTGGCGTGTAGTCATGACTCATGACTTACTTGACATGCGTGTCATGATTTCCACGTTGGGGTTTGTCGCTTGCGTTCGCCATGCAGTCATGCTATACCATACCAGTTTTGAACATGTCATGTGAACAAGACCACCGCAAGAGCAGAAAGATTATGAAATATGACATACATGTCATGATTTTCATGTTATGACTAGTCATATTAGCTCGTTATACAGTCATGTTATGCCATATCAAGTTTTGTATTGATACCATTATTCAAACGACCATATACCATATCTCAGAACACGAAAAACTTCTATGCCGTACGAATGAAGTAGTAGTAGTAATAGACTTTTATTCAGCCAAATTTACAGGCCGAGCATTTCGACCGCCTGTGCGATCAGTCGACGCTGTTCTTCTTCCCCTTCGGCGCCGATCCAGTCGAGCCAGGAGGTGATGGAAAGGGATGGTGGAGGGTAATAGCTGGATTGCTGAGCAGTTGGGCAGTAAAACAGGCAGTGCGACAGGTCAGCGTATGGGGAAGGACAATTAGGACAGCAGGGGTTAGACCTATATTTATAAAGGAAAAGGCGAGAGGGGGTTATCAAGCAGTTCATTTGGATGTGCCGTAGAGTTCGAGCCTCCAGCGCCGTGAGTGATGGATGAGGGGGAGGGTAAAGACGCTTGTCGAGCCGGAGCTGGAGATATACCTCCTTGATAGTGTGACGGAAGGAGATCTGCCCATCGTTATTCGCGGAGCTCTCACTGTCTTCCGAAGGTGTGGGCCAGGGAATGAACGGTGCCCGGTGCAATATATCGCGGGCAAGCTGATGAGCTAGCTCATTGCCGTTAATACCCGAATGCCCAGGAACCCAGCGGAGGAAGACAGTGGAGGGTTGAAGAGCAGAGGCCGCTCGCTCGACCTCCTGTTGAAGAGCAGGGGGCAACGTGTTGTTCTGTATGTGACGGATGGCGGCGTGAGAGTCGGAGTAAATCGTGTACTCGGGGAGAGAAGGGAGGGAGGAAAATGACTGCATGGCGTGGACCATGGAAAGGACCTCGAGCGAAAGTACATTTGGCGGGTGTAAGTATGGCCCGCTGGTGTGCGTGTCAGGTGACGAAAGGTGTGGATGGTAGATAACGTAGCCACACGAGCCCCGAGGAGCCATGTATGAGGCATCCGTGTAGGCAACTCCCTGTGTAGAGAGAGGAGGAGAATGATGCTGTGCTGCCGCATGACGCCGGCCGGCGTGAAGAACGGGAGACATATTGGATGGGAGGGGAAGGATGCGAAGGTTAGAAGCAGCGGTGCTAGCGGCAGAAGGCAAGGTGGGCACGGAAACGGGAATGTGAGGGATACCAGCTTGGGCTAATAGCCATTGGCCTTGACGAGTGAGAGAAAGACGGGCAATCTGAGAGTCGTGGTGCAGAGAAATAAGAGAACGTAATGGATGGAAGAGGCCTGTGGCAAAGAGCTTAGTGGTAGAGGTAGTGAGAGGGAGGTTTAGAGCTGCCTTGTAGAGGCCTAATAAAGCTCTTTCAAGTGTGTTGAGTTGAGTTTCGGTGAAATGAACGTAGGGTACAAAGTACAGGAACTTGTTAAGGGCAAGCGCATGTGCAACACGGCACGCATGAGCCTCGTGGAGCCCCGACTGCCGAGTGACAACGCGTCGCAGGAGGTGGGCCACTGAGTGGCAAGTCCTCACAGCGTGATGTAGGGCCTGCGCGTTTTTTGTCGCGTGCAAAGGGAAGCCAAGAACTTTGCATTGCTGAACAGTGGGGATGAGAGAGCTAGAAAGATGTAGGGAGATGAGGGTATTGTGGGAGCGCTGGTACGCAGACCGGTTTAGCAAAAGTAGTTCACATTTCTCCGGTGCAGGGGACAGGCCAGCAGTAGCGAGAAAGGAAGCGATAAGGTCCAGGCCACGTTGCAAAGTATCCTGCACGTGGCCGGGACATCCAGACGTACACCAGAGAGTGATGTCGTCTGCATAAAAAATATGGTAGAGGTCAGGTATTTGGGACAGTTGGGAGGCAAGGGGGGCCATAGCCATATTAAATAGAGTAGGAGATAGTACGGCACCTTGAGGAGTGCCGCGGGTGAGGGAGTGTGGGTTAGACAAATGAGTATCGACTCTGAAGCGAGCAACTCGATTGGAAAGAAATGATCGGATGTAAGAATACATGCGGGAGCCACATGACAGAGAGGAGAGCTGAGCGAGTATGTGGTCATGACTCACGCCATCGAATGCCTTCCGTACATCGACGGTTACAAGCGCATGGATCTGACTACGAGAAGGTGAAAGAAAAGTATGCTGAAGAACAAGGAACATGTCCTGCGCACAAACGTGGCGTCGGAAGCCAATAAGAGAAGGAGGGAAAAACTCTTTCGCCTCAATAAAATCAGACAGTCGAGTCAAGGCCATTCGCTCAAGAGTCTTGCCAACGCATGACGTCAAAGAGATAGGGCGAAGGTTAGAGAGAGATGGAGGTTTGCCGGGCTTCGGAATCATGCAAATTAGAGATGATGTCCAAGAGCTTGGAAGACAGCCGCTGTTCCATGCTTCGTTGAATGTGTGTAAGAGAAATTCCTTCGCGTTGTCGGGGAGATTACGTAATGTAGTATATGTTATCTCATCCTCACCGGGTGCCGAGCGGGTAGATTGAGTGGCTAAGGCAGCTTCCAGCTCCCTGAGCGTGAATGGGCGGTCCAGGTCTGGGTTAGCTTCGCCACAGTAATCTGGGTAGGAAGGTGTGAGAGGGGGTGGGAGATACAGAGATTTTAAATTTTCAAACACATCAGATGGAGTCCCTTGAGTGAGAGCTTTAGCTAGGGTGGGAGCAACGGCAGGCTTGGTACCTAAGAGAGACCTAAACAGAGACCATGTAGAGCGCGAGTGCAGTGCGGAGTCAAGGCCGTCACACAGCGTGTTCCAACGAGAGTGCTCGAGAGAAGTGCCGTAAGCGATAATTTCAGCCCGCAGAGCATCAATTCGGAAGGAAAGTTGGAAGTTATGTGGCTGGGAGCGGAGAGCGCGTTTCAAACGTTTATGACGTCGCCATAATCGGAGGAAGTGAGGATCAGGGTCAGGAATGGGGAGTTGAAAACGAGCGCGGCGACTACAGGATGTCATTACTGCGGAGATCCGCGACGTCCAGTCGTCGTAAGTTTTAAATGAGTCAGACAAAAGGTTATTACGGAATGCTTCCCAGTCAGTGTGAGCGACTCGTTGTTTCCGCCTATTGTGGGAAAGAGGGATGGTGATGTGTATGAGAAAGTGATCACTGAAAAAATTTTCAGCGGAGACCTGCCAGTGAAAAGGAAGGGAACTCCGAGAGAACGTGAGATCGGGTGTAGTGGAACGCTGTGAAACAGTGCCCGCTCGAGTAGGGGTGTCAGGAGTATTAAGAAGGGTGAGATGGCGTTCCTGGGCGAGGCAGTGTAGAAGGCGACCTGGTTTGAGTGTTTGGGGGTAACCCCAGAGCCTATGAGGAGCATTAAAGTCACCCCCAAGGAGGATATGGGTGGTCGATGGAAGGGAGTGCAGGAATTTGCCAAGAGCACTAAACAAAGAGGACGTGACAGGGGGGTTGTAAAATGACATCAGAGCGAGAGAAATACGGGTAGAGGGTTGGTAATAGACCACACCAACTAAATGTTTCAGGAGGGGGGAGGGTACATCTAGTGGTTCAACGAGAACGTCCTTGCGTACATAAATGGACGCAAGTGGCTTTCCCGTCGTAGCGTGATATGCACGGTAGCCCGGGACGGCAAGGGCCGCCCGAGTCTCCTGTATAAGGAGAAAATGGGGTAATGTTTGGCGGGTGAGAAGATATTGATGGAGAGGGGTCCTATTATGACGAAAGTTGCGGCAGTTCCACTGCAAAATATCGAGGTCCTTTTCACGCGCCATCTAGGTATTTGGAGTAGAGGAAGCACCTACGCGTGCGCGTTCCTTCTTTTTTGCCGGGGGAAGTGACTCCTGCAGGGAGTTAAGCATATAGGTGAAAGATTCCAGTTGCTTAGATTGGGTTTCGAGGGTCGTAAGAATCCGGACAATTGAATTTTCCAGCTTGACCAAACGAGTGTGATGCGCAGTGGTGGTGGTTTCGACCATGTCGGCCAATTTGGTTACATGGGAGCTGGAGGTCGGGGCGGTGAGTGTGGTGAGTTGCTTATTTAGCTCCGTGAGTTGAGAGGTAAGAGAGGATGTGGTAGTTGCGAGTGTCTGCGTCAGTGCAAGTATTTTCTGTTGTAGCTCATCGGAGACGCGTTGTTGCTCGCGCTGGTTGCGCTCCAACATAGCCAGTCGCAGATCGAAGGAGCGGCTCTCGTTACTTGAAAATGGTGAAGGTGTGTTTGATGAAGAAGTGCACATGGGAGGTGTTCCCTTAACCTTAGCGGCGTATGAGCCCGGGGGGGATGTTGCGGGAGGTGATAGGAGCTCATGCGCTGAAGAGGAGGGCGGCGAAGGCTGAGTGGCTCGGCGCATGGCTGTGCGACGGAGAAAAGCTGCTTTGGCGCAGTCGCGTTGCTTAGCTAGAAGGTAGGGGCAGGTGGAGTCTAGAGATGAGTGGGTGTTGACTTGGCAATGGATGCACCAGGGTTGGGCGCAAACGTGAGCATCGGGATCTGCTGGTAGAGGAGACGCACAGCGGCGGCACTTGGCCGGAACGCTGTGTTGGGGGCATTGATGAGCACGGTGCCCTATAGCAAGGCACCGAGTGCAAGTAGGGGGCTTGGGTTTGTGTGGACGGCATCGGAAAGAGACGCGTTTGAAGTACACAAAGCGAGGGATGATGGTTCCAGCAAATGTTATGAGGACGGATTCAGTGGAGCCCATCATACGTGCAGCGAGTATATCTGAAGTAAAGGATTCGAGGTCATGCAAGAGCTGAGATGTTGTGAAGTGACCACCGACGTTGTGTATGACGCCGAGACATGATATTGGAGGACTGAGGGCATAGGGCTTAATGGTGATTGGCTTACCATTAAGTTCCAGACTTGTGAGGGAGAGTAGGAGGTGGGCAGTGAGAGGTGAGTGCGTTTTCAGAAACACAAGGCTCTGAGCAGGTTTGGCTTGAAGGGTGACCTCCGCACTGGTCTTGGGAGAGAGATTTGCGGCGGCTATGATGGTAGAAAGCAGGTCATAGAGAGGCAGTTTCGGCGTGAGTGTTCCGGGTGGAAGTTGGATTCCGACGGTGATGAGCTCGGAGCGGGGGCGGGCGGTCGAGGCAGGTTTTCGATTGGCGCTAACGGTGTTCCAGCTGCCTTCAGGGGATGGCGTATTGTCTTCGTTGACTTGCGATGCCGTGAAGTCCATTTCCGTCGATAAGTCGTCAGCTGAAGTGATGGAAGGCAAAACGTCGGCGATGGAAGGAACGACACTCGTCGAAACGCGCTTGTCGACAGACTCGGAATTTCCAATGGGTAGGCCAGACGCAGATAAGGTGGGGAGAGCAGCAGGCGTGGTTGATTGCAATGCCAACGCTGCATTACGGCTCTCGGGCTCCGGCGTTTGCGTGGCTATTAAGCTGAGAGTAGCAGAGACGCCACCAGCGTTGCACGTTGCTGGACCATGCGCGCTGTTGAGGAACGCTGCCTGTTGCTGTATTGTTGTCGGCGCGGGGCTGGTGACATTGCCAGATGTTGACAGTGGAGGCACGGCTGTATCAGCGGTACGACCGGAGGAGGCTGGGCTTACCGACAGGGCGTCAGTTGTCGTTGGTGTCGAGTGCTGGGCAGGACTCTGCATCGTGGAGGTGCAGGCGCGGCGCGTTAGGGTTAGCGCGGCGCCGCGCCGCTTCGTACTTTTGAAGGGGCCTGGGGGGCCAGCCTGGGGTCGGACCGGGGCCCGGATGGTGTCGGCGTGTCCCGGAAGTCTTCTAGAAGGAATAGTGAGCTTGTACAGACACGGGCGGGGCCCGGTAACGGGCCAAGAACACGTGAAAGTGGAGCACTGTATGCGGCCAGCCAAACAAAACGGCGCCACCTGGCGGTCCTCTACGAATGAAGAAAGTCATGTCCTGAATGGCAATCAGTGCTTTTAGGGGCGAAGCTCCTTATAGCGACACCCGGTCATCCCTCGTAGCCGTTGTAGTGTGTAACAAGTATAACATTTTTGACTTCCAAGGTGGTGCCGGTGAGAAATTTTTTCTGTGCGTTGTTGAACAATAAAAATAGTGTTCAATGTACATGCCAATGGCTGCTAAGGAAGAATGAGATATATATACCAAAACGTTTATTTGAAAAAAAAAACGAAACAAAAGATATGGGGGCATGTGGGTGGGGCCCCTATTACAGGGCTCCACTGGCTTTAGTGGTCCGCTGCGCCTGGTCAAGGAGCGCTACTTGCACTCCCAGATCCTCACTGGTGAGCCAATTCTCTCACTGCTCCCTTGCGGAAATTTTGCCGGCCATTTGCGGCGAGTTAATTTCGGTTGGCCTTTTCCGACAATCCCACGTTATGTGGGCGAGAGTGGGCCTGTCTCCGCACCACGGACAACTATCGCTGCACATCGCAGAGTGAATGGCGTGTTTCAACAGAAAATTTGGATATGTGTTTGTTTGTATACGGCGCCAGTCATAAGAATTCTGGCCTGGTAAAGCTGTGTGTGGTACACTGTACCTTCGTCGCTCAAGCCGTTGGTTCTAAAGGATATAAGGAAGAATGAGAGACAGGAGCGTTTGGCTTTTAGTTAATCCGCACGCTGCGATCCCCATTAGCAGCCGTTGGCATGTACATTGAGCACTATCAGACAAGAAAGGGTTGCTACGTTATACTCGCTGGGTGTAACCTCCTTACTTTTAGAAAGGTTTAGCGAGCGTTGAGCCGCAGTGCCAAGAATACAGTGAACTAGTATATACCATGAAATCGAGGTGGTTAAAGGTGGGAATTAGACACGAAGCGCAAGCCGTAAGGAAGTAAAAGCCGAATTCTCCTGTCTCTCATTTCCCATTAGCAGCCATTGGCATGTACATTGAGCGCTAACTGACAGTAAAAGGTTGCTACGTTATACTCGCTGGGCGTAACCTCCTTGGTTTTAGAAAGGTTTAGCGAGCGTTGGGCCGTAGTGCCATGAATACAGTGAACTAGTATATACCATGAAATCGAGGTGGTTAAGGGTGGGAAGTAAACCCAAAGCGCAAGCCGTAAGAAAGTGTGTGTGTGCCACCTCTCGTTTAGTCCTTGGAATGTCCGCTGGATGGCTGTCCGCTGGATGTTCGCTGGATGTCCGCTGGATGGAAATCGCCAAGGAAAGGATCTACGATAATACTCGGGGTAGTTGACTATTTGAGGCCAGGACGGGAGTATTGCGAACCAAGACACATCGGGCCATATACGAAGGGGTGGATACAGTATGCAGTGCGTGTGGAGAGGAAGAAGACACTGCCGAACACTTGATAATGTTCTGTAAAGGACTTCACCCTATAGTTCAGGATGATGGCGCAGAGTTTTTCAAAGCACTGGGGTTTAGGGACCGGGAGGGCAAAGTAGACTTTAAGCGGGTAGACTTAACTAGAAGGAGGTTATCTGATTGGTGGCTAAAGTCAAGGCACGAGTGAAAATTAAACCCGTCACTGCGAAGTACGAATCGTCAAACTCACTTTTTAAAGAAAAAAAAAATAAATCAAGTTTTTGGTTCATTAAGTATTACGGCTTGGTGGTGCTGGCCGCCGCCCGATCTAAAGGGTACAACCATATCCATCCATCCATCCATCCATCCATCCAAATATATGATGAAAAGATGCGAGATGGTGGTACTTGCAGTGTTGAAAAGATGGACGAACGGACACACAGACAGATGCATGGATGGACGCATGAACGGATGCAGGGGCGTATGCATGGACGAACGCAGGGACGGACGTACGAACAGACGCACGCACGGACGGGCGGATGGATGCATGGACGGTCACGCAGATGGACGCAGGGACGGACGGAAACAAGAACGAATGGAAGGCACACGCAAGTAATTTAAGGACCATAGCGTTTATCACGCTGCGCTGTAAGTGCAACGCGATGCTCAAAAGGCAAGTGTTTCCAACGTTGTTCGAGGTATAGGTATAGGTATTCCAACGCCTCGCTAGGACTAAGGTCCCTAGATGAAACAAGGTAGCGTCACTCATTGTTCTCGAGCCGTCCTCCTCACTCTCTCGATTACTCCTCTTTTCGCCCCGCCGCGGTGGTCTAGTGGCTAAGGTACTCGGCTACTGACCCGCAGGGCGCGGGTTCGAATCCCGGCTGCGGCGGCTGCATTTCCGATGGAGGCGGAAATGTTGTAGGCCCGTGTGCTCAGATTTGGGTGCACGTTAAAGAACCCCAGGTGGTCTAAATTTCCGGAGCCCTCCACTACGGCGTCTCTCATAATCATATAGTGGTTTTGGGACGTTAAACCCCACATATCAATCAATTACTCCTTTTTTTCTCTGCCATCCGCGTCTGTAATTGGTGCATTGCTTGCACGTGATCTTTCAAATGGCTGGTGGTGTTATTTATTATTATGCAAAAGGCTGAAAACGAGTACGCATGCGCATATGGCTCCAACCGGATTCTCGCCGTGACCAAAGACAAAATCGTAGCCAGAACATAAACTGAAGAGGAGGAGCGTTTCGGTATGCGCTAAGTCGACCAAGATTGTTTCGCCATGCTCGTTCAATGCAACATCTGTGTTTTTCAGCAATGCTGCGTTGCCGTAAACAACAGAAAATGGTTTCGCTCTCTTCAACTTACCTCGTGCTTTCCGAGATGAAGCGCACCATGAAGTGCAACTATGAACCATTTCACGCGAATGCTTTCGTGCAACTCCGTCAACGTGTGTCGACGCGGATCTGCGAAGCGAGTTCACTTGTCGGTTTTCATTGAAACGCCAGGCGCGCGTCTAATGCGTGTCTAGTGCATGCCAGTTGGTACAAATACATGTGGGTATGCACGTATACAGAGCAGCTGTAGGTTCCAATCAACGCACCTTCAGAAACATTTCACTCTTGACCAGTTCCCGCTTGAGCCGAAACGCGCTGCTTCGAGACACCTCACCAGTAGAACTCTCACTTTTCAGGAAGTTCCCAGCACCGCATCAGAATCACTTGGCATCACGATTGTCCAAATGGGCACATTTAAAAAAAAAACGTCATCGCAGTGCTGCTGGACGAGTGTTCGTACCAGTCTGGTCGTAGTTTTTTTTTTTTTCTTGCGTGTGCACAAGCCGGTTGTAATCAATCGTCACAACGTCACGCCCTGTGGCCACTTACAGGATCCAGCAAGAAGCACGTTCACTGTGTCACAGCACGAACAAAACACAATCGGAGAAGTGGACTAGTTAGAACTGGACGAAATACCGCGGCCGTGGAACTAAAATGTACTACGCGAGACGCCATGGCTAGTGGTGTAATGTATAGAACTGCACAACGTTGCCGGTTGAGTAACGCACATCCCGCTTGCTCTTGTGTTGTGCCGTTTATGTTCATAAAGGTAACTGTTTATTCTACGTCTTATTTCGTTCCATTTTGTTTCATTTACATCTATTCACCGTAGCAACAGAACCCAAACATTCGCTTTTGGATGCAAGTTTTGAACCTTCTAGGGGGCGCTTCAGGCAAGTAAGCGAGGAGGAAAAGGGAGGGTGTCGCTACTTTGGAAACTTGTTTAATCTAGGGACCTTAGCTAGGACGACACGATGGTGGCACCTGCCCGTCGATTCGCGTTCTACTCCTCATCGCCTCCAAGACAGGCACGCATCTTTCTTTGCGGGCGCTCACGCGTTCCTTCGTTTTCGAAGATGATTGCCAGATGGCTGCCCCGCCGCGGTGGTCAAGTGGCTAAGGTACTCGGCTGCTGACCCACAGGGCGCGGGTTCGAATCCCGGCTGCGGCGGCTGCACTTCCGATGGAGGCGGAAATGTCGTAGGCCCGTGTGCTCAGATTTGGGTGCACGTTAAAGAACCCCAGGTGGTCTCAATTTCCGGAGCCGTCCACTACGACGTCTCTCATAATCATATAGTGGCTTTGGGACGTTAAACCCCAGATATCTATCTATCCAGATGGCACTCGTGTCTACGTGCCTCGATACGCTTGTTCGTCCTCGCTGCACGGATCGAGACTCTCTAACGCAGCGCTTGCAGAATACAATTCACTGATTTTCTCACGCATAACACCAAATCAACGTTTTGTTCACTCTCTGCACACGCAAGATCATCGTCTTTCGAAGACATCTGCAGTGAAACATGGAGACACGGGGCAAATTTTTTGCCAGGTTTTGTTCCTCTGACATGACTGAAATTTAAAAAAAAAAAGTTTCCGCTTTCTCAACGGGCACCAAAAGATCTACACTTGTGGTGTTTCGTAGCACGTAGTCTAAAGTAACAAAATAGTTATTTACGTTTCTGTACTGATGCAGGACTAGCATCATGTACGCATCGGAACATTTGACTGAGCGGACGGGTCGCGAACACGCTGACATCGACCGCGTAATTTTCCCGTGCGAACACTGTGAGCAATCATCAAGCTTTACACATAAAATATAGACAAATACAAGCACCTATCACTGGAGTAGAGAAAGAAAGAAAGAGAACTAGTTTTTGTACTTACTACAAAGGCCGCCAAAATCAGAATATCGCGTTTTGTCACGTGTCTCATTTTAGCATACCTCACCCAAACTGACTGTATATTCCCAATGTTTTCCTCATTTTCTGCAATACACAAGGCATTCACGTAAGCTCCCGTTTTTAAATTGCTTGGCACTTCAGAAGAATAACTTCATGAGTTATTTGACAGTCATGTGTAATGATGACCGAATAAAAATTACGGAATTAATAAAATTGGAGTGTCTGTGACATCAGTCAGAAGCGATTCGTTTCTAGGGGAGAGTTTTTCGTGCATAGCACATTTCAATACGCGAGTTGCCGCTGAAGCTAACACCAATTTTTTTTTTTTTGTGGTGCAATCAATTACTCACCATGAGTGTTTGTTTCAACAGTGGCCTTTTTTTTCTGCCAAGACGAAACGTGGTGCGCCATGCAAGCTCTCTGCCTTTCGACATTATCATTCATCCCGAGGGACGGCTTGAGCAATCGCAAATTTAAAACCAGTTTACATCGGCACTGTCGAAATATCCGCGCTCTCGAGCGTCTTTTGTTTCACCGACTGTAGTAGAAATCTTCAAACCGACCAGCAGGGCCGAAAGATTTATTCAAAGCGCGTAAAATCCATAAAAATGGCAGATCACGTTGCTCCCTCAACAAAGAATTCAGATGAGGCTGTGCATGACGAAAACGCAAAAGAAGCGAGTAAGACTGTGGTTTATCGGGGTAGGCGCTGTATAGTAAAGGTGCTCAGATCATTCATCTTCCGAGTCTCTCCCGGGTTTCAGACAATATGTCACTCGTACTTACCTTTTGATTTCGTTCATTTTTGTTGGAGAATAAGCTCTAGCAACTACAGACATATCGCATTTGATGATTTTTTCTCCTGATAATCTCAAACTGCTTTTTCTCTTATTATATACGGCGTGGTGGCCATAATTCACCCGAAGCCGCTTTGTTTGACGCCACTATACATCGTATGCCGCCACTATAGGCCTCAAAACACGTGTGCCACGTATGTCACATTCAATGAGGGTCAAGTTGAGAACTGGTTTATAGTCGATGTGGTGTTCAGGGTGCTACGAAGGTGCGACACAGTTCCTTCTGTCTGTGCTTCAAGTCCCAATGAAGGAAAATTCCCAATTGGAGTCCGCGTGATGATTGAATGAAAATAAAAAAAGAAGGGGGAGGGGGTGCGGCCTTTGGCGAGGCGACCTCAGCCGATGAAGAAAAAAAATCTGGAGACTTATAACGATAGTTCTACTTCAATTGGGAACCACGCAGATAGCGCGATGGAAAGGAAAATTATAGGTGTGGCGACCCCAGCGCACAAACTTGCGCAGCCACCCTCACGTAACTGGTTATCTCGGCGTGACACAGCCACTTGCTGCAACACTCTTCGATAAGAAACAGCGCCACCACAGCTTCAGCGGAGGCCGGTGTCACCACTGGTGAATATAAAATCCAAGCTGCCAAGCTCGGTTGCTGCTTTTGTTTCCGTAGCCGTTCGAGTGCAACATCGGCATGCTCTCTCCGCTGCTGCTACCATTTTAATAGACAGTTGTTATGGTTTATGTTAGGATGCATCCTTATACCCACACGGCATCCCACAGGTGTAACCTCAAGAGGCAGGAAGAGTACAGAGTCGGTCAGGGAATAAACTGGCGTTAAGACTATCATAAGCAAAATCAAAAAGAAATGAACATAGGACAGGCACGTAGCGCGAAGCAGGATAACTGCTGGTAATTAAGGGCAGCCGACTGGATTCTAAAAGCGCGTGAAAAGGAGACAGAAAATTAGGTGTGCAAATGAAATTAAGAAGTTTGTAGGCATAGCATGGCAGCAGAAAGCACAAGACTGGATTAATTTGCGGAACGTGGGTGGGGCCTAAGCCCTGCAGTGGGCGTAGTCGGACGAATGATGATGATGATGATGAGTGTACTTTCCACGATCTTGCCCTCCGCTGGAGGGTTTCTGAGTCAAGTGTCAAATTTAGTGCACGCCAGATACATGTATGTACGAAAATTAATCGTTTTAGTAACTCGTGGGTGGGTTTCTTATGAACGAGGACGAGTAAAAAACGAGAAAGATTATAGGAAAGGTAGGCAGGCTAACCAGCTTACGTCCAGTGAGCTACCCTAGACCTCGGGAGGAAAATAAAGGAGTAAAATAGGGAGAGTAGAAACGTAATGCACATCACACACACAGTGCAGGGTTTCGCAGGTGGTCGCTCAGTGAATCCACAATTACGCTAGAATTTGCACCTCAGTTTTGTCGAGCATGCAAACTAGCGTCTTCAAAACTGTTTTTTTTGTCAAATCATGTTCTTGCCAAAAAAAAAATTGACCATAGTGGTGGGGCTCAATAACGTGATTACGTGGTAGCAGAAGTATTTCACGCTGAATAATCAAGCCGAAATCCTTCGATGCTTCCTTTAACCTGCAATGTGACCGTGAGCAGTTCAGTGGATTTATCACATTAACTCACTCGAGTGAATGCGATAAATTGTCACGTGGTAACGTCACTATGACATCACTTAAAATGACGTCATCACGTGGAACCGTCCCTTGATCAGAAGTGTGGAATTGGGCTAGTTGTTATTACTTGATCGGAAGCGGGCCTATCAAAAACATGCAAAACAAGGTTAGGTGCAGAAGGCTTTCAGACAAAAGGGAAAGTGGGAGGGATAGTGTGTCGACTACATCCACATAAATAAAACACAAGCAGAAGTTTTCTTTCGCCTTAGTCAGTCGTGTTAGGCTACTGCATAAGAGACACTTTCAGTTTTCAATCACACAGCGAAGCAGTGATATATTAAAACTGGATTATGCCCGTATCTAAATACTGCATTGCTCTCCAATGAAGAGTAGGCTTGATACATTGAGCGCTGGTGACTATTGTTTTTCACCTAAACTTAACAAGAAAAGAAACATAGCATTGAAGGAATGCCTCATCCAAGTTTGAAGAAGTGTGCACAGTATTCACTAAACACTACGTGTAATCCGAATCTTGGAAAATCACTACATATAAAAGCCAAAGAAAGGCAAAGTGTCACTCTACCTACGTGTTCCCAACAGCCGCAAAGAGGTTGGCATGTAGTAAGAGTTGGGCAGATGTACACATAAGTATGACGTACTGGTAGGAATATTACAAATGTGTGCTATGTGCACAGGTTTACGTATGAGAAAAGTGCAAGTGTGTGCTATGTATATATATCCATAAAGTGCGGCACATCATATTTCTTAAACTCGGGCTATTCTATACCCGTGAATTCCAGCCTTAAAGCACTTTCCATTTTCCGAAATCATAAAATCGTTGGCATGTTTTTCTCTGGAATTTTTTTCCTCACAAACTTGTTGTAAGAGTAGTGCGCTGAATTTTTGGTTATACCGATACCGACTTTCCTCTGCGGTGGCTTCATCACAGAATGGTATAAATATGTTGGGATATAGAATGTGCACTGATAATGGCTCGTAGAAAATCTATAAACATGCGCACAAGGGAACTTCAAAGGGTCCCATATGTATTGATTGGTGTGTCCCAAGTGTCGCGAAATTTTTTCAGTTAAGATACACCTGTCTGGTCGAACTCGTTTTTAAGGAGTACTTCGTTCGCGCATATCTACAGTTTACCAGAGTCATTCAGTGCTTTTCTGGATACCAAGTTTCGCTCGGAGTTTTGTACAAGGACAAATGCCCCACAATAATTCAACCACCACTCATACTTCACTTGGCTTACAAAGTGGCTGTCGCATTAACGCGTGTCAAAACTTACTTTTGCGTATTTTATTTAAGTTATCAAGGCTGCGATGGATCCTTTCATGTTGGACGTAGTATTAGTCGCTGCACATATTGTACCAACTTGGTTCCTTACCTCAGGTAGTGAAGCACAAGCGTATATATTCAGGTGCACAATATTTGCTCTAACATCTGGCACCGCTCAAGTCTTATAAACCCACCAACCCGCAAAATGGAGTCTCACAGCGAGAGCTGAACCTGTGCTGATCACGCTCTTTACAACCAGACCACCTAGGTCGGGATTCATAGCCGTATCACGAAATATAAAAGCTATAGATTCATGAGTTTAAAATTCACAAAAGCTTACTTTTCGCCACCGCAGCCTAACACACGTAAATTTGGCAACACACTAAATCAGGAATGACGAAGAATTCGCATGGTAACGTCCGAACGAAAGGTAACGTCCGTAAGATAACTCATATATCTAAGGTCTATAGCCTAGTCTCAAGTCTGAGCCTGCAATTACATCCCGTTAATTTTGGATGTGTAACCTTGGACCTACATGTCATATGGACGATATTGCACGAGGGAAAGTGTGTCGGATTTTACATTGTGCGTCGTCACAAGAGACTCGGCTAGGGTGGTGCCCTCACAAATTATACGTGGGTTACATCATTGCTTAGATAGACTACATATGCACTATGTAATGCGACAAATTTCGTGAAGGCTTCTCGTACGGTAGGCTGAATAAAGAAAACAAATCCGTGTTTCTCTAGCCTAAAAATTATCCCATGTATTCACATTTGGATGCAGAGCTTAAAAAACGCAGCATTTGGAAAGTACCTAAAAACGTGTCAAGCGGAGGAAGCAGTAATGTACATTGAGTTCTTAATTTTTCATCATTGCTTGATATAGTGCAGTTGTTTAAGAACATGACACTGTCTAAAAACTAACTTACAGTAAACGAACTAAGAATACTATGACTTAAAGAAAAATAGAAGAAAAGTAATAGAAAATTACTCCAGAAAACCGAAACCTATGAACGACACTTTTTCTAGTGCAGTAAAGCTCTGTGCAAGGCCAGTAAGCGAAGGCAGCTGGCTATTAAAGAAACAAAACCACTGAACTAATGTAAATAAAAAGCATTTAACTTACTTGACATTCTATAAACAGAAATATATATTTAAAAACTTAACAACTGTAACCAAGAAAATGGTCAAAAACATGTAATACACAGGCAAAGAGCTAAAAAGCTAGCAAGCTACGAAAGAAACGGCAAACACATTTTTCTTCATTCACTATCAAGTCGTCAGCTCGAAATCTCGGTGGGGTCAAAATCTTTCTCACACACTCTAACGTGTTCGAAATTAGAGATTAGTCCAACGGCTTCCTGTTGTGGTATGGCACGTTCGAATTCATGCATCTCATTGCCATCCAAGCAAACTCAACGAAACCTTTTCGCTAGTACATCTATTGTCGGAGTCACAACCCGGTGAAAGTGTATCTGAACATCGTCATTCACGTACACGCTGCAACTGTGGCGCCGCATACAATATTCATAGCTGTCAGTCGCTCAAATGCAAAAAAGAAAAACGAGGAAGACTGAACGCCGATTCCACCGGGTGTATTGGATCTCCAGCTTCCCGTTCCACAGCGAAGCTCTCCTCGGTGCCCCCAGCGTGTACTTAACCAACACTGTTCAGTCGACGTAGCACCGTCGACGTAGCAAGCTCTTTCCGTAGTTTTAGAGGGGGGGGGGGGGGGGGGTTCGTGACCAGAACAGCATTGAAAGACTTTGATTTTGCTAAGTATTCCAAACGAGCGCTGCGAAATCACGGAACTGTAAATCAAGGATGACGATCCAGAATTGATATATCTAAAGAGAAAGACGAAAAAATAACAATGAGTTGTTTAATGTAAGCGTTTGGCTTGTGTAAGTAAGAACAAGCCAGGTCAAGCCAAGCAGCAGCGGCTGTACCATGGTCGTTTCTGTTCTCGCTACACGTCAAAGCACAAACAGCGTGCCGTGCCACTGTGCATCATGTGCCCTCGTGTGCTTCCTTTTAGACTTCTTAGGAAGGCTAAAGCAAATAACGTTACCGCTTCGTCAAAAGGTTCTGCCTTGGTCTTATTTAGCATGCACAGTACACTTCCTGCGCACAGCTAAATTAAACTATACTTGGATTTTCCGTTTTCGACAAGCCTTTCGGGTCCTGGTTCTCGGTGGAAAGATTTAAAGGTAAAGATATCTCCGATGAACCCTTGGTATTGGCAGCACGCGCAGCGCTCCTAGCGAGTTTACTTTGAACAAGACTCCCAATTTGTTCTGCTCCTATCACAGCGGTGTACCTTGTGTTTGTCTTAGCAATGCCATGGATCTCTACTGATCTTCTGGAAACAGCTCTGGAACGGTTCATCGAAAGAAGGAAAAATACCAGGCGCGGTTTGTGTCCAGCGCTTGTTCTCGTCGCTTTTTTTTCATGTGCCGTCTTAGCTCTGTTTTCAGACGTTTTGTATGTAGGAACACGCCTGGACTAGTCAGTACTGCTGTTCATTTCACTTGCTACAGGAAATAAATGAACAAGCTACTTTTTTGTCATACTCAAAGAGCGAATGGAATGACTATGCTACGTCTTCTTGCCGCAAAGGTTGTAAAGTTTATTGTGCAAGCGCTGTCGTCTTTAGTAAAATCTTTCTTTGCTCCACAAGTTCGCCGAGATTCGGGCTGCATAAACGACATCGTAAAAACGCGGTTCACTGAAAGAAACGCACCTGTGATATCATCCAAATATGAATAATGTTCTTTATCTTTCGTTATTCCTGGGTGTACATACGCTGCTAGCAGAATGTCTTTGTTTGCACGGCACTGTCTGCCTGCATCAAGTTGGGAACTTGGGGTGCTTTTAACAGCTATTGAATAAGCATAATAGAATTTTCGAAAGAAATATACTTCCTTAATGCGCAGGGAACGTTTTAAGAAGGAAGATAGAGCCAAGAGACAGGACAGAGCGCACCGTATGCTCTGTCTTATCGCGCGGCTCTATGTTCCTTTTGAAAACGTTTCCTGCACACTAAGGAAGTATTTTTCTTTCGAAAATGCAATACCAACTATCCCAAGTAGCCAATAGAATACATTGGGCTGTTTTTTTTTGTCTATATGAAAAATAGTCGCACTGTCCGAAGTGTTCTCAAAGGTGGGCCAAGTTTCTATCAACCACTATAACCGCGTTATTCATTCGGGCACTGGCGTGCTTTCGGCAATAAATAAAAAGTCGCCTTCAGATTGCATTCAAACTGCATCTAATTCGGAGATGGTATGAGCAGTCGTAGCACTATCCCACCGAAAAAATAATTTGCGCGTTTGTTATCATCCCCAAGTTTTACTACAAAGCTCGTTGGTGATTTGCTTGATGTAATTATAGTGTTTCTTCCAGTACACCCCACTGCCAGTTTTAGTACTTGGTCATTTTGGTATGACTCACTTCCTACGGAAAAAGGAACCCATCACAGTGTATACCCGAACCCATTTATGGCACAAGTTTTTTACAGTTGTGCTGTACATTTTCTCTTGCACAGATTATTAAAGAACCAACAAGAATAACACCATTTGTTATCCTTGGTCTTGTAATAACCACACAACCCGATCTTGTTTATGATGAAACACGCCTGCTGGAATAAGTAATCATAGCCTTCTCCCGTTTTAGTTTTGCCTTGAGAAACCGAAAGTGGTTAAAACGACTAAGACATTAAGAAACTACAACAATGTGAGCTTTCTGGCTATCAACCATTAACTTGTTGTATTTCCCGATTATTTATTGAGTGATTTCATTTATCGCAACGTTCAGTCGAACTGGAGTATTTTTCTTGCTAAGGGTGCGAAATTAGCAAATAAGTACATCCCTGCTTACCTGATCTCCTCCAATCTAAAAAAAAACATGATTTCATTACCAGTTTAAACGCTTGTTTAACAAAAAGAAGCGTATTTGAAAATCAGCTAAACTTAGTAATCATAGGGCTAGTTTGCCAGCTTATAAGCAGAGTGCTTATCAACACGCGCAGGCTCTGAAACTAGCAAAAGATCATTTTCTAGGCGACACCTTTTCTAAGATGTTTTTGATTTATATGTGGGGTTTAACGTCCCAAAACCACCATCTGATTATGAGAGACGCCGTAGTGGAAAGCTCCGGGAATTTCGACCACCTGGGGTTCTTTAACGTGCACCCGAATCGGAGCACCTGGGCCTATAATATACCCGCCTCCATTTCCAAAGACTAACCCTAAAACATTTTGGCATATGATCAACTCTTAAGAGAGTAATGTAATAGTACTAAAAGATCTCAGCGATAATGCTGTACCGACTGACCAATGCTATAACACACTTAATGATGTTTTCTCACAAAAACTGCTTTGCCCACCACCGCCAATGCTCCCCCTGTGCAACAGTATGACCACGATTATATGTTTCCTGTCATTTTCAGTTACGATGGTGTCGCAAGCATTATTAAGTTACTGAAACCATCCTCGGAACCGGGTGGCGATCAAATAAATGTCAAATTTTGCAAAGTGCTGTCTGTCATTCATTCATAATACTAACCACATTTTATCAACAGTTTCTCAACATTGGTGCCCCGCCGCGGTGGTCTAGTGGCTAAGGTACTCGGCTGCTGACCCGCAGGGCGCGGGTTCGAATCCCGGCTGCGGCGGCTGCATTTCCGATGGAGGCGGAAATGTTGTAGGCCCGTGTGCTCAGATTTGGGCGCACGTTAAAGAACCCCAGGTGGTCTAAATTTCCGGAGCCCTCCACTACGGCGTCTCTCATAATCATATAGTGGTTTTGGGACGTTAAACCCCACATATCAAATCAAATCAATTCTCAACATTGGTTTTCTCCCATTTGAGTCAAACGTTGGGAAGCTCGCTCCAATCTACATATCAGGTAATAAGAACTGCCCTTAAACTTCAGATCCATTTTTCTCACTAGTATGCCAAGTAAAATATTAGAACACATTTTGCCTTCTCTGTTTGCAAATTAACCACACTCATTTTTCGCTCAATGGCAACGTGAATTTCGTGAATCATACTCGTTCTAAACTCAATTAACACTTTTCGTACACAAACTAAACACCATGCTTGACAACATCTGCTTAGCCGGCTGCATTTTCCTCGAATTTTCTACAGCTTTTGACGAAGTGTGCCACAAACTGTTCATTTATAAATTATGACTATTTAAACTTGACCCTCGTCTTGTAACCTGGATTTAAAGTTTCCTTTCTGACAGCTCACAATTTGTCTCGGCTAATGGAACTAATTCCGAGGAATGTGCGGTACATTCTGCTGTACCACAGAGCTCCGTTATTGGTCTGCTTCTTTCCCTACCCTATATTAATGATCTGCCATATTGCGCCACCTCTACTGTTCATCTAATAGCCGTTAATTGTGTAATGTTTTGTGCAACCATCATCATCATCTTCAGCCTGGCTACGCTCACTGCAGGACAGTGCGAGCGAGTGACGGACGGACAGACAGACAGACAGACAGACAGACAGACAGACAGACAGACAGACAGACAGACAGACAGACAGACAGACAGACAGACAGACAGACAGACAGATAGATAGATAGATAGATAGATAGATAGATAGATAGATAGATAGATAGATAGATAGATAGATAGATAGATAGATAGATAGATAGATAGATAGATAGATAGATAGATAGATAGATAGATAGATAGATAGATAGATAGATAGATAGATAGATAGATAGATAGATAGATAGATAGATAGATAGATAGATAGATAGATAGATAGATAGATAGATAGATAGATAGGTAGATAGATAGATAGATAGATAGATAGATAGATAGATAGATAGATAGATAGATAGATAGATAGATAGATAGATAGATAGATAGATAGATAGATAGATAGATAGAAAGATAGATGTCAGATTTCTTGCTTGTTTTTCAATGCTCTTGCTTTTGAATTAAGTCAGCCCAAATTAATCGCTTTCGACAAAGAAATGTCTTGACGCACGCTTTGATTAACGGCGCGGACAAGATTGCCTACTGAATTGTAGTATTCGTCCACAGAGCGCTAGGACGTGACATAAAAGTCAGTGCGTTCTAGTAAGAACATTGAAATGGTTCTTGAGGGTACTCCAGGCCCTTTCGCCCCCAGGTAAAAATTTGTAATTGAGACGACTACACTAGCTTGAAGGAACTACGCCTTCGCTATGAAACCGGTATTTCTCTTTGAACGCCGCGGGCAGTATGTCTCTGGGTAGTGAGATTAAGAAGTTGAAGTTTCAACTCATTGCGAGATATATCTTCAGCAAGTTCTTTATTCTCAATACAAAGCTCGTTTATACCTAGCTGGAAAGTGAAGTATGAGCCTGAGGTGCTTTTCCATCTTGCCAAGTAGAAAGACATTGCTCACGCCTCTTCCCAAATAGGCTTTTCCCAGAGTAAAGCAGTCCCATTGTCCGCACTGGCACTTCGTCTGCACGTCTCCACAGCGGCAATAAGTTTCTCGTCTTAGGCCCAGCGGCTTCAGGGGAGTCTCTGTCGAGGTCGTGACTGGAAAATTCCTTTTCGAAAGGCTGGTTCAACTCCTTTATCTATGTTCGAATGCGTGTTTGTGTGCCTGCACGTAATGAACGCATCCAATTTTTTTTTAATTCATGAATGATGTATGTGTTTGAAAACATGAAACATGAAGACTAAATGGCGAGTGATAACACTGTGAGTCTTTCTCTCGATAGCCATACACGGCGTGTACGTGGCCAGCTTGTGATGATTGTTATACTTCAAAAAAAAAGGTTGGCAGATCCCACGTTCAGTGGGAATTGGTCATATGCGAAGTACGAATGAGGAAGGTCGAATCCTCTCATTAAAGCCATCAAGACGTTACGAGATGGATGTAAATTATGCCGTACAAGACTTCCATGTCATGATTATTATGTTATCGCCTGGTATTTGTGTTCGTCGTCTATTCATGACACGTAATACCAAGTTTGGTATGTGTGAAGGTACAGAAATGGCCACGAGCATCTTATGAGTGTAGTAAGTAGTCATGTTTTACATTGCACGCAAGTCATATTTATCAGGTTTGGACATGCCATTTTTTTGTTATTTAGTCACGTCCCGTAATGCCAAATTTTGAATGTGTAAAGCTAGCGAAACGGCCGCGAGCACACCATGAGCATGGTATGTAGTCGTGATATTACGTGACACGCTTGTCGTGATTATCATGTTTCCACCAGTCACATATTTTCGTCATCTACTCACGTGTTGGAACACCAAACTTGGCATACGTGAAGCCAGAGAAATGACCGCCAGCGCACTTTGAGCGTAGCATGTAGTCATGTTTACATGACACACATGACATGGCTAGCATGTCTGGATGTGTCATATACCTTCGTCCTTCGTTCCCGTCACAAAATACCAAAGCTAGCATAAGTGAAGCTAGTGAAACGGCTGTAAACGCATCATGAGGCTGGCATGTAGTGATGTTCTTACATGAGACGCATGTCAGGATTATCATGTTTGCTCCAGTCATATAACTTCGTCATTTATTGACGTCACATAAGCCAATTTGGTATTTGTGAAGTTACCGCAACGACCGCGAGCGCATTAAGAGAGTGGCATGTATACTCATGTATGCTCATGCTCTTACAAGACAAGCATGTCATAATTACAAGACAAACATGTCATGTTCACCAGGCAGTCATGTCATACCATGCATAGTTTGAAATATCATGTGGGGACGAAACCACCGCAGGAGCAGTAAGACTATGACATGCACACATATCATGATTTTCATGTTATGACTGGTCACATATGCTTGGTATAGAGTCATGGTATGCTATTCCAATTTTGATAGCCAGGAGAGCTGAATATATATATATATATATATATATATATATATATATATATATATATATATATATATATATATATATATATATATATATATATATATTTATATATATATATATATATATATATATATATAAAGAGAGAGAGAGAGAGAGAGAGAGCAACTCGTTGTGCTTTTCGCATTGTATGACACCTGTTGTTATTGCACTTTTCTACCATGCTACACTACCATACGTGATCCCGGCACATCACCTGCAAGGGAGTTTCAAGCACTGTCGTGGCTGTTTAGGATAATACTGGACTGGTACGCACAAGGACAAGTTTCAGGGCCTATCTGATCACAAGCTCTTTTATCGTGTCATTTTTTATAAAGCCAAAGCATCTTCAGCGAACTTCGGTGACTTTGAGTTTGTCTGTCTGAATGTCTGTCTGTCTATCTATCTATCTATCTATCTATCTATCTATCTATCTATCTATCTATCTATCTATCTATCTATCTATCTATCTATCTATCTATCTATCTATCAAGCTGCTTACGCCTTTCAGCTCTCCAAGCCATTTTGAATATGGTATCAATACCAAAATAGGTATGGCGTGACATGACTGAATGACGAGAATAACTGACTAGTCGTAACATGAAAATTGTGACACGCATGTCATGAATGTCATGATTTAAATTTCATGGTCCCGCAGCTCTTGCGGTGGTTTTGTTCACATCACACATTGCAAAACTGGTATATAGTATGACATTACTGCATGTTGAACATAAGTGACAGACCCTAACGTAGAAATCATGACATGCATGCCATGTAAGCCATCACTACACGCCATGCTCATGATGCGCTCGTGGCCATTTCGCTAACGTCACATACACCGAAATCGGTATTACGTGACGCATACGGACGAAGAAGGTAAATGATATGACCGAACATGATGATCATGACATGCATGTCATGTAAGACAAGTCTACCTACCACGCTCATACTGCGATCGCGGTCGTATCGCTTTGTCACATATACAAAATTTGGTGTTACGTTACATCATTGGATGACGAAGGTATATGATTGGTTTAAAACATGATACTAATAATATGCTTGTCGTGTAAAAACATAACTATACGCCACACTCATGACGCGCTCGTGGCCATTTCGCTACCTTAATATATACCAAATTTGGTATTACGGACGTAAATGAATGACGAATGTATATGTGTGGTGAGAACATGATAATATTGAGATGCGTTCATGTAGCAACATGACCGCATGCCACGCTCATGATGTGCTCCCACCTATTTCGCTAGCTTCACATACACCAAATGTCTTATTACTTGACGGGAATGGACGACCAGGGTTGCCACTTGTGGCTACTTATCGCCAAATTGGCGAATTCGAGAGGCCCGTGGAGACCTAAAAACTTGATTGGTGATATGGCGATTTTTAGGCAATTTTAGGCTTACGTCTCGACTGAGTTATGTATTTTATTTTCAGCGTCTTCAAAACGAATTGGCAACAACATTTTGGGGGGGAAAGTTCCCTAGTTTGGGTCGTGCGTTCACGATGCATGTAGTCGTCGTCGTAGTAGTAGGTAGCCACCTCCACGGCTGGACTAGAGGAGCGGCACGCACGCACCCTTTTTGATTGAGGAGGAAACCCGCGTACGTTAATCATACATAAAATAATAGTTGTTTCTGATAAAATAACTTACAGAGACAAGTATTGATGACATGACCCCTTATCTGCATGTTTCACTGCAAATGTCGTGGAAAGACGATAGTCTTGCGTCTTGAGAAAGCGAACAAAATGTTTATTTGATGTCCTGCGCGAAAAAATTGTTGATTGAATTTTGGAGGCACTGCGTTAGAGAGTCTTGATCCGTGCAGCGAAGGCAAACGAGCGCATCGAGGCACGTTTGACACGAGCGCTGTCTGGCAGTTACCTTTGAAAACGAAGGAAGGCGTACGCGCCTGTCTCGGAGGCGATAAGGTGTAGAACGCAAAGTGACGGACAGGTGCCATCGCCGTGGTGTCTGAGCAAAACGTTGGAAATACTTGCCTTTTTGAGCACCACGTTGCAATGTCAGCGTAGCGTGATAAACGCTACGGTCCTTAGAATTATTTACGCATGCCTTCTGAAGTGTAAAGACACACATACAAAATATTGACGTGTTGTTATGGTGCCTCAGATATGCACCATAGTTGCTTTTTATTTCACAATCACTCAAGTATGAACGCTGAAACTGGAGCATTATTGGTGGGTGCTGCGGATGAGGTTGGCCGTTGGGGGTATCGTTTGGAGCCATTTGGAATAGCGTTAATCTGGACAAACAGATAAATGTACAAACAGGCAGACAGACATAAAGGCACGTCGGCTGGTCATCTTCTACGTCATCTTCTACGGGCGCACGGATGGATGGACGGATGGACGCGCGGATGGACGCAGAAACGGACGCATGGACGAGCGGAAGCAAGAGTGAGCGGACGGATGGACGTTTCGCCCCACTCATCATCATGCACCACGTGGATATGCTACGATTTTTTTTCTATTTTTTGTAGGTTTGGACTCAGCAGTGAGAGGTACACTTTACGCGCAATTCAGTGTGTCTGTCCTGTTCCTCGTTCCTCGTGTGTATTTTCTCAATTCACCAACACGCTTGAGGCACTGGCACACTGGTGCATCCACCAGCAATCTCCAAGCATAATTTAGGTCAGCAGACTTCTCGCGTGCCGCAAAGTGGTGGTGTATGCTATGTTCTTGCGGGACTTAGAGCTTTACGTTTTTGTAAAGGTGGCTTCTGAAGTGGTTGGGTGACAGTTAAGCCACGTGTTCTGACCTCAGTTCCAA
This sequence comes from Rhipicephalus microplus, assembly GCF_043290135.1. NCBI lineage: Eukaryota > Metazoa > Arthropoda > Arachnida > Ixodida > Ixodidae > Rhipicephalus > Rhipicephalus microplus. The sequence continues at coordinate 6,713,841 of NC_134703.1, read as the reverse complement.
CTGTACTGAATAGATTGTCGACTTCTTCCCGGCTGTAGTACCACCTATGTTTATGTAGTTTAAATTTTCATCAACATTCTTTTAGGGCCGGCCAAGAAGTTGGTTTCCTTGGACAGCCTTCAGAAACTGCACTGAGGCGAATGTTTAGTGTAAGCATGACCACACATAAAGGATGTTGCGTGCATTGCGAATGTTACGCCCTACTTTCGAATGTATTACCTTTGATTTGTAGTTAAGTTGCTTGGTTACTGAGCGCCTAATTCCACTCAATGAAATTCTCCGAATTTCTAAGAAGGCTACGCACGTCATCCCTCTCTTGTTGTAACCACGGCTTCATCCTGTATCCGCTACAAGTAAAACCGTCGTAAACTTTTCTTATGAGGTGCTAGAATTCAGAGACGCTGATGGTTCATGCATGCCCTTTCTGAGTGTTGCCCATGGTGAAGCGGTGATGCAACTGGCATTAAAACCTCAATATAAGTAAGCGGTGACAGGCAGAATTGTTTTCCACGGGGCTATACATAATTAAATATTTCTATTACTAGATACGCCTCACATTTCTGGAGTGGCGACTTTTGTGGAAAAACATTGCAGAAAAATTGGAACTTTTGGCGACTTTTCGCTCGTCGTTTGACAAATTTCACTCCAACGCCAGTGGAAACCCTGCGGACGACAAAGGTAAATGACATGTCCACACATGATAATCATATGGCATGCGACACATGTTACGTAAACATGACTACATGCTACGTTCTTTGTGCGTTCGAGGTCATTTCGTTAGCTCCACGCATAATATGTTTGGGATCACGTGACTTGAATGGACAATGAAGGTAAACGACTCGCCTAAACATAATAGTTTAGGCGAGTCATGTAAAGCGTTTTATGTAAAACATGACTGCATGATACGTTTATAGCGTGCTCATGGCCATTTCGCTTGCTCCACATATTCTAAATTTGTTATCACGTGACGTGAACAGACGATGAAGGTAATTGACTCGTTCAAGCTTCATAATGCGTTTCATGTAAAACATGACTGCATGATACGTTTATAGCGTGCTCATGGCGGTTTCGCTTGCTCCACATATTCTAAATTTGTTATCACGTGACGTGAACAGACGATGAAGGTAATTGACTCATTCAAGCTTCATAATCATAATATGGGAGTGATGTACGGCATAATTTACGTCCACCTCACAACGTTGTACTAATTTTAAAGTGACACGTACATCAGCCATCCTCAATCGTGCTTCAGATATTATCGATTCCCATTGCATGTGGCATCCGCCAATTTTTGTGCCCAATAGCTGGCAGCTACAATTTTTCGCCATTTTTTTTGTATTTCGTGAAAAAAGCTGTTGCCATCTTTTAGCAGCTTTAACTGTAAAAGTTCTCGCGAAGCCTCACAGTATCGCGCTAATATTCCAGTTTTCCTGCAGAAGAAATCGTTTAACGAAACCACTCAGAAAAAATGGCTGAGTACTTACTAGATACATTGCTCAAATTCGCAGCAAAATGACCAACCTATAGAAACATCCTTAGTGTAACGAATGTATGGCATAATGGCGGCAATTCACTGATTAAGCAAACTTCTATACCCACCTTTTCGTGTTGTCTGATTCGCGGCGCCTGCAAGGCTGCAGTCTCGTGGAAAAAAGTACATTTAATTATTTTGCGCAAGTTCAGCGTTAATGTCTAGTTGTCTTTTTTTCCTTGTGGAACAGATCTGCATTGAATTTTTTGCAGATAATACCCGTTACGGTTGCAAGTTAGTAGAGCGGCAAAATGTCAGAGAAAACAAATATCGAAGAAACAGAAGAAATAAACTAGAGAATCTAAAACAGCAGAGCAGCTGTTCCTATTACGCTTATCCACTAATGCATTCATTCACTATATAGGCGCCTTGTTACACGATCACTGAGATAAACGCCTACGCACTTAAAAGCGCAATGGCGTCTGGTACGCAGATAGAGGCTTAATGTAGTTCTAGATGGATTTTTTTTATGGTTAGCTCGTAGAATTGTGCTTCTACTATAACCATAGTTAGCCGATCTGTCGTGTTTCGCAACACCCACGCAACTTCCTCCCTTGTCAAGGCGCTTTCGTATGCATATTCGGTCAGCGATGGAGGTCCTAATATTAGGCATAACATTAGGAGAACCTGTAACAAGACAAGTGAGTGTGAAAGACATACGCGGTCTCGCTTACGCGTAACGGGGACCTCATTATCTCGGAAATATCCAAGAACATTCACAATTCGCAGAGCAACACAAATGTTGACGAGCGCTATCGCCGGGAGCGCACGTTTTGTTCTCTTATGCCTTCAAAGGTAAGTTGAAGCGGTTTGTGTAATTTGGTTATTTCAATCTTCTAACGCTAAGTTATTGGAATAATCATCCACCTACGTACTTCTATAAATTTACCGTCGCGTTCGGAACCTTAAAGGGAGATTTTCTTTCACCTATAGTCAAACATTTTACGGTGGAGACATATCCTTCTTCCGCTCAGCCAAGGTATCTCCATATAATAAAGGTGACAATATTTTATACTATACTTTCATACATATGTAATGTTTTTTATCAACGCGTAAAGAGAAGGGAGCCTGGTTTTTTTTTTTCATATGGGCGGCTTTGTCAACCCACAGGAAATTAAGGAAGATAATTACTGAGTATGGCTCTCACATTGACAAAACGTTCTTGTGTGGTAATTGCTTCACGGGGATGACATTTAATAACTATGTACAGCATACTTATTGTGAATACAGGTGACCAATAGCAGCAATAGCTTACGGAAAAAACGTTGTGAATTCAGACGCTAAAAACCACACACGCCGACTTAAGTAATCACATTTGAAGAGACCAGTCGAAGCACCCATGCACAAAACATTCTTTCTTTAACACAGCAGTATTGTTGGTGCTATGCTGTTAAGCTAGCATAACTAACGTAAGTGCAGATGTATAGTGATGCTGTTTTGTTCTTGTAAAGTTGCATCACTCTCCTGGCTCTTACAGAAGCACAAGAGGATCATTTAGTCAGAGGCTTTGTGAAGATCATGACGTCTATAATGCCCATCAAGAGAGTAACAACTGCTGAACCTAATAACAAAGCAGCTACAGATGGCCACACTTTCAGACCGTACTGTAAGCCCAACAATGTAGTCGTGCATAACAAAACTGATCCTCGCATTGGCGCCACGCAAGCATGTCTTGTTATTTATTGTCTTGGACGTATAGTCTCGTATGTGTTTATTCAGCAAAGGCACATGCATGCTGAGCTCGCGATTTCATCAGAGGTGTATGCAAAGTGGCTTCTTTATTCTGGCTCAAGAAAAGGCGAGAGAAGCCCGACTCGGCAAACTCCGGTGCAGATACTTGATGTGAGGCGTCAGCTACAAGGAGAAAAGCTGGATTATTCTAATTTTGTCGCAGACTCCTTGTCAGACACTGCATCCCTCATCTCCTGCATCTCTTCACGCTGCACTATGTGCACTCTAAGCCCTGAGAGCTTGCAAGCTAGTATATGTACTTCATACGGGCACGTAGTTTGGGGTTACCGGCCTCACTGGAGGGCTGTTGAAACAATAGACAGAATAATTCGAGTATCTGTGGCCGTCCTTGTCCTGGCAATGATTAACCTTTTCGTTTTAGTGCCATGGTGCGTATTTTAACGTCCTCGATCACAAGTGTTGCTGCATGACAATAAATCTAAGTGAATCATACATGTGTGCGGTTAGTGAAACACTTACTTGGGGATAGCATTGTCCTAATAATTACTAACCATGTTCAGGGTAAGCGATAAGACTTTTCCCACGCGTACTTAACAGTGCAACACTAAACAGTTCACATAGGTTAATGTTGCAGTGAGATCAAAGTTGCGCTGCAACAACTGTTCTGGGAAGCATAAAATATTACTGATATGAAACCAGACAGACATTCTCGCTTGTATTCTTAATGTTTTTTATGTTCGAACTTCTATGGCATTTGTGTCTCAGTAAATGAATGTGGTGATTAGAATGCGGTGCTAGAAGAAGAATTTACTTGCCATTGAAAACATGGGCTGTGGTGAACACTTCGCTTTTGCGAATATTTACTTTTCATGAGCTCCGGTGTAGCATTAGCATTCTTGCTGTAGCCTCCGACCTTAAGAATGAAAATTATTGTGCGTAATTTATTTATTAACTAACAATGATGGCGATGATTAAATAAACGTTTAAAACCCCGCAACACTGTCCCGGAGCTTGGGGCCACCGTCGGTGAGATGGTCCCTCTTTCCAAGACACATCTGGCCGCAATCACCTTCCGGGCATTAGGGACGACTCCTCGTTGGTCGTACCGTGCGGTGGTCTTGGCCTCCCATGTCTCGGCTAGGAGGTTGATATGTGCGGTCGTTGCGTTTCCTTAGTTTTCTAGCTACACCAAGCTCGCAACAAAACTGAGGGGAATGCTAGTAATTAAGAGGGTTGTAATAAGGAACACTTTAGCGTAACCACAGGATACAAAAATTAGCAAAGCTTACACTAAGCCGCGCAAGGCTTGAAGAGCGAAACTGCACAATTCGAAACTGCACGGATCAGGTGGCACTCTAGGCCTTAGCTAGGCGATCCTAGGTCATTTCTACGTTCATTCTCAGCGCAGAGTCGTTCGACCTAAACCACCGATAGTCACAGACATTCCACTGATGTCAAAACTCTGGAGACAGAAGCTCACGTTCAAACCAAGCGTTCTCTCCCCTGATAGATTGTTTTTAATGGACCAGTGCCAAAAAGTGGGGTTCACCCAATTTCGGTGGCAGATGCTACTTTTTATGATGATATAAATCTTATAGGCCACACTGTTGCGCTTGTTTGTTTACTTGTTTTTCCTTCGAGAACAATGGCAGGCACCCACTTTGGGCTGTTGTGAAAGATTAAGTATATAAAAATTTGAAAGGTCATTCGAAAATGTTGGGAGATTCAAAAACAAAAAAAATGACAGATTTCACGTACACTGGGAATGAATGATCTGAGAAGCACGAATGAGAAATTTTCATATGTCACTTTAAAGTCAGCACAACTTGGCGAGGTGGAGGTAAATGATGTCGTACATGACTGCCGTGCCATGATTATCATGTTTGGATGTGTCGTATGCCTTCGTCATCTATTCACTTCATGGGATACCAAATTTAGTATATTTGGAGCTAGCGAAACGGCCGTGAGCAGACTGTGAGCGTGGTATGTTGTCATGTTCTTACATGACACGGGCGTCAGGATTACCATGTTTGCACAAGTCATATATTTCGTGATACATTGACGTCACGTTACACCAAGGTATATGTGGTATATGTGGAGCTAGCAAAACGGACGCGAGCGCATCATGAAGGGCCCAATACACTACAATGCAGCGTTGACGCGCGCGCGCACTGGGCACAGCGATGCTACATAAGCAAAACACGAGTACTCAATATTCTGACGCCAGGCGCGACCAGCGCGACCAGCCTCCATCAGCGCCGTCCGACAGCAACCGGCGCGAAATGCGACGTGCTGCATTTCGCACTGATGCGTTACCCATACAACACTACGTCTTCCTCTTTTCGTGACGGAGAGATGTCGGACGCGCTGAAATGCGCATGCATCAGAGCAACGCGGTGCGGCACGCACCTGCGAGTATATGTCAGGGCCGGCGCCTGGCGGGACAACGCCGGCGTGACGCGACGAAATGAACGCCAGCGAGCACGCACACCGTGTCACGTCGAAATGTATGGGTGCCATGACTGTGGCATGTAGTCATGTTTACACATGACACGCATCTCCCACATACCTTCGTCATCCATTGGCGTCACGTAATACCAAATTAAGCATATGTGAAGCTCACGAAACGGCCGAGAGCACATCATGAGTGTCGCATGTAGTCATGTTGTTACATGACACGCATGTCGTGATTATCATGTTGATAGTATAACTTAAAATATGCGTTTGTGCTTGAACAATGAAGAATCAGCTCTGAGAGTAGTCGCCATGGCTCATCTTAATAAAAGTACCAATTTCGATCATTTAATGATGGGCCTTTCAGGTTATACGCTTCTGTGCCGATGAATTCAGAAATATTCTTCTGCGTTACCTCTTTGCCTCAATGGCGGCATCTGAATACGTTTTTTGTCCTTCGTATTGTCCCCGCAATGTCCGCTCTATGGCCGTAGCTGTACCAATGACTGAGAGATTACAAGCGAGGTCACGGCCCACTACTTTACCTAATTAGGAACCCGTCTATCTCCCGCGTGTGGAAGGAAACAAAGGAGCGGAAACGTGGGCTAGACTTGGCAAGTTGAGGCACACGCTGTTGCGTGCAGTAGAGGATGGTTATCTTGGCGTGTGCCACAGAGGGCTAATTGATATACGTACGCAGTAACTCTGTTATCTAGGCCACGCTCGGTAGCCCGCGTAATTACAAAACCAATCCCTCGTGGTAGGTTTACGAGAGCAGTTTATTAGCGCAGTCACTGTTTTCGTTTTGTTTTTGCGTTCCGGCATCATACTTCTCTTTCTACAGTCAGCATAAGCAGTGTGAGGAGCGTATTCACATGAGTCTCTTCTAAAGGTCACTCTAGTAACATCGAAACGCTTTAAAAAAATTTAGCATGAGCTTTTATAATCGTCTGAACTACTATATTTCTTAACACAAATGCAGTAGTTACCACGCGGTCACAATTGAAAAATGCTATCTTCTCCAGTTAGATGCTTGCTGGATATCACTGAATTATTTCACATATTGTAGGTATAATAGCGCAGGCTGTAATCCACCATGTATATTACTATCTCTATGCATTAAATACCATGCAATATGGACGCTTATGCGTGTGCTGGAGCACAAACATTGTAAATGTGTGTGCGATTCACTGAATATTTTTAATGTGCGGATAATTCGGGCAAATTGTCATTCAATTGCTCACGTGCTGCCTTGGTGCATGCAGAGATTGCTTGGCTTTCCTGATGCGAGACTTATTTCACGTGACAACTCCATGTGATAAACGCAATAAGAACATGTGATTGTACTTGTCGTGCACTTGGCTGTTTGCAAATTTTTGCACGCCTAATAATCATACGAGTCGTAGAAGCAGACATAAATGTGCACAGTTCCTCTTTACTCTTCATTGCCGCTTCCGTCTCGCTACAGTACAGCCCGGACAATTCCTTGCCTCTCCATTTCTATCGCTCTCTCCTTCATTCTTTCTTTTTTTTTTGCCTAAGTGTTCAACTTTCCCTGCACATCCCTGCTTTATTGCGCATACTACACTATGTTCGTAGAGATTGTCGCTATCCTCGTGGCTGTGCCTTGCGAGCGAGTAAGCCGTCAAGAAACAGGTCGTCTCTAAGAAGAAAAAAAAAGTCGTTATGCTTCACTGCTCGGCGCTCTATTTCTGCTCGATTTATTAACTCCATCAGATAGACATGAAGAGACGTTTTTGCTTTTCTTTGTTTTTTTTTTCAGATTGTTGGACACATTTCAGAAAAGCACTAATAAGAAACAAGTCTATTATCTTTGCTGGTGACGACAATTCGCACGTCCCAATTTTATTGATTAGTACATAGTTGTACAGCTTGTACTGATGCTGGAATATAGATCCCAACGTTGTCAGTAGTCCTCGGTTTACTAACCTTCATTGATAATCACTTTTCACTTCAAAAAGGCATGATCATGCTAACTTAAACTAGAGACTTTGTGTTTTGAAGAGCCGCTCAAATTAATTTATTTAATCATGATACCCTACAGGCCCCGAAAGGCATTGAGTAGGGGGGTGGGGTACAGAAAGTTTGCCATAAAGAAAGCATAAAAAGAAACTGCAACAAGAAAAAAAGAATGAAAGGTTATACAATGGAAGAGAAAAGAACAAGCTCTATATTACCCTGTAGTAAAACATCTTTATACAAAATTCAAGGGAAATATGTCAATGTGTGTCCTATTTGTTTTCGAGGATTTATTCTGCTGTTATTAGTTCCAAGGCTAGGCTCTGCATTCGTTTTCTTCCAGTAGGACATTTAGGATATTTTGCGTGCGTGTGCACCTCTCAATATTTTATCCATTTCTACCTTGTTTACAGAGTATTGTGTTCGTGTAGTGGCTGTGGTGTCATATATCTTGTTTTTTTTCGTGCGCTAAACTTTGAACACATTTCATGTACGGAATTTGTTCTCATCACCAAAAAGTAGCTGGTGTGAGTTAATGAACTTATTCGCACTTCATTTCGGTATAAAAACAGTTACGTGTTTTTTTGCTGTCACTCGTAAAAGTTGACGCGCCGATTCTTGAATCGTCAATAAAAAACACAAATATAAAGCTGTTGAACAAAAATACGTGGTCAAAAACAACAGTGGGGCTCTTGCTAATGCTCTATTCGGCCGCTCAATTCTTATCCGGTGAACATTCACGAATATTTTGTGCTTTTAAATGCAGATTCATTTATTAATCGGGCTATGTCAGGCGTCCGTCGGTATCCATCCACCTCTCCCATAGCAATAGTTGCGGGTGCGCGCGCCCCTAGCAACCGGAGCCATGTCACGCTTTGGCGTTGGCAGCAGTCAGCAACAGCTGCGTGCACGTGCGTGCTTATCCCCGCCCCTACAAATACAGACCCCGCCACTTCGACTTTTTAGGGGCGAAGTTTCTTTTAGCAGCACCTGTGCGTCCCTCGTAGCCGTTGTAATGTGTAACAAGTATAACATTTTGACCTCCAAGGTGTTGCCGGTAAGTGATTTCTTCTGTGCGTTGTTGAACAATAAAAAATAGTGCTCAATGTACATGCCCATGGCTGCTAAGGAGGAATGAGAGACATGAGCATTCGGCTTTTAGTTAACGCGCACGCTGCGATCCCCATTAGTAGCCATTGGCATGTACATTGAGCGCTATCTGACAAGAAAGGGTTGCTACATTATACTCACTGGGTGTAACATTCTTGGTTTTAGAAAGGTATAGCAACCGTTGGGCCGCAGTGCCATGAATACAGTGAACTAGTATATACCATGAACTCGAGGTGTTTAAAGGTGGAAAGTAGACCCGAAGCGCCAGTTGTAAGAAAGTGTGCATGTGCCACCTCTCGTTTAGTCCTTGGAATGTCCGCTGGATGGCGGCGCTTCTATATAGGGAATATATGATGAAAAGATGCGAGATGGTGGTACTTGGAGTGTTGAATAGATGGACGAACGGACACACAGACAGATGCATGGATGGACGCATGAACGGACGCAGGAGCGGATGTATGGACGAACGCAGGGACGGATGCACGAACATACGCACGCACGGAAGGGCGGATGGACGCATGGACGGCCACACAGACGGACGCATGGACGGACGGAAGCAAGAACGAATGGACGGACGAATGCTTCGCCCCACTCTCCATCATTCACTCCGTGGCTATGCTGCCATTTTTTTACACTATTCAGTGCGACAAGTTTTCTTTATTTGTTGCAAAATATATAAACGCATCGGGGTTACTATATACAGAAGCAGGTCCCATACCACAAGGCATAAATGGGACTTCCTGTAAAAAGTATACATGTTGATAAGTAGAACAAAATGGCAACTAAAAGCGGCTAGTAATTTTGATAGGAATAAAAACGACGCAAACATGCAATATAAATACTAGTAAAAATGGCAAAAACCAACGTTCAGTAATTATACATGTCAACTTGACTTGTCACCACATCAATTCCAGACCCGGCGTTTCCTACTAGACGCAGCACATCCACCACCAGGTAGTCCACCCTGGACCTAGTTTTCGTGAAAAATGCTGGCTCGGTAGGTTGGGAAAATGTTCTGATGAATTTAGAAGGAAGGAAGGAAAATAGGGGGAACAGAACGGCAGGGAGGTTAACCAGCCTATAGGAAGCCGGTTTGCTACCCTGCGCATGGGAGAGGGATGGGGGAGATGAAAGATAGTGTGCAGGTGATCATTATATTACAGTTACTAAATTGCAGATTGAGGCAAAATCTATAAGAAAGTTTACTTACGTGAATTGTGATAAGTTTCGGCAGTTTCGGGAGATGGATTTCTCGGAGTCTCCGGAGCAATGGATGGAGATGCTGCTGCAGGACGTTAGGGTAGTTATCAGAACCGTCGAGACAGAGGTACAGACAGAAAAAAAAATGAGCAGTTGGCTTGCGCATTCACTGGAGGCAAAGCTGTCGCTATTGGTCATATGAAAGAGCCAGAGGTTTAATCGTAAGCTTCGGAAAAAGAATGCGGAGTTAAATGGACAAATTGAAGAACATTGCCAAAACTTGTCTAAGCAGCAGTTGGTTGAAATTCGTAACTCAGATGATGGACAAATGCGAACCAATGGAAAATTGAATCTTTTAAAACACCTGCCCGACGAGTCGGGCACTAAATGTAATCAAAGGGGGGTCCTCGCTAGAATACTTCATCTTGCTCAAAAGTCCTCTTCGGGCGCGGAGCTATTAGGGCAGCTTGCTAAGATGATTTACCGCTAGCACTCGATTCCAACATGCAAGTCTATCTGGGGTATATGGGAATACCTTGTGCTCATTTGGATGAACCCTTCGCCATCAGGGATGAGCGAGATGCCCTTCACGAACTCAATGGCCGATCAGCGCCGGTTCAAGATAGGGTCACCAACAAAGTGCTTCGGAACTTGTAAGAAGACTCTGTTTGATTTTTAGAAGCAATGCTAGAAACAACAGGTGCCGACAACATCACGAATCAAAGGCTATCAAAAAAGACAGATAGTGTTATTAGACTCATAAGGTGGGTGGTTAATCGAAGGGCAGGATTATCAGAGGACAACTTGGCCAGGCTTATCCATGCTTTTCTGCTGTGTCATTTTGCATATATTGCGGCAATGCATGTTTGCAAGAGACCGGAAAGGGACAAGCTTAATGCAATGATAAGGAGAACCGTAAAGAATGTCCTTGGGCTCCCCAACTAAACCCACACAGATCGTCTCCTGCAGTTGGGAATTCATAATATATTGGAAAAAATTGTGGAAGCGCGAGAAAGAATACAGGTGATTAGGCTGTCTGGCTCAAAAGCAAAGAGTATTATTCTCGTGAATAGGGGTATTCCACCAGCTCAGATTGAGGCTCTGTACCAAGGGTTGACGAGGGATCAGAAAGAGAGCATCATTGTCTCGCCTGCCGCGCGGAACATGCATTCCCAATTAAATGTTGAAAGGAGGAGAGCGCGCGCTCGTGCCTTTCTCCGCCAAGTTGCGGATCTAGACGCGGATGCCTGTTTCGTAGACGTGGCACAATATGATGACCAGAGAGACCGATTCACAGTAGTGACAATCAACCGCAAAGGGTTACAATTAATGTGGCATTGGTATGCGCCAAAACTGCCAATGCAGCTGAGCAGGTTTTCATTGCCTTAGCCCTTTTAGATCAACGTCATGAACGTATATTTAGCGATTCTAGAGCTGCTATTCGTGCCTTCAGTGTAGTAACTGTGTGCAAAGAGGCCAAGAACATACTCGGCGAGAAGTCGCTTACAACCCGTGCCCTTACATGGTTCCCGGCTCATATGGGAAACATTGACGGAGGGATTATCAGTCTCAATCTGTTGGCCCTCTACAGGACGAGAGGGTTAGCTGTCCGCGGCCATGGAGGACCTTTGAGTCGAAATGGAGATTTCGTAAACAGGGATCCGCCAACTACATACAGTGAAATGGCCCAACATTTCGCTATGGATAGGAGAATCTTTACACCTCCACATAGGAAGCTAAATAGAGCGCAGACAATTGCGTTGTGATTACTTCAAACAGAAACGTGCCCTAACTCTGCTTTTCTCCACAAGCTTTACCCTGAGGTTTATTTAACCAACTCGTGCACAAAATGTGACGGTTTAGCCACCTCACATCACATGCTCTGGGAGTGCCCTTCGGTACGCGTCACCGATAAAGCATCGTCCTGAAAGTGGGACGTTATGTCCGCTCTCCGGAGTCCGGACATAACATCGCAACTTTGGGCTGTCCAGAGGGCCCGCGGTGCGGCGCCATGTCTCGGCCTTACTGTCCCATCATGGGAGCGGCCCGCCGTGTGCTAGGGCGCACAGCTTCAGAGTTTCACAATTATTTTTTTTTCCAAATCAAACCAAACCACAATAATGCAGTGCGTTGGAAACGTGTTTGCAGCGTTTGTGCTTCCAGCATTTGTGTAGCGTTGTTGTACCCATATACGCTAGCTACTATACTCTGTTTCACCACTTTGGTTCAGCACTACAAAAGATACGGGGTGTAAGAAAGCCACACGCTTGTGCAGCGAAACGTAGCCCCACATACAAGTGCTTTGAGATTGACAGGGTTGGCTGAAGTTAGCGTTACTTTGGTGTGTTTCATGCCACATGAATATACGATATGTTTATTCTTCTTCGCCTGTACTGTATTTTTACGCATTTATTTATTTGTGTCGGTTACCGCCCATAACTGCGTCTATGAATCAACATTGCAGACCCATGCAGAAGTGACTGCCTCCTTCGATCCGGACTTGCTCTTGCCACACGCTCACTGCACTGACAGCAGTAAAGAAATGGTGAAATCAGCCATCGATTTGTTCCATATCACTCCAGCACCAAAGCATCAGGTACGTTTTGTCGATATTAGCGAGACATGTTGCTTGCTTAGCCGCACCTACTAAGCCTAATGCCCCGAGGCAGTGGTCGGACGGGGTCGTCAGACCAAGTACGCGACAACTCCAAATATCGGGCACGCAACCTCGCACAGCATTCCGTGCGTTTCGGATTCTCCTTCGGTGGAAACAGAAAAAGAGAGAGAGAAAAAAGTAGCGTTGCAGTGGGAGACGCGAGGGAACGCGTTGACTGAGGAATGGACATACGAGAGCCACGAACAGCGTCGGAGAGAAACAGCCACAAAGTGAACTTATCCGCCGGCATGAGAATCTGCTGATCTTCAGCAAAGCTACGAATTCACGCTTCTTAACGTTCCCGGCGAAGTTCCTTGTTTAATAGCTTTAGTACATCTTTAAGTCTATAAACTAGCCATATTAACTACAATTCGTTGAGCAGACGCCGTGAATACGGTGAGAAGACGACATGGCGCGAATGGATACATGTGTAGGGGCTAAGCGCCCTTCCTACTGGCTGAGGGGCCTTACACGGTGTAAGATTAAAAAAAAAGAAAACATTATTTTTCTAACACTGGGGTCTCGCGTGCGAAACACCGTTATGAACGTTACGCAATGCATTCGCATTTCCTCGGGATTCCGTTTAGAGTGGTGGGGCATTTTTCTTTTTTTTTTAGTTGTAACTTCCAACGTTTCTGTATTGCGTGTTGGCGGCAATACTCGGTGCACTCAAAAATTCTAGTAACGATTCGTCGTCGTAATAAGAGTCCCATGTCCGGTATTAGTCTTCTCGAACGGTCGCAATGTAGCACACTAAGCCGTCGGGTAAGAGCGTCACCCCCAAGCTACCACAGCTGTCGCTTACCCCGTCGCCAGCATCTTTCTTTTTTTTTCCCGCACTTTCTTCATTTGAGACAAACTCCAGATACTTTGAAGTGGCTGTCTGCGACTTTTCGGCTTTCGAGGGATGGATGACCTAAATACGGACACGTTTATTATATATCGTTTGTGCACTTGTTTCACTCAATGAGAGTCTTCTGGTTAGGTGACGTGCTGCAAACGCATATCAATGCTATTTTATCTGATCATGCTTTGTGGCTTTGCACCACGCTTATAAAAAAAAGATAGACAAAATAGTTGTATCCACTCATTTTGGAATCTGAAGTTTTTCGCGTTTTTTTAAAGCCTTGAGGCATCCGAGCTCACACTTTTCAATCACGTCTACCCGGAATCGCATGCGTCAACCGCGTATAGCTGTATATACGTCATGAACTTTCATTACTTTGGGAAATCTTACAAATAGTTACTATTACGAGCGCTTTTTGTAGTTTGAATATAGGTAGGTGGTTGAGTGGACAAGAAATTCTTCTACATGATATATCCTAGCCTAGTTATTCCAAACAGCGTAGAAAGGGGATACAGATGAGACCATACCACAAAGATGAGGATTTCCAATGGGGATTTATTGAACGACAACGAAATATATAGGCAGGAAAAGACTACAGAAAACACCTTATAAAAACACCACTAGGGTGTACAGGCTTTTGAAATTCTTAAATTTTGCATATATGCGATTTTCTTGTCAAGTAACTGGATGGATTGTGAGACAGACAGACAGAAAAAGTTCATTAGCAAGCGTGTTTGGACCCTCCGGGGTCCCTGGACCACCGCGCGGTCCCACACCACGTCTACGTGGTCATGCCTCTGGCCGCGATTACATCAGCTGCCCTAGTAACCGCAGCAAGCTGCAACGCCGGGTCCCCAGATGAGAGCAGGACCTCCCAGTCCTCCCAGCTTGGGACGGCAGGCTGTCCCTGCGGGGGAGGATCAGCAGGGAACCCAATTAGGATATAGGAAAGGGCGGCGTGAGGTTCACCGCAGAGGGAACATTCCCGGGAAGTGCCACAGTAGTTGGACAGCAGCTGAGGGGAAGAAAGAGTGCTAGTGGGGAGACGTCTCCATAGGATTTGTTGCAAGTGCGTAAGAGAGGGATTTGGAGGAGGGTAGATCCGACGGTTCAAACGGTTGTTTGCGTGAATTCTGCAACAGTGTGCGGCTGCTCCTTCGAGAAGCCCGAATTTAGACTGTCCTGAGCCCGGCAAATCAACCCTCGGGCCAATTTATCGGCAGCCTCAGTTCCGGGGTTCTCTGAACGAGCTGGTACCCACTGAAGCTCTACCATTGGTGGTAAATATTGCGTGGGGCTGTTCAACAACTGCCAGGCAGAGGGGTGTATCCTACGCTGGCATATTTGTACAGAGCAGTTTTTGAATCAGTGAAGATGTACAGTGCATCGTATTGTGCTAGGGCTATAGATGGTGAATACTTCAGTGGTCGCGTTTGCATTCTTGTTCTGAAGCTTTCATACGGTGGTGGCTTGATTAAAATTCAGACATGGCCTCCGAGATGGTGGGCGCGTGACTGGTTTGCCTCTTGCCGTCCCAATCGCACTGTGGATACTTGCGCACAAGTATCCACAGTGCGAATGAAAAACTAAAGTATAGTACGTTAAAATGAATTTCACAACGTTTTTGTCGATAAAATTACGGGAGGCGTAATCTTTGTCCCTACCTTGAACCATATGATCTAAAGCATTCTCTCCGAGATGCGGCGCACAGCAATTCTTCTGTAGAGCAGACGACGGATGACAACTTGCCCTAAAGCGTGTTATTCAGTCTAATGCGGCACTCTTCTTGCCCCAAATGATAAAAATTTGTTATGAATCGTTTATGAACTCATTCAACATTCAATTCTATAACCCAACGTGTTGCAAACACATGGCCGTCACAGCAGCTCCATCTGTGTGTCAGTAATGGAGAGGCGCCACATATTAGAAGTCTCAGTGCTCTACGTATAAGAGTGAATTCAGATACTGTAGAATATCGTGTTCAAAATGGTTACTCCTATCTGCTAAAACAGCCTTTCTTCACCAAATGCGGTCACGTTTACTCGCGTTTGAAGCTTATTGCCGCTTTTCCGTTCCGATTTCTAGATTTCTCAACTTATTAGCGGATTCTCGAAAAGCTCTGATTTGTACCACGAATATTGTCGCTAAAAACAAAATAATGCAACATGTTTTTCTATATTACTGTATGATGGCCTTCGGTTGTATATTTACGAGATTTGAAAAAATCGAAGATGGTGTTTTTTTATTATTCAAATTTCAGCGGAGTACACTTTTGCCAATATGAGAATTTTGAGGCAATATATAAAAATTTACATTTGCCCTACGGCAGCAATAATTTATGTACCTAATGAACACACTATATCCTTAAAACTTGTCAAGTTTGAAAACGCTGCCTGCATTACTTTCGGAGAAAAAAAAATGGGGAATACGTAACTTATTTTAAACTGTCGCAAAATTAGACATTTTTAAAAGATATTTTTCTAAAGTGTACAAACTTGAAACCGTATGAATTCATTCTTCATTATACATGCATTTCAGGTAAAAAAATATCTTCTTTGAAACAAAAATCTTTGTCTTTTTATAGCATCTGCAATTTTCAAAAATAACAGGTGACGAAATTGGTGTCTCCGTGTTGGTGAAGTTTGATATGTTTTTTTCTCGTAAGTTATGCAATGAAGTTGACTTTCGGGCTACCTGGTGAGAGGTGCACGAAATATAAAATACTCAATGAAATCCAAATATATCAACTTTTGGACCAGTGTCGATTTCTCGTGGAATAACCCATATTACTTGGTGGCTCAGTAATACGAATACATAGCTCTGTCAGATCGCCAGGCATGTCACAATCGTCTCGTTTGTCTTATTAGTTGTTTCAATAAAGGCTCTGAAAGAAAACATGAAAAAGGGCTTTCAGTAGCAATATTACGCGTCAAGTCCCACTTACTCCAATATATGGAAAGATTCACGGTTTCGTTCGAATAAAGTGTCTGAAACAGCGTTTCGTTTATTGACTCCGTTTCGGCGTGAATGAAGTTTTCTTTTATAGTTGTCTTTATCACTAATTTTGGGCGAATGGAAATCGTAACGTGGCGTTTTATGAGTTATTTCTTGGTAATTTGAGATGTCAAATTGGCTTTCTGTCAAACAAGTTTACATGCGATAAAGTAGTAGAGCAGGTGCCCCTTCCACCCCATGGCCCTTTCACATACTCTCAAACAAGATTTTGCTTTAGCTCCCTTCTGTATTCAATCCTTTCCCTGGTTACACCCTCTCCCGGATATGGCAGCAAACCGGGTGCAACATCATTATCCTCCTTGTATATAATTTGCCTTTTTCTTTTTTCGTCCTCCTTCGGCGGTCTCCAGACAATCTTTCGTTCTCGCCTATACAGTTTTCCTCAAACCTTAGATTATTTGACAGTGATGTACGGTGTTTGTCTGCTTAAACACGCTGTCTCATTGACGCCTTACTGAAAGCCTTAGGTACCGTATGAAAACTCATTAGTGAAAATGTTTGGGAGAATTGGTAAGTCATCGCCAAGAAAATTTCAACAGCGCGAAAAAGAAAAACACGAACGGACGAAGATAGAGCTGACACTGCAGCGCGTGTCTGTGTCAGCTCTTTTTTCGTCCGTCCGTGTTTTCTTCCCGCGCTGTTGAACCTATAGCCTGGCAAAAATGGACCAACATCTCGCCTCACGACTCCCGTTGGCGGTGTCAACCCAAGAGATGAAAAAAATCATCGTCTCGCATTGACAGCGCCACATGACGTCACTGTGACGTCATAGATAAAAATGTGACGTCGGCATGAAGCCATCGATGCGCCACAGTGACGCAACATCATCATGACATAGCACCACACCATGACATCATCACATCGTAACTTGGTGAACGGTGCCACGATCACGGAGGCAGTGCAGAACTAGGTGAAATGCCTCCGATTCAGGAGGCCATGGAAAACCACATTGGGTGCAGATGGCTTTTTTAGGGTGGTGGAGGGGTGTCAATGCAATCGTCTGAGAAGAAAAAAACACCAAGCCTGCGTGGAACACTCAGCACAGTCACAGCAAAAGCTAGAAGAGCAGCTTTTCAGAGCCTTTTCTAAACACTCTTTCCGATGCTACAACCACACTGCATGCTGGTTACGCACTGCGCCTTAAATAGTAATACATTTTTCGTAGTGGGCCAGCATTCACTCTAAAACCCTACGTTATTTTGGAAAAACGTAGTATCCGCTACACACTTGATGAAAATTTTGTGCAATTTTTTATGCAGTTGCTGATGGCGATGAAGAAGTAAGCGTGAAGTAGGTATGGCCGCAATTATTAGGTGATCAGGAACAAGTTTTCTAATGGGTTGAAGCATTAGACGACCCAGTCGTTACGCAATTCGCATTGTGTGACACCTGGCTGTTCCTTTGATGTTCTAAAACGCTTTATTACTCATATGAACGGGATTCCTTTCCCTGCATAGGCCTACCTACAGCCAGTTTAGAAACCGGTTTCAAGCACTGGCGTGGCTCACTGGTGGAATGATAGGCTGGCATGCAGAGGACCCTGTCTCGAATCCCATTGTGTCATTGGTGTTTTTTTATTAAACGATTCCATAGCGTTGGCGTGGCTCAGTGGTAGAATACTGGGCAGGCACGCAGTAGACCCGGGTAGGAATGCCATCGTGTCATTGGTGTTTTTTTATTTACGGCGTTGTTTTCGTTTGCTACTGCTTACGGACACCGGCGGTGGCGGCAGCGGTGGTCAAGTACGGCGCCGCGCGTCATCCGTGTTCTGTTCTCATAACTTTCGCTGTAAAAGAAGCTCGCTCGCGCCTTCGTCTCGTGTCAGTGGTGCGCATGAGGAGCCCTGGGGTTTTATGACAACCACATGCGTCTCAACGGTGTTTCGTTGAACAGTTCAGCTACATAAATGCGTACTCTCCAACGACGCATTGGCTTCAGTGCAGTACCACAGAAGTACGTTCTATTCGCAGTTGACAAAGCTAAACCACGCTAGCCATCCCTATTACACGTCCATTTTTGTGAAAGTACTGTTTTCTTTAAAGTGAGAACGACGTTAGAACTTCTAGCGCCGCTCTTCGAGTAAATTCGATTGTGAAACTGTATTCTTAAGGGTACGTCCTATGGCTCATTGCAGCGACATTGACGAATAGCATTGCCTTGTCGCGGCGGTTTCACAAAGTGAGGTCTGCTGGGCGCGTGTGTCGCAAAGAGACAGCCGCTGTTCGTGTTTACTGTCCTAGACACACATGAACGATGAATTGCGTCTTTGGATTGGACAGACAGATGAAGCTGGCGGTTATGTAACGAGTAGATGGAAATGTCAGCAGCATACAACCTGCGAGGCTCCAATAAACTACAGTCCTGTGTAATGGTTACCACTCCCTCGGCGTATTATTGAAGGCCTTGGCTCCTTTGTTTCACGAGGCTGCATTTAGACACAACCACAAACACCATATATAGTGCTGCGAGTGACAGGTGGAGCCGTGACCACAAGCAAACTGAGTACGAGAAATGTGACATGCAGTCACGCGTTTCACATTGAAGAAACAAAAAGCTCCATTTCTTAGTCTTTTAGAAGTCCTGTCTGCCACGTTGTATTTCTGTATTTTCATCTATCTATCTATCTATCTATCTATCTATCTATCTATCTATCTATCTATCTATCTATCTATCTATCTATCTATCTATCTATTTATGTATGTATGTATCTATATGGTATTTCATTATTTTAATTTTTATTTTTGTAAGATGTATACATTAAGAAGCCGACCAGAAAAAGGGACGTTTGCAGTTACTTTCCAATAAAAAAGGTAAGCAAAAGTTGCGCAAGTCTTCAGTAGTTGCACCAGACTTCCAGCATTCTGGCACCCTATTCCAGGAAACTGGCTGCAGTATGTAAGAGATCGTCTCCAAAACGTTGCATGACCATGCCGATACGTAAATAAAATCGATTATGAAGAGCAAGTCAGCAGTCGCCATTACAGAGGTAGACACAAAACCTAGTGGCATCTGAAAATCCTTGCATTCACCATCAAACTGGAAATTTTTCGAGATGGTGCGTAGCCTTTGGGAACATGAGAGCTGAAAGCTAGGAATTCACAAGAGTGTCCGGTTTCTAGTTTTGCGTCCTGTCACTTTCGTATGTCTGGCGTGGAATTTCAGGTTGGATGGTCAGACATTTGGGAAAGCGCGTTGAATAAAACAAAAAGTACATTTCAAAGCGTATTCATGCAATTACGCACACATTGTCGAATACACGTGCCAACGAGGGGGGTAGAACAAAAACGATCTTGACAAAATAATTTTGGCGTTTTAAAAGAAACGTCTTTTGTTGACGCAAATGATGGTCTCGTACGATTTGAGGCTTGAGAAGGGTCCGTGAGGACAAAAATTGCTTGGGTGAATACATTTTATTGGAATACTAATGATATTGATCCAACAAACAGTGAAACAAAGAAAGGAATAAATAGCCTTATTGAGGCGTTGGAATTCGACGGGCTGCAACACTGTTCAACAAGATTAAATAAGAAAGAGACGTTCACAGCTGTTTTCGTAACAAAAAAAAACAAAAGAAACAGATAATCAATGAAGATCTTATTGTTGGTTAACCTGAAGCATGCAATCACGCAGCAATGTACCACACTGTGAGCAACAGATCAACTACTAAGACAAAACCGTAATTACGAAGGAAAAGCAACCTCTGTCGTCATTTATGAAGGTCTTTGTTGCGCTCTGTTTCATCAATAGAGGCCGTATTTATAGGAACAAAAAATTTGGTTTTAGAAACCAAAACCAGGCACGCAAAACACAGTTTGAGGCCTGCAAAATATTCAAGATTCACAAAAGTTTAAATTTTTTAAGAAATGCTTACGTGACCTGTGTTTTCAACAGGAAAGCAAATCCGCTGTGACCTTCTTCTCTACATGGCGGAGAAGGTCAGCGCAGGAGGAAATAGCCAGACCGCTAAAAGGGTCTTTTGGTTGGTACTAACCAGACAAGATCGCCCAGGGTCATTTCCTTCAGTGTCTGTGAACACATTAGAGTACCGAATATCATGGTTTGAGCATTTTGAGAAGCTAAAACGAAAAAAAGATTATAGAAATCACACCATCTTCCCAAAGGGCACCTTGATTGGACGCGAAGCAGCAGCGTTGCGCACGGGTGGCGCCACTGGTTGAATGGCACTAACGTGGGTGGTGTGGTGAATGCTGGAAGATTCTCACGCACTGGTCACTGTAGTGGAGCGAGTGGAAGTAGTGGCAGGTGTTTAAGGTGAAAGGACGAGGCAATAGCTGCAGAAGCTGTGTCGAGCGCACGGCAGGCGGGGAAGAGAGTGACGTCAGCGCGCACTGCGAGGGGAACATGACGTGAACGCGCTTCTGCACTGTGACCTACTTGGCACTGCTTCAACACCTGCGGCGAGGGGAGTGCGTTGCTGTGCGTTCGTACGGGCGCACGGAGGGCCAAGGAGGCAGGCAGGCACAGAACTTTATTAGTATCCAGAAGCGGCGCTCAACCCCTTTAGGGGGTGACACCTGTGGGCCACTCCCACGATAGGACGGGGAGGTTAAACTCCATGGCCATGTAGTGGGCCCTCTGGATGGCCCTCAGCTGGTCTCCTTTGTCATGCCTTTTGAGGAGACAGTTCGAGTCGGCCTCCATAGAGGGAGACTCGCTGCTCTCACGCGACGCAGTGCACGGCCACAGCATGTGTTGAAGAGCACATTTGGAGTGACCACAGCCTGGGCACACTGGATCTATGCCATTCGTGTATTTAGAGAAATTTAGAGGCGATGCATATGCCTCCGCCTGTATGAGTCGTAGAGTGATGGACTGAGGTCTTGTTAAGTGTGGGTGCGCAAGTGGGTGCTTCCGCTGCTCCAACTGGTAATGTTTGGAAATTTCATTAAAATTTGCAGCTCCATGGTCTCAGGAGTAACAAGTAACGTCCTCAGCCTTCGAGTGATTCTCACCTGCGTGGAATGCGAGACCTCGCGCCCGGGAGTGAGCCAACTCGTTGGTATTAGGGATGGTTCCGTGTACGTGTCGGCCAACGTGTGCCGGGAACCAGATTATGTGTTTTTTTTTGTCTTACCAATTGGCAGCAGAGAGAACGCGCGCAGCTTCCCAAAAAACGGAGCCCGCCATGAAGGCCCGTGTGGCTGCGCACGAATCTGTGTAAATGGCGCTGCAATCGGTGGCAGCGAGAGCTAGTGCCACAGTGACCTCCGCGGCGTGATCAGGGTTTGAATTTAATCAAGATATAGGCGACACGTGTTCGAATTTGAATGTTGTAGCTACCAATACAAAGTGGCCCGTATAGCCGTACTGCACTGTGTCCACGAAGTCCACGTTAGCCTCCATACGGGCGTGGTACTCAGTATAGGGCTCGCACCCGTGCCTCAAGTCTCCCCACGTTATTTGTGGGATGCATTTACTGGGTATTGGGAATACTGTAAATTTAGCGCACCTGTCTTCGAGGAGCCGCCGCGGACATTCTTGGGATACGGGAGATTCGAGCCCGAGGTGCAGCCCAGGCTAGTCAAATAGATGTTTCACACCTAATATATAGCAGGGCTCAGACAGAATATGAAGGAACGAAGTGGCACACGGCGCTGAAGCGAGAAAAGTGCATGCACAGAGCGTTCAAGATCTCGTCTGCCAAGATTGGCAGCACTACGTGCCCCGGAAACAGGTAAAATGCCAGAATGCCACTGAACGCCGCTTGTCCTTTGTATCACGGGCGCGTGCCCTCGACACGGTGGAAGTGACGTACAGCAAGGAATGGCCCTGTGTACGCCAAAGTAGTAAGCGACCCTTCGAGCATTATTCGAGGTGACTTGTGTAGTTTGTGTAATCTGTTGCTTGAACGGTAGTATGAAGGGGGAGAGAAATGTTAACACATACCAAAGGAATTAGTGCGTGTTACTTACCGTTTTACTTCGTGTCGAGCGAGATGTGAGACTATAGTGCAGTTTAAACTGTGCGACGTTGTGTATCGTTGTAAAGATACCTGATTCTTGCTAGCCTCTGCAAACGTGCGCGCATATAAGAATCTATCACACAGAAAGTAGCAATGTATACGCTACACAAAACGCCTAAACGACCCAACGCTGCTTGTTTGCACGGCCTGGCTTGAACATGTCATGCGAATATAGCCTTGCGTGCACGTGACGTGACATGCGTTTGCGTCGTTTGATCGTGCGGCTCCGATTTGCTTCAATGCATTACTGGGCAGGGGAAGAATTTGTCTTCCGAAGTGTGCACAAGATGGCAGACGTTCCAAGCTCACCTTCTCGCATCATTCCTTCGCGACTCGTAATGAGCCAATTAAATGTTTCTTGTGGTACAAAGCTTTTCATTTGGCAGGCAACAACTTTCTGTGTCTATCTGAAATTTCTGATGTGACCTGGTGAAGCGCTTTTAAGAAGTATTGACAAGGAAAACAAAAACCACGAGGACATTAGATTTTTTCTTTTACTGACACTCTACTTTCTCATGATGATACTTTAAAGTTTGGCATTCGTTCTCCATCGTACTGCAGCTACACAGAAGTAGCTCCTGGTCCCTACGTGTGCCAGCAGACACCATGGAGATGCCGATTCGATGATGTGGTGCAGATGAATGCATGTGCAGAGGCTAATCAGCCTTCCAGTGCACTAAGGGGCCTTGCAGCCTTGACAGTAGTGAAAGGAACTTCTGAGATGGAGTATAGGTTGAACCCCATAGAGTTTTGAACGATAAATTCTGCCCGTTAACATGAATACCACTCTTAAACTCTACTCGAAAACAAAATTTGAGGTTATATAGTGTTCACATGGGCACCGATTTCAAAATCAGGCATTTATATTCACTTACACAATTTTTTTCACAAATAGTTTTTTTCTACTGAACTATGGTATAAAAAAACGAAATACACTTTCGGGCTTCTGGGTCGTATGTGCACAAAATATAAAATAAACAATCAAATCTCAAATATCACCTTTTCGATCCGTGTCGATCTCTCGTGGAATCATCCTGATGCATTTATGAGAAACGCTTCCCAAATTTAGCTGTAAAACACAAACAGACATTGTATAAGCTTTCTTACATCTATGTACAATAAACACTAAACTCCGTAAGGACACTTTTTGCTTTTGTGTTATACCGATTCCCAAGACGGATGGATCTATCATCCATTTTTTTTCTTTTACTTTGGCTGCAGTATAGGCTCTCTGTAACAGAGACTAGTAACAAGGCTCCTGGTCTGTATCGGCGCTAAATATAGTGACCCCAGAAATGCTTGCAAGAATAATGGTATGCTCCGGGAGGCCATTTTGGCCACGAAAAATTCGAGAGGTCTTCAAATGCGTAGGTTTCATGACAGCGAAGTGGTTTGAGAAACGATAAATTTTATTCTAAAACCGCGGTTCGCCTTTAAGCTTCCGGCTTAAGACTGCACGCTTTGTTCTAAGCCTTATTTAAGGGCCCAGTTCTAGCGCTTTATTCCGTAACAAAATGTGAGAGATGTGTTCACTTCGACGAGAAGTAGCTTTGTTTCGGCCAATATATATAATAATGCACACAACGAATAGCACGGGAGATATGTTACATTGCTGGATTGGTCCCTGCCTACGACACTCATCGAGTGGCGGCGCCCTCGCAAGCCCCTTAGCTTCGGGTTTTTCGCAGAAAATGAGATCAAAAGGCCACCCCTGAGAACTAATGCTGGCAATATCACTCACATAACAGAAAATACAGGCGAAAACTTTCATGATTCCAAAAGTTTGCGCCAAATAGCCCTATTAACTTGCTTTATTTTCAGTCGTATCCACTCAGCGATTCTTTTACGTTGTTAGGACTTTAAAGCAAAACATGACAACGCAACTTCTTGCTCTGCTGCTACTTTCAAAAACTTCATCCCAGCCTATCTCGTCACATCGCAGGCGTGCCAAAAATATTTCATTGTATTCAAGTTCGGCATTTCCTTGCGAACGTCACTTCTGAATATTGCGTATTCATAAAATAAGCCAGTTTTTGGGCGCAAATAAGAAACATTATTTCTTAAGTGAATGTCGTTTCTATGCCTTGTATAGCATCACTGAAATGTTCCCCATATTGAAGATAGCTAAGCTCGCTCTAAATACAAATTAAAGTGAGAGACTGAGTTGATGCAAACTGTCGGTGTCGAACATCGGTACAGAGTATGCCTTAATTTAAAGATCGTAGAAGAGGCCACCCGCATATTGTAGTCCGGGTCGCGAAAGGGTGGTGATTGATGTGCACGTATAATTCAGCGCGCGTTGTCTGCGGGTCAATCATATATAGGCCTGGGCAACATGCGGGTACAATGCGTGCAAGGCTTTGTTGGATGAATGCACGAAAAGTGTGCCCGGTATGTGCAAGGGAAAGCGACAACTTCAGAAGACCACAGAATCGCGCAGAGCTGAACGCAACATAGTGAGTGCGAGGTACTTGATTACGGAATTTCTCTTTAAATTCATTGTAGCACAGCCTACGTTGAAGACATCCTTCGTCCGGAAATAACTCCCACCTGCACTCTTAGACGTTGAGCGAAATGCAGTAACTACGACTTAACAAGCGCACCTGTAAATCTTTTACTAACTCTTGTAAGAAACTCTCACAAGACGGCCCTTCATCCGAAATATCGCAGCATATCCACGAATTGAATGATCATAAGTGTGTGAATCACGCGGATCACTAACTGTTTTTGAACCACGTAGACGAAACATTTCAAACGTTTTTATACATTTGCTCTATATGCGTGATTCAAAGCTGATATAAGCGATCAGGTTTGGGTGGGTAGCTGTAGCCGTACATAACGCTTTCGGTGTTTTGCAGCCGCTTCCCACGCTCTAGACGCCTTCTGGTCCACATGAAGGCGTCGACGTGCTGGTGCGGTTTTGAGAGCCCTCACAGCCTCCGGGTCCGCATGTCTGCGCTGCCGTGCCGCAGCTGAAGCTTCGCGAGCCCTCAACTTAGCAAGCCAGCTTGCCGCTGCGGCCGTTTCATTTCAGCTTTGTGAGCCCACAACCCTGGATCTGCTTGTCCACGTTGCCGTGCTGGAGCCGGCTTGTGAGCCCTCAGCTACGCATGCAGTTTTGCTGCTTTCTTTCTATTGTCTTCGCTGTCGAAGAGGAAGAGCGTGCACGTTGGTAGCAAGCTACTTGTTTTATTTAGGGACCTTATAGTGAGCGACAGCTCTTGACAAACCTCGTGACAATGAGGCTGTATACTAAACACTTGCTGAGCACAATTCGATAATAAATCTCTATGGATATCAGCTGCAGAAAGCAACACACTTGTCAGTCGTAACTTTTTTTTATCGGTAAATGTTTTTGCTATAACAAATGCGTGTATGTAAATAACGGCTATTACAAAAAAAACATGTCCTCTTGCTAGATGGCGTTGTGCATTGATAAGCTCAGGCTCTTCTCCAGTGTTGGAAGGTGTCGATTGTAATGTTATAAGAGTCTTCGCTATAGACCCACAGAAGTTGGAAGTACTTAGCAATAGACATGCTTTGCAGCAATAAAAGTGAACACGGGGGGGGGGGGGGGGAGTATACGGAAGCTCCTCAGAATATTCAGCACAACTTACCACTTAATATTGCAAAGAGGATTACGGAGGCTGGGCTTCCACACACTCGTTTCGATTAACAAGAGGTACGGAAGCTTGCGGCTAATTCCCGTCTTGCTCGATCGCTTCACCGACGCGTTTAGAAACATATGCATACAAAAAATGTGGATGAGAGAGACACTTCTAGTCTTCAGTACACATTTTGTTGCGATATTACAAGCATACTCTTTCAAGAACAGAACAGCGTCAGCATGTTTACGGCCGCACACTACCCACTACTTCACGGATGACATGTTCATTTTGCAAAACGGGTATAGCCTGAAAAGTTGGAGCTGTTTATGCAAAGGGAAAAAAGGAAGGCATTCTTACAAACCGAGCAATAGCTGTATTTTACCCACGACTTCGAGCGAATGTTTGAGTTTTGTAATAAATACAGCATTGTTTATTTCGTCAATGCGAATAAAAAATTATCAATAGGCTATAAAGTACCATGTGTGTGTGTGTGTGTGTGTGTGTGTGTGTGTGTGTGTGTGTGTGTGTGTGTGTGTGTGTGTGTTTGTGTGTGTGTGTGTGTGTGTGTGTGTGTGTGTGTGTGTGTGTGTGTGTGTGTGTGTGTGTGTGTGTGTGTGGTTGTTGGCACGTGCTTCTGTTGTTTAGCTTCCACTGTGCTTTCAAGAAAAGCTCTCGTCGATTATAGTGGAGTGAAGACTGAGGTAAGAGCGCGCAGCTGGTGGATTTTACTTTTTTTCCCTATCTTTTTTATTTATTTATTTATTCAGAATACCCCTAAGGGCCCTCTCTTCATCTTTCTCTCTCTCTCGCTCTATTTACTCTTTCTAAGTCTTTCTATCTTTCTTTATTTATCTTACGTTTGTTGTGGATTCTGCAACAGCACTTTGGAGACAATGCTTGACAATCCGTGCTGCTTCTTGGTGCAGGTTTTTTGCACCTTGGTTGCACTCAGGTCGGTGCACAGTATTTGCACATCTGATGCATTTCATGGCCGCAATGTCGGTGACAGCGTCATCGAGGTTTCAGCAATTGGTGACGTCTGCGTGATCAACAACAATATCTTGCCTTTTCACTTGGCGTCTGCCCTTGCGACTTCCGCTTTGACGTCGCATCACATGGGACTTCAATCGGTATTAAAACCAGTCGTTCAATAAAACTTGTAGCTGGGCGAGTTGGTTCATAATTCAGGGTAAATTGGTGTGCGCAAAAAACAGACAAACGACGGCAGAGAAGAGACAGGGACAAGCGCAGACTTTCAACTAAATTTAATTCTTCGTCAACCTTCATATTTACAGTCGCAGAACATAGTCAAGTGGTCACGAGGACAGAACCTAATAGTTTACAACAGGCCACGCAAAAAATGACGCTCACTATCAAATAGCGATATGGATGTATCACTAACACAGGTATTGCCTCTAGCAGAAATATAAAACGCTTCCATCAGTTCCCGGGCTGTGGTATCAGCACTCCGACCCAAAATCCTAATCTCCGAGAAAATCGGTGAGCACATGCAAGCTTTACAATGCGCGGGCAAATGCGTGATCCCGTTATTTTTAAGTGACAGCTCATGTTCCCTTGCACGGTCGTTCACGCAACGCCCCGTATGACCCACGTAAAATTTCCCACAAGACAGCGGTATTTCGTAGACGACACCCGTCGCACATTTCACATACACAAACGCGTGCTTCTTTCCGCAACCACAGGATCTCTTCTCGCCAGGGAAGATTCTGGGACAAAGACCAGCCAACTTACGTGGGGCGGAGAACACGATCGGCACACCGTGTCTACTCGCTATCTTTTTGAGGTTGTGGGAAATGCGATGCATATAAGGCATCACCTCCGGACGCCACCTGCGACGCAGGCCAGGGTTCCCGCTGGAACGGACTGCTTTGGCATCACGCAGAAGGACTTCAGCGATTGCCGAGACTACCGTGCAAGGATACCCAGCGGCAATTAAACGCCGCACCTGATCATTAAAGCTTTCTTGCATTGCATGTGAGCATGACTTCTCAAGAGCGGACCGTAAACACAGTTTGGCAATCCCCCTTTTTACTAGTTTAGAATGCGCAGAATCATAGGACAAAAGGGCCTTCTGCGCACGGGGACAATAACGCCAACATAGGTGGTCATATAAAACGAGACGTAAATCTAAAAACTGCAACGAGTTGTCAGAAGGAAATTCATAGGTGAAGGTCAAGCCCTTTCCGCACCGTTTAAATGCATTAAGAATAGCGTCGACAGAGTTGTCCAAAGAAGTAAAATGGGGTCTCTTTAAAAGAATTAAAAAATCGTCCACATACCTAAAAACTTTAACAACGCATCTATCGTCAAGAATGCTAACTAAACACCGATCAATTTCCGCCAAGAAAATGTTACATAAAACAGGCGCCACACACGATCCAATACAAATACCTTCTCGCTGCAGATAAAAACCATCTTTAAATGAAACAAAGGTAGATCGAAGATAAAATTCTAGTAACGACATGAAATTATCGACCGATAAGCCGGAAGCATTTTGAAAAGCTATGACTCCATTCGATTCAATGCAGGCACGAACAGACGCAAACAACTGCGCATGAGGTACGGAATAAAATAGATCCTCTACATCCACAGAAAACATAAAGTCCGTAAAATTTCCGACCTGCAGAAACCGCACAACATCCTCTGAACTCTTTGTAGCGAAAGGATCCACGACATTCAGCCCATTCAGTTCTTTGCGCTTGTCCCTGTCTCTTCTCTGCCGTCGTTTGTCTGTTTTTTGCGCACACCAATTTACCCTAAAACCAGTCGCAAAGCAAGACTCCTTCAATGTAGCAGCGCTTCAGGGACGATGCTTCAAAATCCGTTCTTGGAGCAGGTTAGTTCGTACCTGCCTACGAGGTGTTATAGTAGTTACGACCATTTGTTGGTGCTACTGCCCTGCAGAATGTCTATAACTCGAGCATTGTCTGATTTACTTTGTTTTGGGACAAGGTTGCTGTCGTATGGAGACATCGAGGCAACCCCAGGCACTATTGAGAAGAAAATTTTGATGAAACCACTCGAAAAGCAGAGTAACATGATGGCTACCATGAATAGTCTAATATTGAATCAAATCAAAATGGAAACAGACATAATTGATATGAAGGAAAGAATGAGCAGTTTAGGGGCTAGCTCGTCTGTCTTAGAGCCCTTAGCACCGGAACTTAAGAGCGCAAAAGCGACTTTCACAACCTTGGAAACACAAGTGTCATTTTTGCAGAATAAGTTATACGACTTTTAAAACGGAAGTGATTCGAATAACTTCATTATTTATGGAATACAAGATAATGAGACTGAAACATCGCAAAGCGTAACCAAAACAACGAAGCAATTGAGTTACAGTGTGGAAGATTGCCTCCATTAGAGCTGTGTTAACAGGTGCATAAATGCGCCTTCCTGGGTACGTATTTGTCACAGTGCTAAAACAGCCTTTCTTCACCAAATGCGGTCACGTTTACTCGCGTTTGAATCTCATTGCCGCTTTTCCGTTCCGATTTCTAGATTTCTCAACTTATCAGCGCATTCTCGAAAAGTTCTGATTTGTACCACGAATATTGTCGCTAAAAACAAAATAATGCAACATGTTTTTCTATATTACTGTATGATGACCTTCGGTTGTCTATTTACGAGATTTTAAAAAAATCGAAGATGGGTTTTTTTTATTATTCAAATTTCAGTGGAGTACACTTTTGCCAATATGAGAACTTTGAGGCAATATATAAAAATTTCTATTTGACCTACGACAGCAATAATTTATGTACCTAATAAACACACTATATCCTTAAAACGTGTCATGTTTGAAAACACTGCTTGCATTACTTTCGGATAAAAAAAAATGGGGAATACGCAAGTTATTTTAAGCTGTTGCAAAACTAGACATTTTTAAAAGCTATTTGCTTAAGGTCCGCAAATTTGAAAGCGTATGAATTCATTCTTCATTAGACATGCATTTCAGGTAAAAAATATCTTCCTTGAAACAAAAATATTTGTCTTTTTATAGCATCTGCAATTTTCGAAAATGACAGGTGACGAAATTGGTGCCTCCGTGTTGGTGACGTTTGATATGTTTTTTTCTCGTAAGTTATGCCGTTAATCATAAAATGAAGTTGACTTTCGGGCTACCTGGTGAGAGGTGCACGAAATATATTATACTCAATGAAATCTAAAATATCAACTTTTGGACTCGTGTCGATCTCTCGTGGAATCACCAAGCTGCATTTTACAAACACTTACCTAGGAAGTTGAAATCTGGAGATTTGCGAAGAGGACAGCGTAGCAAGCAATATAAAGGATAATGATAGGTGTTCACAATACAAGAAAAGGCACGGAGTTAAGGATACCATAGTTGAAACCACGAAAAATATGGACATAGGCCGGGCACGTAGCACGTGGGTAGGATAGCCACTGGTCGTTAAGGGTAACTGGCTGGATTCAAAGAGAAGGCAAGCGCACGATGTGAAAACAGAAAGTTAGGTGGACCAATGAGATTAAAAAAAAAAAGTTTTCAAGTATAACGTGCCAACGGAAAGCACCCGACCAGGTTGATTGGCGGATCATGGGAGAGGCCTTTGACCTGCACTAAGCGTGTTGATACTGTGTATGCGCACTGCAGTGAGCGCATATACATGTGCCTGGGACTTCCCTGGTTTGTGGCATTTAATGCAATGTATCAGGAACACTTCTTTTTTGATTCCGCATTCTAATGGCGGAAACTTTCTTCACATTTTACAGCTTACCGGCTACAAGTTTTGAGTACGCCTTTATCAGTAACCCCGACGCCTTCTGTCTTGCTCATTGACCATCACTTCTTACACTCCAGATTATTTTTTTAAATAACCTGGAAAGCATAAAGGTAGGCATTAGGACGGCAAGAGAAAGTAATGGCCTCAATCACAATATGTCGACAGAATGTGATGAAATTTTTTCCCTACGATCTCAGGTCTAATCTCTGAAGTTTCACAATAACAGGATAAAATATTACATAAGAAATGCAGACGCAAATAACGACAACCACAGACCTTTCTGTAAATAATGAAAAGACATGGGTAGGAATTACCTCTGATTACCGCGGCTGGTGAGTCTCAGTGAGGCTGCCAGATTTAACTCCTTTTGTTGAGGCTTAGCTCATGGCTATTCCTTATTGGCGCTTCAAGATCTACCTTGGAACGAAATGAGTGCAGTCATCATAACAGATTCTCTTCGGTGTGCGCAACTCTTACAGCTTCACGATAATCACGAGTCCCCTTGCCTTTGCGCACATTTGTAGCACGAAACCAGAAACCCCTGAAATAAATATGGATTTTAGGTCCCTGTGATAGTGAAAAGAACTGGCTAGTAAATAAATATGGAATATAGGTCACTGTAATAGTGAAAATAACTGGCTAATTCGTTAGCCCTAGATTCACTTGATCGACGAATAATTTTAGTACTCCCACAAATAAGGTATAGAAAATTAGCGATTTGTACAAATATAATAGAAAATATTACTAAATGAACCGACTATCAGCACCGCGTATATTTTTTTTAGACATCAGTAGAGTCAATCTGAAAAGTTTGAAGTTATTTTGATCAAATTCACTGTAGTGTGCCCCCAATAAACTTTTATTAACACAAAGCTCGTCTGCTGATATTTCTCCTGTGCCGATTCTACGAAGAAGCAGACAATATAGAACATTGTTTTGTAGCATGTCGCAACGATACATTAATCATGAAACGACTTCTGGCTATTCCGTTTATATTGGTAGGTTTCAGTTTTAACCGCAGAAGTTATTCTAAGTTTTGGTGTCTCCGTCTCGGGACATTGCCACAAAGACGTATTTGATGCAGTATGTAATTTTATTAAAGTAAATAAACGTATTTGTATTTGTAATAGTATTCAAGCAATGAGCCTATGAAGTGTACTTTAATATATACTCAAAAAATACTATAAAGATGATTTTAAATGTGAATAAATGTACGACAACATTTCATTTTTGTAGTAAACTTGGCTGTCTGGTCAGCTCAAAAATTTTGAGTCTTTCTTTACGGTATTAGCAAACATTTCCTTTCATGTTTTGTTGCTTCTTTATATATTCAGATTTTTCTCACTTTATGTCTCTATTGTTGTATTTTTAAATCTATTTGTTTAGATTATTCAGTAAAGGTTTGGCAATCATTATTGTACTTATTATCCATTAGCTACAAGGTTGCTTGGCCAGTCCCCCAGAGTGGATATGTGCCAGAGTCTACAGGCCGCAAACAAACAACGATGGCGTTTCTCGCAACAACTCTCACACTGCGGCGAGCTATACAACAGTTTCGATGTTAATATCACGAGTGCCAAATATGTTAAATCTTTGAGGCCTAGATAGATAATAATTAGGCAACTGGATCATCCAAAAGGCATTTTCATCGAGCATCTATGACTGAGCTGTTCATTTGGCACTTTTTACTTAATTTGCCCTATGCGTATAAATGTACAAGCACATGTTTTCACAGTTTTGATTTTGGTGTCCTTAGTGTTGCTGCTGATGAAAAAAATACTATGGCTTTACTACAAAAGTGCAGTCGCTACGTGTTTACGCAACTGAAATGAAGCTCTTGTTATTCTTTATCAGCGGTAAAACAACGTAAATGGTAAATAAGGGGATGGTCTATTGAAAAAAGAAGACTAAGCCTGCCCATACACCAAAGATAGACGCCCACTCTACAGCGTAAGTTGGACAAATGTATTTCTGTTTAGAGGCTTAACTTCCGCACGATGAACGACCTAGCTTCTATCGAGGCAATAATGAATTTGACTGCTACAAGTGAGAGCTCATGAGTAACCCAGGCATGCCGTGCTCGACACAGGAGGGAAAACAATAGAGCACTCTTCTTTTTACGAGCCCCGCTGTTCAATTGGTAACCATTTGTATGCGGCTCATTTATACTCCAGCGGGTTCGAGCATTCAGCCAAAGGCCGCATTAGTGGTGAGCCGGCAAGGGCAGTAACTGTGGTGATTAACCTTGGCGCTGGTCGAAACAGCTGAACCCAGGGCTGCAATCATCTGCGTGCTGGCGCCGAAGGGGCTACCCAATCGTGCGAGTGGCCCGCATTAATCAGCAATGCGTCTGCCGACCGCAGTCCGATCGGAGAGAGACTGTACAATGAAAGCCGCTTATTTGTCTTTTCCGTATGTATGACTTGTTTATTTCTTATTTATAAGAGATCTCACTTTGTTATTTTGTTTATTTATTTCTTGTTAGGTTGTTCCTGTTTATGCACTTCCCAGTAGCATGACTTATGTTTGGTCACTATTCTTTTTTTATATTTACCAATTTTTTCAACGCTTCTCTACGTTCGGGACTGATACATTTTTTGTGTGGTCTACTACTGTCTTCAATTATTTCGTCTCCTCTTTCTTTGCGTTAACGCCTACAAGCGTATTATTTGCGTTAACGCTTACAAGTGCTTACAATCGTAAATTCTCTGCGTTAACGCTTACGAACGAACTCACGAACGGATGCTTCGCCCCACTCATAAGTCACTCCGTGAATATGCTGTGAAAACTACTAACACCGTCTAGTTATATTATTTCCAAGGACATATACACACAACGCCATCTATAGAGCAACTCATAAACTTAAGAAGGCTACACACATCTACTTACAACTACTACAGAGGAGGGAATGACCCACGGCGTAAGGAGCTTGCCCTAAAAAAGATGTATACTCTCGCCCACTACACCAGTACAAGAGTGTCAGCCCCAAGTCATTATGTGGGCATGTTTGCACATTTTAGTGTTATTTCTGCTTCTTTATATCGCATTGCAATAAAATAAGAAAAGCCAACGGTTAAGGTAGCCGGTGTTTTTGATATCATCAAATCATTTGAAACACCATCGACTGTCTTGACTTTAAAATCAGTTTTGTATACGAACAAAGGCAGGTAATGAGAGGCTACATAGTATTCACTTTCGGAGATCGTTGGACAATTTGCATCTGCAGATTCTTCGAGGCCCTTAAGAATAACAACTAGGAGGCCGTTTCCATCTTATCGTTTTGACTTAGGCAAGTTTAATGCCAGATAT
This sequence comes from Rhipicephalus microplus, assembly GCF_043290135.1. Taxonomy (NCBI): domain Eukaryota; kingdom Metazoa; phylum Arthropoda; class Arachnida; order Ixodida; family Ixodidae; genus Rhipicephalus; species Rhipicephalus microplus. Next base: position 6,679,693 of record NC_134703.1, on the reverse strand, counting down.
TCTTACGATGTTATGCCCGTTACAAGAAAATTTCCTCTAGAAATTTTCCGTTTAAAAGTTATCGAATGCTATTTTGGTGTCTACACCCAGAAAGACACTTATCATTCCTGGCTACAGTACGACTACATATGGAACGAACGTTGTCTATGGTGTAATGTATGTAATACAAGCTTCGCGACTCTTTTGAAGACATTTGAATAAATCTTATGCAGCGCGAAGCGAAACATGGTCATAAGAAGGCACGTCGAACACCGAAATGCGCTACTAGCAACAACATGCTTACTTTCAAACTCGAACCACTTTATATCATATTCGTCAGGCAGCCTGATTTTGAAAATAAGCACATTTTTGCTCGTAGCGCTGTGTAGTGTACACATGCTACTTCTGGAGTTCGTTTCATCAAATTCTTTCAAATGCATCACCTACAAACCCACGTTTCAACTCTCATTTAGAGACATTTTTTTACTAGCCTGAAGGAAACCTTTTAAACCCTTTCTGCATGGGAGACTGAATTTGTGTACTTCGCGCTTTCGCTAGCAAGATCTCAGCTCTTCCATTTGTGCTTCGCATCAATTTATGCGCAATATTTAGGCCTGCTGATGATGTTTTCTGATTACTTTTCTTTTTGCTTGTGCACAGGGTTGTTTCCCATCATCATCATCATCATCATCATGTGTTGTAGTTTTTTCTTACGTGAAAGGATTTTATGCCGGTGTACACCACGGCTTCACTGACAAGAAGTTCGTCGTTATATGACGTAGTAAAAACAATAACAACAGATTGCAAACGAAAAGAAAGGTCCTCATGCGTGGCACCGAACCAGCGACATCTCAATCTGCAGCGCGTGGCGCTAACTATTAGGGGAGCACTGCACGGGCTGATATGCGCTGCTCACGCCTGCCCGGTCACTATAATAATATTTATTAGACCCAGCCATAATATGGGTCTGACTCAAGCCTGAGCCCGACCCGAGTCTAAAACCAATGAGCCCGAGCCCAATACAACCCATACATTGCTATAACCACTGGGCCACGAAGTGCACGTTGTCACATTCACTAACGGCAAGCTATTTATATATAACATACGCCAATTGGCGGTCCTGAAAGCTCTGCAACTTCAACGCGTGTTTTAGGGGCCAAGCACCCGGTCGTCCGTCGTCGTAGCACGTAACATGTCTTACGCTTTGACCGGCAAGGTGGTTCCGGTAAGAGCTTTTTCCTGTGCGTTGTTGAACAATAAAAAATTCGCAGCGTGTGAGTTAAGTAAAGCCGAATTCTCCTGTCTCTCATTCCCCATTAGCAGTCATTGGCATGTACATTGAGCACTATCTGAGAAGAAAGGGTTGCTACGTTATACTCGCTGGGCGTAACCTCCTTGGTTTTAGAAAGGTTTAGTGAGCGTTGGGCCGCAGTGTCATGAATACAGTGAACTAGTATATACCATGAACTCGAGGTGGTTAAAGGTGGGAAGTAGACACGAGGCGCAAGCCGTAAGAAAGTGTGCGTGTGCCACCTCTCGTTTAGTCCTGGGAATGTCCGCTGGATCACGGTGTTTCTATATGCGGAGTACATGATGAAAAGATGCGAGATGGTGGTACTTGGAGTGTTGACTAGATGGACAAATGGACACACAGGCAGATGCATGGACGGACGCACAAATGGCTGCACGGATGGGTGGACGCATGGACGGACGCAGGGGCGGATGCATGGACGAACGCAGGGATGGACGCACGGATGGACGTGTGGGCGCACGAACAGGAACACGCATGGATGGGCGGATGGATGCATGGACGATCACACAGACAGACGCATGGACAGACGGAAGCAAGAAACAATGGACGGACGAATGCTTCGCCCCACTCTCCATCATTCACCCCGTGGATATGCTGCCATTTTTTTCATCAGTAGCGAGATGGTGCGAAAGTATCGCGTTGGGCACGCTCTAAAGGTCGTCTTCTCTCGCGTTTCGATGAGCGCCGCTTCAACGGAGCATGGTCTCTCCTGCGCGCGCGTTACTCAGACTCGTGATTCGAGAGAGCGCGAAGGTCGCTTTTTCTCGTTGCCGCGGCCGCGTTCACGAAAGGAGCACGCTATTCACACACGAAAAAGTAAGAATAGTGACAGTCAACCTTGTGCCGTGTATACATGTGCGTTCGTTTCGTGCGTCTTTTTTTAGATGCGGAGCATCTAATACTCGAGGCTTGTAGTGCAGCGCCGTCCGCAATCTTCCTCCTCCTTTTTCCACCATCTGTGCATCCCTTCCTCCTCTACACACCGCGCGCGCTTCACTCCTCCACCATCTGTGCACCCTTCCTCCTCTACACACCGCGTGCGCTTCTCCTCTTCACGAACATTCGCTAGCTGTACAATGTAGCGCGCATGCGCCGTCACGCTTCGAGAACATCGGCAGCTGACGCGCGCGCATGCGCCGTTGCGCTTCTCCCCCTTCTCGAACATTCGACAGCTGACAGTGCATGCGCCGTCGCGCTGTATATATACTCATGGTCGGCGCTCGCTCGCTCAATTGCCTCTCGTCGGTTGGTTTGTACGGCGCGTCGACGTCCAAGGTCGCGGTGAAATGAATTCCAACGAATCCACAAACACAATGATCGACGTCCCTTCGACCAGCGCCGCCCTTTCGCATACGTGTGTACGTGTTCACTCATTTAACACCCCCTCCTACAACCACGTTAACCAATTTAGCCATGGACCCAAGTAAGTCGCAATTTAACACCCCATTTCACAACCACGTTAACCAATTTAGCCATCGACCCAAGTAAGTCGCACTTTAACACCCCGTTAACCAATTATATGCTCCGCATCCTCCTCAGTGTTCCCCCGAGGGAAGCTGCGGGCAATTTTTTTCTGTTTGAACAGTGCAATTTATTTGCTGAGCAGTGATAGTTGTTAGTCTGCACACATCCTGTGTTATTTCGTGCGTGCTTTCTGCTTGAGGAGCACGCTGCAAGTTTCGAGTTGCTTGTCATTCTTCGTGTGACTTTGCGATTTGTTGCTGAAGTATTTAGTCCATCGCCCTTGTAGTGAAACAATACACAATAAGCGCTCAACTACCTATATGAAGACGCGTTTCACTTTCATCTTGTTCGCCCACCTGGCGCTGCTTCACGGCACGCTTCGCCTTCGCGCACTCGCACATCGAGGTTCTGTATTCGAGCGCGAGCCGCCACCTTGCGCGCACGGTGCTCTGCAGCCTTGCCCATTCGTCGACCTTCTGAACGCGCGCGCGCGCCGAAACGACTTTTATTATACCACACTGCTCCTCCTAGAGTACGGCGCCGCCGACGAACACGAGTTTGCCAACGTCTTCGTGTGACGTCATTCCTATTTTCTCACACGCTTGCAGATTGGGGTTCTGTCTTCAAGCGCGAGCCACTATCACCTTGCACGTACCGTACCTTTTATCCGCAAACCGTGAATCATCCGCTGGCCTCGTCTGTCTGTCTGTCTGCCTGTCTGTCTGTCTGTCTGTCTGTCTGTCCGTCTGTCTGTCTGTCTGTCTGTATGTGTGTTTGACGCACGAACGGACGGATAAATGGACGCATGAACGAACGCAGAGACGGACGCACGGATAGATGCACGAATTGACGCATGAGCGAACGCAGAGACGGAAGCAGAAGAGAATAAACAGACGGGCGCATTGACGGATGCACGAGTGAACAAACGCTCGGATGAACGGATGGACGCACAGATGAGCAGACAGGTGGATGCATGGACGAACGCAGGTGCAGACGCACGAATGAATGGATGGATGAATAGACGAACGCAAGTACGGATGCATGAACTGACGGATGAATGCACGCACAGATGGACGCACGGATGAACAGACGCATGGAAAGACGGGTGGATGAACGCACGGATGAACGAATGGACGCACGGACGGACGGACGCATGTTGGACAGAAGCAAGAACGAAAGGACGGCAGGCAGCACGGACGCAATCATCGACCCTTCGCCCAACCTATTAATATTGACTCCATAGATATGCTGTGATTTTTATTATTTGTCATACTACTAGTAACGCCCTCTAGTATCGTACTATTTGGATTTTTCAGCGTATATGCATTTCATTTATGTACAAGTACCGCCCTCTACGGCCGGTTCAAGAACTAACGAGAGGAGGCTACATACGATTACGACCGAACGCTCGGCCCACGCCTTAAGGAGGTTTGCTACTAAAAATAATAAAAAAAATCTCTTGCGCGGAATAGAATGTCCAATCTCTTGCTTGTGATTGTGTACCGTGATCCACTGAGCCACCAAGGAGCATCTTCGTAAACGCTGAAACGGTCAGCTATTTATTTCTATTACTTACCACTGGCGATGGGGATCTCGAGGAAGCTATCGTGCTTTCAGCATTACCAGCGAGATAGCGAGATGGCGCAATGGGCACGAGTCGCCAGATCCTCACGAAGTGACGATGCGCGCTGATACATTCATAACCCACGTGTACTTTGCCCTGTGGAGGGGGGGGGGGTCACACTCACGCGTACGAGCGCTAACTCGCAGTGGAGAGAATCAGGCACCTCGGGCTTACACCGGAACGATTCTGTTGTGGTTACCGGGCGCACAAAGGTCACTAAACTAGCTGCGCAGTGTCTGTTTGCGAAGATGGAGTGCATTTCAGACACAGCGAAGTAGCAACTGAGACACTTGTTCGCTTTCCTCTATACCTGCAAGTACGTTTCGCACGTTATTTTTGCTTCAGAAACGTGGTGCACGTTTCGATCTAGTTGCAATTCTTCGCGTGACATTCCAATTTATCGCAATGCATTCCTTTCCTCGCCTTTGTGGCAAAGCTGCGATTTTTTGTTCTCTTTAAGCCTTTAAGACCCTTCTTACAGGCATGTACTGAAAAGGCTAGAAGATGAGGTTTTACTCTTCGAGAAAGCAGCATTGCATGAATTATTTACTTGAAGACATACTCACAGCCAGAATGCTTATTTATGCGAAATCCTTCCTTTTTTAGCATTTACACAACCAAGCTTACATTATGTTGGGTTGAATCACCTGAATTCATGTCAGTCTAGTTCATATCTTTGGGCCTTTTGGGGCCTATATTGCACAAACGCTAAGAGAAGCGTTAGAATGCGGGTAGATATTTCTTACGACCACAGTGCTTCGTATAACAAATTGCTTTATTCGGCAGCGCCATTTTTTCGTCAAAAATTGGGAGAAGTCAAAGCATTGCCGCAAAGGCCGAGCAATGAACACGATAGCAACAAATTGGAAAGTCACGCCCAGAATGGCAAGCAGATAAAAACGTGCCCCGCATTACTAATGTACAAATAGCGCACGAAACGTACTCATAGGTGCACATGACAACGAATAAGCGTCTCATTTGTTACTTTACTGTGTCTGAAAAGCACGTCTTTTTCGCAAACAAAGGCTTTGCAACGATTGCAGTGACCTTTGTGCGCCCAGTAACTACAACAAAATCGTTCAGGTGAAAGCTCAAGGCGAGCCAAGACGTACGACCACCCTCTCCGTGGGGCAAAGTAGGCAAAGTAGGCAGAGCACGCGCTGCCGCATCGTGATTACGTGGCGACGCACGCTTAGTGCGCCATCTTGCTCGTTATGCAAAAAACACGGTAGTGCCCCCCCCATGAGATGTCCGTCACCGTCAGTGAGTGGCAGATATAAGTAGCTGCCGTTTCAACGATTAAAGACGTGCTCCTCCGCGGCTCACTAGTGAACGCCTCGCACTCACGATCCAGAGGTTCCTCGTTTAATTCCACACACTGGAGTCTTTTGTAGATTACTTTTCTTTCTTGCGTTTTCATATATATATATATATATATATATATATATATATATATATATATATATATATATATATATATATATATATATACGTATACGTATACGGTGAGTGACGGTGACACCGACAACGATACTAACGCCAGCGGCAAAATGCCGCTGAGTGTGTCCATATAGTGGCTGTCGCAATAAAAAAAGCATGGTAGGATCAACTTTTTCCCTCCGTTAGTCCTGAATGGTTGAACAAAAACAAAGTGGCCACTGGTTGCTTGAACTTATAGCGATAGCAAATCTATAACAGTCTCGGCTAGTTTCTTGCCGTCGCCGCCACCGTCATTCACGGTATGTGTATAGGTATCTATATGAACACTCAGAAAATAAAAAAAGCCCCCCATGCTCGGCGCCCAGCTCGGCGCGATGCGCCATGGCATGCTTATCCCTCACGCGTACTTTGCCCCGCGGATGGGAAGGGTGTTAGATACGTGGGCGCGCACACTTATCCTTAGGTGGGGAGAATCGTACCTCTAAGCTTTCGCTGTAACGATTGCGTTAGTTGCCGGGCCCACAATGGTCACTTTGATCTCTGCACAGGCGCCGTTTTCGAAAAGAGCGCGCTTTCCATACACAGCGAGGTATAACAACTGGTACACTTGTTAGTTTGTTCTCATCTGTGCCCTTGATTACGTTTCGTGCGTCGGTTTCGTTTAAACAGTTCAGTGCGTTATGTGTCAAGTGGTAAACTTTGTTAGTTCACTCTCGTCCTGAGTGTGTTGTTTTCGTGCGTCAATTGTGCTTGAGCAGCGCACTCCACGTTTCAATCTGCTGGCTGTTCTCAGTGTGACATTCTAAATTGTTGCTGTCGCGTTCATTGATTCGCCCTTGCGGTGAAACCGTGACATTTTCGGGAGATGGTAACCTAGACTAACCAGCTGATTACACGATATCGGAAAAATTGCTGAGTGCTGACATTGGGTATTATGTTATCATTACATGTTACAGACGTACAGCTGCGGCTACGTCTGTGTAGAGCACGTGAGCAGCCGGTTTTCACTCTGTGGGGCGAAACCTTGAGGCAGTATCACGCTCTGACCTGCTCAGCCTGACAAATAGACCACGCATGCTCTTGTTACACCAATTTACAGCCCGAAACTTTCTCAAGGTTTCGACCCACAGAACAAAACCCGCTTCTCGCATGTTCACACAGACGTGGCCCTAGCTGTACTACCATCCCTGCTCTCTTATATACGGAGTTGCTTGAGCGCGTTGAATGAAGCTCTTATGTCACATGAGTCTGCAAAATCTTAAGGCCCTTTTTTGTAGCTTCTTGAACTAAACCTCAGTGACTTGTCGGTTTCTCGACGTTTTTGGGTTTTGTCGGTCGTTCGCAAGTTACTTGGTTTCAAAGGCATGTTGTCGAATATAACTGAGAAGCTTTGTTTTTCCAGTGTGCTTGCGTATGCTAGAGCACATCACTTTCACACATTGCGCAAAGTCTTTTATTTGCGTAATATGTTCTGTACAGACGTTCGCTGATTAAAATAGCTTATACTCCGCCTTCTTCCTGAACTCATTTTTTAGTTGTTTTCACGCACGAGACGGCTTATCGCTAACACGTTGCTGCTAACACAGCATACCGCGTTTGCTTTCCTGCCGCTTTTTGCACCTATTTGTTTTCCCTAGGTTTTCTTAGGCGGATAGCAGAGCACCATCGCTGCTAGTCGCTCTATTCAGTTGGCATCGCGCCATTAATTCAGCTTCCCCGAATACGTTATCTGCTGCACTACTGTCAATAACTACGCTTGACAAAGCTTAGTTTAGTCAAACCAAGCGTTGCAGTATAAAGGCCCCTATGTGCTGGTAATGATGGTAAACAAACTTTGTGTCTGTCTCCAAAGTTTTCCCTTTTGCGATCTCGTAAAGCTTGAGGGAAACTTTTGCGCATGACAACGGTAGTGGCTCGACTGCGTATACGTCCTCCTAAATTTGCTTACACGTGGCGCCGCTGCGTTTTGATCACAGAACCATGACCAGTTCACTACTGTCCTTTGAAGTGCCACGCCAATAAAAAAAAACGAGGCGTCCCAGACTCTTTGAACGTGCACAACAGTTAAGTGGCACAACTCTGAAAACGTGCTGATCTAGAGATTGAAGGTTGCACTTCTTCGACGATCTAGGGCTGATAGTTCCAAATTGAGTTGGTGCTATGGGATATACAGGTAAGGTCACGCTATTTTTGATTCCGTATTAAGTATTAAAATTGGCTTAGGTTCAGCTCTTCTAAACCAATTTAGCACTAGTGAGAGGCAACTATATGTTTCGCTTCGTTTTTTAAGGACCATGTATACAGGTGATGGCTACGCGAACTTTTATCTTCGGCACGCTTCAGCTCTCAGTAATTTTCACTATAAAGTGTTGATCTTGGCCCCCCTTTCTTCAGTGTTTGAGTCAGCGAATTTGCCTTTCCTTGAGATTTGGCAGCCTGCCGTCTAGCTATGTATCCCCTGAATAGGATTCATCCTGTCGCTTGCGCTGATGGGCACTCACAGACAGCCCATGTGGTGCGCTATGCAGGCAAGGCTGATCAAAGCATGTTTGTAGGTGCACACTTAACTGCAGAAATTGAATCAACCTCTGGTTCAACTATATGCAAGCAATCGGTAGAGAGTCCAATGCTTGTGTATCAAGGCAGCTTGTTTCGACTGTGCTCCAGACCCGAATCGGGGTATATCCATGCATTTGGCAGACTGTCTGCCTTGAAAAGCGCAAGAAAACAATGTTTATTTTTTTTAAAATTCACCCGAAAGTGTGACTAAGGTTCTAATCATGCGGGGTTCAGTCACAGGGAGTTCAAACACGATTATTTATATGAACCTTTCTAAATTCTTTTTTTTTTGTAGTTTTGACATTAACAAGCAAAGCAGACTAGGGGCCCGCTTGCGCAAATTAGATATTTTCTGGTAGTTGTTCTAGAACTTAATTATAGAGCTATGAATTAGTGATACACTAGGTACCGCAGTTGCGTACTTGCATGGTGAAGCAAAAAACATTTATATGGCGATTAAAAAATTCTCCGTAACGCTCCTTACTAAAACTTCTTGATCGATCACGGTGCACTCATTGCCTGTTAGGCATAGATAGTGCTATAAATTCACTAGAGCGAACTCTGGCGCTATTGTCTGTGGGTGCTGCAACGCACAGCGCATCAGCAAGCGTAGGAATGATATGTAGTACACGGATTTGTCTAAGCTGCTTCTGCCTTCGTTTGGGTTCGCGTGGTTTGCAGCTGTTTTGTAACGAAACAAAAATCTGTTGATGTCCAGCAGTTGCGCTTCACCACCTTTATCATTTAGGCTTACCATTTAAAATCGGATCATGAAGTTCAAAAGGATTCGTTCTTCATTGAAACAAGCCTGAGACTGAAGAATAAATGAAGCCACTTGTGCGATTGACCTCCCGCAGACACGAATAATAGGCAAATCCGTGTACTAGCCATCACTTCCGTGCTCTCTGAACGATCGCAGCACCACAGTGCCCTCTAAGTAATTTCAGGAAACTCTATGTTCTCATGTACCATATTGTACATTTTGTACTGCATCTTCCCTTGCATTTTTCTCCCGGCTGGCATCATTATTTCATACCTTTAAACAGGGGTCTCAAACACCTGGCCCACGGCCCACATACACCCCTGGTGCACACCAAACTCATTGTCCAATAACCTTTAACAACATTGTGACTGCTTGTGACATTGCTGTATGGTGCCAGCATTATTTTCTCACCTGCCATGATTAATAACGCTCTGTTTGGGTAAGCTACCTGACTGGACTTACACATTCTTTTTCACACGAAAGTGTTTTATTCTGGGGTCCACCACGGCTCCACTGACATATTTCTGTCACAAGTCCGACGTTGTAAAATATATACTAATAAAATGCAAGAAAAAAAAAACGATATGCGAAAACTCTGCCGTGGGGCATCGCAACAGTCACCTCTCAAACCGCAGCGCGACGTGCTAACAACGCCACGTAGAGAATGTAGACAAGAGCGCTGACGGCAAGCCATTTATATACACCACATACCATTGGTGGTCCTCAGAGCTTCGCAGCTTCAGCACGTTTTAGGGGCGAAGCTCCTTGTGGCGTGGCTCGTGCGTCGTCGTTGTGAAAAATTGTCGAATTACCCATAAAGGGTGGTGCTTATACTATATGCTGAAAAATGCAAATGGTATGGCACTAGAGGGCGTTGCTTGTAAAAAAAAAGGATTGATTTTCGGTGGAACCGTACGCCAGGTGGTGTTCTATAGTAAAATAAAAGCGCCGTTTTGGCGCGCGCGCGCATTCAGAGCCTCGGCGACGGAGGATGGACAAGGCTGCTGAGCGGCGTGCGTGCAGGATGGGCGTGACTCACGCTCAAAGAAGGGACCCTGACAGGCGGGCGCGCGAGGCAGAAGCGCGCCGCAAGGACCATGCAGTAAAACGTGTGGCTGAAGCGGCACGGCAGCGGCGTGCGGACCCAGCATCACCCCACTCTCCAACCTTGAGCCTGTGGAAATGCTCTCATTCACGAGTTCACTAAGAAATGCGAAGCATTTCTTAGTGAACCTCGGTGAGTTTGACGGTATCTATCTATCTATCTATCTATCTATCTATCTATCTATCTATCTATCTATCTATCTATCTATCTATCTATCTATCTATCTATCTATCTATCTATCTATCTATCTATTTAGCCACCTACGACTTTTAGCTCTCCTGGCCGTTTGGATAATAAAATCTATACCAAAATTGGTATGAGATAACATGACTGCATGATGTGCACAAGAGACAAGTCATAGCTTGAAAATATGACACGATTTTCATGAATGTCATGATGTCGTGCATGAAGAAGTAAGAATTGTGACGGTTGTTCACGATCGTCCTGTATACTTGTGCGTCTGTTTCGCGCACATTTCTGTTTATACAGTGGGTTTAAATGACGAGCTGTGGCAGTTGTTAGTCCGCGCTTTCCTGCGTTTGCTTATGTCGTGCGTGCTTTTTGCTTGAGGCGCCCTCTGCAAGTTTCCAGCAGCTGTTGCGTGCCGTTCTTCACGTTGCTTTGTAATTTGTTGCTTTAGCGTTCATTTCTTTGCCCTTGTAGTGAAGCAATGTACAATAAACGCTCAACTACCTCTGTGTAGAAAGGCATGTATCCCTTTCATGTTATAGGGATTTCTAGAAAGAGAGATCCGCCACATCAGAGATGCTAAGGAGCTTTTTCACTAGCATGTGTAATGCTGTCCTTGCCTACAAACGCGCCTCGCGCCGCAGGTGTTGGCGCGGTGCTAAGTAGGTGACGCGGATGCTGCACGTTGACGTCACGCTCCCCTTTCAGTGGGCCCTCTTCCTGCTCTCTTCCTCATTTGCCGCGCTCTCGCCGCGGCACCTGAAGCTGCTGCCTCGTCATTAACCCGCAACGCCTGCCACGACCGCCACTCTCAAGACACCGCCAACTCATCGGTTCACAAGCAATGCGCCTGATGCGTGCCTAATGTACGGGTTCAAACATATCTTTGCGTGTAACCTACCAAACCTACGGACCATCGCTTCAAATGAATCTGCCAGCGCTTATCGCATCACACGCGTTAGCGTCGTACAACTCGTGACGCCATGCTGCGCAACGCTGCTGCTTCGTGTCCCCATCAGGGTTCCCTTCGAGGAGATGTTCCAAGATTTTTTTTCGTAAGGCAGCATTGGCAGTCACCCTGTCTAGAAGACTACTAGACTACTACCCTATAGGCTAACCATGAAAAAAAAGGAACTCTAGATTTAGAATCAGAGTCTACTTGTGAAGATTGGTATCGATATGGTTCTGGAGCCCTCGCGTATGTATGAGAACTGACCCAATATACGGTATATTAGAAAGTCTTTTGAAATTGCAACGTTAGGTGCACCTTTGTTCAACTCTTTACTTTGCTGTCCAGGCCTTTCTCGACATTTAGTTTTTTCTTGACGGCGACCCGATAATATGTGAGTTTCAGGGACTTGCCTTAAAAGATCAAATGGGTGCATATTTATTAAAATAATCGTAACCTGACAGGCGGCACCACCAGAGCTTTCGAAGTTGATTAATAGACGTAAGGTATGCGATGTAAGAAGGTATAACATGGAGAGAATTGAACACGCTCTGAAAAACGGAGGAAGCGTCAAAGCATTGAAGAGAAAACTTGGGATAGGCAAAAGTCGGATGTATGCACTAAGGGACAAAGAAGGCAAAATAACTACCAATATGGATAGGATAGTTAAAATAGCGGAGGAGTTTTACAGAGATCTGTACAGTAGCCGAGACAACCACGACCTTAATACTATAAGAACTAGCAGTAACCCAGATTACACCCCACCAGTAATGATAGAAGAAGTCAGAAAAGCTTTGGAGAGCATGCAAAGGGGCAAAGCTGCTGGTGAGGATCAGGTAACATCAGATCTGCTGAAAGATGGAGGACAGATTGTGTTAGAAAAACTAACCACCCTGTTTACGAGGTGTCTCCTGACTGGAAGAGTACCAGAGTCTTGGAAGAACGCTAACATCATCTTAATACATAAGAAAGGAGATGACAAGGACTTGAAGAATTACAGGCCGATCAGCTTGCTCTCTGTAGTATACAAGCTATTTACAAAGGTAATTGCTAACAGAGTAAAGAAAACATTAGAATTCAGTCAACCAAAGGAACAAGCAGGATTTCGAACAGGCTACTCAACAATTGACCACATTCATACTATCAATCAGGTAATAGAGAAATGCTCAGAGTATAACCAACCACTATACATAGCCTTCATAGATTACGAGAAGGCGTTTGATTCAGTAGAAATATCAGCCGTCATGCAAACACTGCGGAATCAGGGCGTAGATGAAGTATATAAACATTCTGGAAGAAATCTACAGGGGATCAACTGCTACCATAGTGCTTCATAAAGAAAGCAACAGAATACCAATCAAGAAGGGTGTAAGACAGGGGGACACAATTTCCCCAATGCTATTTACCGCGTGCTTACAGGAGGTTTTCAGAAGCCTAGATTGGGAACAGTTAGGAATAAGAGTCAATGGAGAATACCTTAGTAACCTGCGCTTCGCCGATGACATTGCATTGCTGAGTAACTCGGGAGACGAATTGCAACTCATGATTACGGAGTTAGACAAGGAGAGCAAAAAGGTGGGTCTTAAAATTAATCTGCAGAAAACGAAAGTAATGTACAACAACCTCGGCAAGGAGCAGCGCTTCGAGATAGGTAATAGTGCACTTGAAGTTGTAAAAGACTATGTCTACTTAGGGCAGGTAATAACCGCAGAGCCGAACCACGAGATTGAAGTAACTAGAAGAATAAGAATGGGGTGGAGCACATTCGGCAAGCACTCTCAAATTATGACAGGTAGATTGCCACTATCCCTCAAGAGGAAAGTATATAACAGCTGTATCTTGCCGGTACTTAGCTACGGAGCAGAAACCTGGAGACTTACAAAGAGGGTTCAGCTTAAATTGAGGACGACGCAGCGAGCAATGGAAAGAAAAATGGTAGGTGTAACCTTAAGAGACAAGAAGAGAGCAGAGTGGATTAGGGAACAAACGGGGGTTAAGGATATCATAGCTGAAATCAAGAAGAAGAAATGGACATGGGCAGGGCATGTAGCGCGTAGACAGGATAACCGCTGGTCATTAAGGGTAACTGACTGGATTCCCAGAGAAGGGAAGCGGGTTAGGGGGAGACAGAAGGTTAGGTGGGCAGATGAGATTAAGAAGTTTGCGGGTATAAATTGGCAGCAGCAAGCACAGGACCGGGTTAACTGGCGGAACATGGGAGAGGCCTTTGTCCTGCAGTGGACGTAGTCAGGCTGATAATGAATGAATGAATGAACCTGACAGGTCGTGTAGACGGCTTCATTATAAAATGGTTCTACCACATGCCAGCTACTGTGACGTTAATGCCGCATATTCACAGCTGTGATTCAGCTGCTTCAGTAAGACATGACCCGTGCTTAACAGTCTCTGCATAGGCGTGCACAACAGGGGGGGGGGGGGAAGCAGGGAGTGGTCACCTGCCTTCTACTTACTTAAGAATGATAAGTGGGGGGGTGCGAAATCAGCCCATACATTGATTTAGTGGGCTTGGGGTGTGCTGCAATAAGCCATGGCACATCCCCTCCCCACCCTCTTGGAGGCAACTCCGCACGCAGTAATGGGCCTCTGTTCGGCACTAACGACGTGATGTCATAAATCCAGCTTCTCCCGTGCTGACGCTGCATCATGAAGTCTCACTAAGAAGATTACCTACATAGGAAAAATTACTTTGACTGTTTTCCTCATTTACAATATAACAGCGCGAACACACGAACCTCTCACTTGTATTAGAAGTAGAATTGTTTTAAATCATAGCAGCAAAATTTAGACCCATTCAAAAAGCAAATTAGACCTGAGCTACAACATTCAGCCAGATCGTCTCGATAGTTTTATTATGAAGCTTCTGCGTAAGCAGCTTTGTGAAACATTGTAGATTTTATTAGGGTTCTTACTATTCACAATAAACAATGCACTAATCTTGCTTATTTTAACGAAGACAATTTGTATGGATACAACACAGCCATGCAATCTCTCACAATGGCTCCAAAAATTGGGGGATCCTTAGTGTGCCCTTCAATAACCGCCTTTAGAGGCTAAAACTTCTCCCTCATTAAATGCTGTAATGGTTAAGGACGTTCGTCACTATGCTTGCCTATAGCGGACGAGAAAGGATTGACATGAACAATTTATTTGATGGCATGGGTGGAACGGCTGACGGCACACGGAGGCGCTACCGTGTGCAGCGCCGTTGAGTCGGACGTCGCGGCCAACCCAGCAGTCAGGGTCGCAACTCCGGAGGTCCAGGATCAGGCCACGGCTCACGAGGACCACACCCGGTAGGCCTCGCCTACGAACCTGCTCCCGGCCACAGCACCCAGGCAGGAGCCGTTCGGCAGGCCCCGTCCTTGGACCTTGTACAGGCCGACGGACTCGACCTCGAACAGACCCACCGGAGCTCAACCTGGCCGACACGTACGTGGCCCACGTCTGGCTCAGGAACGCAGGAACTCGTCCTCTCGAGCGGCGCACCGCTTCGTCTGCCTTCGTGGCCTCAAGCCTCGAGCTCTTTTTCACCTCCCGGGCGTAGCGGTTCCACGTGCGGGTTCTGGCCAGCACAGCACCGTCTGTGCCGTGCTGAAATACTGCTCGCCACAGCTGTAGTCCGGCAGATCAGTCACCGGCGTTCCTCGCCTTGGCCAGGGCACTGCCAGGTACCCTTGGGTGCACAGCGCATGAGCTCGCGGCCCACGTCCGAGTCTGGCGCGTCGCTCGGTACGGCTCGGCACCACTCGGCGATCCTCGATTCAGCCAGAACTCCCCTGGCACCTGGATCCTCGGCCACCCTGAACCTCGCCCGGCAACGTGGTCCTCCGTGCACACGATCGCGTCTCGCCCGGCAAAACGTCTCGCTCGCTCCTTGCCTATGTGCGACGCTCTGGTGACACCGGCGCTTGATGGCATGGGTGCGGCTACGGAGCAGTCAACTCGCATCGGAGACGCGATGCTCCATGCGGGGAATGGCCAGCCCGTGCAGCGAAGAGCGTGCGCCGAGACGCGATGCTCGGCGCAACCGTGACCATTAGCCAGGCCACGTTCATCGCTGTGCCGAACGGCTGACCGTGGAGACGCCTCGCCGAGATCCGCGATGCCTTCGGCAAGGAAGAGAACAGCAGGCCAGGCCGCGCCCCGAGATGCAGTACTCGTGCCGGAAATGCCGCCCCAGCTGGTGGTTGGACGGCAGCAGCGTGGACGGCCGCGTTCCCTGGCCGGAACCTGGATCGCTTGCGTCCGACGCTTCGGCCCGCAGTCTCCCGTCTGCCGCTGCTCCGGCTCGTCCCCAGCCACCAAAGCCTACTGCCACGTAATGATCACACGTGGCCCAATCGTGGCACGCTACTTCTATGGGCCACCGCTAGTCATCAGCTGATTGGCGCACAGTTGATGATGATGATGATGATGATGATGATGATCCTTGACACTCTGGCGCACACCCACAAAGGGGGATCGGCCAAGAACCGGGCGGCAGGATCTTAACTAAAAGGCTAATGGTTTTTCAAAGAAAACGTAATTTTGGGCTGAAAAAAATATAGAAAGAAAAGCCGAAAATCGAAAAAGGAGTATATCTGAGCAGGGAGCGACGCAGGCCATCAGATGCGATTTGAGACAGAGGTAATGGTGGGTCTAAAATGATATATATATATATATATATATATATATATATATATATATATATATATATATATATATATATATATATAGGCAGATTAACATGGCAATCGCTTTGTTTCAATTATGTATTCAAATACCGCAGAGCAGACGTCCCTGTGGCTATAACCGAATTTAATGCTGCCAAACGACAAAATTACTGCCACATTTAATTCTAATCCCAATTTTTCAAGTGGAGCTACCAGGTATCTTTTCCGCTGATGAGAATACCGGCGACAGAACAAAAAGAAGTGATCTATCGTTTCCATTTTTTCGCAAGTCTGACATAAAGGTGACGCCTTTAGACCAACTTTATGCAAATAATAATTCAGTTGAGGAATTCTGCAACGCAATCTTGTAAAAGTAACTTCCAAGTGCCGTGTTGCACACCACTGTCTATTCCAGCGGCATCTTAGATGTGCGAAATCTCGATATTTATCCAATGAGTAGCAGTCGTATTCACGCAAACAGAGGTTTCTAAACCTTATTGCTGTCGCGTAAGCCGTATCAGGCAGTTGCCTCGTAACGTAATCGCACGTGCCTTTTCCCGCACCTTCGTCGTTGTCGTTTTTTCTCGAATCCTCACAAATGCCTTTAAACATTCAGTTCGTCTTTACTTGAATCCTTCTTTAAACTTTTGACTTATGTGTAGTTATTGTCATTGCCTTTTTTTGTCATATTGCCCCGCAAGGTGGTCTAGTGGCTAAGGTACTCGGCTGCTGACCCGCAAGTCACGGGATCGAATCCCGGCGGTGGCTGCTACATTTCCGATGGAGGCGGAAATGCTGTAGGCGCGTTTGCTCAGATTTGGGTGCACGTTAAAGAACCCCAGGTGATCGAAACTTTCGGAACCCTCCACTACGGCGTCTCTTATAATCATATATGGTGGTTTTGGAACGTTAAACCCCTATATCATCATCATTTTTGTTTTCATGTCTTTTTTATTCATTCCTATTACTTTCTTTTTCTTCTGAAATATTTATTAATGTTTATTTCTAGCGATTGTTTCGTTTGCACTGTATTAGCTTCACTTTTTATATTCACTGTTCTGTGTATTTCAGTGCCAAATATCCTTTATGGTATTGCATACCATAATGCCTCTTTTATTATTTTGTACACATATTCGCGCTTTTTGTACGCGATCCTGCTTTTGATTTTATTTTTCTTTGTGTATTTTATAACAAGAGGTCCCATTGCAGTGTTGACACTCAGGGACCTCTCTCTGTATACCTCTCCTTATATGTAACCCCCCCGCCTATTATGCTCAATAAACTGAAACTGAAACTGTAACTGATCTAAAGGAAGAGTCGCATGGCCTCGAAGATACACGCCGCGCGCTTGCTGTCTCAGAGGCCGTAAGAGTCTCTCCACGCCTCACAGATGGAAGCACAGTATCTAGCGTTTGCTCTTTGCTTGATCAACGTTTCTGGAAAGGCATGATATGTTTTCCGCTAGATAGACATAGTTGTCCATGTTTAGAGTTGTTTGAAAGTTTCTGTGTGTTTTTAGCGGCGATGGCTGCACTATCCCGGCCTTTTTTACCTAATTTGACACACACACACACACACACACACACACACACACACACACACACACACACACACACACACACACACACACACACACGGATTATGATTTTGTTTTGTTTAGCCTCGAGGTTGAGGCGCATAACGCACATGCGCGGTTTGGCCATCGGCACAGAATACGTCGCAGTTTCAAGCACGAGTACCGTTGAAAGTGTCAGACCTTCTTCAGAGACTATCTCTCTAATGCGGATCACCTCCATTTACACAGAGCTTGTTGCAGGTCTTCAGATATATGGAGCAATTTTTTTTCTTTATATGTGCATCTTGAAGCTTCTAAAGTAATGTATTAGTCGGTATTGTGCAGTGTTTTCAAGATTCAATCTTTATTTAGCAATCATAGACCGACCAGCCCAAATACGTACACTAACGCATATTGCGTTGGTTCTCTCACCAAAACATTTGCATACTTGAATATCATCAACGGATGTGAAATACATTGTATAAAAAGCTGAGTGAGGTGGCCTTCACATATTTGGACACGTGGCGGACTCCTAAGACACTGCTTCAAATAAACAGAAGTTCATATCTCGCTTTTCATCAAACATTCATCCCCAGAACGTCTCGACGGCAATTTATGGCAGCTAGAGGAATTTGGTGTACTTAGGCGTCCTATATTTGCCCGTGCTTCTACGGTGCGCATTTGAAGACTGACAGGTACAAAAATATATTACGCGCAAGGTGTCGCTGCAAAGGCAAACCGCCTGAGGTCCCTGATGAAACAAGTTTCCAAGGTAGCGTCACTCATTGTTCTCGAGCTGTCCTCATCACTCTCTCATTACCCCTTTTTTTCTGTGCCATCCGCGTCTTTAATTGTTGGATTCCTTGCACGTAATTTTAAAAATGGCTGGTGATGTTATTTATTATTATGCAAAAGCTTCAAAAAGGCTCCAAAGACCAAAGACAAAATCGTAGCCAGGACATAAACTGAATAGGAGGAGCGGTTCAGTGTGCGCCAAGTCGACCAAGATTGTTTCGCGGTGCTTGTTCAATGCAACATCAGCGTTTTTCAACAATGCTGCGTTGTCGTGAAACAACAGAAAACGGTTTCGCTCTCTTCAACTTACTTCGTGCTTTCCGAGATGAAGCACACCGTGATGAAGTGTGGCAGTGAAACGTTTCACAGTGAATGTTTTCGTGCAATTTCGTCGACGTACGTCGACGCGGATCCGCAAAGCGAGTTTATTTGTCAATTTTTATTGAAACGCCAGGCGCGTGTCTAATGCGGGTCTAGCGCATTCCAATTGGTACAAATACTTGTGCGTATGCACGTATACAGAGCAGCTGAAGGGTTTAACCAACGCACATTCAAAAACATTTCACGCTTGACCAGTTCACGCTTGAGGCGAAACGTGCTGCTTCGAGACACCTCACCAGTAAAACTCTCACTTTTCAGGAAGTTCCGAGCACCACATCACAATCGCCTGGCATCACGATTGTCCAAATGGGCACATTAAAAAAAAACGTGATTGCAGTGCTGCTAGGCAAGCGTTCGTACCAGTCTGGCCAAGGTTTTTCTTCGCATGTTCACAAGCCGGCTGTGATCACTCGTCACAACATCCCGCCCTGTGGTCACTGGCAGGATCCAGCAAGAAGCGCGTACACAGTGCCACAGCACGAGCAAACACATTGAGGGAAGCGGACTAGTTATAACTGGATGAACTACGGTGAACGAATATTACGCGAGACGCCATGACTAGTGGTGTAAAATATAGAACTTCACAACGTTGCCAGTTGAGTAACGCACATCCCGCTTGTTCTTGTGTTGTACCGTTTATGCTCATAAAGATAACCGTTTATTCTACGACACATTTCGTTCCATTTTGTTTCATTTACATCTATTCACCGTAGCGAATGAACACAAACATTCGCTTTTTCATAAAAGTTTTCAACCTTCTATTGGGTGCTCCAGAACATAGGCGAGGAGGAAAGCGAAAGGTGTCACTACCTTGTAAACTTGTTTCATCTAGGGACCTTAAAACCGCCGTCTTCTATTAAGGAGGCTAGCACGACTTTTTTGTCAGTCAATGCCTGAGGCTGTGGAAGCGAGTTAAGGCTTAAAAGTGTCTGGGGATGTTTTTACTAAGCGGTAAAGAACTTTCCCATTTAAGCGTGCGAAGCTGTCTGAACTTTCAGCGGTCGGCACTGTACCACGTGAAGAGGGTTGGGACGTGATCTCAAGAAAAACATCCATCGCGGCTGAAGGCGCTTTGCTAAGCATCTCCTGAGACTGCGGAGTTTGCGTTTGGGCTGCCGTGACATTCTCGAAACTTTAAGAGA
This sequence comes from Rhipicephalus microplus, assembly GCF_043290135.1. Lineage (NCBI taxonomy): Eukaryota > Metazoa > Arthropoda > Arachnida > Ixodida > Ixodidae > Rhipicephalus > Rhipicephalus microplus. Next base: position 6,659,763 of record NC_134703.1, on the reverse strand, counting down.
AGCCAGCGTTTGAGTGTTTTCTCCTTCATCGAAGCCACTTTCGTCACGTTTTTCGAAAACATCAAGATAACACGCTGTTGTCTTTTCTAAGCTTCGTTATAAATGGGGCGCAGCCGGTAATGAGGAAACTCGCCGTGCATGAAAAACCACGAAAGTGACGCGGCATGTTGCCTTATGTGCACACAGTCTTCTGGTGCGTTCGACAGGTCTTTGTTGTAATGCGCAGCCATTATTTTTAATGTATCTTTCAAGTCAGGACGTTGAAAAGTTATAAAATTCATGCATGATAATATTGCGAAGCTAAATTGAAATTGAAAAAAACATAAGTTGCTTATAAACGAAAGTGGTTTGTTTGTTTGTTTGTTTGTTTGTTTGTTTGTTTGTTTGTTTGTTTGTTTGTTTGTTTGTTTGTTTGTTATATAGAAAACTGCCTTCACGCCCAAACAAGTTAGCAGCTTATAAGACGAAAGGTGCGTCACAATTAAAGTAAGAAAACTGTTTCCTGCATAAAGTCTAGTAAGAATTGGTTAAACGGTTAGTTGGTTTGAAGAATATTAACTTCATCGCTTGGTTAGGTCTCTTGTTTATTGCAACAAGATTAGCGCAAACTTTGCAGTCTCATCTTGTTTACACAGGATAGAACTGCATAAGTCGGTTGTCCTCGCACACAAAAAGCAAAGAAAAAAACTAGTTACAGTATAAAAGCATAGGTAGCACTGACATTCAATTATAAGATCTTTCTTTAAAAGCAAGCCCTGTATTAATGATATTCAATGACACTGCTCTCAATATTTTTGCCTTTATACTCGAGCTTGGTTGAGAGCACCTGCACTGAGGTTTCTATGCTTAAATACAAGTTCAAATAAAACATAGCTGCAGGACACTCAGTCATACAGTCCTGATGGCCATTATCTTTGCTATTATCAGTAAGTTAGCCAGCCAGTAGTTTCAAAATTACGTTGTTTGCACGCGGACCCACGTCTCCGATAATCGCTCAATAAAGAATCCCCCTCTGACTGGAATAACGGGAAATGTCTTTAGGAGTATACGTATTTGGGGCCTGATTCATAGATGTCTTCAAATGTAGAATATAAATAACTATTACTTTCATCTTATAATTAATTTCAAGGCCCCACTACACGCAGAAGTATTGCAACAATGTTTGGGCATGCAAAAGTCAGTTGTAATTATTATATACGAGTCGCCATCTGTCGCTAAATTAGCACCGAGCCTGCTGGTACCAGACACGTCGATCGAGCACAATTATGTTCGTATATTACGTCAGGCCAATCACGAGGCTCAGCATTGAACAGTACAAACACCCGCTAAAAAGAACTTTCTAATTCCCTTTGTGAACGAGGATTTATAGATTTCATTGTTCTTACCAAAGCCCCACCTGCTTTTTATTGGGGGGGGGGGGTGTCACTCTCACATTTTTGATTTTGTCCATTCACGCCCCCAGATGTAAATCAAATGATCTTGAATAGCAGGTATCTGTCGAGAAAACACATTGTCTCTAAGCAATATTTGTAGACTCCCATACAAGAAGACAAGAAGAAACGAAAAATGGCGACGAGCGCTACAGTAAATTATTTCTTTCTTTCATATGATAATTGTAGTGATTCAAAAAAGTTTAATACATCTCTGTCCTATGTGAGCGAAAAAAAAGGCAGGAAAATATTTTTCAAAAAACAAAAATAAACAAGACAAACACTGCTGTGTGGCAGCCACATGTTCTGCCGGAGAAGTATGCCAGCGCTTGAAATTGCTTCGAGAAAAAAATAGCCCTACACGGGCATCACGTTGGGCGAGGAGGAACCTTGAGAACAAACGCAATATTTTGTGGTATAAACTTATAATTGCACCAGGGATCATACCATTCGAATTTAAAACGGACGAAATGGTTTTGGTAAGCTGGGGCAAAATGCAACAAAAATTTCAGAATGGTGCAAACGCTATTATATTTCACTGCAACCGTCAAACGTCAATGCAAAAACTTTCTTTAGGTACGAGGTATGTGCTGTATAAATATGACCGTGTTGCTAAAGTTTGAAAGGTCATTGTAAAAAGTTTTAAAAAATTCACCAGATGTCAATATAGTTGATTGGGCAAGTTGGTGATACATGATTGTTTTGAAATGAGAGCGCACTACTTAGACGCGAAGAGAAAGACAGGAACAAGCGCTTGTCCCTGTCTTTCCGTCTGCGTCTTAGTAGTGTGCTCTCATTTCAAAACAATCACCAGATGTCTCATTTTTTCAACCTGTGGTACAAAACGAGATGGCGTAAAAAAAGTATGCTCTCTTCAGCTCTTGCAATAGAAGCGCTTGAAGTCCACTCCTTTGGCCTTCACGCAGTCTCCATGAGCACAGTTCTTGCTTTCAACGCATTGAGTCCAGACGGACACCGACACTCTGTTGCTCTAAAACTTTTTGCAGATCAAAAACTCAGAGCATATGCACGAAGTGAATCATGATGAGTGGGTAAAGCCTTCGTCAGTGTCTCTCTGTGCTTCCGTCCGTCCGTGCTTCCGTCGTACGTGCATACGACCGTGCGACCACCCGTCTGTCCGTGCGTCCTTCCGAGAGTTCGTGCTTATGTCTGTCCGTCCATGCATCCGCCTGTCCGTTATTTTATCCGTACGTCCGTCCGTTCATTCGTCCGTCAGTGTGTCCGTCTGTGCATCCGTCCATCTATGCGTTCGTCCGTGCGCCCATCCGTCACTCTGTCTGTCCGTCTGTCCATCTGTCCATCCGTCCATCTAGTAAACACTACAAGTAACGCCCTGTCACATCTTTTCATCATATATTTATCCTATACAAGTACCGCCATTCATTCGCTCTAAAACCCCCAGTATTTGTTGTGCTAATGCTGCCTTTGGCTGAACGCTAGCACTTCTTTAGATTATTTTAAAAAATTGAAGCTATATATGTTCCGGCTCGTCTTCTTCACCTCTTTTTACCGTTTGCCACGCCGCAGTAGTCTAGTGGCTAAGGTACCCGGCTGCTGACCCGGAGGTCACGCGATCGAATCTCGGCTGTGGCGGCTGCATTTCTGATGGAGGCGGGAATGTTGTAGGCCCGTGTGCTCAGATTTGGGTGCATGACACTGTGCTAGCGGCTAAGGTACTCTGTAATACATAAGAAAGGAGATGACAAGGACTTGAAGAATTACAGACCGATCAGCTTGCTCTCTGTAGTATACAAGCTATTTACAAAGGTGATTGCTAACAGAGTAAAGAAAACATTACAATTCAATAACCAAAAGAACAAGCAGGATTTCGAACAGGCTACTTAACAATCGACCACATTCATACTACCAATCAGGTAATAGAAAAATGCTCAGAATATAACCAACCACAATACATAGCCTCCATAGATTACGAGAAGGCGTTTGATTCAGTAGAAGTATCAGCTGTCATGCAGACACTGCGGAATCAGTGCGTCGATGAAGTATATATAAACATCCTGGAAGAAATCTACAGGGGATCAACTGCTACCATAGTGCTTCATAAAGAAAGCGACAGAATACCAATCAAGAAGAGTGTAAGGCAGGGGGACACAATCTCCCTAATGCTATTTACCGCATGCTTACATGAGGTTTTCAGAAGCCTAGAATGGAAACAGTTAGGGATGAGAAATAATGGAGAGTATTCAGGTAACCTGCACTTTGCCGATGACATTGCATTGCTGAGTAACTCAGGGGACGAATTGCAACTCATGATTACGGAGTTAGACAAGGAGAGCAGAAAGGTGGGTCTTAAAATTAATCTACAGAAAACGAAAGTAATGTACAACAACCTCGGAAAGGAACAGCGCTTCGAGATAGGTAATAGTGCACTTGAAGTTGTAAATGACTATGTCTACTTAGGGCAGGTAATAACCGCAGAGCCGAACCACGAGATCGAAGTAACTAGAAGAATAAGAATGGGGTGGAGCACATTCGGCAAGCACTCTCAAATTATGACAGGTAGATTGCCACTATCCCTCAAGAGGAAGGTACATAACAGCTGTATCTTGCCGGTACTTAGCTACGGAGCAGGAACCTGGAGACTTACAAAGAGGGTTCAGCTTAAGTTGAGGACGACGCAGCGAGCAATGGAAAGAAAAATGGTAGGTGTAACCTTAAGAGACAAGAAGAGAGCAGAGTGGATTAGGGAACAAACGAGGATTAGGGATATCATAGCTGAAATCAAAAAGAGGAAATGGACATGGGCCGGGCATGTAGCGCGTAGACAGGATAACCGCTGGTCATTAAGGGTAACTGACTGGATTCCCCGAGAAGGCAAGCGGGTTAGGGGGAGACAGTAGGTTAGGTGGGCAGATTCGATTAAGAAGTTTGCGGGTATAAATTGGCAGCAGCAAGCACAGGACCGGGTTAACTGGGGGAACATGGGAGAGGCCTTTGTCCTGCAGTGGACGTAGTCAGGCTGATGATAATGATCATGGTGATGATGACAGTGTCATACCTCGACAACTGATGAACGGAAAGTTGTTTGTACTCTTTTATTGAAGTCAATAGAGTAACATTGGAACTACACATCCCAGTGTATGCCCAAATGCAGAGAGGTGTATGATATCTTGAATGAAGTGTGCCATATAGCACTGAAAAATGTTTCCGTTTCAGACCATCTTGTAGAAAAACGACCATCACAACACAGCGGGACGAAACGGCGACGCACAAATGCCTCGGCATGCAGGCGACGGTGAACGTCACGGCAGCGCCGGGCGCTTAACTGGCGTGGCGATGGCAGAAGGGGGGGGGGGCAGGGGGGCGTTTTTTTTTCTCTTTTTTTTCCGCGCTTACGCGTGTGGCTGAACGGTTCTGCGTAAGTTGATGCCGGCTCCTAGCGCCAGGCTGGCGCGAAGAAGAGGGCGCCTCTCCCACTTGTTTTTTTTTTCTTTCTTGCGCCTGCTCTTACCGGATGTATGCGTGACTTCCGCGCTGCGTGGATGTCATGGGTATTTTTTATTGCTGGGCTCTCTATAGACAGGATTTTAGTCAGTACGCAGGAGTGCGCCGCCTATGTGCCGTTCGTTATCCAGCACCTGACTGAGAGTGTAGGACATATCGCTGGAATAGACAAAGAAATAGATTTAATCTATTAGCTACAAACGTAGGCCGAGTCAACATTCTGCATTTTTCCCAAGTCCCACTTTTGCTTGCCTTACCCTAAACCTCTCCAATCATTGCAAAGTATTCAGCTATAATTCATCATCATCATCGTTAACATCGTCATCATTAACATCACCAACAAAGGTTGCAGCTTCGTAGGTTTGCCTACTGCCTCACAGACTCGTAATGGGTACTCTGCAACGTTTCAAAGTGCAAAGTTATGCCGTACACTGCGTGCATCGCAAGTGTAGTTGAAGTATGCATCCAAGCTGGAGATTACAACGGCTACATTACAGAGGGCCCCAAAGCTGCTCGCGTGCGTGAGCGTTGGCGTATTCTCGGTTGAGGTATTTTCTGCGGAAAAATGAGGTGATGCATTTTGCACAATTTGAACGCGTAGGCGTTTCAGGTACGTTACGAGTTGTTCCTGTGTGCGTGGGGACGCCAGAAACTTCTGCGCCGTTCTTCAATCAGTAAAGATGCTCAGCTGTCTGGTTGTGTAGCCAGTCCAGGATGACCACGCTGCCGAGCTGCATGTCAAAAACACGGCGACCTTCGTATCAGCGACGCTTCCACCAATCCCTCTGGACAGATGCTTGTCACCAGCAAGAGCCTCTTTACAAAAATAACACATCGTGTGAATTCGATATTTTGCGAGAACTTTACAAGCCAAAGAAAACACTTACATGCACCGCATCAGATTAAACACTGCCTACACAAACTACTCTAGGAGCAAGATCAAACTATCTGATTCACTGTTTTGTGTTCAGCGTAACTCCCAGAAGACCTGAAACAAGTTCTGTGTAAATGCAGGTGATACGCATTAGAGAGTCTATAAGAAAGCTTAACACTTTCAATGGTACTCGTGCTTGAAACTGCGACATATTCTGCGCCGATGGCCAAACCGCACATGTGCGTTATGCGCCAGAACGCCAAGGCTAAACAAAGCAAACAGCATAATCCTCGGGCGCGCCAGTGTGTGTGTGTGTGTGTGTGTGTGTGTGTGTGTGTGTGTGTGTGTGTGTGTGTGTGTGTGTGTGTGTGTGTGTGTGTGTGTGTGTGTGTGTGTGTGCGTGCGCGCGTGCAAGTGAGCGTTTAGCCGCATATGTTCGGCAGTTATCTGTAATTTGTCATAATGATCACTCAGCACCTGCAGTATTATGTCCGGCGCCTAGCCCTCGGCTGACATTCACAGCTTGTCATTAAAAAATTATGTCTCTCTTTCTCTCTGAGTTCGACTGAAACTACAAAGGTATGAGATAATTTGCGTAAGCAAGTGGCTCGCGGTCCAAGGCACAAAAATATTCTAGTGTCTCGATAGCACAGACGTTCCTTCCATGCCGGCACGGTTGAGGTGTGCAACGAGGAGTCAAGCTTGGAAAACGTGTTACAAAGCGACTCCACTTGTTAAAGGTGAAGCGTTCTCCAAGATTATTCAAAGGCGTCCCTCTTTTTGTTTACTCGCAAATGCACCCAGCTTTCACAGCAACTGCAAACTAAGCTTTTACTAAGCAAATACATAACGTAAGTCTTACCTCGCCTTGATTCGAAGTCGCACGCACTCGCAAAGCTAAATGTATAGAGCTCATCACCGAGACATGCAATCCAATACCTGAGGTAACGAGAAAGCCACTCGTGCGTGCACTTGGTGAGCGGTGGCAAATATTCATGCACTTCGGCCCTTTCTTTTTGTTATTAATATTTATCGCCGATGAAAGCTTATTTATACTTGAACCTATAGTGCATAAAAGGCGTAGCAAGGCCCTTTGGTGTGAAAAATTGATCTACAAAAACAAGCAAACTTTCTTCGAGTGAGTAGAATGTCGCCAGCAGAATGTAAAAGTTTCCTGCCTTGACCGTAATAGCCAGACATTCATCGAAGTGGAAATTCAATTTTTTTGTTTGCTTTTTAATTCATGAATGGTATTACCGATTTCTAAAGAACTATGAAGATTAACTGTGCCCAGTGTTACACGTAAAAACAACAGCAAAGGCTAGCTTTTTTTTCCTGAAATATAAAGCAGAACGACAGGTGTGCAGTAATAACTGTAGTATGTTCTACTTTCTGAAAAGTACAATATGAACATGAGAAGCGCTGTAGTGGAGGGCTCTCAATTTTTTACCCCCCGTGGTTTTTAAAGGCACCCTCTAACGCTTGAAAACATCGGTGCTGACTGCATAACTCGTAGTGGGGCTCGCCAGTAGTATTGCGAGCGGAAATGGCAGTAAAAGGCGCACACCGGTGGTTTGATGAATGTTAACGCGGCATTATATCAAAATAAGGATTACTATTGGATTTCTTTTACCTTTGGCATGTTTTGTTTTCTTCACTGAACGCGGAAGAGAATAAATCTCTCCGACTTTTTCAGCTTGAAAACTGCGAAGCCGGTCAAATATTGCACCGAAAGCCACGGTGCTGGAGGAAACGTGCCGGAAACGCTCCAGGCACCGTTGTTTGAAGAAACTATAAGAAAAAAATTTGAAAGCGTCGACACATAGAGGCCAACGCAAAATAAAGCTACAAAACATTATTGAAGCTTTTGCGAGCAGCCTCGATTCGCACGTGTCGTTTCCTCGTCATGTACAACATTTTTCGTTACCATCGCAACGGCTTCCTCAATACGTTGGACGTAACGGGCAATATGGCATGCAAGCTTCCTTTATGGTAGGGCTTTTAGTTCATTTTATTGGGCAGCCTTCCGAAGTGACATGTAGGGCGAGTGAAACACGGTCAGGTAAGGCCACGAAAATCGAGTTGAGGGTAAGTAACCATTTTTTTTTTGTATTTCGATATATCTACGCTGAATAACTGTGCATTGCGTGCCCCTATCACTCCCGTTCTTGCGCCGCTTACCTCTTAAGCCTTCAGTGTGCGAATGCAACTAGGAAACGACATGTAAAACAATAAGGTCGTGAAATGTGTTAGAAGGCCCCTTTAAGGTGCGCCTAAATATAAGCACATAGGCATCTAGCGTTTTACCTCTATAGAAATGCCACCGCCGTTGCTTACCTTTCAACACTTGACCATTGACGCAGCAGTCATGCAATATAACCACCAGACCACCATGGCCGGGGGAGAGTATTTCAAGTAAAACATTTATCAAGCACACTTGCAATAGAGGCTCCGAGCCTGAAGAAGGAGTGGAGCAGGGTCACCTTCCTCGTCTCTGTTTTTTGTGCTTTTACATCTTTCTTTCTATTTGCCTTTGTTTCTTGTACCTTGTTTTGCATTTCGTTCTTTCTATTTCTTTCTTTTCTGACCTATATTTCTTAATTTTCAATTTTACTGCCTTTATTTCACTCTCTTTTGTTGACCTGTGATATATATATATATATATATATATATATATATATATATATATATATATATATATATATATATATATATATATATTGACGCTTCAGAAGACCTTCGCAATTATGCGAACAAATCTGAGCTGAGAAAGATGCCGATTTTGTCCGAAGTTGAACTGAACAGTGTGAAGAGAGTAAATGCTAAGCATAACATGGCATTCGTAAAGTGCTTTCAGCTTTTAACGCAATGGTGTTAAAGAGCTCGTGTCGCAGAAAGCCCGCCGCCGGCGTCGGCCCTGTTGGTTGTAAGCGTAAAATTGTCTGCGCGTCTGTAACTGAAAAATCAAGTTACCGAGATAGCCGTGGGAGGCGGCTTTTTTTCCGCGCGTGCGCGCACGATCACATTGAAAAAGCCGCGCATTTGAAGAGAAAAAAAAAGTGCTCCAGGTCACAAGGTATGGTAATTTTTTTGCCCTGCCCCCCTCCCTGTTTAGCTTCCAGCGCTTTCGTCGGAACGAGAGAAGAGATAATGCAGCATGCGAATGCGACAAACCTTTGTGACTCCACTCACACTAGACGGATTCCTGAAATTTTTACGGCATTGAATTCATGAGGCAATAATCTCTTCTAGTGAATTTTATTTCATGGTTGCATAGAAAAGTGTTTTAGGACATTTTTAACACATTTTGTTCGACAGGCGTTCGACATTTTGTTCGACATTTTGTTCGACAGGAAAACGAGCCAATTCAGCGATAATAGCGCGCGCTGGTCCAATTTACTGTGTGCGGGCGTGTTGATGTAACAAAACAAAAATAAGTATGCACTTAGCGGTAGAAGGGTGCACTAGGGGCCGTATTTCGCTATCACTTTCAACTCTTAAAGGTGAAGTTTAAGGATCCCCCAATTTTGTAATATAATTTTATTTTGTTACATGCAGACAGCAAACTAATTGGTGTCTATACAGCGTATGAAACGCCAAAGAAAACGCTCTGAAGGGTGTGGGCACTTCTCACGGTACGTATTGAAACACATTTTTGTGTGTGTGTGTCCACCTAAGACTGAGTAACACATGACGTTTATGGCCCTACAAATAAACAAACCTCGTTTTACAGCTGTTATTAACAGACTAGAAAATTTGTTTTTGTTTTTTTTTTGGCATTTCATTTGCATGTCGCTGCGACTTGTCACACCGAGGCTCAGGAGAGTTCTACAACGACAAATACAGAGCGCAAGATGTACTTTACTGACCTAACTTCTTGCGTAGCTTCCAAGGTGTCGTAACTGATGTGTGAAATGAAGTGTAGGCCATTTTATTTCTACCTAGCCCAGAGACGATCTGCAATTAAAGTGGTGATGTAATTACACCTCATTTTGATTTGTTACACAAAAAAGCAACCTACTTACGGTTATTTTGATGACTGCATCAATTCACTGCTTACAACCCGGTCACTGACGGTGTTTCTTCTTACATTACTTACTCGCGTGTCGCTATGCGGACAATCTTACCTGCATACAGTCATGCATTGCGACAGAGTTATTTTGAATATACGAACAGTGCAACCTAATAGTAGTTACAGCATAACTATGCGGAAGCAAGAAACAAGGACAGGAAAGAGCGTTGAATTTCAGCAATGGTTTAATAGTGGAGTAGTGCACATATATAGATTGAAAAATGGGCCTGCGTAGAAGGGTACAGCTAACAACTGTGATACATAGCAAAGGTTTTGTCACTTGTTCATTAAGCTGGAAATCAGTACACAGCTTAAATTTGATGAAGGCCCCGCCGCGGTGGTCTAGTGGCTAAGGTACTCGGCTGCTGACCCGCAGGGCGCGGGTTCGAATCCCGGCTGCGGCGGCTGCATTTCCGATGGAGGCGGAAATGTTGTAGGCCCGTGTGCTCAGATTTGGGTGCACGTTAAAGAACCCCAGGTGGTCTAAATTTCCGGAGCCCTCCACTACGGCGTCTCTCATAATCATATAGTGGTTTTGGGACGTTAAACCCCACATATCAAATTAAATCAATTAAATTTGATGAAGAAACGCAATCTCTTTTTGCAATAACGGAACTGATGGGTAACTTACACATGTAAAGTCAAACTTACTTATGTAGTAGGCCTCAATTATCTCACGCGTCGCCTGTGAGTGGTGCTTACCTATTGACTCGCAATGCTCTAAGAGGGGCAGAAAGCCGCAGTCATGGAAATAAATTTCAAAGTGTCCTAAAACAACATTATGCACAATATTATTACACTCTATTAAACGGTCATTCAAGCACTTTCCGCTTTGCCTTGCTTGAGGCCTATACATATTTGAGGCCTATCACTGAAGTAGGTTCGATGGTACATGTGTATTTTCCCCATCTCCATGGCTCTTTGGAATGAGCCTCTCTTTACGCATGCAAGATTACGATCCCTTGATCCAACGTTAAGCATGCAGCTTCCAACAAAAATTCGACGAGGCGACGCTACTGCTCTGTGCAGACTATGGTTGGGAGTCGCGTTTACCCGTGCGTACGCGTTCCGCATAGGTATGGCCGACACCGCCGACTGTGCACACTGCGGAGATGAAGAAACAATTCGACATATTCTGTGTGACTGCCCGAAATACAACCTGGAAAGACAACACCTTTCTGATAAACTAAACAGGTTAGATGACCAGCCGCTGTCAGAAGAAAGGATACTGCGCCATCGTCATGACTCATCGTCACAGAAGAAAGCCGTGCAAGCGCTATTGGGCTTCTTACGAACTACTGGCCTGTCGGAACGCCTCTGAGTGGACTGATTTTGTGTGTGCGTGTGTGTGGGTGTTTTTCTCTTATTTATTTTTTTAACTCTCCCTTTCTCTTTCAACCCCCTTTTCCCCAACCCCAGTGTAGGGTAGCATACCGGATACTAGCATCTGGTTAACCTCCCTGCCTTCCTCTTTTCTCGTTTCTCTCTCTCTCCCCATCACATGCGCTTTTGCATGAAGAGATTGCGTATCTCGATCATTTTTAAGCTCCGCACTGGTTTCCAGATCTATCAACAAGTGACAATGGTTATGCTGACCATGTATCACAGTGGTTTATAAGTGCACCCTTCTGCGCATGCGCATTTTTTCACCTATATATATGTACAACACTGCGTTATTAAACCATAGTTGAAAGTCGGTGCTTTTTTCTGTCCTTGTTTCTTGCGTCTTTAGGTATACGCTGTAAATAATATACTAGGTAGCGCTGTTCGTATATTCAGCCATGTCCAACGAACTTGCCCTAGTTTCCACGCTTCGAAAGTCATCTTGCAAGAGTGGCTGCACCAACCTTGATATTGACAGTCTCGAGGACGCACGGCTTAACTTCCGTAGGGCTGTTGTTACCGAAAAGATGGCCTTCTGCGTGCTTAAACCAGCAAGATTCACTTGATGACTACCGAAGTATGCTGCGTGGATAACCACAAGAAATATACTGACAATGCGGAACCACTGCTTATCAGCTGCGGCGAACAAACTTGACGAGGTAGAAACTGTTCATTTTAATGTAAAGCACCGACGGACATGCACGGAGCAAGTAAACTGGATGAGCGTTTTCTGTCAATCTAAAAGCTTATTCGGGAATGATTGATTGATTTGTGGGGTTTAACGTCTCAAAACCACTATTTGATTATGAGAGACGCCGTAGTGGAGGACTCCGGAAATTTTGTCCACCTGGGGTTCTTTAACGTGCACCCAAATCTGAGTACACGGGCCTACAACATTTCCGCCTCCATCGGAAATGCAGCCGCCACAGCCGGGATCTTATTCGGGAATGAAAGACTGCTTATAGACGAGATTTCGCACAATACGTATGACAGCTGAACAATGCAGAAGAATTAGTGAGTAGACGCACAGGGAACAAAGTTATCTGTTTGTGGACAAAGAACGGTCTCAGGAAACCTAGCTGACAAATCTGTGAAGTCACTCACACGTCGCAACACCTAGAAGGAACGCCCACCTCAAATGGCACTTTGTCAGCAACGCTGGTGCTCCCGAAAATTATTTTCAAACATTCGGATCAACTAGCACGGTAAATCACTAATTTATTTGATAGCGACGAAACCAAAAGCTTGTGTGTAAGCCCACGTTTTGTGAATTTATAGAGTTGTGAGCTATAGATTTGCAGGGACCGTTTCTCGCCAGGAAGAGATAGTTTTGCTATCTTCTCTGAACTATATCTGCTAATCCTAAAGTAAGCTGTTCAACTGATATGTACAATCTGTAAAATTTTGAGTGCAACCAGTTTTTCAATATCAGTGAGCGCTTGCCCTGCGCACCTACTGCGTGCTTGTCCTTTCGTGCTTGACGTTGAAAAGAAGAAAGCTGCCCTCGGACATCTATCATCGTCAAGCATATTCCACCACCCAACGTGGGCTCCATCATCAAAGCCACGAATATTACTCGAAGTCATTACAGCAGTATTTGAGGTACGTCTTCTCGGAAACATGCCAAGGGTGCTATTTTGGATATTGTCGAATTCCGTCATGTTGTCAGATTTTGCCATTGGATTTTGCCACGATGCTAATGGGCCAAGTGAGTGGCTACGACCTCTCTGATTGGCTTAAAATGCCGCCATTACGAAATTTGACAATATGGCAGAATTCGACAGTGTCCAGAATATCACCCCAGAATAGAAGTGAATATGCCACAGACTACGGTATAGGTTTCGCAAGCGAAACGCTATACCTGCGGATTCGAGGCCGAGCAGCTGCCTTTTAGGTATAATGCTAATACACATGTTTGCGTTCGTGATCTAGGACAGCGTGTTACAACGCATGCTGGTCGAGACGATAATATTATTCTTGAGACTACTAATAAATAGCGTATATGAAGATAGGCAAGAGAAGACAACGTTGGTTTTCGAAGATAGAGACGGCTTACAAAAAATGCAGCAAAAAAAATGTTTAGTATTCAATATTATAATGAATTTCAATAACGTATGACTGCAACATGGGCAACACGTTCATAAAGGTTTGTGCCACTGGATTCATTTTAGTGGTGGCCTAGTAACTAATGCTTGTCGTGAAGCTATACCACTGTGCAGTCGCGTGCATTCGATAGAGGTTGTCGAGCCAAACACTGTGGTTGCTCTGCTTCATGGCGTCGTTTATGGACGTGAATCACCCTGGGCGCTTCCATTTCCTTCACTTCAGACCATCTGCCTGTGACCCGTTTGCTCTCACGAAAAAAAAAAAACTTCTCGGGACATTTTGGCCCGCTTTGCGCAATAAAAATTTTTGTTTAAAAAAAAACGTGCTAAGCATGTGGCCACTTGCGTGCGGGGTATTCATGGGGGTGCTCTATTTTCCCTCGACCGGTGCGAGTGACGCAGGCCATGCCACTTGGTGGTTAAGTGGTTATGTTTCACCAGCATCAGTACCACCTTAAGCAAACTTCACAACGACGTGCTGTGCTATCAGTGACGTAGCACGGGACGCTCCCCCTTATTTCGCGTAACCCTCTCGCATGTCACGTCCGCCGGATGTTCCGATCCTGCACTACTGAAACAGTCTGCGCTTGTGGCTCACAATGAAAAAGAAATGCCTGTGGCGCAGTGATTAGTGTCATGCCTCGCATCCCGGAGTTCGAAATTTAGAGGCTTTACAATTTGAGATCTTTCTTTAGAGTTATTACTGTTTATGAGGGGCACATATGGGCCGTGCTTGTCCTTCGCACGTGCATGTGAGTCTGAAACAATGATCAGATGATCATTCTGATCCGGGTATTTTGCCTAAACTGCGCACAGGCACATACACATAATTTATCGTGTCTCTTATTTTATGCCAATAGGCTACATGTTGGTGCTTAAACGTGCAACTTTTTAAAACCGTGTAAGATGATACTTGAAACTGAATTGACGTAAAGCTTAGGTAGGGTGCCTAGAAAGGGGAGGTGTGCTGAGCGCCGCTCGTTTCCCTTGCCAAAGAGGGCCCCACTGCACGCTGATGCCGCTAGGGGCGCTGCTGCAAGGGGCGCTGCATCCATGGGACAGCCGCCTCCGTCGCAAATTACCCGTAGGAAGCCTAACCCTCAAATGCGTGGCGTCTCCCCCCCCCCCCAAAGTTTTTGCGCCAAAGGTCCTTAAGAAAGACTATCGTCTTTAATAGCACGGGCCATGTTCCTCAAGCACAAGCAAGGTTGCGCTCAATGTCGTCTGCTCAACGCCACGCGCCCCTTGCGGTATCCGTGCATCCTGAGGACCGGTTTCAGCGGGCGCTTGTCACACCTCCCCATTCTAGCCACTCTAGCTTAAGGCTCGAAGAAAAGTAAACAATAAAGGGGAATGCTACGTCGCGTGACGTGCTAATATTACGCTGCTGATTATATGGCTTCACGATGCTTTTACCATCATAACCATCATAAGCCTAACTCCGCCACTGCCGAGCAAAGGCTTCTTCCATGATACCCCAATCAACCCAGTACTGTGCTTTCTGTTCCCAGTTTCTACCAGCAAACTTC